>NW_026851466.1:0-725701 GCF_030913505.1 Colletotrichum phormii
CTTCAATAGGCTCTCTTCCTCCTGGACTCGGAGATAAAGAGAGAGCTGGATGACCCCCGGCAGGGTTTATATTTGGTGGTGCCCTGGGCACACGGGAGTACCAGGAAATGAAGAAGCGGATGCTCTAGCCAAGGAAGCCTGTAAACTAATCCCAAAATCACAACCATAGCCCTCATTAGCGCACCTAGAAAGGCAAGCTAAAGTAGCTACCTTCCAAGCCTTTGCCAGAAAATGGCTGTCCCAATGCCCTCGGTAATATGCCGACCTCGAGATAATTCTTCACCCCAAGCCGCCTGAACTCCGCCTCCCTCGGCACTTACTAAGAAGGCTATACGTAGCAAGGTCCTATTATAGAGACTTTGCAGCATACTACGAGAGATTTGCTTATTAAGATGCGTTGCTCAACTATAGTTATGGGAAACCCAAGACACCAGTCCATTTCTACTTCTACAAGCGTAGACGCAAGGCTATACTGCGCTACCTCCGCCAACGTATGGCCAAAGCAAGTATTAATTTCTTGTTAGGTTCTGCTAAGGGAGCCTCTCTTTTATACAAATAGATAGAGGAGACTAATTTCTTTTCTAAAATTTGCACGAGTCATTGAACAGGAACGTTAGGTGAAGACGGTAGCCTGAAACATAGTTTAGATTAGTATAGACCATGTCGGCATAGCGCCCGGCACGTCCTTTTGTTACCAGACGTTAAATACATCATCATCATCATCATCTTTGAGGTACGGACCCCGTATGTTCAGAATACGGAATCCGTACGGTAAACATACGGATAAAGGATATGTTCAGAATCAAGACTTGTATATAGGATGGACTCGAGCCGGGCTCTAGGACAGACTTTCCATAGCTTCTTCAGCAATTAACTTCGTATCAGGATTAACATCCGCTTTCAGCTATCACCTTGACAAGACTACGATTGATCACCGAAGCCTTACCTTACCTTACGATTGACAGATATAGTTTCCTTGAAACTATTCCACGACTACGATTACTGTTACCAGTTCCGCAGCCTCAACTTCTGCAAACTACCCCTACGACTAGCTGGCCGTAACACCGGCGTAAAGCGAAGGGGGCGTACTTCCTAATAGCCGCTAGGCCCTCTTCTAGGATACGGGTAAATACCCGGAGGTCCTCCTTTAGTTAGGATAGAGCCTAGGCCCGGGTCTCCATTAGACTCTATATCTGGACTTTAGGCCGGGATAAGATTCGGGTACGGGTCGGGGCCATAGCTACGGCCACGACTATAGTTAAAGCCGAGGCTACTATGTTAATCTATTTCCGGCTCGGAGTCGGAGCCGTAATCTCGTTACCTATAATCCTCTTTAAGGTTTATATTATATAGGTTGTAGCTTTTACGATCTGCTTCCTAGGCCCCTCAAAGCAAGAGATCACGTTATTTATAGTTAGACTAAGTAATAGTTATAAAGACGTCCTTTCGGGCTTTATAGTGCTTAGCCTCTTTATTAAGAGCTGTAAGGATAGCTCTAGTAGTTGTTCTAGTTATAGTCGAGGGCCCCTTAGCCGTTAAGGGGGTTATCGTAAGGGCGTCAGACTGGCTACCTACGAGGCTGGGCCGGGGTGGCTGGGCCTCGGTACCGCGGCGGCGTTTAGCCCTTGAGGTTGGAGATGACTCCGGAGGGGGTCCAGAGCTTCGGTCAGGACCGGCCGAGGAGGCTGGTAACAGTCCAGAGCCCGCCGGAGGCTGTGAGGCCATCGCGGGAGGGCGCCGGAGGAGAGAGGTGAAGGGTTTTCAACTGTTAAGGATATTGGTGGTGGCCTACCTATTGCACTAACAGTAGATGCCAAGAAAAATTAGGCGAGGGGGAAGTTTTTGAACCCCATACCGAGCGGTACGGGAGATCCTTGAAATTGCCGTATTTTCCGCATTCTCCTTCATCGTATTTCGGACTTAGTAAACATGATCCCGTACTAGGAGTTGATGTTACACCACATATTAACCAAGCTTGTCATTGCCAAGGGATTACGAATGAGGGCCAGAGAGAAAGCGAACTAATCATTTGGCTAATTTCTAATCTCTAGGTGGTTCGCACATGCTTCTGAAAAACTCGCTAACTGCCTTGAACTCTTCGAAGTCTTGAAGTCTTCACATTTACCAGCAGACTTGTAGTGTGTTGTTAAGTCAACTCCTCACGCCGATCTTATCGATAGGAAGAACATTTCACTCATGATGTCTACTTGTCTTCTAACACAGCTTACGGCTTCAATGGGGAGCTTTGGACTGTGTCTAGGTAGGGGTATGTTGTGAGGTGATTTGAAAGGCGGTAAATTTGACAAATAAGGAGATGGCAACTCCCGCGGGAAACATTTGAAACAGGGTCCACCCACTCTCGATCAAGGGCATGGTATGAATGAACTCCTAGAAGAGAACCGCTCTCTCACACCTCTCTGAGCTTTATTGTCAATTCCACCACTGAAGCTTTCTATCTGCACCAGCCCAGGGCATATTCAACCGCTTAACTTATGTTCCCATTCAACGGCAAGACTGCACTAAAACAGCCGGCTTTAAGCATGGAGAACCAGTCCGAATCCCCGAGACTGGGAACGTCTAGTAGTTTGTCAAACACCAAGATGCGAAGGCGAGACTTCTCATATCCCCACTTGATGTCGGAGTGTCAATCGAGACGGCAGGAACGCAGAGGCTGAGGCTCTCATGCTATGACGCAGAATAATTAGCAGGAGAAGTACTGCAGTCTGCTTCCGAGTATTCGGAAAACGTTGCCAGGCCGTGTCAATTTTTCTTCATGTGGCGAACTTTTCGTTGTTCCGGTGGATAATGCAGCTTGGCTGTTCGAGAGTGAAACAGCTGCCTTACTCGGATGACCCTAGATTGTTAATCAAGAAGCAAGAGATTATTCGGAGTGGTTTGGTGACTAAGAAAAGCGATCTTGCTCGCATTTCTATTACTCAAAACTTGGCGCTCGCCTTGTCTGAATTTTGTCTGGACGATCTACGTAAGCAATCTAATATGCATCGTTTATCATTGTTTCAGCCCGCTTCTCACGGATACTTCCATCGCGCGAACTCAAGAACTGAAGGACTAAGATAAAAGATAGAGGACCTTTCTAGGCGTCAACATAACAGCCGCTTAGTCCATATTACCGTCCAATTTCCATCCGAAATTTCTTGGCATGGCTTGCTCATCGATATTCCTTTGTCCTCATTCTTTGGAAAGGCTTCAACTTTGAACTGGCTCGAGCCTCGGTGCATAACCGTGACCACGTTTCGATGCAAATACTGATCTTTTGGTTTTAGAACTAAAGATGTACACCATTAGGAAGGGATTGGTGTATTTGAAGCCCCTTCTACTCGGTGTGATCGTGACAGTGCTGCGAGTTTACATTGCCCACATGTAGGCATGAACTCACAATTGGGATCATGTGCCATCAAGTTATTAGATTATAGACTTGTAACTCTAAGGTTATTGCGCTGCCATACTAGGTAAGTACTTAGCTAGGCACAAGAGTGAAGTTTTTCAGATATTCGATAATAATGAGGTGGGCCAAGTTTCAAAGTCCACACTGCTTGTGCGCGTAGCTGTTGGTCCCTACTTCTCGATGTCTCTAGACATGTCGGCACATAAGTTGTCGTCAGGTATTGAAGCCTCAATATTGTTTTAAGAGACAAGGCACGACTTTTGACCACCAGTGGCATGTCTTAATCGCCAATAAATGTTGACTAGGTGGTTATCGGAGAATCTCCGTCCGTCAGGGCGACAACTCGGACCCCGCACTTCCCCGCCGAGTGTTTTCGGCGGGCCTTCTCCGCGTATCCACCACATCATCTTCTACGGAGTAAGGTACTATCCGTACCATGAATGGCTTCCATCTAGTTGCCCTTACCTTACTCTATGAATCGGAACGCAGCTTATTTGTCACATATGACTTCCCCGCTTGAAGAATCCGGGAAAGTAGTTCCTAAGGGCAACACGGTTGCCGTTCAAGTTGTTGCTATTGGACTTCATCATGAGGAAGCGGAGTAATCCACCTCCAACAAAGCAGCTATGTAAGTGGGGGTACGGAGCAGTCCACCAGTCAAGCCTTTGTTGTGTAAGAGTTCGATCGATATTATCAAGGACGCGGAGTAGTCCGGTGTCGGGACTGAACCGGCTTCTCTAGTTGAGGGCATCAAAAATTCTTTGCAGTTGTCGAGATGGAAGGGTCTGAGTTATAAAACTTCAGCCATGACTGCCCCGAAACCTTATTCTGAGGGATTAAGAAAGCCAAGAGTTGCAATGATGAGATCTTCGGTCGCATGGAGTCTGGCAGTCTTGCCACTCGCCATTGTCGCATACTTTACTGATCTTCCTGCGGCTTTTAACGATACACCCGCAAGATGGGCCTACGTATCATATGGAGACCCTTCTGTGGCTGTTCTTCCAGGGTCATTCAACCGCTCCGCCATGGATGCTCTTTACAAAGGACATGCCACCGATCCAGAGCTAGAAAAGAGGTACGTGACATGTCTTTGATCGTCACCTTGATAAGGCTCAACTAAACAACCAGGAATGCCTTCCTCAATACCACGAACTTCATAGCCTATGACGAAAGATTCATGGATATCCTTGGACCTAAGGCTACAATCACGCAAGCTGGTGATGGAGTGGATGTCATTGACCCCGTCTCTGGACTAGCTCTTGGCACCGTACGTGTGGGTGGAGGAAGCAATCTGGCTGTGAACATGGCATTTGGCGAGAATGAGCTGTGGATCGTGGGTAGAGGGGGAGTTTGGCATGTTACTGGTGTCGCAGAGAGATTGGATTGAGACTGGTAACTACACGGGAAGCTTTCCGATCTCTGAGTTTATGAATTATCTCAAACTTCGATGATCGTAAACTCGAAAAGCTCAAAGTTGGAGATATAATCATCCTGACGCAAGGATTCGTCAAATATCAAATACGAGGTATCCTGAAACGCTCAAAGCACTATCGCTACAATTTCTCGTCTTAGTAGACGTACACAAACTCGTCATTCTGGCGGTCAGTCAAGTCCAAGAATGCGTTGTCTCCTAACTGGGCACCGGTCTCATCATTCTGTGCGCTGACGTAGTGGTGCTCCATACTGAGATCCTTGATCTTTCTCGGCTTGCCATTGGCCACTCTCTTGCGCTCTTGCATCTTGTTGGAGATGAAGAGGTTGATAACTTGCAGGCCGATGACGGCGAGCAAGGCGCAGGTGATGCCCATAACCTTGGTGAGGCCAGGCTTGTACTCGGGCGCGTCCTTGGAGTCGAAGAGAAGGGGGCCGATGATGTTACCGGCCGAGGATCCGGCATTGTACAGGGACATGATGACGGACTTCTTGGTGGTGCCCGCAATGTTGGAAATCATCCAAGAAACGATAAGGGGGTTGCCGCCGAAGAGGAAGGCGAGCATGTAGTATGCGGCCAAGAGAGGGGGAATGCTGCTTCTAGGAAGAACATAGAGCATAATCGCGCCAGTGAGGACAGGGGCAAGAATCGCAGCGAGGAAGGCCGACTTGATGCGGAACCGGTGGGCGAGGTAGGAAGCCGGGAAGATAACGATGAGCTGAACGAAGCCGAAGGGGATGTTGAGCAGGGAGCTCTTCATGCTGTCGAAGCCGAAACCAGAAATAACAATGGGGCCGAAGGTGTTCGTCACAGCGGCGGTAACATTGAGACACACGGCCATACCAACGAACAACCAACTCTTGGGCTCATAAAGAGCTTCCCATACTTGGCTCCACTTGAACTCGTTTCCTCCCGTACCGGTTTGGTTGGCGCGAAGGCGCTCGATCGCCTGCAGCTTCTCGTGCTCGGTGAGGAATCGGGCAGATGGGATATCGCTATCGAGGAAGTACCAGACGACGGGGGCAGTGAGGACGGTAATCAGACCGACAAAGATGAAGAGAATCTGCCACGAGTGGATGGACCCGTTGATCTGACCCAAGCCGTACGAGACAGAAGCGGCGAACATGGTCGCCAGGCCGTTGGTGCCGTACCAGCATGCCACGCGCATTGGCTGCTCAGCGCGACGGTACCACTGCGATGTGATGACGGAGAAAAGGGGAAGGCAGCCAGCCTCAAACAAGCCCAGCAGGAAGCGAGTCGCCAAGAGGCCTCCGTAGTTGTGGCATGCAGCCATGCACACCTGCGCGATACCCCAGCCCAGGACCAAGACGGGCATCAAGATGCGGTGCGGCACCTTGACGATGAGCCACGAAGAAAAGGGCTGCCATGCGAGCTGGGCGATGGCAGCGATGGAGCTAACCATGGAGTATTCATTTCCGGTCAAGTTGCAGTCTGTTCTGAGGCCATGGATGGCGCCGTATCCGAGGACGGACTTATCGAGGATCTGGAGGAAATAGACCCAGACGAGGATCGAGAGGACTCGCTTATCGGTCTTTCGGCGGATGCGTTTGTTCTAACGGTGATTGGGTCAGCTACGGTGTAATTTGACAAGACTGGAATTTCAGAGTTAGGTCGACATACTTCTTCCTCTGTGACCTCGATTTGCTGATCGCCGATAAGGTTCGCCGCGCGGTCGGCACCTTTGGCGATGTTCTGGCCCTGGTGCTTGAGCTGCTCGACATCTTCGGTGTTGCGATGTTCAAGCTGAGACACACCGTCTCCAGTCTTTGATGCGGTGTCCATGATGTTTGTTGGCAACAAGCTCTTTTCTCGATGAATGGCTGACGAATAAGAACAAAGACAGGATTTCAAGAAGAGAAAACCGGCTTCTCCCTTGATAGTCCAAACATCCAGGTAGCCAAGATGGGCGGCGATCTCCAACCATCTTATACTTAGACCCTGTTTATCGTCGTATCGCCGGCCGCGTCGTAGGCCGCTCAGATGTTCGGCGAAAAGCTCGAGCCAATTTCGTCATGAGCAACCATTGACCGTACGAGGTGCATCTAATCCATACCATCTCATCCAACAATTGCTTCAGATAGGCGGGTGTGAGAGGATCCCCATGGGGTCCTACGCGTTCCCCTCAGTCCAGCAGCGCGCGCTAAGCAAGTTTGTAGGTTTGACATGGCACGCATGGCTGGCAACGCGTGCAGAGACCAGACGAAAATGGCACTAATTCCCCTCACGAACCACACGTTGCCCACCTTCGGGAGGTGGGGACGGGATATTAGGGATGGAAAGAAGTCCGCGTGCGGTGAAGGGCCGGGCTACTTGACTAGCCGTGCATTAAACCGTACATAACTGCACCATTATGACCTAGTGCGGCCTTGTCTGGACAGACCTCGGCGGTGTCTTGCAAGTTGGAGGCGTGAGAGAGGACTGATAGCTCGATGCCCCCACGCAGAGGCTGAGGATTAACTTTGGCACCAAATAAGGATGACATGGTGTCAACTGACCCGGGACTGTGGACGTGTTCAGCTTTGCTATGCTCTTTTCAGATGGGTAAACTATCTAGTGCCCGGACTCCCTGAGAAGACGAAGGTTTGTGCCCGTCAAAATAACATAGATGGTGTCCAGCGTTGGGGTAGCTATGCCTAGTTCCTTGCCCTTTCGGTAGGGATAACCGAGGATAATGTCCACTTCCATCGGCCGACCAGCTTTGAAGTCGTTTTGCATGCTGCTACCGATGGGGTGCATGGCCAGGATCTTGTTGACCAGCTTGTCGACCAGGTCGTAATCGATGGGCACCTCGCATGCCTTAGCGACATCGATGACTTCTCTCATTAATCGCTGGGTCATTGGGGTAGCTTCTGGTGAGGAGCTAAGCCATGAGTGCGTGTCGAGCAGCGTTAATGTCGTGAGCGAGTTCCAAGCGGCATTCCAAACAACCTTTTCCCAGCGTTGTACTTGGATGTTGGGCACCACCTGGAAGACGGTCTTGCCCTCCGTCAATACAGACGCAAATTCGTTCAGCCGCTTCTTCTCCACTGCCTGATCGGCAGGATTCGGATACAATCCTATTTGCATGTCCTCGGACTTTGTGTGTTTGATGTGCCCAAGCTGCGGCTGGGCGGCTCCGGTCCAGGTCTGTCTCATTAGCACGAGTTTATACCAGGTTCTTGGAGACCCCCCCCGCGACTTACCACGCATGAAATGATTGTTGTGTGGGGGAACGCATTGCGGAACGGCACTTCGTTACCGACACCATTCTGAATAATGACGATCGTGGATTTCTTCGCATCTACTGCCGGGGCAATTTCCGCGGGCACTGCATCCTGCGTGATGGCTTTGTGGGCGCAGACAATGTAGTCGAATTTCGCTTCTGCCTCTGCGGCATTCCTTACAACTTGGATGCGTTAGCTATGGACGCTTGGAGTGACAGGGATAAGGTCACGGTGTTGCTGCCCAGCGGCTACCCCGGATTTCATGTGCATACCTTTGTAAGGGCGTACGTTGTGCTCTCCGTGGTTTTCGCTTGCAATAGCGATTCCATTCTCCTTCACTGCATTGTAATTTGACCTTGCAACAACCGTTAATCTGACCCGCGGTACTCTGCTGAGAATAAAGGCGTAGAATGACCCGATGCTGGACAGATCATGTCAGTTTCTCATACGGCCAGGTCTTCAGGGTGAGCAACCCACGCCCCTAGTCCGTAGAGGAGGACCTCGATCTGCTGGCCGTCTGAAGTCATTGTCGAAATCACGGCGTCGGTTGGACCTCTTCCCAGCGAGTGCTCAGTGGTGGCGCAGGGACTTCAATTGTCGTTGAGGTGTGTACTCTGTAGTATGCAGCTCTGGCATGACCCCCTCACTCGGCCTAGTATTTGTACACTAATCCGTCAGATTCCTGTTGCGAATACCGGCCGGCAGCTGACTTCAGCCCCGATGCTCGGTGCGGAGGCGGAGAAGCCACCAGGGTAACCTACCCCAGACATTGATCCTTCGCGGCGTCTGTGACAGTCTAGTCAGCAAACGTTGTGTCGTGTGCGTGTATCGTGGGGGAACGAGCGAGAGAGGCTTCTTGGGGGTTTGATGGGGGTTGCCGGGCGTTGCATCCGGTGCTTGTGACCAGGGGTTCGGAGAGGTGTCCGACGTGGCCCCATCACCCCATCTTTCCCCCTCATTTCTCGGCCATCTTCCTGATCCGACGCGGGGAAGCCGGTACTGAACCTTCTTTTCGTGATTGGAGGCCTCAGTGTGCTGAATCTCGGTCGACCTTCGTCTCGGGTCCGTGGGGTGTTCAGGGGGGCTCAGCCATTTGTTTGTTCTTTGGGGGATGATATCATCGGTGCAATTGACGGGATCAACGCGTGTTGCATCGTCTCTACGGATACTCTGTGAAGATGTATGTTCATTATGCAAGAAGAAAAACGGGCCAGGCTGAGGCACGTAGAGAAAATGTTTCACTCTGCAAGACTTTGAATCATGTTAAATTTGACCGTGTTCCTAGCAAGCCTTGAGACGTCGCTTTTGATTACCTAGGTAGATTGTGATTTTGTGGTTGCGTACTGTTTAACCGCAACTCCCTCTCACCTCCGTAGTTGTGATGAAGACGTCTTTCTCTCCAACTTTTCGCCCCAAATCCTTGCGCAATTCGCAATCTGCAACGCCGTCTCCCGGATTCTCGTTGCTTGCCTGACGAGTCTGCTTCTTTCTGAGGGCGTTTTGGGTGTCTTCCCCGGATCTGATTCTTCTTCCTTGATCGTATGGCCCCATTCATCTGCCGACCTAGCCACTAATTGAGCAGCATCTTCAATTTTCTTCCCCGGTGGTTCTGACCCGTCTTCCGTGAAGCATTCTTGGGGTTGTGTTGCAATCACACCTGCAATGAGGTTCCACACAGCAATCAGATCCTCCTTTGGTATGGAAGGTGATATTGTCGCGGAGATGGACCGCCGTTCGGCGGAATAGCTCCGTATCGGCCTCCCTGACGATCCTGGCCGGTTCGATGTCCGTGCTAGCAGACAATTGCTGCACGCGCCGTTGTAGATGCCCGGCATTTTGACGCACTCTGCTGAGATCCCGTCCCCCTTTCGGCATTTGGAGCATTGCTCTTCAGAGTTTTGCAAGTCGCCTCGCTCATGAAGCATGACTGCTTCTAACACGGGCGTCTGTGAGATGTCTGGTGATGCCCGGCCTGGTCTGGCCCTCCACGCCCTCCGCACTGGAAGAGGACCGAGAATTCTCATGGTCTCTGTGGTAGGCGTGATCTGTGGTGGTAGCCCTTGATCTCCGGCATGTTGGGCCAGCCCTGGAGTTGCGTCTTTGGTGGTTTTGTGTCGTCCTCTTTGCTCGTATGATCCCTGGCGATGCGCTACCCCGCCATCCGCTGTTGTGGTCTTCGAGCTGGCCTGACCCGCGCTTGCTGCTGCTCCCGTCCGGACTCTCGATGCCAGTGTTGTCGAAGGCATCGTACTCTGTTCTTTTTGCTTGATTTCTCCTGCTTTGGCCAACAGTTGAAGTGTGATGTCTGCGATTTCCCTTTCATCGCCCATCACGCTCAGGCAAACGAGGGCATAATATCAAGCAGAGTGATGTTGTCTAACCGACCAAGCGAAGCGCCGATGCTGAAAGGAAAAAAAATGAACAACCCACCGGAAAAAAAAGGATTCAAGCTCGTGATGCGAACCAGGTGGTCCACATACTCCAACGTACGAAAAAGCCACTTATAAGTTCTGGTGAAGAAGTCCGAAGTCTTGCCTCAGTTACGTAATTTTATTGGTCATCTGTTCTACGGCGGGCGAGCTCGGAGGTGGTGGGTGATTGGCCGCCAGGAATTGCCGTGACTGTCGGATTCTCGAGACGTTCTGGACTCTTGGAGATCTGCTGTCCCGGGGGACGTCAGGCACTTTTGGTTCTGGGTCTGGCTCGGCTCCAAGCGAACCCTTCGTTCACGCCTTGTGCTCCGAGTCCCCATAAGGGCATGTGTGGGATACGGAAGTGCAGCATGGCTCCCAAATGAGTCAGGAAGAGAACCTGAGGGTGTTCATCCAATTCAGCAGGCATCCCGCTAATAATCATGACCTATTCCCCGATTGGACCAAGTGGCAATACCGGGCTCGTTTTTCCGTTACCAGTGTGGGAGGCTCGCCCGAGAAGTCGGGAATGACAACCCATCCCCGCGGAAAGATGCCTTGAGTGTCTCACCTGATGGCGCATGCAAGCTGAGAGAGCGGCCCTACTCCGCCTGGGGGTTGATCGGGAGCACAAGCGATCACAGAAAAAGGTTGAGAGAACTAACGTGGGTTGGATTACCGACCATAGCCGGTTCAGCGTCGATCCATTTTCTGATAGTGAGATGAAATCTGACCGGACATACGCCAGTCCGGGTAAGGGTTAGCGGAAGCGCAAAAAAGGTGAGATGGGTTTGTTCTTCTTTTGGCCTCGTACCTCGCATGGTCGCGTGCAAAACGAGAAACAACAACCCCCACGGGGAAGAGGAAAGTCTCTGGCATCTGCTGGTTTTTTTCTGCGTCACACAAACAATAGTCTCCAGCCAGCGACAAATTCAGCGAGTCGCGTGCGTAAGGATAGAAAAACCACGCCGGTTTCCACCGCGGATGTTACCATCTCGACTGATCAACACGCTGATTCCGGCCCGGAGGTTGGAGCAGTCCAGATACATGATCTGCTTGGGCAAACCACTGTGGAGAAGATACAGTGGAGTTTGATGGGGTTGGTGGGTGGGAAAACCGTAATTGTTTGGTACCAGAAACCCCCCCTCGGGTTTAGTCTCCGACTCTTTCGTTTCCTCCGTTCTGTGGGGGGTAGGGAGGCTTTTCGATGGCCTCGGACCACGAAATAGTCTACTCTTGGACTCGTCTTGGAAGAGGTGCCGGCGTGGGGGTTTGGATTACGTGGTTACATGGGTCGTTCCTACGGCTCATGTTACCTATTTTCGTGCTTGACTTACACCGACACAAGGGAAGGGGGCGACAGTTGATCCCATGATCATCCATGTTGCGCTGGTCTGTCTGACTCCCTTGCATTCCGAGTTCGGATCGATTCTTTGTTACAAAAGCTTTGTTCGCGGTTAACCTATTCTACCAAAACTCTCCTCACAACCCACCGCTGCTGCTAGATCTGCTCCCACAAACCCCTCTCTCGTGCCACAAACCAGCAGAATCAGTCCACAATGTCTCCCTCAGCAAACGGCGGATCCGCCAGTCACAACGGGAACGGCACACATCACGGAGCAAGGCCGGCTTTGACGCCCGGACTCTACGTCCCGACAGTAGCATTCTTCCGTTCCGACGACTCAGTAGACGTTGAGACCACACATTCACACGCCGTCCGTCTCGCCAACGCCGGCGTCGCCGGCCTCGTCACTCACGGCTCCAACGGCGAAGCAGTGCACCTCGACCACGATGAGAGACAACTCATCAACCGCACCACACGAGCCGCGCTCGATTCGGCAGGAAAGACCGAACTTGCTTTGATTGTCGGCTGCGGCGCACAGTCGACAAGAGAAACCATTCAACTCTGCGAGGAGGCCGGCGCATCAGGGGGCGACTATGCACTCGTCCTCCCGCCCGCTTACTATGGCGGCCTTTTGACCACCGATCTCATCCTACAACACTTTCGCGAGGTCGCAGACGCAAGTCCGGTCCCTCTTCTCATCTACAACTACCCCGGTGCCTGCAGTGGCCTCGATCTCAACTCAGATACCATCATCAACCTCTCAAGTCACCCCAATATTGTCGGCGTGAAGCTGACCTGTGGTAACACTGGCAAGCTGGCTCGGATAGCCGCTGCCACGGTCCCCAAAAAGGGCGACAGCAACACAACCCCGTTCCGGACATTCGGCGGCAGCGTCGACTTCACGCTGCAGACGCTCGTTGTCGGTGGCCACGGCATCATTGGTGGAACCGGAAACATTGCGCCTCTTGCTTGCGTGAAGCTGATGAAGCTTTGGGATGAGGGCAAGTTGGTAGAAGCGAGGGAATTGCAAGCGGTTGTGGCCCGTGGTGACTGGACTGCTATTCAAGGAGGATTTGTCTCTGTCAAGGCGGCATTGCAGGAGTACTACAACTATGGAGGCCTTCCAAGAAAGCCTTGCACATTGCTCGAGGGAGAGAGCTTAACAAAACAGATCGATGGATTTTCAGAGTTGATTGAGGCTGAGAAGGCGTTGCAAAAGTAGACGCATGTAACATTGTGGGTTTTGGGACAGGTTTCAACTTCCAAGGGAATCCTAGCGTATTGTTCAATCAAAGAACTTTTACCAGAAGACATTGCCTAGAACAGCAACGAACCTGACGCCTCTGGCGTCCGAGTTTCGTAACTAACGCCAAGATTGTAGGCCATGCACTGATGTCTAAAGCATTGACTAGTCAATAGCATTTGCACTCAATATTTTAATCCCTGTCCTAGAGATTATCTATGGACGGGGCATCCCACTATTCGCCCGGTAGCAGGATCCACGGCCTTTTGATGTCGCTTCGTGTCCCGGTCGCTAATGAGATTTCGTGGCGTGCGCTTTGCTACCTCGGTGATGTGGTAATCGAGGGTTCGATGGCGCCAGGCGAGATGCCAGTGCGGATCTGCCCAGAAGGCGGGGATGTTGTTTCTGGTCAGCTCATCGCTGTCAGCCACAGTGCAGCCTGTAATCATGAATTTAGGTGCAGTCTCCATCGCTGTAAAGACGAGGGGTCAACGTGCGATGCTTTTTGCTTGAAGCTTTGCAGCTCATGATACCTTTGGACAACGTGTTTAGAAGTCCACCTGGTGGATCTTTGGTGTCGCCCGGCTATCAGCACTTTTGAGCTGCACAAATCACCATCCCTGCATCGTTGGCCGGCTCTGACCTTCGACTTCTCGAATTTGTCAACATCGAAACTTGTCAAAGGCTTTGACTCTGCGCCTCCGTGCCTCTAATTAAGGGGCAAAAAAAAACCAACAAAATTGCATATCGAATAATCACACTATTGCAGCATCTACCAATTGCTGTTAAACACTATGTTTTGAGATAGACTTCGAGATCTCGGGACAGTTGAAGAAGCTCTTCATCATCCAGGTTCCCAGTCAACCTCAATGGCCTCAAGATGAGGAAAACTTATTGACCTTCAACAAAGTTCTGTTGAAAAACAGAGAGCAGAACTAAACAGGGGTTTTTCGACTCTAGGTACAAGCAGGCAGTTTCTGTTGATTTGTGATGGGCCTTTCTGCCTCTAGCAGGTTGCCAGCTGAAGGAAGTCGTCCAAGCTATCTTTCCCCGCGTTTCCCCAAGCTCCTAGGAGAGTCGCATGACCGCGATTGTCACTTCAACTCACGATGGTTCACCTCGCCCAAGTCTTTCCACTCTATTGACGTGTCGTCAATAGATCACCATGGCAAGCTGTGTCATCCATCACCCAATGAATATCGCCTCTTCAAACCCCGCATCAAACCCCGTGCTACGTGCCCCGAGCTAAACCCGTCTAAACTCTGACGACGTGCCAACAAGACCAGACTATCACCGGAAGGGGAAACGAGCTGACCCCCACGACAAGAACCTATTTACTCTGGCGTGTCTGGTCGGGGTCTAGCCCGACGCCCGAGCGGCTCTGCGGGTCCGGCTCTGCGGGGCTGACCCCCATCCATCCCGTAATTCATGCGGGGAGCGGGTCGGACGCGAGACCACGAATCCGCGAAGAGGTTGTGCACTTGATCGGAAATGGTCTGATGCGTCTTTGATGGTTGCTCCCCTCACTTCCCTCAGGGCTCGACATCTCAAGTCAGCTTTCCCCCCAGGTACCTATGATTGAACCCCGTCATACGAGACGGGACGCAAATCACCTGAGTTTGGCTCCATGCAGAAACCCGTTTCGAGCCGACAATCGGATCTAGCTGGCGGGAAATAATGCGGGTAAAGCTGGGCTCCGACGTGGGGGTCTACTTGCCAACACCATGTCGTAAGTAGATGGGGGAGGTTTGAGATCACCATATATTCCATCACGGTGGTGACTTGAATAAGGATATGAAGGATTATCAGGAGGTAAAAAAATCGCAAGTTTTTCGGTGAAATCTGTCAAGACAATCACCACAATGCCTACTATCCTGGAAAAGCTCTTCTCTTTGGAAGGCCGCACCGCCGTAGTGACGGGAGGTACAAGGGGCATTGGCCAAGCCATGGCAGTGTCCCTTGCGGAGGCGGGTTCAGACATCATCCTCATCCAAGTAAGAAAATAATGCCACTTCCAATCGTACTTAGCTTGATATTAACAGAAGGAAAGAGAGACGAAAGCAACAATGAAACGAAATCACAAGTAGAGGCATTGGGTAGGCAAGCCATCATCTACACAGCAGACCTCTCGAATCAGGAAGAAGTAGAGAACTTGTCTAAGCGCATCTTAGCCGATGGCTACGACGTCAGCATTTTAGTCACCTGTGCCGGCATTCAACGCAGGCATCCCGCGCACAAGTTCCCCATGGGCGACTGGGACGAGGTCCTGCAAGTCAACCTCAAGACAGTCTGGACCCTCTGCCGAGACTTCGGCGCTTCCATGCTCACACGCAACCCGAACGCGGTAAACGGCCACCGCGGTAGCATTGTCAACGTAGCGTCGCTCGTCAGTTTCCAAGGTGGCATCACGGTGCCCGCGTATGCAGCGGCTAAGGGCGGGATAGCGCAGCTGACCAAGGCGCTGAGCAACGAGTGGGCAAGCCAGGGTGTCAATGTCAACGCCATTGCGCCTGGATATGTTGCAACGGACATGAATGAGGCGCTGATCAACAACCCGGAAAGGGCGACAAGTATTCTGGCCAGGATCCCCGCGGGGAGATGGGGCACCCCGGATGATTTCAAGGGTGCCACGGTGTTTCTTGCGGGGGCGGGGAGTTTGTACGTTTCGGGAGAGCTGCTTACCGTAGATGGGGGCTGGATGGGCCGATGATACTGCGTGTATGTACTTGGTCAAGTAGAGATGTGAGAATACCTAAGACCATCTGACCTAGAATGGGATCAATGTGATCTGCAGACTAAAATACTGCCCATGGGATAATCCCAAGTAAGCTGAAGAGTGAACCCCAAGGCCTGGTGTGTTGTGCAATTAACGGCACTTGCTTTCCCCGCTTAGCCACGAGTCCAACTAATGTTCCGATCTCAGATCAGCGTGGAGGCACCGATACAAAGAGCTTGTCTGAGAAATTATGGCGTGATGTGGCGTGGGGGTAGCGGGTGTTGTTCAATCCTCTGTTGATGGAAACAGTGATGTGGTCGTAAGTCAACCTGGAGAAGACCATTTCCTTTGGGGCCCAAACACATTGACTCGGGGCAGCTAGCACACACTGATTAGACTCGTGTCAGAAGAGCATGACATAATTGGAGCCATCCATTGTGATCTTGTACGTGATCTCAAAGAAGTTTCCCATGGACATTGCGCTTGTGTCTTATTGAATTGAGTGATGCAGTGGGCGACTTGCAACTAAGGTAATGAAGAATTCGTACTGCTACACTTTTGCCACAATATGACTCGACAAGCCGTATCCTCACCATTCCCTAATGCTGCCGTCGGGACCATGGAATACCTTGCACTGCCACGGCTCTGTCTCTTTTGAAATCTTGATGACCATCTCCTCATCAATATCAATACCCAAACCATAGCCAGTTGGCGCCTTGACATAACCACCCTCGATGTCGAAGACGGCGGGGTTCTTTAGATAGGTCAAGAGATCAATGTCTCCTGCTTCAGTGTTGTAATGCATTCCCAAACTCATCTCGAGAATGGAAAAGTTTGGTGCTGACAAGGCGACTTGCACACTTGCCGCAAATGCGACGGGGCCAAGGGGGCAGTGCGGGGCAATCGCTACATCGTAGGCTTCGGCCATACTAGCGATGCGCTTCGTTTCGGATATACCTCCAGCGTGGGCAATGTCCGGTTGAAGTATGTCGACGCTGGCATCCTCAAGGAAGCGTTTGATATCCCATCTGGTGTAAAGACGTTCACCAAAAGCGATGGGAATCGTCGTTTGATTTGAGAGCTGCTTGATGGCTTCTGGATGCTCGCAAAGTATGGGTTCCTCGATGAATAGGGGCTCATATGGCTCCAGAGCTCTGGCGAGCTGCTTTGCCATGGCTTTGTGCAGGCGGCCATGGAAATCGAGACCAGCGTCGAGACCAAGAGCCTTGACCTGTTTCAGACGCTCTACTGTGTCTTTCAGGACTCTGGGAGAGTCAACCCAGTTCATGTCCTCTGTCGCGTTCATCTTCACGCATGTCAGACCTTGGGCAATGCGCTTCTTCCTGCAGTCATAGTCAGTATCATTACGTCCCGGTTCATGCCTGAATATATGCTTACGCTGCTGCCTCAACGTCTGATGGTCTGTCGCCGCCGATCCAGCAGTACACTTGCACCTTGTTGCGAACCTGGCCGCCCAGCAGCTCACAAATTGGGACTTTCAGATTACGGCCTATTACCATGATCAGTTAGTCGTTTTCTCGGCCATGTCAGATCTCTATGATATTGCACCGACCCTTCAGATCCCACAACGCAATGTCAATGCCTGACATTGCTGACATGAAGACGGGGCCCCCGCGGTAGAAGCCATGTCGCCAAAAGAGTTGCCAAACATGCTCAATGTTGCTGCTTGGGAATTAGACAGATTCCGAATAATGTGAATAGAGGACATTACCCTGCTTCTAGACCTACAATCCTAGGAATCATCTCCTCAAGACATCCCTCGACAGCCAGGTCGTGGCCCTCGAGCGTTGCCTCGCCCCAACCATACTCGCCATTTTCGTCAGTGATTTTCACCATCAACCAACGAGGCTTTACGCGGTAATACCGCACGGACGCAATCTTGGCCATGATGTATGAGAGAATGGGAATGGTTCAACGGCGTTTCAAAGATAGTTCTGAGTGAACTAGAAGCTGGTCGTGATAGAACCTGATACAAATCGAGCAGAGGTAAATCACATACGATCATTCATCCCATTCTTAACAATGCTCCCCGCATCGTGAATCTCCGCCATGAAGCGGCACATGTGTAACAACACGATCCACCTCCAAGTTTGGGGTCATCGGGTACGCACTCCACGCCTGGCGTTGGTGGTTCGTCCCCCACTCTACCAGCACCCCCACGGAACCTTGCACAAAAGGTCAATACGTGGAGGACTCGTGGAGAATGCATGGGGAAATCCACGATCTCCACCCACCATACGGGCCGCGGCACAGCACGGTGTTGTTACCGCTCTTTGTCAGACACGAGCTGTCTTGCTCGGAAATTCCAGCCACGCATTTCCTGTTCTCGTACCTCGTGCTCGCTTCTTATCCACACCTGGAACTGTGCGCCCTGGCTTGCGCCAAGCATGTTAGTTTCTTTTACGAACCGAAATCGTGATGTGGGCTTACCATGACTCGAAAGAAGCTAGCTGAGGCCCTGGATCCAGCGGAACAGTCCAGACGTTCATGGAGATGTCTCAAAAAGATGCCAAAGTCACATCACTGTACCATGAATTTATTGGGGAGCTTTTAGATTGCAAAGGGACCCAGACAGATGGGAGTATTCGTAGCAGCCCGATTTCGTCAGGTTACGCACTAGACATAACCTCTCTCTCAGCAAACATCTCCTTCAAGGTCATCTCATGCCAAGACGTCAAGGACCTTTTGTGAAGAGTCACGTCGGTGTTCATGCCGAGGCCGTGTGTGTTGCGGTGCATCCGGGTGGAGACTGGTTTATTGCCGGTCAAGCAGTTCTCTTCCCGCTTCCCGCCCGGCCCGACCGGGCTTGATGTTCCGCCGAAGCTGGACCTATGCGTGTCATGTATACATATGTCATGATCTCAATATGTGTACATGCGGATTCATGTGGTGACTACTACTTCGAGAAGTAAAACATCGGCGCCGTTTTGAAGGCGAATACTTAGTAGTACCTCAAATGATTCAGCTTCCCCACAACCACCTTGCGTCGTTCAGAGGCGTCCAATCAGTGGAAAGTTTTGATAACCGACGCATATTTCGATGTTCACCTCCGATCCTCCGTCTATTAAGTACTAGTCTATCATTTTCACATTAGTCATGATCTATAAGTCTACATCTCATCTCGACTTCATATTTCCCCCTCAGTCTTGTAGTCTCACTTCCTCCCAACTTGATCCTGCGGTGCACTAGTGCCATTCGCCAGCACTTGCCCATCACTGTCGTGGTTGCCATCGTGTGAGTTCTTCTGACTCGAGTGTCCCATTTCTTCATCCCGACTCTCGCTGGATGTATCGTCTGGTTTCGGCTCGTCAATCGGATGTAGGCCTCTGTCTTTGATCAACAGACAGCCCACCAAGCAGAGTCCGATCAAAGGTATTTGAAGAATAAAGACGGCCCGACTCGCCGCCATGTATGCGTCTAGCACTGCAGACATATCTTGCTCGTTCAGTTGCGGTATTGAATAAGTACTGCTGGCAAGGTCCTTGAAGCCCGCAGGCAAGTTTGCTCGCAGTGTTGCCTGAAGAACTGCCGCGGAAACTGCTAGTCCGCAGGCCCCGCCAGCACATCGGAAGAAGTTGCGATTCGAAGTGATGACTGCCCGGCGAGACTTTATGGAATGCGCCTGGAGGGCCACCAAGGTCGGCTGGAAAATGAAGCCGACACCAATGCCAATGATAAGCAGAGGAATGACGATGATTCCAGGCTTGGTGTTCCGGTCAAAAATGAGAGTGAGACCTGCTCCTCTGTATCATTTGTTAGACGGTTGCAATCGTGGTAGTTGAGATTGGGGATGTCGTCGACTCACAGTGTCCAGAGGCCAAAGCCTGCCCAAATAACTTCTCCGTAACGCTTGGTTCGAGATATGTACTGACCCGAGATGATCGAGAACACAGACTGACAAACGACGAGGGAGACGTAGATACCCGCCGAATGAATGACAGAGAACTGATGTGCGTTCTGTAAATACAGAGGGATGTAGTAGAGATATCCCTGGTACGCTGCCCCAAACAGAAACGATTGTGCCAGGAGGACAACCACAACTTTGTTCTTGAAAATGGGGACTGTGTTTATTAGCCAGTACTCGGGACTGTTCCTCGTCGACAGAAATTACCTGGCATCATCGGAAGCTTGGCAAATTTCCATTCCACAATGACAAAAGACACAAGAGCAAGTGCCCCAATTGTCAACATACTGATCACCATCGCTGAGTTCCATGGGAAATATGCGCCACCTAATGGGAGTAAGTAAGTAATTGCTCGATCAACGGACAAAACCAAGTTCGTGAATAGCTCACCTCCAGAAATCGGGATAAGCAATAAGATGACGCCGGCCGACGAGGTGAATGAGCCTGCATAGTCGATCTTCTTGACACTTTTCATGAAATCTTCATCTGGTGGCTTCGATGGCAGGAAGAAGTATGAGATAACACCAACAATAACACCGAGGGGTGAGAGCATCCAAAAGAACGCTCTCCATGTTGCCCTCTCTACAAAAGCGGCAGCAAGAAAAGGTCCCAGAACATTTCCTAGCCCAACCATTGAGCCCAAGATTCCTTGGTATTTTCCTCGTTGTTCAAGAGTAACAACATCAGAGACAATAATCATTGCTAGGTTTGTGATACCGCCTCCGCCGATGCCCGCAATACCACGGAAGATGTAAAACATTGTCGCATTTTGAGAAAGCCCACAGAGCAAGTCTGCGATAGACAAAAGGCCGATGGCAATCAAAAAGACAGCTTTTCGGCCGAAAATATCTGAAAAGCGCCCGTAGAGCATCTGAAATGTCGTGTTGGCGATGAGCGATGACGTACCCGCCCATGATATCGTATCCTCCGCGTTGAGGTCCGCAGCAATCGTCGGCAAGGTGATACTGATGCCATTTTGGTCGATGAATGAGACTAACAAAGTGACTGCAAGAGTTGCAAAGACGACTAGGAGTTTCCTCAGAGGTAATATGTTCGTCTGGTCGTGAAGAGCCTTTTCGGCCTTGATTGTTTCCTGGTCGCCCCTCATGCTGCAACTCTGACCAGTCGATCACTTGAAACAAAGTGAGTGGGATTCGATAGAAATGATATCAAGGTAGGTTATGGCCAAATGACTAGGAAAGTTCAAAATGACTCGAGGCTGAAACTATGAGTAAATGAACCAGCGCATGAAAACTTTTCGTGAGGCAATCCGACGTTGAGAGCGGATACCAGCGTCCGGAGGAGCCAAGACTCGGATCACCGCCGTCAAAGATTGGTCAATCGGTCTCATCTCGGCTCCGGGTTCGGCAGCGAAAAAATTGGGTTGAAAAGTTGAAGGGGGGCGAATTCAACGGTGACTGTTGAAAAAATGGGTGCGTCATGGCTGGGCCAGGCCAGCAAGGGATTTCGGCAAGTTTTGAAGCGATGGACTCCACAAAAGTCTTTGCTAGTCGGAGGATCCGATGCCGTCGGCTGCGTGCCAATGTCCCTCGCTTATCATTCTCGGCGGATGTCCGACACTATTTATCCCGCATAATTCGCTCATCTGGAGACCATGTTATCGAAGAGTAGTCGCTCGTCTGGCTGGTAATTGGCACCAGCTTGATAGCAAAGCTGGTTCTTATCGAAGAGGTTCAGGTAGAGATGGGATAGCGGCACAAGCAAGAAGGATCATTCATGATAAGGCAATACGACCTCAATTTGTTAAATACTCATGGCAAAACAATTGCAAACTTCGCGATGTATGTTGCGATGTATGTTATTTGAGCAATTTGAATATCAAAAGAAGCAAAATCTGAATTGCTTCGCTGTCTTGCATCTTTTTTTTTAATAAAAAATGACCTTCATGACGAGGCTCAAACGAGCCTGCTCGTCCCGCCAAGAGCTCAAACACTTCATTCAGACCAAAGATCATCCCGAAGAGGGAACGGCTTACTTCAACGAAGACTTATTGCCTACTCCTCCAGGTTAGTTACAATTCGAAAAGCTTTGAGACCCAGTGAATAATCAACTGACTTGGCCCCGAAGAGCACCGAAGCTGGACAGCTTTACACTTCTTTACGTACTACTTGACTCAGACATTTTCTCCCGGCTCTTACAATCTCGGGGCCACCCTCATCTCAATCGGGCTGGTATGTTGGCTGTCATTCCCGTTAAGAGTAAACAAGCAATAGTCTCTGACAACAGAACGCGCAGCAATGGTGGCATGGCATGATTGCAGCTGTGATTGGCTCCGCCATTCTCAGCGTCGTGGTTATTCTCAACTCCCGCGGTGCGACTCGCTATCACGTCGGATTCCCCGTGTATGTTCGAGCTGCTGCTGGTGTTAGTGGTGCTAAACTCTTCATCGTCGTCCGCGCCTCGGTTGCCGTCATCTACTTTGCAACTCAGTCGTTCTACGGAGGCATGCTCACTTCAGTGGCCCTCAGAGCAATATTCGGCTCCGGATGGAACGACATTCCCAACCGTCTACCGGTGAGCGCTGGGATTACATCCAAGAACCTGTTGGCATTCTTCATCTTCTGGATTATCCAGTTCCCAGTGATGTTCATCCATCCGACTATCCTTCGACACTTGTTTGTGGTGAAGTCGGTAGCGACAACTGCGGGACTGGTCGGCGTCCTGGGTTGGGCAGTACATGCAAATAGAGGGAGTTTGGGTGGTTTCAACTTCGGCGCAAAGTCTCTTAGTGGAGCGGCGCTTGTGTGGCCAATGATCCAAGCTATCAACAGCGTCATGGCGGCGCTTTGCCCAATCCTTGTTAACCAGCCTGATGTTGCTCGTTATGCTACGCGTCCAGCACAGGCAACCTGGTCACAAGCCATCGGTATTCTAGTCAGTAAGGTGCTCGTCATGTTCTTAAGTTGTGCTACAACCAGCGCGGCTGCTGGTGTTCTTGGCAAGAGCTATTGGAACGTGTGGGACCTCTACAACGCTATTTTGACCGAATACTGGGGTCCTGCAGCGCGTGCTGGGATGTTCTTCGCCTCTGCGGTAAGTTTCATGTGGCTCAGAGTGCCCACCGTATCACTGAACGTTCTACTAGGGCATGATTCTCGCCATTATCGCAACCAATGCTGGCTCAAACTCCCTGCCTGTCGGTGCTGACACCAGCGGGCTTTGGCCAAGGTATATCAACATCGTTAGGGGTCAGGTGATATGTGCCTTGCTTGCACCACTGTGCGTGCCGTGGAAGATCATCGCCAGCGCGAGTTCCTTCCTCACTTTCCTGGGGTCATACACTGTGTTCCTGATGCCAACCTGTGGTGTAAGTACACGTAACCTTGATCTCTCCGACAAGTGCTTGTCATACTAACGAACTTACAGATCATGATTGTAGACTACTGGATTATCCGTCGAGGCAATCTCCATGTCTCAAGTCTATACACGAAAGCAGAAGGCGCTCCGTACACATACTACAAAGGGTGGAATCTGCGCGCGGTCGCCGCATGGGTTGCCGGGGTGGCGTTCACTGTACACGGCATTGCTGGGAATCTGGACCCCGATTCCGTCAATCAGGCAAGCAAGAACATGTACAAACTTGGATTTCTACTTTCTCTCACTATGGGCTCGTTGGTTTACTACGTGGCCTGTCTTATCTGGCCCATTCCGGTTTACCCGCGGGAGTTGGAGCCACAGGCAAGCACGAGCTTCGAGAGCATGGCGCCATCAGAAGGGTTCTTCCCGGGGGAGAGTGTCGATACTATTCGTGGAGTCTTTTACTCTGGTGAGGGTACTGAAGTCAAGCAGACCATGGGGAAGAGCGCCGGTGCTGAGTCCGTCAGCGAGAAGTATGCAGTTTGAAGTAGCGTGTCGCGAAGTCACTACGTGTTTTTAGTTTATGTCGCTTTGATTCCATTTTTTCAAACGAAATTAGAGTGATGCTTCTTTCATTGAACCCCGTATTGAAACGTATCACTAACGGAACGATGCGAATTAAACAGACTACTCGTTCCAAGTGCCTGAAAGACTCTGTAACAGCTCAAAATTCGGCATCCAAACAGGACTTCCACCTTCCGTGTCCTGGTCGATCCAATTAGCAAGCTCTGCCACCATCGGCCAGGCGCCCTCAAACTCTCCAACCGCTATCCCACCATCTTCAGACATCAAGAACTGATCAGAGGTACTGTCGGCCGGATGTGTTCCGGTCTCATTCCCCCTGATATCATGATTCTGACCTCCAAGACTCTCTGCAACACACGGTGCCTTTCCAGCTCTCATTTGCGCAGAGGCCATCTCAGCAAGACCAGCTTCATTATCTTGGAGCTTTTCCATTGCTGCATTGACAAGCACCTCAAATGCGTCTCGGTACTTGCGAACCCAGGGGGCCCTCTCGCCCATGACGAAGAGCACCAGGGAGCAAGCTCTAATATCGTTCGAAAGAGCCACCGACCAAAGTGCGTTGCCCTGTGTCCAGAGTCCATACAAGAGTGTGACTCCCGCAACGAACACTGTCTGGACTGCGATGAAGCTGTGGCCGTAGTCTAGCGTCTGATGTAATCTCTTGTGTGCTTGGCATATATCACCTGCGGCTCGCATGCACAGTCCGTAGAACGGGTCCGTTGCCGGTAAGATAGGCAAAAATGGCTGAATCAAAAGACGAAGCGCACGGTTGTAGAGCAGCAGTGCATAGTTCAAATCTGGGTGACCTGCCGGAATCCAGTCCGTTAAAGAGTCCCGCCAGAATTTGAGTCGCTGATGCAGCCGGTCTAGTTTTGGCCGGAGCGCGTCCAAGGTCTTGTCCGTGCGATATACCGAGTGATGAATCTTAGACTCGATCCTGCGAAGCTTGAAAAGAACAAGTGCTAGTGTTATATCATTCCCCACGATGATTGAGGCAGATGGACTTCCGTTGATGATGGCATTCGGGAGCTCAACGTCAATCTGGTTATCCGCAATGCTCAGAGGCCGACCAAGAGATACTGCTATGGTTCTCTCGAGAGAATAGACAGACCAGAAGAGCCTGCGTCTCCTTTGGACAATAGGGCCGGCGAGATTCTGTTCGTGTGCCGCGCGGTGCAAGCCTAGGTCGATTGATGTTCTCATTGCTAGGCCAATCATGTACCATAGGCCATGGCTGGATGTTGACCGAAGGTGGAACATGACTAGCAACGTCATTGCCTCGATGTTTTGGACTGTCCTTGACTCCCTGGCCGCTGATATGTGCTGCAAAGCGGTAATGTAGAGAGCCTTGAGGAATGATGTCAGTGATCTCAATCATACTTGAAAATGGTGTCAAAATCATACCTCTGGAGATAACACCGGCCCCCTTTGAGTTAGTTGCACTAAAGTTGCTCCCATGGCGTACACCAGATACAGCTTGAAGATACCAAAGCGTTCAACCCTTGTAAGAGTCTGTGTTGGTTTGGCAGCCAGGACAAGTCTCTCGCTATGCAACTTCCACAATTCTTCAGGCTCAAGAAAGGGGTACTTGGAGTGCAGTTGAGAGGTGTACGCCTTAAGCATCTGAGAACCCTGCTCATCACTCGGAGGCTCCTTGGCACTATGAGCCAGGAGATCTTCCACTGTGATGCATCTCGGACTGGGATTGATACAATTAGCTTGGTTGCCCGTGTAGCCATCCTGGATGTCTGGCAGCATCTTATTCCAGACAGTTGCCTGAACCATCTCGCCAAGGTTTAAAGCCAAAGAGAGCCCTGATGAGGGTCCAACGTAGGCCGGCGCCTCGAAGTTGCCCAGTGAGACGTGTGCTACTACGTCACTGAGGGCATTTTTGTCTCGACCCGACGGAACCGAGTAGTTGCTTGCAGTTTCCCTCGGAGTTGTAGTTGCTTCTGGGGTAGGGACTTGAGCTAGCTTGCTCTCCAAGAAGGCTACTCGCTCTTCTAGAGCCCGTGTGTACCTGTATCAGTTTTCAGTCCACACGCATCGAATAGGAACCGGCGAAGTTGATTGACCTTGAACGATCAACTACTTACGCAATTGATGGAGCTTCATCCGCGACATCTGCCTTATCACACTGTGCTCCTGATTTACGGCAATTGGAGCAAATGGGCAATTGGTCGTCACACTTTAGCTGAAGTTAGAGGAGAGCACTCTAATAAGCAACATTGAATGACTCAAGGTACCTTTTGCTTACGACTTTTGCATCTCGTACACGCGGTCCTGCCCCTCTTCCGGGGATTCACAGGCGTGACCAGGGGCGATGATACCGAGTATTGAGTTTCGGACATCATGCCCGCCGTCTGACACCAAGATTTGCTGCGCTGGAGACCCCGAAAACGTCACTCGGATGATAGGGACGGAGTTCCGATTTACTCAGATTTGCCGATGTCGCCTGGATGATGTTGGCTCGTCGGGGCTAATCCGAGTAGGGCTAGGGCCTGTTCGGACAACATCCGACTGTTTAACCAGTAACCTCCGATCGGAGGCTCCGACCATACTGGCGTCAACTGGCCGTTTTCGGCATTTGGGCGTCTCGGCAGGGAGCTCTCTGTCTGATTGACGTGGTTCTTGGGATCTCAACAACAATCGCTGCTGAGTCGACAATTGATCACATAATGATTGTTAACTTCTCGCCGTTCTGATCGGCTTTGTCTTCGACTTCGACATAAGTCCATAACTGCCAGCTTGGTGTGTTTGTTTCCTCCCTTGGTACATAACTTCAAAAAAGCAGGATTAGTTCGGCTTATGGAAATCAAAAGATGAATGCACATCATGAAAACGCGTGGCAATGTCGCATTTTCTCTCTTATTTGATCGATGATACACACTTGGGGAAACCTTGAACACTTGAATATAAACTACTTGGCATTGACTCAATACATGGAGTATAAATCATACACCCTTCATCCACTCCCTATTCGGCTTGTATGGAAACTCGGCTCTCATGTGTTTGGCAATGTCCCGTCTCGTGGTGACCCAAACTCCTTCCTTTTCCGCAACATACTTCATGAACTTCCTCAAAGCCTCTGATCTACCTGGTTTGCCGATGATGCGTGTGTGCAAGGGAATATTCATGAGTTTGCCGCCCTCCCTATACAAGCAATCAAATGTGTTCTTCAGATACTGCTCATACGTCTCCGCAACAGAGCTGCCAAAGCCGGGCGACATGTGGAATTTTCCATCGTTGCAATCGTAGTTGTACGGGATGAGAAGCATGCCTTCGCGCTTCTCCTCTGGCAGCTCTTTTTCCCATGGCAAGTCGAGCCAGTAAGGAACGTCATCGTTGTAGCATTCTGAAGACCAGAGAAACTCTCCCCCGAGACTCTTCCATACCTCTGGGAACAGCGAAGGCGTATTGGGTGTGCCGCGGCCAAAGTAAGCGCCAACGGGCATCTCGCCCGAAACTTCCTTCAGCATCAGAATGTTCTGCTTGATGTACTCCTTGTCCTCTTCAAGTGAGTAGTTCCAGATGTCCAGCCATCTGAGTCCGTGGCAAGCGATTTCGTGCCCGTCTCGGACAAGCGCTTTTGCAAAGGTGGGGTTGCGTTTGAGCGCGTACGCTACAGCATAAGTAGTGAAGCTCCAACCAAACTCTTTGAAGAGACGGATAAGGCGCCAAGAGGCTGAGCGACTCCCGTACTCAAAATCCTGCTCAGCATTCAAGTACCTGGCACCTTCTTTGTAGCCACCGGATGCGCCTTTCTCCCACAAATACGGTTCTGAGAAAGGGTCTCCGTCCAAAGTGCTTCTCTCTCCACCTTCCCTGGACTCAGTGTTAGTAATGGAAGCATAGTATTAGCGAATTAGAAAGAGATAAAAGACTTACTCATAGTTGAGAACGAAGGAAACCGCGATACGAGCCCCATTTGGCCATTTTGGATCTAAACCTTCTTCGCCGAAACCTAAGAGGCTGTCTTAGTGAATGATACTTTGTTGCTAAAAACAACAGACTTACCCTCAAAGTCCCGGGGAATTTGCAACGCTTCTTCGACATGAACCATTTTGAGAAAGTGGGGGCGTTGTTGAAGGATTCAATTCAGAGACCAACGAAGTATTATTGAAGCAACCGTGTTTGCTATTCACGCTGTTACAAGAGATATCGATGCGACACTTATCTTTATGTGCACCTTCATGATTTACATCCAGCCCAGAATTATGCCTTCCGACTAAGACTGAGTTCGCCGAGACCAATCAGGCGTTATCGCGATATGCTAGATACCAAGCGGGGTATTCTGATGGTGGGGAGATCCTTCACGAGATAAGGTGATGGCGGGGTTGACCAAGCTGCATTTTACTGCCGATTCGTTTCCTCTGATCGCTGGATTACATGTAATATTGGTTTCGGATGCCCGAAGACGCTAAGATAAGTCTTCAATATGCAGCCCGAAAGAGATAGGCAGTTTTGTCAATGATCCCGACGTGGATTTACCTATCTCCAACTGTACGGTTTTCAGTTTACACGACGAAGATCAGGCACTAAAGTCTACATTCGATGCGCTATTAGATGTCCACTACTAGTAAGCAATGAACCACAACTCAACTGCAAAGTTTGTTTCCCGGCTGAACTCCAACGCTTAGGCACTATTCTCAGTCACCTCTCCAGTCTTCATCTTCTTGACATCATGTCTGTCTTCTCACTCGAAGTAGAGAAAGCAAACCCCGTGACCGCGGAAGTTCTCGACGATAGCTTGCGGGCACTGGGTGTTACGATCAAACCGGAGGAGAAAGATGAGTACCAGAGGCTTCTAGCCGTGTTCCACGAATCCGTCGTCGGTCTGATGTCACTCCCTGGTAGGTTCCGCATTGAAACCTCAACTCTGATAAAGAATGGCCAAAAATAACCTCTTTCGCAGACTATGTACCTCCAATAGACGAGGAAAGATTTCCAAGAGAGGAAATCCGATTCCCAGATGCTTCGGAGAACCCTTTGGGTGCTTGGGCTTGGAGATGCCGAGTAGAGGACAAGACCAAAAGTGGGGGAATCCTCGCCGGCAAAACGGTAGCCATAAAAGACAACATCGCAGTAAAGGGCGTTCCGATGCTTCTAGGAACTGACTTTGTCAAAGATTACGTTCCAGTACGTGGAACCGAGATGACTCAATAAACTTCCAGACTATATGCTGACCTCCCTAGAACACAGACGCAACATGTGTTACAAGACTGCTAGAATCCGGTGCAATCATTTCTGGAAAGTCCGTGTGCGAGAACATGTGCCATTCCGCTACAAGTAGCTCTTCTTCGACTGGGCACGTACACAATCCCTATGCCAAAGGCTACAGCAGCGGCGGCAGCTCAAGTGGCTCAGGGGCACTCGTCGCCAACGGTGACGTGGACATGGCTCTTGGCGCCGACCAAGGTGGTTCGATTCGTGTTCCTGCCGGATGGTGTGGCCTGTACGGTCTGAAGCCAACATTTGGACTCGTACCCTACACTGCTTGCGGCTCGAATGAGCCTACCAACGACCATGTCGGGCCTATGACACGAACGCTTCTGGACAACGCGATTATGCTTCAGGTTATTGCAGGCAACGACAACATCGATGACAGATCGTTTGCAGCACCGAGCCCAGACAACGTGCCCAAGTACTATGACAACTTGACTAAGCTCGCGAACCCGAAGGATCTGTCAGGCGTAAAGATCGGCATTTTGGTAGAAGGCATGAACCAACCATCCGTGGAACCTCGTGTCAAGACTTGTGTCGAGGCGGCGATTGAGGGTTTCAGGGATCTTGGGGCGACCGTGGAAGAAGTTTCGATTCCATTCCACTCCAAGGGCGCAGCTGTATGGACTGCCATCAGTAAAAGCGGAGGGTACTTGGCGAAAAGAAACCTTGCATTCGGAAGAAGAGGCCACATCATGACCGACTTGACGGACAAGTTCCAGAATCTCACGCAGGAACAGTGGGACAACGCATATGTTTCGTCAAAGAACATCTACCTCAACGGCATCTACGCTCAAGCAGCGTTTCCGGAGCTGCTCGGCAAGGCAACGAATCTTAGCAGAAAGCTGCGAGACGACTATGACAATGCTCTGCGAGAGTTTGATGTTTTGGTGACGCCGAACTTACCCTACGTTGCCAATTCCCATACTCCGTATGACGTGTCCCCGCTCGAGAAGATTGGAAAGCAGGTCGGTCTGACTGCTAATACTGCCCCATTCAATCAATCGGGCCATCCAGTTCTGGCTATGCCGATTGGCATGCTTCCGATTGAGGAGGGTCCTCTGCAAGGCTCAGGAACAAAACTGCCGGTGAGCATGCAGGTTATTGGCAAATGGTGGCACGAAGAGGATGTGTATCGAGTTGCATATGCCTGGAGCTTAGAGTACGATTGGAAGACCACTTGATGGCACGCAAGGAAACGACACAATTGAGATGTGGCATCGTGGACTCTAGGCAAAGGCTTGTGCTAGTGGGAATTAGCAGAGAGAATTGGAGCATCTAGAGGCTTGATAGTTAAATGCAGTTTAAACAATGTTAAACAATTGTCTACACATTTGCAAGAACAGGGCGATCAAAAAAGAAAAGTACTTTCACTTGAATACCTTTGCAAGGATCGGGGACAGAAAAAAAGCCAGTCAAATCAGATGCTTGACTCAGACTTCAATTATTAGTTCGGGTCTCATTGCTCCGAAAGTCGGAGCTACTGTCGTACTACCTAAGGTAAGGTACGCATCTAGCGGGCACAAACACGATGTAGCGGTAATACGATGAAAACCCTTACAGCAAATCATTCAGCTGGCCGCCATTCATTCCATGGACTTGCGGTGTACAACGATCTTGCGCCATTACGCTGTGCGACACAATCCGGCTGTAGACGGACCCGAGTCCGGCCCTTGAACGGCTCGCGGAGGCCTCAGTACCGGCCGACCTCGGGGCCTGCGACTTCGGCCTTCTTACCGTGCGCCGGCTCAGCGGCGCCGACAGGAGAGGGGCCAGAAACGCCTGGTGAACCCCCACGCCCCGGCCCCGGCTCATTTCCGTATTTTTCAAGGTGGCCCAGACTTTTCCAACCCGGAGAATGATGTTAGATAAGACACTTGCAGCCTCGGTGGAGCTCCCAGTTGTCGCCCTTGTCCAATATCAAAGCCTGATTCCAACCCGAAGTGGAGGTGACAGACGCAAAAGGTTGCAGATATTCCCCGCTGCGGAGACGCTCCGCTAGCACACAGGTTCAAAGACCGGGGGCCAATGAAATATTTTTGCTGGTTTTGGGGGCTTTTCTCACAAAGACCATTGATGATGTCTTTGAAGACGTTTCGGAGGTGATAGTCCCAGTGCCCGACTTCGGAATCATGAGCCCGAGGTGGGTAAGTATGCAGCCGAGAATTTTCTGACATTTTCATGGTGCGCTTTTGATGCTTTATATACAGCGCTTTGCCCCCCTCAGAAAACGGAACAATTCAGTACTAGTTATTCTTGTTTCTGGTGGACACATTTCCTTAGCAATTCCTGTCACTTTCTCCTGTCAATCGCTTGCTCTCATCAACTGCCTAGTTGAAGTTCAAGTTGTCAATACATTGATCTCACATATGCACGACTGTTACTTCTATTTCATGTTCGAGTCATCACCATCATCATGTCCATCATATCTGAACACACATTGTCAGAGGTTCCTACGAGGAAGGACGAGTTGCCTCCGGACCTGCTCGCGTTGAGAACATCCAACGCCGAGAAGGGTGTGAACATAATTGCTCAAACGCCCAGCCGACCATACTCGTACCGTGAAGATAAGACAGTCTACGACCGCTTTACACCCGGTCGCAAGCGGCTCATCACCGCCATCGTGTCCTTCGGTGGCCTTGGCATCAACCTTGCATCATTGCTTGTGCTGTCAGCGCTGCCGGAGGTGGCAGCGGCTTTCAACACGTCTGGAACCGTCATCAATTTCACCAATGCTCTTTTCCTCTTAATGATGGGCATTGGCGTTCTCTTTTGGGGCCCGTTAAGTCAAGTCTACGGTAGAAAATGGGTAAGCAAAACCACCTTTGTACATCCTACCATCATGTATCATAGTTACAGTCAGCTTTTAATCGGCCAATTTGGCTTATCTCTCGCCCTACACTTGAACTAAACGTCCTAGATCTTCGTCATATCGACGGTGTTGTTCTGCGCGTTTTCGCTGGCCACAGCGGTATCCCCCAATCTGCCAGCTTTCTTCATCTTCCGGTCAATTACTGCATTTGTGGGGACATCATTCCTCATCGTTGGATCTGCGTGTCTCAGTGATATTTATCGCCCGACTGAACGTGGTACGGCATTGGGTTGGTTCCTTGGCGGCACCCTGTAAGTCCCAGCGCCCCAGTCGGAAGTCCTGTCTTTCGGTCTAGTCAATATCCACGGCTAATACTCTTCGTAAGTATTGGACCTGCTCTTGGTCCCTTCATCGGAGGTGTCATTGTCACCTACTCGACCTGGAAATCTCTTTTTTGGTTCCAAGGCGCTCTCGGAGGCGCTGCTATGGTCCTGGCGGTCGCCTTTCTCCCAGAAACGAGTCACGGGAAGTGGTCCGAGGAGTTGGAGGGAATGACGACCAAAGAAAAGATTGGCCAGATATGGGAATGGGCCAACCCGTTCCGGGTCGTCAGTTTGTTCCGATATCCCAAGATCCTCATTGTGGTGAGTCTTCCTCGCCATTTCGCCATGAACGAGCCTTTGAGGTGTTCACCAGACCGATTGCGGTAAACCAACGGCAGTCCAAGTGGATATGTAGCTACGGCGGTATGGCCCTTTGCCTTTGTCCAATATCAGCTGACGATACACTCAGGGTGTTGCTGCGTCATCAGTCCTGTGGAACATGCAAGTTCTTTTGACGCCAGTTCGCTACGTTATCAACCCAAGATTCCACCTCACCACTCCTCTACAGTCGGGATTCTTCTTTCTGGCGCCCGGAGCAGGATATCTTGTCGGTACCTTCTTTGGCGGCCGATATGCCGACTACACCGTGAAGAAGTGGATTGCGAAGAGAGGGAGGCGTATTCCAGAAGATCGTCTACGAAGTGCTTTCATCGCTTTGGGCGTTGTCATCCCAGCTACCACCATCATCTATGGATGGGCAATCGACAAGGCTAAGGGCGGAATTCCTCTCCCCGTGATTTGCATGTTTCTGCAAGGTGTCGCGCAGATGGTCTGCTTCCCTTGTCTTAACAGTTACTGCTTAGATGTCTTTAGAGAGAGGGCAGCTGAAGTCATGGGTAAGCATGCTGAACTTTCTGTTAATATCAAATTGTTAACACAGTAACTGATTTGGCCTATTTAGCTGGCAACTACTTCATCAGGTATACCTTTGCTGCCATCGGCACGGCAGTAGTACTTCCTGGCATTCAGGGCATTGGTGTGGGTTGGTTCTCCACAGTGAGTGCTCTCTTCGTTGCGATTTCAAGTGCTGCTGTGTGTGGTATTGTCATGATTGGTACGAGACAGAAGAAAACGGAGGAAAAGTCGGAGCGCGCCTGAACACATAGAATTTCTGGAGTTTCAACGGGTACCTTACATCAACCAAGCTAAGTCTTCAGTTTCTGTTTCTTCATTCACCTAGCAAATCTTCCCGTAGCTTCTGCCGTAGACTCCAATAATTCTATTGATGTTTCTTCACAAGTCAGCTTTTGAAATTGCACCTGTGAGTTGCAAACTGAGTCATCACGCAAGAGTGGATCCAGCGCCTGCAGGTTCCGCACCACAACATGAAATATGACGTTGACTCTCAAGTACTACAATCTCGATACGCCATTGTCAAGAAATCGCCGGGACATTGCGTTCTCTCGATGTAATCGAGGTAAGTTGAGTGCAGATTCCGGTCATGGCCGGTGTCGTGCTAAGGGCGCAGGCAAAATGGAGACACTTCAAGACATCTGACCAATGAGCTTGCTTCTCAACCTGTTGCTTTGACAATAAGGCGCTCTAACCAGGGCGAAACTTTCCTTTACTAGCCGCTCAGGGACTAAAACCGCCGCGGCTCAACGCGCCCTGTTGGTGGGAATTTAGCGTTTTAGCGACGTGTCTTCTAGAAACATCGATTTTGGGAAAGACATTTGGCAAGGGTGAAGTGAAGATGACGGCAGGCCTGCGACATCTGAGAACCGTACAAAAGGGCATCGAAACCAGATCTCTGGGTTGCGTAAGAATTAGCCCGGAGCATCCGATCAGATCTGTCGCTGTAGGCTGTCAGTTGCACCATAGCCGCACGCCTCGCCAAGCCACGCAAATCCCATATCACTACAATTTGTTCTCAACATCGACTACATCGACCATGGCAAAACTCTCAGATGTCCAAGAAAGCGGGCGCATGGCAGCCACTCTCAGACCAGCGTCTCTTGAGGACGCCACAGCGATATCAGAACTTGCCGCCCATGTCTTCACAGTTACATTCGGCCATTCCGTAGAGCCACATGAGCTCGAAGCATTCCTACATGAGGCTTACAGTTTAGAAGCCATTTCAAAAGACCTCAACGACTCGAACAAAGACACCATACTTGCAGTCGATCCTGCCGGGGACATTCTTGGCTTCGCAATGCTCACCCGGGGCTCATCGGACCCATGCATCGCAAGTCTCGACAGCACAGTTGAGCTGCAGAGGATCTACATGTATCCCAAGGCACAAGGCACAGGCGCTGCCAGACTCTTAGCAGACAGATTAGAAGATATGGCTAGAGAGCAGGGGTTTAAGCACATTTGGTTGGGTGTCTGGGAAGAGAACCTCCGGGCGCAAAAGGCGTACGAGAAATGGGGGTATCAAGAATGTGGTACCCATGACTTTGCCATTGGCTCAGTTGTTCAAACCGATAATATCATGGCGAAGAAGCTTTGATCTGACCGCGCGAAAGACTTGATAAGTTGATAGGGAATGTGAGTCTCAGGGTGGAGGAAGAAATCGGAGAGCTACAACACCAGGTAGATACTTTACCCCTGAGCATATTGATAGAACGATCGTATTAAATAGGATAGATTATTGGACCACATTCTCATACTCCCAGATGAGTTTCGTATCAACCTCGTGATACACCTCTTGAAGAGTCACGTAAATAGTATTACCAAGGTACAAGCTCGCGTTCCTTCATGTTGTTTTCGGGGTTTAATGATGCCCGCTCAACCAACATTTATTCCCTTAGGTGCGGCAAAGTTCATGACCGTTGCTCCCCAAATCGCGAACCTTTCTAACAACGACGTTAGGTCCCGTTCTGATAATTACTAGTATGCGGTTGGTTGTTCACTTTCCTTTCACCAAGACCCAAAGTGCAAGACCGCGCCAACACAAGGCAGATTCACCACCTCAAATGCAGCCAACCACTCGCCGCAGCAGGCCAACCAATATGCGGCCAGCCCCGAAATCTTGAAATGCGGCGGTGCTGTTGGCCTGCCGTCAAACCATGTGCCACAGTATCGGCCTCTATAATTCGCTGGTGGCAATGCAGTGCAACCAACCTGTACGCCTCGGGGCCCCCAAGGCTGCGTGACTTGACCGCGTGGGCAGCCGTACTTAAGTCGAAGGAGTTGCCGCTCTCCGGATTATGATCAAAATTCTACTTTACGCACTCATCGTCTTTCGATTGAGTCACACTGAATGCACTAAGTATTCGACATGTCCAACACGACGAGCATAAGGACGTTGTCGCTGGAGGAGAGATGGCAAATGTGCAAAAGCCAGGATGACCGCAAGGCTTCACTCATAGAGGTATTTTCGCATCTTCTATCCGGGCCGTGCACAAATCGCCAAATAGCTGACGGGGTCATCTAGGACTTGTTTTCTCATATTGCAGAGCTTACCGGCAAGCTTTCTGAGGTTGACAGGGACCTTGAGGAAAGGAAGATGCTTGTCAAGTCTCTATGGGCCACCAATGACAAGAACAAAAAATGTACCGAAAAGCTGCAAAATGAGAAGGTGCATTCATACACTCCACCTCACTGGCAGAAGGGCGCTTACCTAGCTAGGACAAACGTTGTGTTGCAATGGTCCTTGTTGACGGCGATTGTATGCCGGTAGGATAGAACTGCTCAATACCTTCCTTGTCCTAATCGATGGTTGTTTTCTGATGACTCGCAAACAGTTTTTGGATGACCTTGTTGAGCAAGGACTTGAGGGAGGCAAGAAGGCTGCAAGTCTTTTGCGCCTGGCAACTTTTGACGAGCTCAACGCCGTTGATCCTTGCCTCCCGCACCATTTGCAAGTTTCGGTCCGTGTTTACGCCAACGTGAAGGGTCTAGCCAAGACCTATACCGAAGCGGGCATCATTCCACACCCAAGCGTTTTGGATGAGTTCATCCGAGGCTTCAACATGAAGAATCGCATGTGCGACTTCGTTGATGCGGGTAATGGCAAGGAGTGTGCGGATGAAAAGTTGAAGGGTGAGCTGAATTACAAACAACCACGAGATATGACGGCTAAAGGCTTCTAGCGAATTTTGAGTTCGGTGTTTCGGATGTTCACTGCCGGCATGTCTTGTTCGGTGCTTCAGCAGACAGCGGTTACGCTCGCTTGTTGGGATCGCAACTCGACGATGAGGTGATTCGCAAGAAAATCATACTCCTCGAAGGTCCTCCATTCGCACAGGAATTGGCGGAGATGAAAGACCAGTTCCGAGTCGCTTCTTTCAACAGGGTCTTTAGGCGACATAAATTGCTCAACAACATCAAACGCAAGGTATCATACAACATCACACCACCATCAACGCCTTCGACCAACTATGCGTCAGCCGCTGCAAAAGCCCCATCGATTCTATCTGGAGACCAACCGGTCCGTCAGCAAGCCACAGTTGACTCCAGGATACCTTTGCCCACCTTGGGACAGGTGCTTCGGAACAAGGCTGGGCAACGAGTTGATTCACCGCTCGCTTCTATTACTCATCAAGAGTTCATCTTGATGAAGAGCCGGAAGTTGTGCAACAGTTTCCATCTTTTGGGCAGATGTCCCTATCAGGACTTGTATGGGAAGTGCTCACACGAGCACAGAGGCAAGCTGAGCCCGAGAGAGTTGCAAGTTCTTTGGGCCGTGGCTCGTCAGTCTCACTGCCACGCAGGTCTGAGTTGCACCGAACCGACTTGCGTATTTGGCCATCAGTGCCCTCGTGAGAGTTGCAATGGGGCGAGTTGTCGCCTGAGGTTTCCTCTAGAGTTGCATAACATTGACAAAAGACCTACCCGGTGAGACTGAGTGGTTGAGTGAGAATACGCCACCAGCAAACTTGCGATAAAACGGTATCATCATCTGAAAATATCGGTATACGGGTTAGCAGGACATCGTTTCGGCCAGGACGAAGTGGGGTATGTCGTATTTTGCTCTGCGTCTATGGGATTTCAAAGAAGGGGTGTTGGGTTTGAGCTTTTGGTATTCCCAAGACTCCAACTAGAATAAGAGGCATCGAAATCAGGAGAAGTAGTAGATATTGAATAAAAATGACCGTGCTGTCCTCTAAGTTTGTCGTAGACCTATCATATTTGTTTGACTCCAACCCCAGTAACGCCCCTATGCTTCAATGTGATGCTGACCCTAATTTGATGCAACGACAAAAACGCTAACCAACTAATATGCTCCCCAGGGACTGACACGAGGTAAGGTATTCAGCAATGCCTCACATGCAAATACTAGTCGCAATCCGTCTTTCTTCCAACCTTTCATAATTCCAATAAACCAATGAGAAAATTACGACTGAACAGCCTGAGGCGTTCTGCTGAAGCTGAAAGAACGCCACGAGGACCGCTGAGCTGGCTTGTTATGATTCGCCAAGCTAGCCAAGAATGCCGGTGAAATCTCAGAGGTAGTCACGGAAATCTCTGAACTTTTCTTCTTCTTGTCTTGTTTCTTCGGTTTGGCCTGCTTTTCGAGCTTCGATATTTCTGTCGGCCTGTGACCACTCAAGCACGCGTCAACCACGGACCTCTCGGGCAGGACTTCGGCCCCAGCCATTTCCCGCGTGGGCCAGGGAAACGTCGCGGCCATTTCCTGAATAGTGACTGCATTCATCTTCTCGAGAATCTCCCGGAGTTGTGATTCGAGGTTGTTGACCTGCTCAAAAGCCCAGTCAGCTCGTCTCTGAATGCGAACGCCATCGCGACGCATCTGGCCGACGAGCCACTCCATCGCCACGTGCTGCGGAATAAGTCTGGCGTTGCGCATCAGCCAGGCCATCATATCTGGATCGCCTGTCTGCTTGACGATGGGTAAGCTGCGACCGCCGTGCTCGCGCTCTTGGAGCTTCTGCAGAAAGTCGTGGTACATTCCCAGCGAAGAAGTCTGAAGACCGACGAACTGGCCGTGAAAGAGAGCGCGAGCAACCTCATCAGCCCAGGCGATGCCGGCCTTCATTCCGGAGTTCGCGCCTCTCCCAGGCCAAAAGTGTACCGTCATCGCCGCATCTCCAGCCAAGGCGACAAGACCATGGGGTCGGCGTAGAGCGGTAGAGTTGCACTGCGGGACCTGCTGGACGGCTTTGTTGATTCTGCGTACTACGATGGGGATGCGAACAATGTTCTTCACCTCGCACTGCTTGAACCCGTAAAGCTCAAGTCCATCGAGTATGGCCTTCCACAGCGGGCTGTCAGGTTGCTGAGATGGGGCAAAGACCTGGTTCTCGTCAAATCCATCGGGCAGACAGTCATTGACCTTCAGGCAACTTGGCCGACCGAATGTGCAAGGATGGCCATCAACAGATACCATTTGATGCCATTCAGTCTCGGTCAGCTGCATGTTGAGGTATCCTGTGCCATCGAAGTCGCTGGCGTTTAGGAGGTAACGAGTTTGACCCATGGTGAGGAAGATGTTGATGGGCTGTGAAAACGGAAGCCCACGAGGGCGATCAAAAGCGACCCCAAGGGCATAACTCTTTCCAACCTCTTCTTCTTGTCCCGGAAAGTAGGCACTGCGGAGCCATGAGCCGGCACCGTCGGCACCAAGCATCAGGTGGAAGTCACCGTACTCCGAAAGGTTGGCCTGCTTGACCTGTGAGGCATGTAGGAAGATAAGGTCACGGAACTGGCTATCTTGTGCCCGTCGCAAGAGACCTTCTTCGAGCTTGCGTATCTGCAGGTTGCTCGAACCAGGCCAAACACGCTCGGGATTCCCACCAAAGACAGCTTGTCGCGTTCTATCGCTCATGAGATCTATCACGGTGTCTTGAAGCGTGACGACCTGGTCGCGACGACGGGCTCCTGGCGGGTAGCTCACGAAAGAGCTACCCGGCTGCTGAATCCATCTACCTTCGTAGAGATGGACCTCAACTCTGGACCCGGCCTTCTCGGCGAGAGCGATCGCGGAGGCCAGGCCTGTGGGGCCTCCGCCGATAATCATGACCTTGAGAGGTGCGGCTGGATACTGGTACATGACCGGGTCTTGCGGAAGTTGAGGTAGGTTGCGAGCGATTGACGGATCAAAGAAGAAATCGCGAATTGCATTCGTCTTAGTAGAAGTCAGGGCTTGGCTCTTGATGAGCACGAAGCGCATCCACTGCAACAGGGAGGTTGTGTCGAAGGATGGGTGACGATTGCCGAAAACAAGTCTTTGGACTGAGCCAGCAAGAGCGGCAACATCTCGGTGCTTGGGGTTTGCTGCAATAGATCGGAGCTCGCTGTTGATGGAGGCATCATCCCCACGGTAGAAAAATAGAAATGCTTGCGCGCGCTCAAAGTTGGTCTGACCTGCTGCTTCCCATGCCGCTTCCCACGAGCGCGGAAACTGGATGCTATCAATCTCGGGAGCTTGAATAGGGAAAGAAGAACGGCTGTTGAGCTCAGGGCTGGGCATGGCCGGCGGCGAACCCGAGCGGCTACGAATGGAAGTGAGCATGGGCATTTTGAATGACGAGTATAAGAAATTGAAGTATTATAAGTTATGAAGATCTGAGGAGGGGAGGAAAGACGTTGAGATTCGCAAGGAGACAAGGAAAAGGAGAAGGAAAGGAAAACTTAGAGAACAGAAGAAAAGAAACTGTTTGAGATGCGGTGTGTGATGCCGAGTATTGGGAACTCATCTTTGTTTTCGAGAAAGAGACGGCTTTGATATATACTGATTGAGACTGCATCATGATGCATCGAGAATGAATGAATAGTCACGATTACCAAACATATCCTGGTCCGCATCACGCCCGACGTAAGGGCAGTGCCATCTCACTAGCACTGCCCACCTACCTTGCATCATCTCTGTCCCACAGCATCAGCCCTATGAGCGGCGCACAAGTTAGGCTTCCCCACGAGGTTCTGTCGGAGCAAAGCTGCGTGCAGGTTGCAGGTTGTGGCTGGGTCACAGGAGTCTGCGTCTGCATTTGACTGCGTGTGGTCTCAGTGGGGAAACTGGGGAGTGCGAGCACAGCATTCTGGCTGCATCAGAACGAGCTACGACATAAACATGAAGGATCCAAGGTAGCATAGATGGAAGGGCCCCCAGCCTTCCCGCCGCACGTGTGCATCTATTGCACGAGACGTGTTATCCACTCAGAGTGCTTCTAGATACCGCGATCACGGCTTGGAGTGCGGGGGACGGCTAGAACCAGCATCTACGGTTGACTCCAGTCGGCTCGGCCCTAAATAGATGGGCAGAGTCATTTTCCTGATTGGGAAGAACTGCTGCAGGTCGAAGTAGTAATATCTCTGGAGAACCACTGATATCTGACCACCCTCGGTTATATCACCTCGATGTGTACTTCATATCAGTAGAATGCAGTCTCGTGCTTACCTCCATTATTGTTCTTCCGCGCCGCAGGATAGATAGCCGTCAATTCGGGAGCAGCCACCTCTGAGGGATCTATCGAAGGGTAGTATAGGATCCTTTGCATAGGGTGATCAACCCGATAGGTCAATACGCCTGATGAACACGTCACGTATATTTAGCTTGGCATGGGGTTGCATTGTGAAACTATTGTGTGACACTCTCACAGTGTACATGCCCTCCCCACGCTCTTTCAGTCCTTCCTCTTTGTTCTCGTCGGGCACGAAATATGACGACCGGTGTCTCGGCAACCGAGATATTCATGAGCTCTGTGCCGTACTCAGCCACCACTAAGAAGTGCCAGGAACACAGCCTACGCGATCTCATCAGCATCCAGCCGCTCGCTCCAATGATATCATCCGCGGCTGCTAACCCGTACTCTTCTCTTACAAGACATCTAACTGGTTTCTTTGGCGCAGCCGCTGGACCACCATCTGCGGCTGTGTGCGCGTTTAAGTTTTTGATGAGCATTTGATTCTGGTAGAATTGGACAAGCTCCTAGGCAGCCCTTCCTTTCAGAGATGTGAACTTCTGCCAGCTCAGGCCGGTGTGAGAAAGCTGACTTTGCGGCACGTCACGCCAGGGCATCTGACCATGCCTGGAGCGAAGGATTCCGTGCAAGTACTTGTCAAGTACTTGACTACTTGTCTTGATCATGTGTGGGAAGACCTTGCTACCTTATGCTGTTTCACGACAATGACTTCGGTGGTAGAGGCTCTCACCAATAGTAATAAAATACTGGCCCAGCAAGCATGTGCAGTATGCTAGTAATAATTCGGATAGCTTTTTAGCGACTGAAAATAGCACTCTCATTCGAGCCGGTGCTCCAGCACCGCTCCCATAGATTGTCGTCGACCTACACAGTACCTGATCCTGCTGTAACTCACGGTAGAACACATAGCCACTATCAATCTTAGCTATGCCGGTAACAAGTCGATGGACTCGCAGCTCAGCTTCTTCCGCTCAACGTTTCCTTGATCATCGCCTCTCTGATCCGGCGGGCATGGAGACACTTCCATAGATCTAGTAGTTGCAAAGATAGCCACAAGTGCTCCCCTCTCACACAACTCACAATCAACAAGCTACGAGAGGCACAGCAGCTCGAACGGGAGCTCGTGAGCTGACATGCATCAACGAGGAGCTCGCTTAGACGCTAGAAGTCTTCGTTGGCTATGTCGTAACGAGATCAACAGGGGTCAGGGCCCTCCCGCGCGCCATATCAGACTCAACGTCCAATCAACAAGGGATGAGCTAGTCGAATTCAGGCATGATGCAGAATGAATCATACCGGACCCAGATCACTTGCTCGCCGAACCTCGAACGGGGACCCATGCTATCTCCCGGCTCTAGCGGTTTGTCTGTGCGTGTTGAAAACTTGAACCTATTTAAACACGCAGCATTTTGCTCACAGGCTTGCTAACTAGATTGGAGCTCGCTTCATGTCAGAGTAAGACAGTTGCATCATTCGAAGCCTATCACAGCCAGTGTCAACAAAAGAACTTGAGCAATGTCAGCAACCACAAGCGCTGCACAGCATTGCAGCATCGACGCGACCCGGAGAATATTCCCCAACTCACCTTCCACAAAGCCCGTCGTCTCCAAACTCTCCATACTCGATTCGACAGTGGCTCGTTTCACACCCACTGCTGCGATATGGCTCTACGACAAGCCAGAAACTTCACAACTATCAAACACTCAACTTTTCGAGACACTTGGGCATGCACTGAGTCAAACGCTGGACGATTACCCACACTTTTCAGGTCAACTTCAATGGGCCACACCTGAGCAGGTCAAAGACAACGCAGTCCCACGACATCTTGGCCGGCTAGTGATTGCACATGGCTCGACCGAAGATCCCGGAGTTGAGCTATCCATCGCCACTCACGACTCGAAGCTCAGCGATATAGTCCCGAGCCGGGCTGAGAGGGCGACGAATCTGAAGGAGTGGAACGCCTCGAACTTCCAGCAAAGCGACTTCTTGCCAAAAACTAAGATTGCGCTCATGTCTCTGAATGTTATCGACGAGCTGCCCGCCATGGCTGTTCAGCTGACATCGTTCAAGTGCGGAGGCTTCGGGGTCAGCGCAATGGTCTCGCACCCGCTCGCAGATGCCGTGTGTTTGATGAATTTCATGTACTCTTGGGCAACACGGTCGAGGATTCTCTTCGGGAATTCTTCCGCAACCGGTGATCTAGGACTATTCAAGCCTGTCTTTGATCCGGCCCAGCTTGACCGGGTAGCGGGGCTCACATCCGGAGGCCCCCCGGACGCAACAATAGTTGCAGAGGCTCGAGCACTGCCGATGCACCGATTCGACTGGTGGGCAGAAGACGCTCCAGGATATCCTCGAGGTGTTAGACCAGCTTCACTGGCCACCATGCCACCGCCAGAGGAGTTGAAAACGACGAAACTCAGTCCGTCAACATACCCTCCCTGGCCATCTTGGGACATGAGCGCACCTGTCGAGCACGTTCAAATACGTTTCACGGCAGCTGAGTTGACGCGAATGAAGGATGCTGCGCTAGCAAGTTTAGCGGAGGAGATCAAATCACTCCGAGTCTCCAGGCTCGATGCAGTCCTGGCTCATGTCTGGACTCTGATGAACCGCGCGCGTGGTCATGAAGGGAACTTAGAAAGCGCGTATCTGAACATCACCTTGGGCCTCCGAAGCCGTGTCGATCCACCCCTACCCGAAACCTTCGTTGGTTCTCCTCTCCTTCTAGGAAACGTGGAGAAGCCTGCCAACGAAGCTAGCTCAACCCAGCTTGGACCCATCGCCGGCGCCATTAGGCAGATGATGTCTCGGTTCACTCCAGATGCGGTGGCAGCTTACGTCCACGACGCCGCACACGAAGTCAGTCCTCAGCGGCTATGGCAAGGCTTCTTGGGAACTCATCACACCCTTGTCACATCCTGGGTGCGGGCCAAGACCTATGAGCTTGATTTCCTTGGCACGAACGAGTTGGCTCGTTATGTTCAGGGCGTCATGCCAAAGATTGATGGCTTGGTCCAGATCATGGATATTGCCGACACTGGTGACTTTGATGTCAGTGTTTGCATGCAACAAAGTGCCATGGACAGACTGCTGAAGGATAGTGCGCTCCGTCAATACGAGTGCGCAACCTAGAATTGGCGTACAATCTTCAGAGGCGTTGTTAAATGCGCATAGAGACTTGGTCGGGACAACGCTTTAGTTATCGCCAGTACAGATTAGACAACACTGAAGATAGAATGTAGACAAAAAAAGATGGATTTGTGTCAATCGCTGACGGGAATTAAGCCCGACGTGGCTGGGAGATGTTAGACGATGACATCGAAGTGGTCCTTGGATGTTCAAGTAGACTTACGGGTCGAACCCACAACCTTGAGATTAAGAGTCTCACGCTCTACCTATTGAGCTAGCCGGGCAGGCTATTGAAGGTGTGTGATTGTGATAGAGACGGCTGGGCGTTCAAGACGCCGCATCGTGAGTTGTGCGTGGATCATTGAGGGCTAAGCCATCCCCAGACTCCACCCGCAATATCACTAGCGGTTTGCGCACTCTGACCAAAGATTCAAACTCAAATCATAGAAATATGACAACGTCTCACTTTATTAAGAGCCAGGCAAGAAGCCTTACAAATATAAACTCGAAATAACAAATAGAGACATCAAGAGTGAAAAAACAGACGGGTTGAGCTTATGTGATTATTGCAATGCCACCACCGCCAATCCACCTATTTCGATTTGAATCGATTCTGTAATTACATAGAAGAGCCTTGTATGTACAATGGTCCGGGTTGGCAACTCACTGGACCCTGATCATTTACTCTAGCTATTATCATGGCACTTACGGCCACTCGTGACCACATACTATTTAGCGCTCGAACGTGAACCACCCTTAGACTTACGCGTAGACGTAGCAAAGAGGAGATCCACCGATGGTGTTCAAAACCTCGTCAATAGTGCGGTTCTCAGCATTGACACCGAGGTCAAGGATATCAGTCTTCAAAGCATCCCTGCTAGCCGGCCTGTTGTTGATGGTAATCGTGCCAGCAATGGTGAAAGCGTCCCAAAGATGAAGGGCCTGCCACAACCAGTACACGCGATCGACCATGGCATGGTGTAGGAAGAAGCTTGGGTCAACAACAGAGGAGTACAGATCACTGGCTTCGCCGTTGACGGTGAAGTGGCCGGAGGCGTGCATTCCGAGGAAGCCGTCGGAGAAACGACCCTGGAGCTCGTTCTGGAAAAGCTCAACGCTCTTGGAGGCCGCGCCGAGGGTGATGTTGAGCATGTTCTCGTTTGTGAACCAAGTTGACGCGGTGTAGTTGCTCAGATCGCGACTGAGGCAACGGGGGTTGTAGCCAAGCTTGCCGGTTGGGCTGGCCTCGAGGCCATCCATGCCGGGGTTGACCGGACCAAGGTTGACCGTCATGCTAGGTTAATGTCAGCGACTGATGAATCTACCGGTACAGGAAACCACGAGAAAAGCTTACTTCTTGAAAGGACCGCTCATGACACAACCACCACCATCGCCTGAAGGCAGAACAATGGCACCCGCACCGCTGACGCTGCCGTTGTGCTTGAGGTAAGCGCCGTCGCCGCTCAGGCTGGTATCGCTGCCATCAAAGACAGGGGATTTTCGGAGATCGTCTTGGTTTTTCAACCAGTTCCAGTACTGTAATGTAATTGTCAGACCCGTTTGAAGATCTCACGCTGATAGCGATGGAATCCACTTACTGGCTGGGAGCCCTTGTAGCCGCATTCGTTCCGCAGAGCCTCTTCGTACGCCCAGACAAAGTAGCGGTGCCATGTCAGGAAGTTACCCTAAGTTGTTTCGTTAGACCGCAAGATGATTGATGGTACGTATGTGCATTGCTTACAGTTCCGTGAATCTTTGTGGTCTGGTTGATGTGCACCGCGACGAAGTCATCGTAGCGGTTGCGAGCACCGGGCGCGAACTCTGGATCCGACTTGGAAGGTGACGTCAACAGGCACTGCACGGCACTGATATAGTCTTTCCTCTCCTGGGAAGAAAATGCCTCCCTTTGTGACAGATTAGCTTGTGGCCCAAACATACGCGAATGTTCATGATCTGCGTGGCCACGGTGGGGAAGTGACGAACCAGTCCCGGCGGTAACGGGCATTGAAGATATTGCAGCTACTGCGCTTGTTACCAGCGCCCGACGCGGAGAGAGCACTCATGGCCCGATCTTGGAGCTCGGTGAGAACATCGCGAGTCTCGATGGGCGAGGCAATGACCGGCGCAATCAGCATGCCAACGGCCGCAGCCACAATGGTGATGGGAAGCATTGCTAGAAGTTCTTGCTTGTTCAAGACGGAATTAACAGACTGCAGGGTAGCCGCGTGCGCAAGCAAGGAATTGAGTGAGAGATGTGGTCCGAGGCACGTCAACAATCAAAGAGAACTGGACGGGACTTCACCAGTAGCACAGGGAAACCGAGGTGCACAAGGTCGAGTGGGAAGTGGGAGCGGACAGGACGGTCCGGAACAGTCACAAGTGAACGAACCATCAGACAGATCTCGCTAGCTATATAGACATATGCCTGTCCGACGTTGGGGATAAATTGAAAAGTCCCGTTGTCTGCACTAGTGCCTCCGGCCATGGTCTGCAGGGCTTCGGATCCGCGGCGCGGAGGTGGTAACCACACTGGGCAGCGGGAACGATCCAACAACGCCGCCGCTGTTGGCGGGAGACAAGGTCTTGAATTGCCGGGGGCAAAAGAAAGATTGAAGAGACTTATGAAGAGGGGTCACTAATCGAACGGTTTTATGCTGTGGATAGGGCAGCCAGGTCCCAGACTCGATAGCCCAGATCCAGGGCCCACGTTGCTGGAATGAAGAATGTAACCTTCTTTAGGCCAAGCGCGGAGCCGGCCGGTGGACGGGTGACAGGGAAGATGCGTTGCCGTCGGTCGCCACTACTTGAAGGTGGCGGATACTAAACGGCAACTGGACCAAAGGCTTAGTACGTGGACTAAGACACTGTAATCACCTTGTTCCGTGGGCCAAATCCGTGCGGCATTACACACGCTCCTTGAGCTCCATAAGCTTAAAAGTCAAAAAGGTTCAGACAACAACATGTTCGTCCCAACTACTCGCATGCAACAGTAAATTGTGACATACAGTGTCCAGTTGGTCGGCCATCGTCCGACTCCACAGAGTTCCGCTTCCCTTCACGAGACCCGAGGGTGACCAACCGATCCGAATAGATCGTATGGTGGTTTGTCGAACATCCTTATGTGGTTTCCACCGTCCCGTCTTAATCTTGGCATGCATGCCATGTCTTCCGACTGGCAGACCACTAGATCCTTTCATGGGTCGGTGACACCCTCCCACCCGATGCCGCCAACAACAACCTTGTGGTTTATTTATTCCTTTTCTTCTGTGCCGCTGGGTTCTTCAACCGGGGATCATGCACAGATTCCCTCTTCGGTTCGATGGCCGATGTCGAAACCCATTAATCTCCTCTCTTTTTCCTCGGCGCGACACAGTTTGCAGCGTGGCTTTGAGCACTTACGAATTTCTGCTGCCCGATTGGGGTGGCAGGATCAATATCGCTCCTTGACGCCGCTCCTCGCCAACAAATAATCTCTGGATGATTGCCGAAGATAAAGTATCTACCTATGCTTATATGCTCCATGGCATCAGTCATCTTCTGTCTTGGCAAGCTGGAATTGACTCCTCTCTGCCTTGCCTCCGGATGCTCCACGGTACTGCAAGTTTGCAACAAGGTGGCACGTTATGTGGGAGGCATCCATGTGGCCCCCGGGAGATCCTTCACACTCTTTTCATTCTACATCCTGCCCACTGCCTGCTTAGGCGATCCTGTAGGTGCAGCACATTGCATCCGTTGATCCACTTCTCTACAAGGAAAACTCCGGTACAGAATTCTCGAAGAAACAGTAATTGTGCAGTCACCTCGCGAACTCGGTGTCAATTTCCAAGCCGAATGGCAATGGGCTGATAGGGACGGATCAACCTCCCTGCTCTGGAACACAGTCTAGAAAGGCACAACGTATCACCTTCCCGAGGCAGGCTGGAGCGGCAGCACGAAGATTCCCCCTTTGTACGGAGTCCGATTCCGTCACCCAATGATGCTGCCTCTCACAGTCCCCGACTCCCCGTTGGGTGATCTCCTTGCATCCCTCCAAAAGCCCCGTCCGTACCGCGTGCGTGGTTACTGCAGTGTGGCCCCCGTGGATCGGGTTTCATCTATCCAGTTCCTTTTTTCCTACAGAACGGATTAAGAGCCCCCAATCTGCAGTGCCGAAATGGAACAGCAAGATGCTTAAAAGAATCCGCAGATCCCCTCGCTGCTCAATGTGCCCACTCTCCTGAACCTTTGTGGCTTTCTTCGACTCCCCTCTCATCATCTGTGCGTCTGTTCGACGCCGCGCAGCCGCGCCATCCGCCGTAATGTCTTCGATGTCCAGCACAACGGCCGTCGACCCGGAGCGTGCTAAGGAAAGCAATACGGCCATGATCCTAGCCGTGACTGGGACCTTCCACGCTCTCGCTCTCGTCTTTGTCGTGCTCCGAACATATACCCGCGCCGCTATCGTAAAGACGATAGGCATTGACGATTACATGATGATCATGTCTACGGTACGCCATCTCCAGAAGACCAGGTTGCTATGGTACCAGGAGAAGGGCAGCCATGCTAACTTTAGCAGCTCTGTGCGCTGGGCGGGGGTATGATGATCTTCATTATTCAGGCTTTCTACGGACTTGGCAGACACAAAGACACCATCAGCAAGCCGGACCAGGTGTTCTTTTCCAAATTCGGCTTCTTTCAATCGATTATATCCGCCATTGCCGCTCTCGCGTTTCTTAAGATTTCCATTGCCTTATCACTACTACGACTTAGTAAAAACAAGTGGTACTCGAGATCACTATGGGCTTTGATTGGTACAATATCTATCCAGCCCTATACACTGTGGCGCCTGACTTTGATCTAACATGTCATTAGTATTCGTGGTACTTTATACGATCATGGCGTGGCTTAGCTTCTTCTTATATTGTAGCCCGATGGAGGGATATTGGGACAAGAGTCTCAAGCCAAAGTGCTACAACATCAAGTTGTTTGTCAACTTTGCGCTAGTAAACACCGGTGAGACGAGATTCTGTTCTTTTCTTGCCACTTTGGAAGCTAATTGAAAGCCAGCGCTCAACATCTTCACCGACGTCTGTTTCGCATCACTTCCCGTCCCAATCATCTGGGTCTTGCAAATGAAGTTGCGCACGAGGGTATATCTAGTCGTCGTTCTCAGTTTGGGATACTTGTAGGTCTTGCCCCAGTCTACGCATAGGCCGAGCACCAGAGCTAATCCATTCCAGGGCTGTCGTCATGGGCATCATCAAAGCCATCTATCAGATCGCGCAACCGGGCAGCAAAGATGGGACCTTGTAAGTTCTCCAAGTGCTTGCTGAGGAACAAGGAGTGCTGATATGTGTTGCCAGCTACCAAAGTATCCAGTTTTGGGGCTTGTAAGTCGTCGCAATGTCTACTGTCAAAAACGAATCAAAGCTAACGCACCGTCCTTCAGTCTCCAACTGAACCTCGGCATCATCGCTGCCTGCGCGCCAGCGATAAAACCCCTCGTCGGCCGCGCCCTTAAAATATCTTCAAGCCGTCACTACAACAGCGATAACCTTTACGAAAACCGATACCCCACGGGACGATCCGGCAGAACAGGAAACATCACCACGGGCACCGCTCGGAGACAGGGCTATAGGGAACAAGGAAGCCAGGGGGCGCCAGACTACGAACTCGAGGACGGGCCGTTTTCACCAAGTCCAGAGTTCTACCGTACGACTATAAAAGGTGGAAATAACACCCCGGCGGCAGTTGCTGTGTATCAGAAGAAGAATAGTCTTGGCGACAGGTCGGGAAGTGAGGAGTTGATTTTGGAGACGGGGCATGGTTTTGGGGACAATAAGGGTATCATGAGGACGACTGAAGTACACATCCAACGCTGAGTAGCAGTGATTGAGGGGTGCTCAACTTGGCTTAGCTTCCGAAAGATGATGGATCGTGAGGATATACGATTGAACACGCTTGAGCCGACCATCATTTGATGTGAGCTTGTGATTCGACTCCGACTACATAGAGCTTGGATATGGTGGTCTCTAGCCATTGGCTGTTGGGAACATGACGACTCAGGTACATGCACCGATGAAGACCATCAAATAAGATGTAGGTCTCCGAGATGTCAGAGACGTACGTAGTAGGGCTTTGATCACGTATGACGCAAGTATGAGGTGCCGAATCAAGTGAGCAAGGTTATATATTGACAAGAACCAACGTTGCACGACCAATACTATGTGCTACTACTACCATGAGTACCTCCTTCCTTCCTCCATTGGGCAGACCCTAAGCACACCTAGACAGAAAGACCTTCCATCCAAAGGTTTGCCAAACATCTGTATCCCAAAACTCAGATCCCCTTTTCGTTGGAATTGCTAGAATCAAGCTCGGTAGTAACGTGTCGTCGCCTCAAGTTGCCCGCCTCATCGTGCACATCATTCCACGCAGCGAGCTCAGCCTTGGGAACTCTAACCAAGCGATGCGTATTGGCGCCGTTGGAATCGACCTCGACAATCTCCGTGCGGATCTCGTATCCCAACCAGCGAGGGAGTACATACATCCAGAAGACGTAGTACAGGACGCAGAGAATGATGCTAACAGAACGCAAACCAGGTCAGCGAATTTCTTCTCATTTCGAATCCGAACTTTGTCTCGACCACATCCGAGAAAGAGCTGAACAAGGAGGGGTTCACTCACATGCCGATACCCACAACGCAGTACGTGGCATACCAAAAGCTGACGCTTCCCGCGTACGGGCCACCCTTTGGCGGCCACCACGGCATTGCCAGGACAAAGACCTGGATGGCGAGGAAGAAGATGACGACAAAGTCCCAGGCGCGGAACTCTGAGCGGCTGATGCCGGATCGCTGGCGGCGGCGCCGGAGGACGAAGACACCGAAGGTCATGGCGAAGTTGAACATTGCGCTTGGGTAGCTGGCCAGATCGACGACTGATATTGTGTCAATGAAGGGTTCATAGCATGGATTAGTAGGATCCCTGGGAATGAGGCCATACCGAAAGTGAAGGCATCGCCAGCAGGGGGCGCGACGATCATGATGAAGGTCATTGTCCACTTCAACATGTACGGACCCAAGGGTGTTCCAAAGGGCCTAGTCGAGACCCAGAAGTTGGTGAAAGGAAGAACACCTTGTCTAAATCCTGAAGTCAGCAAAGGCTCAATCCAAAAAGAGCGCGTACTCACCGTCCAATCTCACGAATCATACGCGAAGATCCAATCAACACCGCCAACAAATTCCCAAAAGCACTCAACAACACCAAGAAATTCAACACATTCGCAGCAGCCTTGCTCCCGCCAAACAACTTTGAAAAGAACACCGCCGCCGCAATCTCGCTCGCCTCCTTGAACTCAGCTTTCGGCACAGCAGCAAAGTAGGCAATGTTACAGAGCATGTAGAGGATCGCCACCGTCGTCAGCGAAATGATGCCGTTCTTCTTCAGGGTGGGGATCGGGTTCTTGATCTCGTTGGTCATGTTGAAGGCGTTGTAGTAGCCCGCGTACGAGAAGATGATGCTGACGAGGGCGTTGGAGAGGTCGTTTCCGTTGCTGGTTGTGCCCTCGAAGGCGTTGCGGAAGTTTGCTTTTGGGTCGGGGATGTGTTTGATGTTGCCGCCTAGGACTACGAGGCCTGCTATGGAGATGCTACAAGGGGGTGAGTGTTAGTTGCGGCGGGAAGTTTGGGTTGGGTTTTGGGCAGTCACTGACAAGACGAGGGTCAGAAGCTTCAAGACACCGATGAAGTTTACGAGCCAGAGGGAGTATCTGTTGTGTGCGAGAACGCAGATGACGGCGAGGGTGTACGCTGCGATCGCGACGCCTCGCATCTGCCACTCTGAGGGCGTGATATCGGCCATTCTCCACAGGTACCTGGACAGAACTATCAAGCTGTCAGCCTTTCTTTCGCGACTCGACATAGATCCTCTTCATGCCATGTTCACTTACCGACTGCATTACTACTGCTGAACGATAGAATCACCGACTGGACCGCAAAAGCAACGGGGAAGAAGTGCTTCGGGCGAGGGTACTGCTGTTCCAAGTAGACAACCTCCGAACCACTGCGGTTGGGGAAGTAACTGGCCAACTCGAGGTAGACGCTGAAGCCAGCCGAGGCCATGAGGAATCCAATCACCCAGTATATCAAGGCCAGACCAATCGAGCCCGTCCTGTTGAGGATATTAGCAGCTATACCGTAACAAAGTCAGCATACCATAACTTCCATGGAGGCATGCTCCGATAGACTTGTCACAGGAGCAACAGGGCCAGGGCCAACTTACGAGTAGAAAAGACACCAGTCCCAACCATCATATTGATATTCAAGAAAATAATAGCCAACCAGTTGACATGGTACCCCAACGGCGATTCCGCTTCGACAGGAGCACCAACGGCCTCCTGGTATGACGGCTTGGAGCCATTACCTCCCTTGACTCTAGTGTACGCAAGATCGCCATCGTGAATGATGGACGGCTCAGAGTCGCTGGCCTCAGGGTCGGCGCGTACAGTCGCGTCGGCGCCGCCCGACTTGTCGCTCGGGAATAGCCTCGAAAATACCATTGTCGAAGTAATTGTGCCCAATCTTTTGCGAAAGATGGATTTGATCGACTGCCGTTCAAGTTTGATGGAGCCACAAGTGGCACGCGGATGAGGACCCGGGTGAGTTCAAACAGACCAAAGCGGAGATAGATCTTCAACAGAGTTCTACATGAAAGCCATGGTCGCGTGGACGGAGATACATATATACAGATGTCTCCGGTCTCCCCACGTCGTTCTACAAGTAATGCCCTCCCGCCATCCGTCCCCGATTCATGTTCGCAGGCACCATAACGGGGGTACAAAATCACACAATCGATATCTCTTGGCCCAATATTCCTGATCCATGCTTCCAGCTAGCTTGCGTGCTTGACAAGTCGACATTGGTCACCTTGGCATTGGGAAAACCCCAAGAGGCACAGAAGCACGCAATGAAGGAGGGCCAGGTCCCTTGAACTTTGGGAAATCCAGCCGGATAGACCGACCTGGGCACGCGGCTTGGCTAGAGCTGAAGCTGGTGCAAAGTGGCAGCCGTTACCACCCCCGTCCTACACCTACACTACATGCCGACATGCGCGATTGTAGCGTCCCAACAGCGATGGAGAAACTTGAGATGGAAAGGCGAACGGACGGGTTTCCCCGACCCAAGGGGACCACCGCGAAGAGGCGTTCCCACCGTGGCTCGCCCCTAGTCTCTTCCCTTCCTTCGAACCGTGAACGTCCGTGGATTCGCTCAAATCGGATGTGCCAGGACGTGTGTTACCCGCGCCGAACCCACCCCCGCGCGGCATGTCCACTGGTTTTGTGGATGTCTGTTGGTAGGCTGCGATGGAGTAACACCGAGGGTAAATGACGACATCCGGTAACTATCCGGTACCAACGTTCTGGCAGTTGAGGATAGCTCCGCGCCTGAAGTGGTTTGCGACACGCGGTAAGTCTTCAGCTGAAGTCCGAGACGCTGTTGCGTGTAACGGACAACTAATTAATAGAGGCGGTAATTGGTCTGCGACTGCCTACCTTAGTCCGAGGTTCTCGCGATCTTGAAGGGGCATAATATCGGCCCTGCTCGTGCCATCTGGCGACTGCTTCTGACTTCAGCCACGCACGGCAGTGACTCCAATGAGGCAGACAAGCAATCACATTCTGGTCTAGAGCCGCAAAATTCAACCCATTTGCCTCTCTATTTTCCATCCGTCGGATCACCGTCCCAAGATGGATTGGCCAAGCGTCAAACACGAGGTGATCATTGCGTGAGGCAAGACTTGGCTTACCATCCCCCCTTCATATATCATCTCTGAACGGCTCACCAAGACATCACCTAATTGCGGCGTAACCCAACCAACCATGATCCCGTCCTACTAAAAACGCGGTAATTTCATCGCGTCAAAGGGAAGCTTGGCAAGCGCCTCCAGAGCAACGGTCTGTAAATCCGTCCCTGAAACCTTGCTGCAACGGAAAAGCCGTTGATATCGATCAAACATCTCAAAACGCCATCGATATGTAGAAAGCCAAGGTTTTCTTGGGGGACCCATCATTTGCAACCTACCTTCTCCGAGAGGACAAGACGCGTGGATTTTCGGTTCCTTTGAAGCTTGGGGTATATGTCGACATCGGGCCGCTCGATAGCGCCATCGAATAATCTCGGGAAAGAGGCGCCTTGGCCAACGCCCGCCAAGCATTCGATGAAAACTTTGGGGGGAATCATCTAATCGGCCTAGACCACGCAGAACAGAAACGTTCATACAAGTTTGAGGGATATTGTGGTAGCAAGACGAGGGCGTGATAACAATTAGGCGGGTGAATAAAAGTCCGGCCTGCCCGCGTTTCGACACTTTCACCTCCGTCGAGGCGAATGTCGCAACATTTATCATACTAATCGAGACCGACGGGCTTTTGAGGTCTCAAGCAGAGAGATATCATGGGACCACACGACGACGCCTAAAGTATTCCATTGGAGAGACTAGGATCCGACGTGTTCATGTCAACCTCATGCTGGACCTTTTCTCGTAGTCGTCCACGATACCATGTGATCCTCCTCGTCATCACTCAGGCAAAAGTCACCAGAGTCCAGCATCAACTCATTCAAGGTATCCAGTCTCATTACAATATGCGACAGACGTACACAAACTCGTACACCCAATCTCATCTTATATCCCAAAGAGTACATCAAGTACTCATCATCCCAACCAATCAAGGAGCGGTGATACAAACCCATGACCGAATCTCCCACTACCAACGCCAGACTCGAAAGTCCAAACCCAACCCAATCCAGCCCAGCCCAGCCCATGCCCATGCCCATGTTATACTCATGATACATCCTTTCCCATCATCCATCCATCCAGTACACCAAAAAAAAACACATGCACCCAACAAAACCCCCCTAAAAATCAAACGGCGTAAAAATATCCGTAAACCACCGATTATCCATCAAATCCAACCCAAACTGCCCCAACTCAACCTCCCCAACCCCAGCACCACCACCCATCAAACCCCCAAGCACCCCCGTCCCATCAACCCCCGCCGCCGAAGGCGCATCAACCTTGGCCAACGGCGCCATAGCAGCCTCCCAAGTCCCCTTGAGCCCCTTAATCGTCTTCACAGCTTTCGCAAACGCATTCCCCTCCTCCACATCGACATTCAACCCAGCCTCGCTGCAAACCCTCATAAACCGGTCCCCAATCTCGTCCAGCGTCGCAATGAGATCAATCGTCGACCTTACGCTCGCGCGGTCCCAGACCGGGTCTTCGAGCACCGAGAGGCGGTAGAGGGCGATGGTGCAGTGGGAGAGCTGGGCGAAGGTGAGGAAGGGGGTGGTGTAGTAGGCCGCGGGCGGGAGGGTGAGGAAGTGGTCGAACCAGGCTTTGACGGCGTACAGGCAGGCGTAGAGGATGTCGAGGCGGGCTACGTCGGGGAGGTTGGCTGGTACGCAGGTGGCTGTTTTGTTGGAGAGGGCGATTTCTTGGATGGAGAGTTCTGTGCAGTGGAGTTGGGCGATGATTGTGTCTGGTGAGAGGTGTTAGAAAGCCGCCGTTGAAACAAGAAGCAGATGGTATAGTGACGAGAACGAGGTTGGGAAACTAACCTGTGCTTTGGAGCTCTGACGGCAGGCTCTGGATGTGTTGCTGGAGCTGCCTCTGGAGAAGCTTGACGTACATGGCAGGCGGCGTCTTGTGCGCATCCACAATGTCGAACGTGTTCTCGGGACGCCATGCCGCGGAAAGCTTGCCGGCCTCCTCCTTGAGTAGCTGCATTCTGACCAGCGCGACGAGGGTCCGGTCTGAAGGCGATTCGGGCTGCTCGTCAAGAACCTGCAGACACTCGTCCATGTGCGGTGTCCAGCGCAAGGGGTCCATCTTGCCCAAGAAGCTCGCGACACTACATTGGGGGGGAGGGGGGGTTAGCCTCGCCTGTCTCAGCCTGTGCCGATGGTCATCGACTAGGTAAACGGGGTTCGGGGGACATACGCTGATGAGATGAGATAGCACGCAACCACAGCCCTCCGCTGCTCCATCGTCCGCGGCATCTGCGACTTGACGTACAAAGTCTGCCCCACGGCCCCAGTCTTCTCCCTATCAGCCCTCTCCTGAGCAGCCTTCCAGCAAAGAAAAGGATTCAAGTTGTCCAAGGGGTCACGGGACATTCCCAAGTCGAAGATGAGACCAATCGCAATCTGACAAAACAAGCACATGAACGGCTTGTTCCCAAGCTGGTGATTCGCCCTAAAAGCAGACCTGAAATGTCAGCGACAACCGACCAAATTTGTAGCCATCTCATCAAAAGCAGAGAGAGAGAGAGAGCAGAAAACACGAACGTGACTTGAACTGACCATCCCAAGATCACCAACAACCCGAGCAAGTAATCAATACTCCTCTCATTCTCAATAAGCAGCTTATGGCTCACAATCTGCCGCACTCGCTGCCCCAGCGCAAGCTGCTGGCTCGACACCCTCGACGCGATAGTCATGATGCAGATCCACAGAAACGGCCTCTCGCCGCGCAGCTCCTCGGCCGTCATCGTGGCCTTGAAGTGGAGAAACGGGAAATACTTTAGGTTCTGCCCGCGGAACGCCTCAAAGAGTGCCTCCGCCTCGTCTGGGGAGGGTAGTTCGTCGCCGTACCCGGGTTCCTCTGGGCTAGCAGTCTGCGTCGGCGTTGGCAGCGAAGCCCCTCGGTCCCTGCGATCACTCTTGCCGAAATGCTGCGTTGAGTCGAATCCTCCACCTCCACCACCGGCGCCGTGCATATCTCCCATCTCAGAGGACTGCCTCCTCGCCGCCACCGCCGCCGCCGCCGCCGCCGCCGCAGCAGCAGCAGCAGCAGCAGCAGCCGTCGCAGACGAAGAGGAAACAGACCCCCCAGAAAGATGAACATCAACCCCCAACTCAGACGACAAGTTCGGCCTACCCGACTGCCTCAGCAGCGTGACAAGCCCATCAAGCTTCTCCTCCAGCTGCGCGGTCCGGCTAGACGGCGGCTTCTTGGAGCGCTTCCGGATGGGGTTACTCGGCTGGCACGACTTGCCCAGCCGGTGACACCGCTCGCAGGCCCCACCGACGGGGCGGAGGATGCATTTGCACTTTGCGCGGGAGCAGTTGGTGCAGGCCCGGCCGTAGGGTGCGGCGATGCCGCCGTTGACCGACTCGGCGGCCGCCGAGTCGCGGGTTTCGATCCCCGTCGGCATCCGGGATTCGATTTTGGGGGAGAGGCGAAATGCCCCCTGTACCGTATGCCGGTTAAGAAGACAGGTAAAAAGAGGATAAGGTACTTCGTAAGGTGCTCTGTAACTGCAGAGCTTTGCTTTCTTTCGTAAGCGGGCCGAGAATCCGGAAAGCCTTGCCCCGGGGTTGCGGGCGACGAGCGGACTTGGTTGAGCGGCGTATGTGTTGCGTGATGGTCACGGTGGTGCCAGGCCAGGTCCCGGGGTTGGTGGCGGGCAAAAAAAAAATCGCCCTGCTAAGCTTTCCGGCTGCAGGCGATCAATCTCTCGCGTGTGTTTCTCTCTCTCTGTATCTGTTTGTCTCACGATATTCGCAGCCAACGAAACACACATACACAATACACACCAAGCGTTGAACGGGCTTCAGATGTCCGTTTGGTATCGCAAATGCCGTTTGGATGGAGTGCAGAAAGTGTGAGACCAACGAGAAGGGAAGTGGGAAGGGGGAACAATGAGCGATGAGTGAACAGGAGAGGATTGGACTTCGAAACCCGCCGGGTTTGGGCCTTGGATGGTGTGGGCGACGTTCGAGGACCTTGCGGCATATGTACGTTGGCGAGCGGAGTTGAAGGCGAAGACGTTGAAACCCGGCCGCTTCTGCTGACGACAGCCTCCAATGTTGTCATGCCGGCTGGAGGTGATCCTGAGGCTTGCATGTGGCTTGCGTATGGCGCCTGGGCGGGAACAGGGATATGAGTTGGGCCGAACGCCGAAGTCCGCTCTCGCTCCAGGCCCCGCTCCTGGTCTCATCCACTAACAAACTCAGGCCGCCCGCCAGGAACACTTTAATCCGTTCGCGTACCTTGGAATAAGGTCTATATATTACATCAGCCTGATACGATCTTTAGCAAGACGAAAGATGGGTATGTGAGATTGGGTTTCGATCTCGACCCCATTCGGTATTACGCCTATGAGATCTTGTTCCATGAGGATTGGTGAAGGATACGCCCCCTGCTGGTCACGGAACCGTGGAATCGGTTTTTTACTCTCACAGTCGCCCTGTCTCTGACGTCCAGAATAGAAGTTTACAGCGACGGCGATTGCGGCAGCGTACATCACATGTGGCCAGGAACTGTGAACGGCACAGGTTGACATGAGATGCAAGACAAGATGTAGTGTGCCATGGGTATTCGATTAAAAGTTACCATGCAACTCGGACCTAACGCCATAATGGTGCATTTTACTAACGCAGCATAACCTCAAATGAGGCAATCACAAGATCCTCAGATGTTGCTTCATCGCAGGGGAAAAAAAACCATAAAGATCAACGACTCCGTAGAGCTGGCCGCAGCCTACCGTTGACGAACCACCTCCAACGCCGAAATGAGAACTCATTACTTTCCTTCCCACAGGAGAAGCACATCAGTTGCTCCCAATGAAGGGGGCTCATGGAAGTGTTACCCCTAAATACCATAATGCCCCAGACTTCGAGTGCGTACCACGACCACCTAGGCATCAAAGCACAATCATCCCACCCAGGAACGATTTCGAGAGACTGCCCGGCGCAAGAACAAAAAAGGCATCCGCAGGGTATTTTTTTCGTACTGTACAATGTGTCGGTCTGAAATTGTGCCGAGGCGTTGTCGTGTTTTGTTAATAGAATTGGAAGTCTCTCCATAAACGGGTCAAGTTTGATCAAGAGGTGAGTCAAACTCCGCCACCCATGAAGGCGGCGAGGTCGTCGAGCTCGAGCAACTGTCGCTCGAATGCGGAGCAAAGTTCGCTAGCCGTCATATCCTGGGGCACAGGAGCAGCAGGCTCGGCAGAAGCCACGCCGTTGCCAATATGAGGCTGAGAAAGCATCTCGGTGGACTGCTTGATCTCGGCCTGCTGGGGAGGAGGCGGGCTGACAGAAGCCGGCGTACCAACACCGCCGGAACCGCCGTTGATGGTAGTAACACCGGGGCGACGCGGCTGAGGCGCGGGGGGCTCGCTCTCGCTCTCGCGACCGCTCTCGCGACCGTTCTCGCGGACGCTCTCGCGGCCACTCTCACTCACAGAGGCAGTGTGGTTGTTGGCAGGACCCGGAGGAGCGGGGACGCCGGTGCCAGCGTTGGAGTTGGAGGTCTGGTCGTAGTCCATGGCGTCAGGGTTGGTGTCTGGGTTCGAGGCGGCTTCGTCCTTAACAGACGCCTGGTCGGCAGGCGGGGCGCTGGTGGGAGGAACAGAGGTGCCTGCGACACTGGGGCTGCCAGCGACAGCATCATTGCCCAGCACTCTATGCATGACGGCAAGGTGACGCAGCCACGAGCTGATCAGAGGCCAGGTATCAACTCCATCCTGCATGAAGTGGAGGCCATCGCGCACAATATGCCCAGCAGTCTCGACCGCATTAGGGGGGGTCAAGCCCTTCAGAGACAGGTAGGCGACAGTGGCACTGGCAGTGAAGGACGAGAAGAGCATGAAGATGGGGAAGCAGATAATGCCCTCCTTGTCAAACCCGGTCTCGAGAGCAGTGAGCATAGCGATGGTGCTGTGGCACGAGGTAAAGAGCCTATCAATGATCTCGTGGCACTGGGGGGTGAGGCGCCAGCTCTCCAAATTGAAGCCAGGCGCAGTAACATACTGCAGCAGGCGACGGCGGTTGATGAAGATGGATGCGCAGTGAAGCATGCAGTGCAGCATGGCATATGTGAAACCAGAGCCCATGGTGATGTGCAGGTTGATCTGGCCTGGCTTGTCGACGTACTGCATCGACAGAGAGGCGCGAAGGCGCTCAATCTCACCCATGAGAGTAGTGCAGACATTGTCGTTGAAGGTCTCCGTGGTTGTGGTCATCAGCATCTGGACCACGTCGCGCCATATGCGAGTAGCCATGACAATCTGACCAAACTCACCGACCTCATCGGTACGGGAGCCAGAAGGCATCCGAGACGGGTCTGAAAGGTTGATGGTCTGGACATAGACGGCGTTGCCAAAGGCAAAGTTCATGTCGGAGCAGGGCAGAGAGACATCAGCCGTGTCGTTGGCGGACAATGCCGGCTGGCGGCCGGGCGTGCTGGTAAGCAAGCAGTCGAGAATGTACAGCAGCCACAGCACACGGCGGAACGACTCGTCCTGAAGGAACCTATCGGCATCACTGACGGCCGCATGGTGGCTGTGGAGAATGCGGTACATCTGGACCATGCGACTAGCCTGGCCCAAGTAGATGTAGGCACGAACAGCATTGCGGGAACCCCACTCGTGAATGATGATCAAGCAGATGGCCTGAATCTCAGCGAGACTGGGAGTATCGAGGTTCTGGTTGATGATGCCCATGGCCTTGGCTGCGAAGTGCTCGGCAGCACCAGTAGCACCGGACTGCCCGCCATAGCGTCTAATCAAGGTAGGGGAGCTTCTGCAGGAGGGAGAACAAGGTTAGCCGGGGGTGTTCGTCCGCTGAAAGTTCGCTATTGTGTGTACAGCCAGCACGGCGACTCCAGTCGGGGCCAAAGACAATGACCACAATGAAAAAGGTGGTGACACTTTCGGCCCAAGTCCGGACAATTGGAGCTAAGCGAGCCGACACGAGACTTCCGAACGGAAGGCCGCGCCACCCACAAAAAAAAAAGCCGGACATTGCGGGGGGGGGGGGGGGGGGGGGGGGACGTGGTGTAACACCAAAACAGGGAGGAAATTGGCATGTCGGGGAACGGAAGACCCGAGAACAAAGGTACGTACCGAGCGGCGCAGGTGAGCAGCGCGTAAATGAGGGCCGGGTCCAGAGAGGCGTTCTTGAGCTGCTGGATGAACGAAGGCTTGTGGAAAGCAACGCAGGCCGGGTACGTCTTGGAAATGACGCGTTCGCATTCTTGGATGAGCTCCGGTGTAAGTCTGGCGGGGATGAGGTCAGCATTCGTGTTCCTTTCTTTTTGCGCCCGTGTTTGCGTTCGGGGGGCGTGAAACAAGATATCCCGGCCACTGGCCCGGATGAGAAGAAGGGTGGAGTGCCAAAAGTGGCGGAGACGGGGATGTGACTCGGGAAATGAGGATGGGGAGGATGTAGGGGGGGATAGTACGGGTATGCGAAAATGGATATTGGAAGCTTGTGGGATCGAGGGAAAGCCCGCCGTCAGAAGGCGGCTCCGAGGCCAAGCTAGCGGCGGTGGGAGATGCCGTCGGTTGGAGACGGAACGCCGTCTTCGGGAAGATCGAAGCAATGGCAGACAAATCTTGGGGAAAAAAGAAACAAGGGGGAGAGCACTTGGGCAGACGGAACAAAAGGGGGGGGGGCAGAGAAGAACAAGAGATGACCGCGCGTGTGTGATGAGGAAGGGAAACGAACAAGCCACCGCGTCCAGGCCGCATGCAGTAGGGGGGCCGAGCTCCCTCCCTGGTCGGCGGCGGTGGGCGGCGACACAGCCGAAAGACGAGAATAGCACACCCGGCACACGGCGCGCGCAAGGCAACTAACTAGGTGCCAAGCGCAAAAAGTGTGCGCCGCGCGAGCCTGGGACAAGGCGGCGGAGGCAGTGAATGAGAGGACAGGCAGATGATGGAGATGCTGAATGTGAAGAACAAGCTGTAAACTTACTTCTCGGGAGTCTGAACGTGACGAGACGAGGTCGAGGCCGGGTTGGCGGCGCGCACATCACCGGCCGGAACCGAGGCAGGCAGGCTCTCACGCGCAGGGCGATGAGCGGCGGTATGACGGGCGGGCGACTGGCCGTGATGATGGGCCATGGACTCGGAGGGCAAATAGCACTCGTGCATGCCCTTGGCGCAGTTCTTGCAAGGAGCGCGACCGTTTTCGTAGACACACTTGGTTTTGCCCTTGCGACAGCGCACGCAGGCGCCGCCGGCTCGGAGGGCGGTAGACCGCACGACGCTGGCCGACATGGTGCGGTAATGTGTGAGGTTGAATGTGTTGTGCAGCAGTAGTAGAGATGCGAACCAGTGTTGATGAGTAGCGATGTCGCTTGATGATGGGGCCTGTTGTCTTTTGTCTACACAGGGCAGAGTAGAGAGAGAGAGCGCCGACGAAAAGATGAAGGCGGTACGGAGTAGGGTTTGTGTGGTGAAACCCAGATGCGCGTGGTCAACCGGAGGTGAATGAGTAGACGCGACGCGATCACTACTTGATCCACTCAAGTGAGCACTGAGAAGAGCTTGCTTGGATTGTGGGATGATGTCGTGGTCCCAGTAAGGTGACGACGTTCCGCAGAAGTCACGGCGATGGTCGGCGTTAGGAAGCCGGAGGGTTGACGAGGTGAAGTTGAAGAAAGGAGGAAAAGAAGGGAGAGTTCGGGGGTGTCAGGGTCGCGGGAGGAGGAGTGTTTTGTTGAGGGGGGCTCCGGAAGAGAAGAGAGTTTTGGGGCCGGGTGACGCAGAGAAAAGACGACCCGTCGCGCCGAGATTATGGAGAAGGGTGGCTCCAGAAGGCGAGACCCCCAGGCAGGAGGTAGCGGGCGAGGGCGGGCGGCGGCGTCAGGCCCAGGAAGGGGGCAGAGGCGACGGGGGAAAACGCCCACAGCGGCCGATGGCAACGGGGTAAAAGGGTCGCACTTGGCTGGACTTGGATCCGGAACGGCGTCGGGAGAGGGTGGTGATGTTTGTTTTGTTGAAAAGATTGAAGTGGTTGTGGGGTTTTTGGTACTGCCAGAATTGTGCTGTGGTGGAAGACGAAGAAAAGAGAATCGGAGGGCACGGGTCGGCCGCGATTTCTCGGTGGTGGGCGAAAAATCCGGGCGGTGGTCCTCAGGTTTCGGTGGTTGGAAGAGGAGGAAGGAAGGAGTGGAGTACGAGAGATGGGGAGGGGTGTCAAGAGTAGGGGTAGGGGGGTGTGGTAGGGCAGAGAGAGCCCGGGAAAGAGGGCATGCCGCACGGAGGGCAAGCGGGGGGGAAGAATGAAGTATCCCGTACCTTTGACGGTAAAGAGGGAAAGAAGTGGAAAAATCGGATTTGGAAAAAGGGAGTTTCATGTAAAATGATCCAGATGGCCTTGGTCATCAGACACAGGAGAATATCATATTATCTAAGGTAGGCGAAAGGAATAAAGAGGTGGACGTTGATGGGGGAAATGGAAAGACAGGCGGAGGTGGACGACCTGAGGAAAGAGCGAGAGGGAACCGGCACACGGGTGACGGGACGTGGACACGGGGGAAGGAGGCGCACACGGCGTGAGTTGAGGTGAGGAAGGCGGGCGGGCCTCGGCCTCGCATTCGTTGCAACTGCCCTGCGCGCACTTGAGTCCCTGACTTCCTCCCTCTCTCATCCCATTTAATCTGGCCGCGCTTTCTGATTATTCTTTCATCCCGCTGCACCTGGCTACCTACTGCTCCTTCCATGGACCCGAGCAAGAGTGGAGGAGACGGCGACAGAAACTGAAGGAGGAGGTCTTGCGCCCCGAATGCGACGGACGGATGTCGCCAGATGGTCGCCTCCACTCAGGGCTGGCCAAGCTCGGTGCGGGCTGGGAAGTCACGGCCTGCGGAAGCGGGAGCAGTCGGCGGACTTTTTGGAAGGGGCAAGGTGGTGGAAAGTGCAAGAAAGAGGTGAAGAGTGAATGGGGGTGGGGATTAAGGGGGAGTGTGTGGAACAACCCGAGTGGAAATGGAACACTACGGAGACACAGGTACCTACGGATACCGTACCTATTTCCATAACCTCGGGGGCAGGCGCGAAAAAATGGCATTCTGGAAAGAGGCAGAGGCAGCGGCAGAGACATTGGTCAAGTGACCGCAGGAGCTGCCTGCCTGCCCTGGGCCACCTCACCAACTGTCCACAAACGGGCGGGCCTGAGGTTTCTTTGCTGAGGTTTTACGGGCGGATCGGCTGGTGGTGCCGGAGCTGAATGAGGAGAGACGGAAGGAAACCAGGAGCGAGGGGGCCCACTCTGCCCATTCTGCCTTCCGCGTCAATGTCCGTCACAGGGAGGTACATGGCCGGTACTCATAAGCCCGGGCATTCATTCTCCAACATCAAAGTACCGCCCTACCCCCCCCCCCCTCTCTCTTTCCTTCCAGGTTCCAGGTTGCCCGTATCTGCCTTCCCTCCAAGTTCCATCAAATCGGTACCTGCCTCAGCGTCTGCGCGCTTGCGTTGCCTGACACGCCTGCCCTGAGAATCTGGCATGTTCCCGCGGCAGGCACCTGCCTCGGGTCTCTTCCAAATGTTCCTTCTCTTTTTCTTTTTGAACAACTGATATTGGAGAGAAGGAGCGACAAAGAATGTGTGAATCTTCCCTCAGGTTCGTTGGAGTTTGTCCTCTGCCTCTCTTCCCTCTCCTCTCAAGCTCTCCTCCAAGCTTCACTCGACGCGACCATCATGGCATTTCCAATAGTTCTGCCCAACGCACAAATGAAGTCCCCCCTCCAGCCCCAGCCCGGCTGTCGCCCGAAAGCCAAAACGATGCGCATACTTCGTACAGTCTCGACACAGTGTCTGCGGCATACGTCCCCGACACATTTCGCGTCTCGCATCCATCCGTCCTCTGCCTCCGCCGTCGACCGGTCGCAATCCCGTTCGTTTACAAGCCCAGCGAATTCGCCGTCCGTCTTGTGGGCAGACCGTCCCTCAGTCTCACCATGTTCCCTTACGACCTGCGCCGCCATTGCCTACCGTTACAAGCAATGCGCCCATCTCCCGCCAGCCTAGTCGAATAGCCTCAAAAGTCGACTCTCCTCCTGTACTGGCAGCGCAACCAACGTGAGAACGAGTCCTGGCTGACACTGCACATCCTCCGAGCTTGTCATTTGGACCCGACCTGTCCCAAGGTACTTCCCACTGTCCTGCGACAATGCCGGGCCCGCCGATTGCTACAGCGCTTTCGCCTCGGCAGCGCAGAGTCACAAACCCTGCCAGGCCCGCCGCACGCCGGGCATTGGCCCACACCGCAATGAGAAGGGCGGAAAGCGTGATCGGGCCATATCCACATGGCCTGACTTGCACCGTTCAAAGACATTGGGCACCCGGCAGAGAGAGAGAGAGAGAGAGAGAGAGAGAGAGAGAGAGCCACAGGCTACAGGGCAACAGGACCGCGGACGAGAACGAGGCACAGTGCAATGCCATGTTCCATAGGGGCATGGACGACCAACGCCGCCGAGCGGGCCTGGAATCGCCGCGCCCCCCTGGTCCTAGAGTCGGTATCGCACCCTCTTCCAAGTACCTTTCCTCTACCTTGGTGCTTGGCCTTCCCCAAATTCCACGGAGCGCCAAAACCCAACCGGCGGCTACAGGGCCACGCCAGCTTGCCCGTCCCTGACCAAGATCACCGCGCCGCCAACTTTCAGCGGAAGATTGGCCCCCCTCCCGAATTTGTTTCTCGCAGACACCGGCGCGGCAGGGCGCTTTCGTTGGACACTTCGCTCGTGCCTTTGAATACTTCTTTGACGGCACGGCCTCTACCGATCGAGATCAAGAGGGGCCGGAGACGCAGCCAAAACTGTAATTTGCACCCATTCTCGCTCGACGGTGCTTCCAACTTCGCCGGCACTACACGCTGTGCTACACGGAGGCGATCGCTGCTCAAAGACCCAACAAGCTCGTCATGATATGAGTTAGGGCGGTATGTAGGCGTGGTCCCCCTATCATTTCGGGAAGGGCGTCAGGTCGACTTTGAGCAATCCCCTCCTGGCAATAAGGCACGTTACGGTCGAGTCTCTCCTTTGCAAACCCGCTACGGATAGTGTCGTTGTCGATGCTCTACCGGTTGGCAAGTCTGAATACTTCAGCACATTCGGTATTACCAAATACCACGATGCTGTAGCCAGTTCACGGCTCGTCCCGGCCATCGGGCTGGCCTGGAACAAAAGACTGGCACGCTGGCCGAGGGTCGACACGACTGTTGCTTCTGTGCACAAAAGACAAAAGGCAAAGGCAATGCCGGCAAAAGCTGCCGCCTCGTCCGGGCCTGCTAGGCAACCTGTTCCGTCTTCGCTCCGTGGGCATCCACCCATCACGCCCTCGCCCCCAGTTTTCACCATGGAGCTGCAATCCCGAGAGTGTCCAGCGCCATCTCGTTCCGGCGACGCGCCAAATTTCTGTTTAATCAAACTCGACTTGCCCGGGCCTGGACCTAGAGTTTTCCCTCGCTCGCTCCCCGTGCTGAAGCGGACTTGCGCAGTCGACGCCACCGCCCCACCCCGACCGTTTCTTCGTTTCTGTCCGCTTCACCAACATTGCCTGCAGCAAAGGCATGTTGCGGCCTGCCATCATGTCTTACGTCAGGTTGTCACTGCGTCAAAGAATGGATCTAAGAATATGCACGATACGAAACCGACTTTGGGTACCGTACGTTTGGTAGCCAGGCACGAAGGGTCAAGAAGTTGACAATACCTCTTTCCCGTGGCATCAGGGATAATGCCCTTGTGCACTGTCACCATGTTGAGTACGGGACCACATTTGTTCTGCGGAGCGTCTGAACACTCTCTCCCGGTGACCGAAGAAAGCCTAATCCAGATTCCGGACTTCTCGGCAGATATCCAGACGGGGCTGGCGGCTGCCGTCGTTATCCACCCTCTCGCGCGTCTTGTTCCGACTTATTCCTCGGTTGAGGAGAATCGCGACATTGGATACCGGGTCTTGACTGTATTCACTGGAGCATCTGTATCCCCCCGTTCCTTGGCGAGGTGCTTCATTCGTGCGACTTCGGACATGGTTCTGTGAGCTCGCGGCCGAACTTCTGGGGGTGGTCTTGCTCTTAGTCGCCGTAGTGTTGCCGGCAAACCTGGCCAGTGCGGATGGTTCCCTCTCCCTGCACACCCCCGACCCGGCGCGTGCCAGTTCACTTCAGCCCAGCGTGCCGGTCCGCGGCACAAACAAAACGAAATGTTGAACACTTGCACCATACGATCTGTTACCGAAGCAGCGTGATCTGAAACCCAACATCCGACACACTGCACGCAATTGTGTGACCTCACAGTCTTTCTCCAGAACCAAACGAACGTTGCTGCAGCGTAGCACTGTCTTGTTTGACGGTCTGCTGATTCAAATCGCGATGGTGCCCGACGGAAGCATCAGCGGCTGGATGTTGGAACATCTCCCACCGTCATGCCATGGGGCAGACTCCAAAAGTCCGGCTCCAAAGACAGCGAGAGAGCTGCTGTCAGTGGTCACTGCAGTTGCGCTATTTTCCCCCGGCTGAAGCGCTGCGAGGCGGACGGGTCAAGGCTTCAACCAATGTACAGTGTAAGCTGATGTCGCTGACGACGCCAGGGCTGTTTTCTCCGTGTATTCCGGAGGTTGCGTCCACTTTTCCTGCCCCTGCTGTCTCCTCCCGGGACCTCTGCCCAGCGCTACCATGCCCGGAGTTGATGTCATTTCCCACCACACCTCCGCCTTGGTGTCGCTCTTCTGCCCCGTATTGTCTTGGGGAGATGCACGTTGGTCTGGCGCTTCTGCTCCCTTGTCTCTTCTGTCTCCCGGGTCTCGCAAACGGCCGTGGGCGCCTAGGTGTGGTATCCGTATACATACCACGGGATCTACACGATTATATCCAGCCTCCTGGAAACGCCGTCATCTTTGTCTTGCGGGCATCAGAACAACAGTTGGAAAGAATGGATCAACCGGGTCACTTGGTGGAACGGGAGCCGAGGGAAGCGCAAAGACTCCGGAAGACAACCGACGGTCCGCCGCGGTCAGATCTACTGGGCTGATTACCAAAGCTGGTGAATCAAACCAGCCGAAACAATAGCATTTCTCTTTCTCTCACACGGCCGGCGATCCGTGCACCGACCAGGGTGGGTGGCGTTTTGGCCTTGCGGCCTTACGGCATATTGGGAAAGTGGAGTCTTCTTCCGGAATCACTTCCGCCGGTTTCCGGACCACCGGCGCTGGCGAGATCCACTCGGTGAAGCTTAGACGCCTGAGGAGCCACACCGATCCCCCGCAGCCGAGCAATCAAATTCGCTCGAGTCCGCGACACATCAGCGCGTGACGGCCGCGAGCGACATTCTGGTTCGATTTGTCTCCTGTCTTTTTCGGTAAATCTTTCGTGATGAGTACCTAGGTATCAATACCGAAAAGCAAGGCCACGGAGTGGCATAGCGAAGGCCTCACCATCACCTCACTCACGACCGCGGGATTGGTTCCACATTGTACGGCCGAAGAAAGTCCCGTCCCCGTGTGTGGCACCATCCGCTGCCGCCCTCCTCCTTGAAAAAAGCAACATCCAACAGCCAACGGTGGCCAAGAGAATCTCGGAGTTTGAACGGCATTCTTGTTTTTCACACCCCTGCCAATCGCACTCTGAAGCGGATGTCGTACTCGGCTGATCTGTGACGTATAGAGTGGCTCTGTCCCCCGCAACTTTGATTACTGGAAACTTACATGGATGTTGGTTGTTCCGGCTACGACTCTGGCCGTTGGAACAGCATCGCAAATGCTGCGATGGATTGCGAGGCAGCATGTTGAAGGATGGTGTTCACGACAGGAGCTGCTTGCGAAAGCATCCAACTGCACCGAACCATCGACCCGAGACCTGGGGCCCTCCAAAGGTTAAGATTTCTCGGCCCCTCCGGCACCCGCCCGGATATGTCAGCGGGATCCTACTGACCTCCGTTCTCCGACAATGCCGGCATTGCGAGTAATTATAACCACAGCACACACTGATATTTGATGGACCGCGTTTGAGTCGGCGGCTGGCTCCAAGCGACTACTTCATGGTTCCTCCGCCTTGCACCGTATCTCCACGGAGATTGTCAGCAATCGTCATCCGATTCGGTCGAGTGAAGTCCGTGGACCACACCTTTCGGCCGACAACGGGCTTCCCGTCCCCCAGGTGTATCTGATGGAGCTTTGCATCTTTTTATTGGAGGTACCTTACGCCAAATCGATAGCATAGACTAACCCTTGATGCCTTTCGTAAATCTTGCTAGAGAAGCCAGTCCAGAAACACCTGAATGGACGCAAATACTTACGGGCCCATGCCAACTTCGCAAACGCCAGGAACAGGAAGCTGTAAACTTTGTATCTGAAATATATACTACCGTTCCACATCGGATGAGGAACAGACCTTCGGAACATCCGAGTTTAGCCGGCAATAGTATCGCCGACATTCCGTATATGGATACAGGAACATATGTTCTCAGGATTTCTCACTGTCAGTCGGTTCGTCTTGCTAGTACGAAGTGGTCTAAACACCTCCCTTGATACGAACCCGCCTCCGCTGGGATCAGAAGCGAATGGACACCCAAGGGCCACGGGATATGGCGCTGATAGTGCCTTTCCAACCATTGCTCGTTAATATGTAATGAGCATCCACGACAGGGCGGACGCTTATGTCGCTGTTGTCGCGTAGTGCTAGCTCTCTAGACCATGGCCAGCACCCCCGCACTCCCGGAGGCCGGGCGGCAATGCCGGTGGGGGGTCAGCCGTTCCATCCCATAACCTGGGGTACCTTAAGTTAAAGTGGCTAAGGACGGTGAACTGTAAACCAGAGACGCCGAGCTGGATGTTCGAAGGGCGGGAAATCCGACTGTTTTGTTGGTGGTAAATCACGGAGTCGGGATAATTGTATGAATGAAGGGCAGCCTTGCAATAAAGTACAAATTCAAAATCCTTTCCTTGTCGACGCTTGTGCCATCGATCTTTCTCGAAAGCAGTCTCGGGGAGTGTATTTTCCACCACACCTGTGAGATAATGGATTCCTTTACCACCGACGCCATCTCGGCGCTCTCGCCCTCCCACATCGCGAACGCAGCAGCTTCCAACCCGGCGGCCTTTCTGCTCTGCACCATTCTCACGACGGCAGCGGCCCTACTTCTATACACAAAACCGACGAGACGAACGTACGGGCTACCGTTACCGCCGCAACCGCCCTCGAAGCCGATTTTGGGCCATTTAACGGAATTGATTAGGGAGAATAAGGCGAGGCGGTGGCATTTGAAGTTGGAGGGGTGGGCGAGGGAGTATGGTGCTATTTTTGGGGTGAGGACGGGGTTTATTGTTGATTATTATGTCAACTCTGATGTTTTGGTCAAGGTGAGTTTGTTGCTTCTTTTGGAATTGGGGCTGGCTATGGGTAAATGTCAGATACCCTGTGACGCATCACGTTCGGGGCAGTGATGGAATGGGGGTGCAGTGTACTAATATTGATGGGTTTCTAGGAACTTTTTGATAAAAAGTCTGCGGTGACGGCAGATCGACCTGTTTGGATCATGTCGAATGAGATTTTGAATAATGGGTTTAATACCCTGTTCTTGGATGCGAGTGATCCGATTTGGAAAGTATGGTTGCTTTTGTCATCTCAAAGGTTTTGTCGGTGCAACGATGCTGATTGGACGTTTGATGTGTATAGAACCAGAGGAAGGTGATTCAGCAGCTTCTTACGAGTCCGCAGCAGGCGGGGAAGATTGTGCCGTAAGTTTTGGATTCATGATTTTGCCCCCTTCTTTGAAGCTTGGGCAATTGAGAAGAAGCACAGGAAACAAGAGACTGGTGAAGGGTGTTCGCTGATGAGATTGCAGCTTTCTAGAGTACGAGACGATGAAGTTCCTCCGCGATAACGTCGTTGAGCCATCGGGTGGGCTTTCGGGGGCTCGGCTTTCGAGAAGCATTGAGCGGTATACGTACAGCGCGTTTGCTATGGTTATCATGGGCATGGATGTGAGATACTGCGTGAATCGTCTGTTGGAAGGAGGTCCGATGTTGACTTGAGTGTGTTGCAGGTGCCCGAGGACAATGACTCGGTAATCGACTTTCTTCAAGGTGCGTGATGATCCCTCATGGGAGTTTCTGATGAAGTGATTGAAAAACTTGCTGACTGTGTTGCCTACAGAGGTGGAGTTCCAGATCATAAGTACGACCCATCACCTCCGAGGATTGTCGTAAAGGCTGCATGGTCGGAGACGTTGACAAGTAGCGGCAGATACCTTCCCCGGCGCCAACATCATCGATCTCATCCCTTCCCTGGGGAAATTACCCCTCTTCCTTAAGCCCTGGGAGAGAAATGGTCGCGCGAGGTATAGACGGGACCTCGCGTGGGGGATGAAGCGAGTCAAGGTGAGCCAGACCTGCTCACGCATGCTTTGAAATCCGACCAGCTGATATCTTGGGTGCCAGACGGTCGAAGAGGCAATGGCAAGTGGAGATTCCTCGTTTGAAGGGACTTTTTTGGGGTCAGCGCTAGCAGATGAGAGTCTCAAGGGGATGTCTTGCAAGGAGGAGCTTGCGATTTTGAGCTTTGCTTTGATTGTTGCTTCTGCAGATACCGTGAGTCGTCTTGACCACCACCATGTCTTGATTCTCGACGTGGTTGGTGAACTGCATTCTGGCAGCTGACGCAAAACTCTAGAGTCGGATGACGACGTGGTCTTTCGTCGAGGCCATGATGCAGTTCCCCGAAGCTCAGGCACGCGCACAAGTGGAGATAGGTACGTTAGGACCATCGATCCCAGTAGTATAGACCGCAAATCGGTTACTCTCCAAGCAACCACGTACGCTGGCTGACTCCATGGTCTAGACAAGGTTGTCGGCGATGGACCGCCGGTATACGAAGACTACGCGCGCATTCCCTACATCCGCATGCTCCTCAAGGAGGTATGGCGGTGGAGGCCGCCCGTGGCGCTGGGACATCCTCATATTACCTCACGGGAGGTGGAGGTTGGGGGGTACAGGCTTCCCAAGGGGGCGCGGATACACCTTAACGCATAGTATGGCTGAGTCTTCTTCTCTGAAGATTGAATTATTGTCGCTGACTCTGGGATGAAGTGCCATTAGTCGGGATCCCGCGAGACACGAGGATCCAGATCGGTTTTGGCCAGAGAGGTTTGAGCATGATGAGACTTCTGTGAGTGAAGGGAAGCTCCTTTCTGAAGTCTGTTAAGGCAGAGACTGACATGAGATAGACGATGGAAAGCATCAACGCGCAGGATCCGACGAAGAGGGATCACTTCGCCTTTGGAGCCGGTCGTCGCGTCTGTACGTCCTAGTACCTTACTTCACTCACCCCATATCTCACTGCTAACAATGCATGTGTACAGGTCCCGGATACACCGTCGCAGAACGCTCCGCCGCCGTGACGATGATGCGCATCCTCTGGGCGTTTAAGATCCTGCCTGCCGAAGGGGCGAAGACGCCGTTGGAGTTTGCTGATTATGCTGATTCGTTGCCTGGGAACCCGGGGAAGAATATGCCTGTGAGGTTTCTGTGTAGGAGTGAGGAGAGGAAGAAGGTGATTTTGATGGCTTTTGAGGAGATGGAGGGTGGACGGGGGAAGAAGGTGAGTTTCCTGGATGCTTTCTATGGAGTCTCTTGGTGGAGGGGCGCTGGCTGACTTGGCTGTGTCTAGGTGGCGCTGAATTTGGGCGATACATTGGTTCCTGATGTTTCTGCCTTTCTTTGATGTTTGGGGAAAGGAAAGAAAACTCGAAAGGATGAGGAGTGGAGAGAAGTGGACTGGGAGGGGCATGAGAGTTCGTATACATGCACGAGACTTCTTTGACTAGGAAGGAGTTGCTGTAATGGCGCAAACATCACTCTATTTGAGTTCTCCCTTATGTGTTTGTCTTTTATGACAAAACATGACATATCATGATCTATCATGATATGGCAAGGTGATGTAGCCGCTGAGGTATGAAGGTATATTGCTCGCCTACAACGTCGTTAGATCGAGTAAACATATCTCGTATTCTTGTTTGGCACGCTAGGATCCGATCCTCTCTGTCCCTTTGGGCCCCGCCACAGATCCTTCCCGAAACGGAGAGAGCCTCCGGCCGGGATCACCCCGCTTGCGCCAAGGAGTCGTCTCCCGCTTTGAGAATGCTTGATTCGGGGCTACCGGAGCTATTCTCCGTTGAGCGAGACAGTATATTCCCGTTCTTCTAGTTGGAAGTCGGGCGGTTGTGTCGCTCCAATCCGGGGTAACTGGGGTTGTAAGGTAGTTCCCGGCGTGATCTTGGGCCGGCTGAAGTGCTGGCTAGGGATATAGTGAGTGTCGGGGGATAGACGTGTCCCTGTTTGGGCGCAATGCGCCACTCGACTCATACCATCCTCAAGAGGCTTGGAACTAGATTGACCCTCTGATCTTACCACGTTGATAACGTCCCTGGTTATAAAGTACAGATACCGAGTTGGTGCGATATAACGTCAAACTGATGTGACGACGTCCTTGCCCTCAACGGTACTGCACGTCTCAAACCAGGCTTGATGGCTATCGGTTCCTGGTGAAAGATTGTCATTAATACTGAAGTTGCCAGCAGAAGAACTAACGACAACATCAAACGTCATCCAAGCGCCGTGACACTCGATTAATGACATGCTAAACGAAGACTATTGTTAAGTAGTGGTGCTGACACAGGGTGGAAGCTCTTAGAGGCTAACTACAGTTAACTTAGGGGTAAGTGTTACTACCCAACATGCATGACCAAGACCAGGGCCCGCCCCGCAGGCTTATACCGGCTAACTACAGCGCACCATATATGCAGAGGACAAGCAACATGACGGTTAGTCAGGGTGGCCAGCGGAATATGCATATATGAGTGAGCAGAAAAGAGCGTCTATTCGTACTAAAGAGTGGAAGGATTACCACAGGCTTATGGGCCTAATGCTACCTTAATATAATACGTCTCTAGAGCTAGGACCAGGTGGAAATGACAGTCTGGCCTGTTTCAGTATGTTTAGACCATTGCGAATGGGTTATGCCTATGACTCGCATATAAGCATGCATGGATTCTGTCACAACACTAGGCACCCTCTCACGGAACGGAAGAACTATGGTACAAAGTCACGTGATGATAAGATAAGACATGAGCGACCATGGTGGGGCCATGAGCGCTCATGCCAAGTAATGAGCGCTCACCCGATCAGAGGGACTGATCATTGACAAGGGATATGTTCAGGACCAGGACTTGTATATAGGATGGACTCGAGCCGGACTCTAGGACAGACTTTCCATAGCTCTTCAGCAATTAACTTCGTATCAGATCTTATGATCGCTTTCAGCTATCTTCCCTGAGAACCTCTTTGATAAGACTACGATTGATCACCGCAGCCTTCCCTCACCTTACGACTTACAGACATAGCTTCCCTGAAGCTATCCCCGACTACGAATACTGTTACCAGTTCCGCAGCCTCAACTTCTGCAAACATACCTCACTACGACTAGCTGGCCGTAACATAAAGGCGATAGACTATTTAGTTTATTATTAAAAGACCTTAGTAAGGAGGTATTAATGGCCTACCCTCTTGTTACGAGCTGGACAAGGCAACCAACTGTGGCACAAAGCAAAAGCTTCTGTTGGAATAGGCCTATATTAGGCAGCAGGAGGTTGCTACCGCGGTCCGTTCCAGCCACGGTGGCCCGTGTGGCTCAGCCACACGAGGGTGGTATACCTCAGACTTCCTGCCGCCGCTGGCACCTGGTTAGACTTCCACTCAAGAACAACAAGAACAAGCAATATCACCACTACAGTCGGTGATCGTTGCTACCCACGATACTCGAGTATTTTCCTTTTCCACCTGTGAATCCAACAGCTTCGATAATGATGACTCCGGTCATCATTGTCCCTTGTTCTACATATATAGCTACGCGCCCACAGTGACAAGTTGCGGCGGGCGTAACACCTCTATCTTTTTAGTATGTTCGATCTTATAGGACCTATAGTTGTTGTTGTTGTTCTATCTAACGCCATGGCGGCAAGGGCGCAGCCGCCCTTGCGGCAGACCTCCCGGAGGGTATGTGGCGTGAAGGGTCGCAGGCTCTAGCTATATACTATATAGTATAGGACCTATAGGATCTCTTAAGTAATATTATAAAAGGTTAATTACTAATTATATTAGCTTCTAAGCCTTTCTCTACGTAATAGACTTCTTTTAGAAGATCTGCTTATAGTACTAAGGACTAGGTCTTAACCTAGGCCTGATTAACGAATTTCTCCTCCTAGATGGATAGATGGTAATAACGGAACTAGGGAACCAGCGGGAACTAGGGACGGATAGAATAGATATTAGCCTACGGGCAAGATTTGGAGGACGTTAGGAAGAGGCGTGTACTATAGAGTATATAGCTCGAGCCTACGGCCCTCCACGCCATATACCCCTCGGGAGGTCGGCCGCAAGGGCGGCAGCGCCTTTCCCGCCACGGCGTTAAATACAACAACAACAACAAAAAAATATGATGTTTACCGACACAGCATTCACAGCGCCGTCTAGCTGGCACCGGTGCGTGTGCTTCAGGGAAACAGGTGTATATACTACCCAAGGACAATGTCACGAGCACTTCACCGCGAGGGCTGGCACGGAATGTTGCGCATGCTATGCGACGACTCACCCCCACCTTACGGGGAAGTTGATGGCACACGGCATACATCCCGACCTACCCCGAGGTTCCACGCATGTATTCAGCTGTCAAAAATGTCACTTTGAATACATTTGGAGGTTGGAAGAGTCTCGAGTCACTTTAGAGGGACGGAAAACAATCAAAGTTCAGGATTCCAACGACTGGGAGACGGTATATGATTGGGAAGAAAGCATAGATCCCACGACATATCGGAGAGATGAAGCAACCAGGCACATTGACTGGTACGAAGACATGACGTGCTCTAACTCGAAGGGCCCACGTAGACGAATTAAGTTCTTCTAGAAGCAGAAGAAGAAAAAGAAGAAAATAGTTGAAATCATCCAATTCACAAGTCACGCGGTTTGTGGGGTTCTCAGGGTTAGAGCGCATGGGATTATGCGCTTGAGCTGAGTCATTTTGTGTTGTTACAAAAGTTGTCATCTGGTGACTCTCTTGGCTTCATCAATTTAGTTACCTTAGGGGATGAATTGAGTTTCGTTTTTTATCTTTCTCCAAATGGCTGATGTTTCTGGCAAACGCGCTAGAGTCCGGTAGAAGCATCGCCATCAGACTTCGACCGCCTTCACATTCCATCGCTGCGAGTCGTCTTCACTTCAGCAAGCCTCCCACCCTAGGCAGAGTCCTGCAAACTACATCTTTCCAGGGATTTATGCCTGCACTGGCTGTATTAAGGTTTACGTCGAAGACCTTGAGAGAAGTCGTGCTTCCGGTATACCAGTCACGCTCAGTGTGACTCACATTCCAATTCTTTGGCCACCTTGGTGGTTTATTTGGAAGAGTTGAAAAATGGAATATTGGGCTACCTTGTTGGTATACAATATCCGCTGTTGTATCATTCTGGTCTTGAAATACTACTATAATTCCTAGAGCAGCACTGCGTAGAACCTTTGCATTCTCTCCTTTATTTCAACATAAAAAAAGCCCAATAGAGTAGGTAAATACACTCCAGTCTAAAACGTGAAACTATCGTACTGGCGATGGCTTTTGTTATGCCCATGTCCTAGCCTCTATGGCTTCCCAAGATAAACCATCATGTCGTCCTGACCTCCGGTCAAACTTTCCCGGTACCTATCTCCGTCGGGTGGAAAAGGGAAATGGCGTGTCGGCTGCCTCTGATAGCGCCCTCCTCGTCCTTTACCATCGGTTTTGGGCACGAGGGTACTGCCCCAGTTCATCGCCCCCATGTCCTTTACGTCCAGGACCCAGGTTCCGCGCCAGTTCTCTTCCCGGTCAACCACCTGCACGAGTCTCCAGGGGAACTCGGCATTTCGGCGATGGTGCCATCCCTTTTTGAACCCTACTGTCCGTTTAGGTTCCGGAGCTGTAGGGGCTTCAAGGCCATGGCAGAAGCACCTGTAGCAGTCGGCTTTGGTGTCGACTTTGGCGTCGACTTTGGTGTCGAGCTCGGTGTCGTGTTCCGACTTTTCCTTCTTGAAGCCGGTGACACGGTCAAGTACGGCAAGATACTGCTTTGCAAGGTCGCTGAATCGCCCCATTGTCGGAGCCGTGTACAATATCCGCCTTGAAAGATTGTGTAGTCGTGACTTTGCCCCTGCTAGTGTTCGTAGGTCAGTCAAAGGAAAAGACTAATAATGTCCAAGTCCTACCGCTTGATAAGGTAAAGCGTGGGCTGGTGGAGATGCACTGCTGTGACGAATATTCGCGGGTCGTCTTGTACAACTAAGTCTATAGCGTCCGTTGATCTTTGCTTGAAGTGGGCGAAGGAGATAGATAATGGGAATGTGGGATGGCAACGATGCAACCTCGTACGCCTGGTTGACGTAAGGATTTGAGACGTGTGTAAAGCGCGGATGTGTTGCGTGCTTACTATTGAGCTGGAGGTACCGTCCAATGAATTTCGGTGTTAAGTCCGCTGTCGCCTGGTGGCTGAGAGAGAGGAAGGTGTAGTTTTTATCTGAAATATGGGTTTCAGTTTCTTAGCGAGACATGTGCTTTTTCTCGGACATTGAGGATACTTACGGTTTCGAGACTTTAAGTCTTTGCGGTAGAGTCTTCGAGACTTCCAGAGGTTGGCTGCTGGCAGACTCTTAGCGAGGAACCAGCGAGCTTCTATGCCCTTCTGGCAGCTTTCTCGCCTCGCAAGGTATCTAGGGACCTTGATGGAAGGTTGTGGACATCTCCAAGGAGTCATCACCGTAAATATCTTCGCTGGGTTGCCTGCGCGGCTCTTTCAGGCGCTGAGGCGTTCCGATTCTGATCTTCGCCATGTTGGACAAGTCACACCTTCAGTGACTTGGCCTATGGTCGGGGCTCATACAGACCAGTCAAATTAAATAGAAGCCTAGCTCTATATAATTAGGTCTTTTCTGCGGCGGGTGATTTGGCTGCACCTGACAGTCAGCGTTGCGCTTGAGTGATAACCAATATGTTTATTGGTCTCTTAACAAAATGCGTGCGGCGTTTGGGTTCAAAGAGACAATCCGACTTACGAATGCGAAGTGAGAGTTGAGCCACAGGCCTTTGCCCTTATGTCCGTTTGGTCGTCGGACCAATTCAGACTCCACTATCCAGTAAAGTATCCGAGTTCTGGCTACCTGCGCCGGCCAAGCCCAGATCCGGACTGTTTGCTCGGAAACACCAACTGCGGAGGGGCTCGGGTTATCGCTGCAGCGGCTGTAAATCGAAGCGGGATGGCTGACCGGACGGATTTCAGGATCCTCGTGGCACTAAATCCCGGCTGGGGGGTTTTGACTCGTAATTAATCTCACCATGCAGCTAGTCGAATCCTTCCGAATTCAAAACCAACAAACGGTCAACAAAACAGCCAGTACACTGGAAATAGTAAGCCGGATGACCAAATACGTTAGTAGAGAACGGGGCAAGTATGCCCGAGCCGTATGTTCCACTCTGTTGGGACCAATCGTTGGCGCGTGAACGGAAATTTGATGTGGTGTGAAGAGTAAGGTATTACCAAAGTCCCCTCGGGGTTAGTATGAATCCCGGATGTGCAGCGATTGCGCTATTGTCAGCCTTACCCCGAGCCACGGGTTAAGCGAGTCTGGACACCCTCGAGCGGGTTAGTACCTGAAAATGCCGGCTGTATGCATGTTGACTCGATGGGGTTAAGGTTGGATGTAGGGAGTTACGAGACGGAGTTCAGACACAGGCTATGGGTTTCTTAAATGCACGCGCATCAGCCTGTCTTGATGTATTTGATGCTTATTATAAGACCTCCCACAGATGGGTAGTTTGTCAAGGTTCATCCATACAACTTCCTTAATGCCCAGAGATTCCCCTAGATCCTATCAAGATCTTGAACATGGACCATCCTACTCCACGAAGCTCCAGAGAGCTCACCGAAACCCGCTTCACATCACCGGCATCGGCCATGACACAACTGTCAGCCACTCCTATCATCCTCAACATGTCGGAAAAGCCACTGCCACCATCAAACAATTCAGACCTTGAGCAGACCGATAAGAAGGAGGCCGGCACCGAAGATGAGGGAAGTACGGCGGCGGACCAAGAGGAAGTCGAGGAGGAGTACATCGAGGGCGTCAGGCTCATCCTCGTCTTGGCGGCATTAACACTCACTGTGTTCCTCATGATGCTGGACATGTCTGTTATCACTACGGTACGATTGTCAAGATGTGGCGAGGTGCTCGTACAAATTTGATACTGGATCTAGGCCGTTCCGGAGATCACAACGGCGTTCAACTCCCTTTCTGACGTGGGATGGTATGGTGCAGCGTACAGTCTCTGTGGGTATGTCAACCATATGCCTTTTTTAAGGGAAACGCTTCGAGCCACGTGCTCTTCGAACCGCCCAAGCTGATCTGTATCTCAAACTAGTGCCGCCCTTCAGCCCTTAGCCGGCAAGCTCTACACGCACCGCCACTCGAAAGAAATCTTCCTTGCCTTCCTCTTCGTGTTCGAGGCCGGATCCCTCATTTGCGCCCTATCTGATTCATCAACATTGTTCATCATCGGACGGGCTGTCTCCGGCATGGGATCCGGTGGGCTTTTCAACGGCTCGCTGACGATTATCGGCGCAACGGTTCCGTTGGAAAGGAGACCATTGATCATTGGGATCATGATTGGTATTTCGAACATTGGAATTGTCGCTGGACCTCTAGTGGGAGGAGCCCTGACGCAGTATACGACTTGGCGTTGGTGTAAGTTTCCCCCTATCCCAGCTTGATAACTCTCTTGATTTCGTAGATGGGCTTTGAATCGAGAATGGGACACTAATTGGAGACACAGGTTTCTACATCAACCTTCCCATTGGTGCCGTTACTGCAGCTATGCTCTTCCTGATCCACATCCCGTCGAAGATCACCAAGCCTGTCTCCCTTCTCCAAATCCCCCGACACCTCGACCTTCCCGGCTTTACGCTCTTCGCTCCCGCGGCCATCATGTTCCTTCTCGCTCTACAGTTCGGCGGCAATGACTATAGCTGGGACTCATCGGTGGTCATCGGTTTGTTCGTTGGCGCCGCTGCGACCGCTGGGCTTTTCATCTATTGGGAGTACAGGGAGGGTGACGATAAAGCCATGATCCCGTTGGGATTGTTCAAGAACAGAATTGTCTTGACGAGCAGTCTTGTGGGAGCCTTGAACATGAGCATCACGCAGGTCTCAAGCTACTACATCCCAATGTACTTCCAGAGCGTCAAGGGTGAGACGCCGTTCAAGGGTGGTGTTCACTTCTTGCCGACCATCATTGCCCAGCTGGTCTTTGCTGTGGCGTCTGGGGCTTTGGGTAAGATGACGACTGTCACGTACTTTACGCTCCCCTGTTAATGACAAGACGAAATGCTGACCCTCTACAGTTGGCAGGCTGGGATACTACCTCCCCTGGGCCGTCTTTGGATCCGTCCTATCGGCGATCGGCAACGGTCTCATGTCTACTTGGGATCCGTCTACAGATTCTGCAAAGTGGATCGGGTATCAAGTCCTCCTCGGCGCGGGCCGCGGTGCCTGCATGCAAATGGTGAGATAAACCACCATGCGACCTAGAAAGACTAAGCTAATACTTATGGTTCTTAGCACATCATCGCCGTCCAAGCCAACATCCCACCTGCGACTCTATCCGTATCGATGGCCATGCTCGTCTTCATGCAGACCTTTGGTGGTGCCATCTTCTTGACAGCAGGCGAAGTCATCTTCAGCGAAGATTTGGGCAAGAACTTGGCAAAGTACGCCCCCGCCGTAGACGCAAAGACGATTTTGGCTGCGGGCGGCACGGGGTTCAGGAAGGTTGTACCGGAGGGGGATTTGCCTGGGGTGTTGGTGGCGTATTCGAAGAGTATTGGCGAGGTATTTTACCTCATGGTCGGAATCGGCGGCCTCGCGTTTGTGCTTTCGTGGGGTATGGGCTGGGTCGATATCCGCAAGACGAAGGGAGAAAAGAAGGGCGACGTGTGAAAGGCCTCAGCAATGGAAACGAGACTAGAGGCTGGATGGAATGACGAGATGTAAAGATTGTAATGGTATACCCAACTCATATCTAATAAGCAATAGTACATAGATAACCAGATAATTATAGAGAATCTCACTGTTCAAAGAGTTGCCGTGCATCCCTTCTGTGTCATGTTTCACTCGGTGGAACAGCCCGGTGTCGAACTTTCGGGCGCCGGCAGACTCGGACTCCAGGTGTGGATCCCGGATCGGCCTTTCGCACTTGGCGGTCCCGGAGAATAGCACTAAAGTCCTCCTCTCTATTCTCTCGGCCGTGGTTTTGTCAGACAGAAATGCTTGAACCCGAATACGACACGGGTGCAATCTCGCTTGGCTGCTTATGTAGGACTTGTGGCCAATAAAATGTCAGATTGCTTAACACTTGGCCTGTGTCTCTGTGCAAACAAGAGCTAAGAATCGCACGACGCGGATGGCATCTCTCCCGGCCAAGGTAGAGTGGAGCTAAAGCGTGGGGAATGAATCCTTTGCGTTGACGTCCATAAAACTCACGAACTTCCCTCCGGTGTAAGTGAACTTATCAAAAATCAGAACTGAGGCTCAACGAAGGAAACCAAAAGTTACCGCAATGGCTGCAGAAATCGTCATGAACGCCACTATCCCGGTCCACCCGTATTTCCCCGCGGAGGCTGTGCTCCCCGGCTACGTTGCCAATACGTTTGGCGCGCATGCTCTTCGTGGGATGTTTGCCGCAGGGGCAACCGCCATCCTTGTGCCGACGTATCGCATCATCAAGAGGACGAGACCAAACCTCCCTAACGGTGAAGTTGCCACGGCATTATGGTTCACTCTCAGCGCATTCATCCATCTCTTCTTCGAAGGTCAGTGGTTTTAGGCCCCCAGACGTCAGAGTCGAACAGGTCAACTAACACCCGAACAGGCTACTTCTCATACAACCAATCCCGCATGCCAGCATCCCTCCACATCTTCGGCCAGCTCTGGAAGGAGTACTCCCTCTCCGACTCTCGCTACCTCACCCAGGACTCCTTCATCGTTTGCATGGAGACTATCACCGCCTTCTGCTGGGGTCCGCTGTCCTTCGCGTGCGCCTACTTCATCGTCACCAGCCACCCCCTCCGCCACCCGCTGCAGATCATCATCAGTCTCGGTCAGCTCTACGGCGACGTTCTGTACTTTGCGACATGCTCATTTGACAAGCTTGTTGCCAAGATGATCTACTGCCGACCTGAAGACTTTTACTTTTGGTGTTACTACGTTTTCTTCAACGCCTTTTGGATCATCATCCCCTTTTATCTTATTGTTAAAAGCTGCGCGGAGACGAAGCAGGTCTTTGCAAAGGTTGCCGAGTTGGAGAAGAGCCCTTCGAAGAAGGACCTATGATCCTTGCTCGAAGAGGAAATGGCTTGACATCGGTGCTCGAAGAATGCATGCACCGGTTTCTTTTTAGACTGTGATTGATGATGATCGGATACTTCGTCACTTCAATTGAGTTCTCTCAAGGCCCCCGAAAAATACACGTAGCGAAGACAAGTAAGGTTGTTGACGTCGCAAAGTCGCCTGGCGTTATGGAAAGACTTGATCCGGCAATTCTTAAAAGGAGAGCCATCACAGGCTTTTGTTAACTGCAATGATAAAAATTACTATTTCTCTATTATTAGTTATATCTATGTGCTCATAATCTCATAATTCAATTTCATGTTTCAACCCACTTAAGGGGCGAACCTGAACAGCGTCTCAAGCTGCTCAGAGCTGTAGCCAGAGTAAAGCGCAAGCTGCAACAGAATGCGCGACTTCTGGGGGTTCAGGTTCCAGCCACCGTACGTGTTAAGCGCATCGTCGTCCTCGACAAATCCACCCATGGTTCTGCTGGAGACAACAATCTGCGTGCCGTTCTCCTGCGCCAGAGTCTTGAGCGCGTTGCGGCCAGGGGTGGTCCATCCACCGGCGCCCATACCCGCAAGGACGAGACCCTTGGCGCCGCTGGCAACAGCGGCGGTGGCGAGCGCAGGGTTGAGAGCCTGGTGGCCGAAGAGGATGTCAACCTCGGGCAGCTCAGAGGCCTCGGTGACGTTGAAGTAGGCGCGGCCGAGGGGCAGGACGGGAGGGTAGTAGAAGACGGGCTTGATGTCGAGGAAGAAGCCGAGGTAGCCCTGCTCGACGGCCTTGAAGGTGTCGAGGGAGTTGGAGTGGGTCTTTGTGGTGTAGTAGGCACTGCCGATGCGGTCGTTGAGGACGATCATGGTGCCGCGGCCCGCAGCGGCGGGGCTGCCGGCGAGGGTGACGGCCTCGAGGAGGTTGATGGGGCCGTCGGCGCTGATGGCGGTGGCGGGTCTCATTGCGCCCACGACGACGACGGGCTTCTCGCTCTTGATAGTGGCGTCGAGGAAGAAGGCAGACTCCTCCATGGTGTCGGTGCCGTGGGTGACGACAGCGCCCTGACAGTAGGGGTCATCGAGAGCCTCTTGCACGAGGCGGGTGAGGTTGAGGAGGATGCCGGGGGTGATGCTGCCCGAGTCCACGTTGGCGACCTGCACGCCCTTGACGTTGGAGACGTTCCACAGCTCCGGGACGGCGGCGATGAGGATGTCGACACCGAGGGCACCGGCTTGGTAGCCTGTTGTCTGTGCGTTGGAGGAGGCTGAGCCGGCGATGGTGCCGCCCGTGGCGAAAATCGTGATGTTGGGCAGGCTGGCGTTGTAGTGCGTCTCGCGGGTAGAGAGCAGGTTGTATGCCGAGAGCGGGGCCGGGGCCGCGAGGCCGAGAGCCAGCTGGGAAGCAGCGAGGAGGAGGTTGCGAGTCTGCATCTTGGCTGATTGTCTTGCGAAGAGAAAGTCACCGTAGTTGCTGGTGGTTTTCTTGGGGACAATGGTGGCTATGACGAGAAGAAGATGCTTTGAACTGCTCTGCTGGCTGGTAAATCAGCAGAAGTTGGCGGCATGTTTACTTTGTCTTATATAGCGATTCTTAGATACGATGTATCTCCGAAATACATGACTGTAGCCAAGGCGATAAGAACATTCAGCAACTCCCATTGATTCCGGTGCTAGTATCCGGCTTGTGGGAAAATAACTCGCCCGACCTTTCCATTTCCACGCTAGAAACCATGGAAGATGCTCCAATTGACCAATACTCTGCCTCGAAAACCATCACTGACCTTATCTCCATGGCTTGGGTCCTATCACACGTGGGTTTGGGCTCCGAATGCGCTCGAGGCGAAGGCAGGTGAACGCTGGTTCCGTGCTCTCGGGTTTTCTCTTATCAGCTCGGCAAAAAAGTGACCAGTGCCGTCGTCGGCAGAGCCATACCAACCTAGTGGTTAAGTCCCGGAATGGTCTCCATCTTGGGCCGCTTCGGTGAGTAGGCTCTCGAGTCTCCCCGTATTCAATGTTTGTCAGCTTCTGAGGGAATGTGAATGGACGGGGAGAGGTCTTATCTGATACTTATCTTGATAGCTGGACGAGATCAACTGGTCTGGGCAGAATAAGATTACGGCATAGCAACAGACCCCAACCCGTGGAATTGGCTAGTTCATGCTTATTGCTGCGGTTTATTGCAGCATTGCATGGCGGCCCCGGATCATTCTATGGGGTTGACATGTTTCTGCGGGGCCCGACGGGGCCCAAAGGCGTGAAATTGGCTCGTCGGCTGGCGGGGGTTTCCTCGGACTCGTTTGTTGATGTCAGGCCCATCCCAGTACACTCGTTACAACGATTGTCACACTATGCCTATGAGATAATATGGTCTTACACAAGCATGACTAAGTTTGCCAAGGATATGCCAGTATAAAGGGTCTTCCACTCACTATATAGATAGTCGGGATATTCCCATAGCCACTCGTTCTTCATACTCATCAATACATCCCATTGACCCCCTACCTGATAGTCGCTGCCCAACAGTTGATAACGGACGGGAAACATGCCCAGCCCCCCGGTCCAAGGTTCCGGTTCCGGTTCCGGCGATCCGCCCCATCAACGATGATATCGGACCAATTTACTCAGAAGCTTGACATGCACAGCAGACATATGTTGGCAATCTTGCAGCGGGAATAGGAGCTAAGGTATGATTCAATGGGAGCTAAGGTGTGATTCTTACGGGTAGGTAGCCGATTTCTTTGGGGTGCGGGTGCTTTGCTTGGAATATCCCGATCTGGCATGATTGAGTAACACTCTGAGTTCCAATGACAGCTATCATTTGTGTCTAAAGTGCCCCAGCCTTTGTGTGGCTGTGTCCATTGAATGGAAGGTCCAAGAGGCCGGCGGCAGCTAGACGCGTACTACGCCTTAGTCGCATCTACATGAAAGGCCAAAAGTTTCTGCAATGCTATTCTCACTAGTTTGTCATACTCATGACTATGGTCTCTCAGATAGGTGTCTTAGGAGTGCTTCGAACACTGAGGATCGCTGAATGCACGTGGGGAAGAGAAATGGACCACCGTGAGCACATGTAGACTGCATTCGGTCTCTAGATCATTTAGCCTGACAAGGGTTTAGCAAACACATGCGATCACGTTTGTCTCCAGCATGTGTTATAATCCACGAAGAAGCTTCGTCATTGATCGTAGCACAGAAAACGAGGACGGTTCCATCATACCTACTTACCTTTTCTAACATGATTGTTGATGAAGGCTTTGATGGGTAATTCTATAGTCGTTCGAAATTTATCTTCTCTCCCTTCCCGATTCCTTCATATTTCTACTTTCACTTGAAAATTACTTGCACCATCATGCATATGAACACTGAATACCTTGGGGTTGCAATATTCAAGGCGTACTCGTCAGTAAAAGCCTCGCGGAGTAAACTTGGAAATATAAGATTCTTTGACCGTGAAATTTGATGGTAACGGAAATGGAAAAGCACTTAGAGGTAAGCGCAAGCGTAAAGTAATACCGGAGCGACTCAGGGATGCCATTCATGCCTACTAACAATGGGAGCACGTGAGCTGCTTGTTACGACCCAACATGCACGACCAAGTCCAGGGCCTGCCCCGCAGGACCACGGCGGCTACGGCACACCATAAGTGCACGAACTATGATGATGATGTATAAGGGTCATGATGCGTCACCCTACGGAACGGAAGAACTATGGAGCAAGTCACGTGATGATAAGATAAGGAAAGCCGTATGCCAAGAATACGGAATCCGTCCCTTTGAGGTACGGAAGCCTTTGCCAGAAAATGGCTGTCCCAATGCCCTCGACAATATGCCGACCTCGAGATAATTCTTCACCCCAAGCCGCCCGAACTTCGCCTCCCTCGGCACTTACTAGGAAGGCTATACGCAGCAAGATCCCATCATGGAGACTTTGCAGCATACCACGAGAGATTCGCTCATCAAGATGCGTTGCTCAATTGCAGCTGTGGGAAACCCAAGACACCAGTCCATTTCTACTTCTGCAAGCGTGGACGCAAGGCTACACCGCGCTACCTCCGCCAACGTATGGCCAAAGCAAGCATTGATTTCTTGCTAGGTTCTGCTAAGGGAGCCTCTCTTCTATGCGAATGGATAGAGGAGACCAATTTCTTTTCCGAAATTTGCCCGAGTCATTGAACAAGAACGTTAGGTGAAGACGGTAGCCTGTAACATAGTTTAGATTAGCATAGACCATGTCGGCATAGCGCCCGGCACGTCCTTTTGTTACCAGACGTTAAATACATCATCATCATCATCATCATCTTTGAGGTACGGACCCCGTATGTTCAGAATACGGAATCCGTACGGTAAACATACGGATAAAGGATATGTTCAGAATCAAGACTTGTATATCCCATCGAGTGCTGCAAGGCGACAGTACATTGAGATGCGGGGGAGCAGCCAATCGGGCCACTTCGGGCCCCTTTTTCCAACCAACCAACGTAATTGATAATAGATACTTCCAATTACTAGAGATTCTGCGTATGAAATCGGTACCAGCAATCTTCTGAGTTACAGAGAGCTACATCGCACTCGAGGCAGCCCATCCTCGTGTACTTCCCAGGGATACCGGGCTCAACCTCCGGAGGCTCGCGGGGCCGAACAGTGGCATTATCACATTGCTCCGGCGTACAGTCGGCAGTGCAGGCGGCGGCGAGGTCCTCGGGCAGCAGGGCAAAGATACACGACTTCGCCGAGCCCGTGGAACGGCCAGATCCGTCAGAATCGTCAGAATCCATTAATTGAGTATTGGTAATGATGGATTTGGTAGATGTACCGGAGTGGAAATCATAGGGGCAACTCAAGCAGTGGATGTACCAGATGCGGTGCGGGGTAAAAGGGGGCCCGTTATGTGGAGCCAATGTACTGTCGCCTTGCAGCACTCGATGGGATAGGATGGACTCGAGCCGGGCTCTAGGACAGACTTTCCATAGCTTCTTCAGCAATTAACTTCGTATCAGGATTAACATCCGCTTTCAGCTACTACCTTGACAAGACTACGACTGATCACCGAAGCCTTAACTACCCTTACGATTGACAGACATAGTTTCCTTAAAACTATTCCACGACTACGATTACTGTTACCAGTTCCGCAGCCTCAACTTCTGCAAACAACCCCTACGACTAGCTGGCCGTAACACTGCTGCTTTATCAGTATAGCACTGCACGGCTCATAATCTGCGAATATGTCGCTAATTTGTACGGCACTTCCTGCTATATACCTGCCTTTGTACATTTGGGGAGAGTCGAATTGTTACGTTGTATCAATAAATGGGGGAAGGTTAATATAAAGCTTTACTATTAGCAGGCTAGAGGTTCTATGGGGAGTATATCTGTCTGGGTGACGGAAACTATATGTACCCACAACTACCTAAATGCAGTAGAGGGATCTCTCTTTTGTATATGGCGCAACGGTACAATTCCGAATTCTGTCACTGGGCATGTTGAAGCTTTGGATCCTGTCAACTCCAATTAATTGTCCCGGCCTTACACCGGGCAACCATCATTTTCTCATTAAACTCCGACATAGAAGACCAAAAAAGACATCGCAGGAACAATATCACCCCGCATATTGAGAATCGCATTCCATAAGTTTGCGAACGTCACAGGGGTTTGCCACTTCCCCTTGCATGAATGATATTTAGGTTGTACGACCAAAGCTCTTCAAACAAGAAAGACGTTAGGAGTAAGGCCGTTGTTCTCAAAGCTCCTTGTACTGCAACTCTTTGGCAGTAAAGGAGTCACCCATTCAAACGCATCAGCAATCAGAGCTGTAAGATAGTTGATCAAGGGGGACCCGGGCTGGTGCGACCGTTCCCTATTTTCATGTCTGCAAGGGACCTTGACCGCTCAAATGTTTCCGCACTCATGCCTGTGATATTTCAAACATACTCTCATATGCCCACGCTATCCTTGCCTTAATTCAATGGCGTCAGATTGCCCGTATCAGGCATCTCGAGGCCCAGTATTTTCAAGTGTACAGTGAAGTGATTTACGGGAGACCGAGGAGTAAATCACCTCCGGCTTCACCTCATTTGGTTACCTAGGTGAGCCCCAGAAGCAACTTCAGGAAGGCACGACACACCTCCCCTCCCGGGCGAGCTTTTTCCTACCTCTATTCACGCGTATATTCATCTGAAAATTCTCGCGGCCTCCACTCTCTCACCGCTTTAATTACCCAAAGAGGAAATAGAAGCAAGCAAGTCCCGTGATCTCCCTCTTCGCCGCCTGGCCAGGCGAGTATCATTTCCCACCCTCCCACCATCCAGCCCTGAAGTTTTTTGTCTTCCCTCCCACAACCTGGAACCAAGACGCGCTTCACCGTCAGTGCCCCCTTGGACAAAGATTCCCTACTCGATTTCTCAATCTTCCTCCCTCATTGACGCCTTGCCTGGCTCTCTCTCCATCCTCGAATCCCAATCGAGTATCCCTTCTTTGCTTTACTATTCTCACAATTTCTTGCGCAAGGCAAAATACTCCCTCAACAGCAGAGACACGGTCTCATATCCCCAGTCTCACGATGCGAATAATTCTCGCGCCCGTTCTTGCCTTTACGGCGGTTGCCCTCGCGCGCGCCGTCCCCGAGCACATTGCCTCCGACCACATCGTACTCGAGCAGACCCTCGCTGAGGTTCCTGCTCCCATCGCGGAGTACAGCTCCATTGCCTTCAAGGCTGCCAACGGTTCTAATGTTGTGATTCACGTTGCTCCTGGCGTGTTCATGACTGACGATGTCTCCAAGCTCCCCAACGACATCGGCAAGCAATTCAAGATCAAGAAGGTGCCTAAGCTTATGGAGCTTTGCACCGTCCGTGCCAGCCAAAAGGACAATGGCGACAAGGGCACTCCTCGTCGCGATGACTGCCAGGCCCTCTACGATTACTGTCACAGCCACCCCGTCTACTTCTACTTCGACAACAAGATCGACCTCAACCGCTGGGCCGAGGTCGCCTTTGTTGGTTCCTGCGCCTACCGCACTCGCACCGTCCACCACAATGTCGTCTTCTCAACCGGCGATATGGCCAACTTCCTCGACAGATCTCTGAGCCGTAAGGCTTGGACCGACAAGGGCCGCATGTCTGCTTCCGGCGAGGCTGATTGCACTGTCTATGAAGGCGATTCAGGCTTTGCCCCTGTCTTCTGGAGACTCCAACAGCGCGGTCCTCTTGATGAACCCGCCTTCAACTTGGGCAACGACACCTTCATCCCGAACAACACCACCAGCCTTGAGACTCGAGGCAGAAAGCGCGAGGCGCCGCTCATTGTCCATTCCCTCGACGAAATCCCCAGACATACCTCTGCCTTCATTACCAATGGGAATGCCCACGCCATCAATACCACCAACATTGGTCTCTCCTCCGACATTCCGACCAAGGACAAGCGATTCGACTTGACACTCGATGGTCCCGCTGAAGGACCATACTGCGATGCCAAGTGGCTTTCCGCGGATTGGAAAGAGCCTAACCGCCCCTTCCGCAAGGACTGTCAGAACCTTTTCGACTTCCTCAAGACCAACACAGCCAAAGTCGTAGTTTTCGACCGCGAAGCCAACAGAATGGTCAAGTTCACCGCCCATGAGACTTGTGCCGTCGGCTTCACTTCCCTCTCCAAAACCAACATTACGTTCACCAACCTTGACACGGCCAACTTCGTCGAGCGCATGCTTCTTTGGGACGGAGCTCAATTTGAATCCGACTACACAATCGGTAAGATGGGCGGGATGTGTGGCTCCGAGAAAGAAACCCACGTGAAGTACGAGAGCGAGTTTGCACTCGTCTACAGAGATCCTGAACTCGCCGGCAAAGGCCACGTCGACCCTCCTGAGGACAGCAAGCGAGACGTCATCTCTGCCATTCCCGCTCCAGAGATCATGGAGAAAGGTGCGATGATGGTCAAGTCTGGCTCCCCAGAGGACTTGGCTGCCACGGCAGAAATAGCCAGCATCCCCAGTGACACGGACCCCTCGCTGAACTGGGTCGATTACACCGTCATCGACAGCAACGGCGTTAACATCACGGCCCAGCTCAACGCCAATCTCCTTCATGGCCCCCTCGCTCACAGCAAGGCACTTGGCACCAGATTGGAGAGAGTCGATACGCCCCTCGGCCCTTCCAAGCGATGCACTGGCAAGATCCAGTTCTGGGGCGGCGCCAAGCCCGACTCGCCTCTCATCGCCGACTGCGAGAAGCTCCGCAACTTCATGTCTGTCCGCCGCTTCCGCTTCCGATTCAACAAGGACGAGATCAATAGCGGTAATGCCACCCCTCTTGCCAAGGTTGGCTCCTGTCGCATCGCCTGGTTGCCCTGGGGCTCAGATATCACCGTCGGCAACATGGACCTCGACATTCTTCTCACTAAAGCCCTCAAGCTGTACGACCCTAGCCAGACCCAGATGCGTCTTTGGGGCTGGGAGTACTGCGATAATGATGGGCAGTTTGGTGTGAAGAATCGCATCAAGTTCTACATCTTTTAGAGCTGTAGATCGACGATAATGAATGAGAATTGCATACGAGTGAGAACTGGACTGGCTCTGTTTGCTATTGGTTGGCCATACTATTGGCCTAGGATCTGCGTAAGATGATCAAATGGATTGATGAATCAGGAAATGCGGCTCTATGCCATAATACATGGAGGTCCGATAGATGAGATAGGAGACAGACAGCCCTAATAATCCATTGACTTCTCGCGAGTACATTCATTTGTCTTTCATGCTGACGTGCTTGGGATCTTGCAGTTGTGGATCCCTCGGAAACTTATCGCCAACGGGCCACTCGATCGAGTCGTCGTGACTCGACAGCCCACGTGTCGCGATGCCTGAATCCTACAGGATCACTCGACTGTGATAGAGAACAACCAGCCGACGGCATTTTGGATGGGCGTCGACTTCATCTTTGTCGCGTCGCGTCCGACCTTCGGGGAAAGAGGTTGGTGTTGCTCATTCAATTCGAGATAATTTTCTAGTCCTCGCCGAAATTACGCCTTGACGATCCGGATATCACTTGGCTCGCTATGGCTCCTAATATCTTACCTAACTCTGGCAGAGTGTAAGTAATATTCACTTAAAAATATTTGCATACCCGGCTGCTGCTCTCAATTTGAGAATCCTAGGGCCTCCTTCGTCCTCTTCTATGAAGGCCCACAGACGATGAAGAGGACGAGCCACTGCAACACAAGAGGATATACCACACATGAATGACAAGGAAGGACAACTCTCTTCATAGCCATCTACTGACTACAGTCATTAGACTCCTGGGAGTTCTAAGCTTCATCTCATTTACACCACAATACCACCGACTCCGCGAACAATGCCACTGCAACGGCCTTTCACTCTACTACGTTCTCTTCAACCTCCTCAGCGCTACGGAACAACTCACCACAGGCCTCTTTCTCAATGTCAACAATGCTGGAGCTCTGCGGCCCGACGCCTTTGTCAATACTCCAGCTACGGCTGGCGACTGGTTCAATCTCGGCCAGCTAGTCGTTGTTTGGCTTTGTTCTCTCTACTTGTGAGGATCCTGGATATGAAAAGGCAAACCTGCTTGTCAATAAAGTGAGCTTACGTTCACCCTTACTTTTGCAGGTTCATTCTTTCCATCCGATATTCTTCCGGAGACCATGATACGCGAGTCCACAGAACAGTCGCCGGCGCAATCTTTACTGTCTTCCTTTTCTTCAGCATCATCCCCGTCCTCATAGACGCCAGCCTCCCAGCCTCCCGATCCGAACCCCGACGATGGGCTCAAGATATCTTCGCTTTAGTCCACTACGTCCTGCTCATACCTCTTTCCACATCTTTCACCGTTCTCGCCGCGATCACCCAATCACGAGAGATACGCTCCAGAGGTGGCAACGCAGGCGCCCTTAGCCTCCCGGGTCTTGCTATCCAATGCGTCACCTTCGCTCTTGTCGCGATAACATGGGTCTTCCGCGTCAGGTACCCGCCATATTCACCGTCTTGGGTTGAGTGGTATCGCTTGATTGGTTGGCCTGTTGTCAATGATGGCCTTGCTTCGTTGATGCGGGGGGCGTTGCTAGTGTTTGCCCTGCGCGATGGCATGGACGAGGGGTGGGATGAGCTCGAGAGACAACCTCTGCTGAGTTTGTGATGGAAAGCTCGAGATTTGTATCGGTAATGTACTGGAATGCTTGAGAGACCAGTCCGCTTCGTTGCCTGGACCTCCGTCACTGCCTCCTCAACTCTCGCATCAATCGGAACTCCAGAAGTCAAGACTCGGAAGTCAAACAATCCCTATCCCCGTGGATCGGGCACGGAACTTTGATTTACCATATTATCCTATGCGACGCTTGGCATGCCGAGATCTTTGTTTTTGCAAGTCAGACAAAATCTGCTGGTTTTTGTTTCCAACCCCTCAGTTGCAAATCCCCGCGCAACGTCTTGGCTAAACGTCACCTTCCGAATAGAGATACTCTTGGCGCATCATCAACTCGGCGCATGGGAGATGGCAATCAAAGAATGTTTGTCAATCTTCTGATAAATCTCCTTCTGTCGGAACTCTCGGGTTTAACATCAGCCAGGGCTGACCAGGAAACAACGCACCAAGTTTAGGGCTGTATTATATGCCGCGATTGCGACAACGGGGAAACCGTTAAAACCAGACATCATCTTGGAAGTTCGGACGAGATAGCAACGAAGTGAACATGACCCTCGCCTTGTCAGCACAGACGTAGGCCTTGGTCAGGATCCCCCGAAACAATTGGTCAATGGCTTTACAAAGAAACCCGGGTCCTGCAGATCTATCATCATGTGTGGTCCGAGGAACTTTTTAAGCCCAACATGACCAACTCAAAAGTTCGCAAAATCAGCTTACCTTTAGTAGGGAACTCAACTCACCGCCAACGTGCGGGCTAAGCTTTCCAAAGTTCCCAGCTTCCCGTTCTAGTTCTCGGCATACATGAGATAGAGTTGCGCCGCTCTTGGGACTATTGCCCCGGTTTGCGCTCGAGATACGATTACCCCTCAGCTGGACTTACTTCTCTGCCGAGTTTGAAGCATCTTTAACGTCAGCGATCGTGATATCCCTGCAACATGCTGCTGGGTGAGGGGATTAGCTCTAGCAAAGCATGCAAATACCCACCGTGTCGGGAGACGAGACGAGTATATAATGGACCGGATGACCCGGTACGACTCTTCATCGAATGAACCCGAGCGGATCTCAGTCAATCGTTCATCTTTACTGGCTTTAGTGGATCGCTGTCACCATGCGCTTCACGCCTCTCCTCGCGGCCCTAGCGGCCTCCTCGGTCACTGGTTCTTTTGTCGAACCCCGTGACCCAAACAAGCTGTTCACGCTGGAGATTGCTCCAGGCGAGACTGTCACCGTCACGGAGGAAGAGAAATGGGAGATGATGGACGTACGTGACCTTGAATTCGTCGATTCTTCATTCTCGCGACATTAGCTGACACGCCCAGAAACGCGTCCACTTCTTCGACATCACAGAATGGTCCGATGTCCCAGCAGTCGCCCCCGCCGCAGACTTCAAGCCCCTCGCTGCTCTCCCCTTCCCTACGGAGATGAACCAGACGTGCCACGTCAATGCCCTGATTCCGAAGCTGAACAAGGACAACATGCAAGCGCACCTCGAGCGCTTCTCGTCCTTCCACAACCGGTACTACCTCTCGAAGACGGGCGTTGAGTCAGCAGAGTGGCTGTATGGCCAGATCAACGCCGTCCTGGATGTTGCAGGACATCCCACCGCCAATATCCGCTATGTGCGTCATACTGCGTGGTCGCAGCCTAGCATTATTGTTACGATTCCCGGGCGCAATCAGCGGACTGTTGTCTTGGGTGGGCATCTTGACTCCGTCATTTCTGGAGATCGTGGCGCTGGCCGTGCGCCTGGTGCTGGTGAGTCCCTCACGCCTTACTTACTTTAAAATGGGACATGGAGGAACGAGGCTAATGATATTACTGTGCTAGATGACAACGGCTCCGGCTCGGTTATGATTCTCGAGGTCCTCCGTGTCCTCCTCTCCGACCCGAAGATCGCCTCTGGTGATATCCTGAACACCCTGGAGTTCCACTGGTACGGCGCCGAAGAGGCCGGTCTGCTCGGAAGCCAGGATATCTTCACCCAATATCGTGCCTCCAGTCGCCAGGTCGTGTCAATGTTGCAGCAAGATATGGTTGGCTACATCGGCCGCGACGGTGTCGAGAGGTTTGGCGTCGTTACTGACTGGGTGGACCTTGACCAGGTTGCATTCATGAAGCGCATCATTGATACTGTAAGTTGCTTGTCACATAGTTGCAGGCTTCCGTGATGAGATTTAGGTCACATGATGCGCCAATGCTGATACACGACTATCTCACTAGTACACCGATATCCCTTACGAGGAGACTGTCTGCGGATATGCCTGCTCCGATCACGCTTCTGCTAACCGCAATGGCTATCCGTCCTCGTTCATCTTTGAGACGCCTTTCGGCAACCATAACCCTTATATCCACAGTCCGAATGACACGATGGAGTACGTCTCATTCGATCACGTTTTGCAGCACGCAAAGATGGCGACCGGATACATGTACGAATTGGCATATTGGCCTTTCGCCTAAGGTAGTAGTCGAAGTGGAAAAACATCGACCGAATGTCTTGGAAAGACATTGAGATCTTGGTAGGACATTGATGCGAGGAGTTTTGCTATTGGGGCAGTACTGTTTGGCTATTCGGGCAGTAGCCCATTTCTCTAGCCAATGAGCGCCTTCCGCCACAACCTTAAGTTTTCTCGCCCCGCTGCACCTAGCCACGGGCCACCGAGCGCACTTGCCGCCCACCTGCGCCGAACTCGTACTTACGTAAGGCAAGCAGTTGCCACGAATTGCCTATAGTCGCAATTGCCCACGGTCGCAATTGCCCACTTTTGATTGCAACTGCCCAAATCGTACTGCAATCAATCGCTAAGTAGGTCCACGGGCAGTTGAGTTTCATATTACGTAATTATAAGCGAAGGTAGGCAATTGCGACCGTAGCGATTGCGACCGTGGCAATTACTTCCCTTACGTAAGTGCGAGTACGGCGGCAAGTGCGCTCATTGGCCCGTGGGCAGGTGCAAGCGTGGCTGCGGGAGGTCGAGTGTGGGGAAGTGGCCAGAGCTCCGCTGCGCAGGCGCCCATTGGTTGAAAAGGTGGGCTACTGCCCGAATAGCCAAACAGTACTGCCCCAATAGCAAAACTCGATGCGAGATAGAGAGTTTGCTCAGTCGGCATGATGGAGAAATCAGTAGTAATGAGTGCAATCCAGCGACAGACTCCAATATTCCAGAGGAAGCAAAATACTCATGCTGATGATATGGCTCTAAATCAACGATGTTGAGCATCGCAAGTTCTGCCAGAGTCGATCTAGAAAGAACAATGAGCAAAAAATGAGCTGTCTGTAACCTTATGTAGGACCACCAAATTCGAACTCGCAACCTTTTCAGGACCCAATTACGCGTTAATACTTCCACCACTAGTTCATATACACTTCAGACGCTGCTCATACCTTCCTATCACAGTTCCTGCCCTATACGTTCTCCCGGGCAGCCAGGTGGGTTGCGTTGGATATACATGCGTATTTCGTGAGTCTGCTGGTTCCTCAGGCACCCTCTGCAAGCTACCTTCTTGACGTGTATCTACGCGGGGCACGGTTTGCTTCTTTCCGCGTCTGGTCTCTAGTGTCTGCTACAATACCCTTCATCTTGAACTATCATATGTCTATACACTGCCCAGGCTATGGCTCCTTTTGTTATTTTTCAGTCATTTCAGAACTTCTCGTACGCTACTGTTCGCTCATGACCCCTGAAGATGGCGGAGAAAGCTCGAAGAAATTGTCTAAAATTCAACATGTCATCACAAGCATGATTTTGAAGTTTTGTCAAAGTCAAATTGCCCCATTCAATGATCTATCTAGAGGTAAAGAAAGCATGCTGGTAACCTCCAACTCTAATGCCCTTACTTGGGGCAACCAAAGCCCCAGCCAGTGGTAGTGGAGCAGCAGTCAGCATCCTGAAATACCCAATGTGAGCACATATGCACATGAGAGAAGAAAGCGCAAAAGGAGAAAAGCTTACACAAGTCTTGCTGATCGGGTTGCCTCCAAGCATGACGTTCTCGCAGAAGCTGGCGCTCTGCTCAGCGCAGTACTGGGCGCTGGTGCCACGAACAGTGCCACTCTTGTTCTGGTTGGTGCAAGCCTTCTGGCCCTTGCCCCAGCAGCAGTTGTCGAGAACGGCTTCGCCGTTCAGCCAGCTGTAGATGCGGCACTATTCAGGACGTTAGGAGTTGAACTGAGACCTAGTTGTTAATACTGAAATGGAAGACTCACAGAAGCGGCGAGAGTGCCGGTGGTGTAGGCAAGACCGATAAGAGCAATCTTGGAGAACTGCATTGTGAAAGAGTTGAAGGATTGAAAGTTGGAAACGAAGTGAGTGAGACGGTTGAGAGAGTGTTGGTACTGAGTGACTGTTGATAGTGAGAGACTGTGTGTTGACTGTGTGATTGTGATGAAGAGAAGTTCTGAGTTATGTGGGATATTGTCTCCGACTTTATACGAAGTGGAATGCGAATGTTGATGCTCGAATACGGCTTCGCCGGCTCACAGATTCAGTAACTGTATGCCTCGGTTTCGGACTCGAGAACAGACCTTTCACGATAGTCTTCGAGCACTTTCACGGAATAGAAGATAATGCAAGAAGCGCAAAATGCAATCATTACGGCGCGTCTCAAAATAATTCCACTAACTCAGCCCAATGGCTTTGCGAGTTACTAAAGTCTGTAGGCGTTTTACTGAAAGTCGTACGTGTAAAGCGGCTGAGCTGTATCAAACAATGAGAGACGCCCCACAGGCTGCACGGATTACGGGGACTTAGGATTAGTGTTCTCTCTAAGAAACCAGGCCCTTTAGAAGGCAAGTGTCTAAACACTAAATCAAAGGATTGAGTCAGATGAACCCGGAAGGCGATCATGTTTTTGTTGGGTTAATTGAAAGTCCAGGCCAAGGCGACTCTGCGGGGATGCCGAGCAAAAGTGGGATGCCGAGTAGTCTGGTACACACAAGTAAAGACGAACTGGATCTTCAAGTCAATACAAACTTTGCTCATCTATGGGGCTGAGATGATGGGAATGTAGAAGTTTCCTATTCAGGACACGTCGGTCGAGCGATTGGCCTCCCGTGTAGTCATCATGACTCGAGTCCCGGATGGGCATCCGAAACCGACAACGACTCAGCAGTCTCTACGTACGGAGTAGATGCGGGCTGAATTTACCTCGCAAGATCCGTGATTTAGACACCGGGCTAAGGTATAGTGAACAAGCAAGTCATTAATAACCCGTACGCGGTCCTCTTGGTGGCTCGCCATGTCGTCGCAGGGCTCGCGAACGCCCCACGTTGTGGCCCTACGGCCAGGGCCTCGGCACATCACCGCTCCTTGACCAGATATCCCTGACGATTTTCTCTGGACTTCAGATCATATCTTGGGATGTAGTCGGGATGCCAACTAATCATGCTTTTACGATGGAACGAGGCTAAGCATCCATGGTATTCACCGTCGTGTTGTCGGCCTTTGACAATCGTTCGGCCTCAACCACAGCACCATAGTCGGTGTCTTAATCTAGACATTAGAGATTACCTTGCTGACTGCGTAATCTGTTCTTAGCGATGAAGAGACGACTTCATGTATATAAGTTATCACCCGGGCCGCCCTCTCACCATCAGCTCTTCTAACCCATCACTCACAATCATTACCACATAGTCAAACTCGACAAATCTCACTCACAGTCTTTCACTACCTCAAGATATTATCATCTTCAACTTTTTCACCCATTTTCAAGATGCAGTTCTCTCACGTTCTCTTGGCTGGCCTTGCCACCGTTGGTTCTACCGTCATGGCTGCTCACGTATGTGCTCCCTGACAGCCTCCATAGATGATCTGGGCTCGCTAACAAGCCGCAGTGCGCGATTGGAAATTCTGTCCGTACTGATTGCTGCTGGGGAGGCAACGATGGATACAAGTCCTGCCTGAGATAGAACAGCAACCGAGTGCGTACACCTTTCTCTTCATAGAAGATAACACTATTAATGAACAAAATAGTATTTCTGCGAGGCCGACACGGCCAACTACTGCACCAACGTCAAGGGACCTGATGGGTCTATGGTGTCTACTACTTGCGTGAGTATTAACTTTGATATCGGAACAAAACTTTCTCGCTGACCAAGTTATAGGGTGCCGACTGTTGCAATACCCTCAACGGCTGGGGAACCGGCTGCCCCAAATAGACCGAAGCACAACCTAGTCTGATGGCATTGAGGCGGATAGACATAGATAGAGGAAGAAAGTGACATGTACAACTAGCAGCTTACAAGAGAATGGCAGTCTTCGCTCTTTGACGTTGATATTCAAGTGTCCTTATATCACAAAGCGAGGTAGCAAGTGGAAGACATGTATAGTAGAAAGTGGCTTGATTCCTCTAAGTGGAAGACCCGTATGAGGGTTATATCTATATACCGTACAAGACGGGTAATCGGCTTGTGGAAAGCGGTATCGTACGGCAGTAACCGGCAGCGCCACACGTGGCGCTGCGACACCTTAAGTTATGGTGTTCCGATTATGTGTGATGCTGTCCTGTGTCCATAAGGTAGGTAGCTTATTCGTCAGTTGGAAGCCTACACAAGTGGAGTGCAGCAAACGCTCCATTCAATCATGGTATCTATTGATATACACTTAAATTAATTGATTATCCCCACTGAAGTGATGAGAATCCTACCCTCACTCAGAAGTAGCCGAGTTGTTTCTATCTTCATAGTCTAAATCTTAAACTGAGATTATGTCTGTGGTGTTGTCCGCCCACAGACCATTACGCGGTAGTAGCACAAACGTTCCGACTATGTGAAGGTCTACTTTCGGAGAGTTTCTTATGCGTGTCTACTTTTCACTACCTAGATTGAGCAACTCTGGCAACGTGGGGTTTACGTTCAGATTTGATTGATTTCCCGAAACCGCAATGCCCCATAAAACAGACTCTCCAGTATTATGAGGCAGCTGTGAACGGGCAACCGTGCTTTTGCGCTTGTAGTCTCGGGTTGAGACGTTGTTCCCTGTAAAGCTTATCTCCAGGCGACGTAATGGAAAGGTCGTCCCGGCGGGCCTGGCTGGGACCAGAACAAGGTCCGTGACGGTATATGCACGACACGTAGATCACAGTAAACCCAAGTCCTCGGTATCGCGCCCGCTGAGCGGAAGAGGCTTGAGTCAAGACTGCCCATGCGCCAGATTCCTTGAGCGAGAAGCCGAAAAGTACCTTACATGTAGGCTTGCTGAGTGGTACCGCAGTCGGGCACGGCACCTCTGCAGCCCTACGAGGTGTTGTGGATACTTTCATTTGATGGGAACACATCTCGGATCAGTCATAGATGTCCTAGACTGTTAGAGAATGCACCGTCTTCTACTCGGTTTCTTCGCGTTGCCCAAACTCCCTTAGATTGTTCTGTCCGGAGTTGAGTAACTACCGAGACGTCTAGAGTCGGCATTACCGAGAATACTGCCGCATCAAGTTGATGTTGGGATGCGGTAAAGGTGCTGTCCGCGTCGGTGGTGAGCAGTGCAGTGAAGGTATAAGAGGTGTTGGCTAGTCCTTCCAAATATCTCTCTTCGCTCACCATCTTCACACTCAGGCATCCAACCAAGTCCCAGTCTTCCACTCTTTATCAAATCAACTTTCATTTCAAGATCAATTCTCGATCAACAAGTCTCACTCAAAATGCAGTTCTCCGTCGTCATCACCGCCGTCCTCTCGGCCATTGCCGTTCCTGCCGTTCTTGCCGCCGAGGTAAGCTCTTCTCATCCTCTATTACCATACTTCTATACAGTAGTTGACAGTAATGTAGTGCAAAGTCGGACGTAACTCTCCCCAGACAGACTGCTGCTGGGGCAAGGGCCAGAAGTCTTGCATGAACCAAAACGGCGATTCGGTTTGGTGCGCGTCCAACTCTGCCAACTTCTGCTACAATGTCAAGAGACAGGGTACCCAGATTCCCGTTTCGGACACTTGTGTAAGTTTATCTCATAGAAGTCAGGTTGAATGTTTTACTGATTACCGAATAGGATGCCGATTGCTGCGACACCGTCACCGGTTGGGGTATTGGATGCCCCAAGTAAGCTATCACTCCGGGATTCAAATAGATGGGAGGGCATGATACTTCTCTTTTTGGAATACAAATTTGGATGAGTTGTTAGATAATTCACTTCAATGGTTCTTGTTTGGATCTGAAAGCAGAATTTGATACGCTGAACTATGTAAACACATGAACAGCGACGTCTGCCAACATCACTCTGCCCAAACTTGAATTAACCAACAAGCCCCTCGCGATCATGGTGTTTCTGCAAGAACTTTATGTGTAAGCAGGATGCGTCTTTTCACTTCTGATACAATTGACTTAAATTACACACATTACAGGCTAAATACTTCCGGCAGCTATCTTCCCAAGTGGGCGGACTTACAATTGAGTGCTAACACTCCGAGTGTTAGCCAAGAGTCTTTCAACCTGTTTTATTAAACGTGCATCCTTGGCCAATACGACTTCCATTGAAAAAAGTGCAACATCGGTTGCAACTTCACCATCTCATTGGCCGGCATAGGGTGCCAAGTTTCAACGTGTTCATCTCGAGCCGATCGCCAATTGTCTGTGTGCAACACTGATCGCTTGCAGAGTATGCTTCGCGTCTCCCGCGGATACCGCACTGAAGTTAGCCCGCATCGCCATTTCGAGATGGATGGTAATATATGTGGTTGGTCGAAACGTCGCCTAGTGTCAGATCCTAGCCAGGGGTCTTCTTGCGGATACTCCCGGATGGTGGCGGCCTCTCAGAGGGACCCTTAAGGTTCTTCGATTGTTTTTCAAGAAGACAATGCCATTGTCTAGATAAAGTCCCAAGTTGCTACCACGCGAACGACACGTTGTCTGCGACTTAGCTGTCAGGCTAGCTGCAGGATTTCAGCATAGATATGTGAGACCGGAGAGACACTGGTGAGCTGTGGTGAGTCTCTTCTGTCCGACATCAGCCAATGAATAAGCAATTACATTGCACGATGGGCCATCTGCCGGGCTTGGCGGTGGTAGTGTCGGGTAAAAGGCCGAGAGAACGCAATTCGGAAGAATTGCGTTATGCGCCCCTAAATCTGGAAAGAATTCTACCGAAAGCGGGGTGTTTGTTGTTTCTGTGGTGTTGCCTAGGCCAACAGCCCGCGTCCACGTACTTACAAAACGCATCTGGCTAAACTTGGAGATTGAACGGAGGCGGCGCTCTCTTTCTCGGCTGGACTCAATGGTTTCTTCTTCCAGAAATGATAAGATGGCCAAGAAATGGTGCAATTCCTACGCCCTGCATGAGACGGACCGTATCCGATTGAGTAGTGTGAGACAGCAGGGTCCTACCAGAGTACCGCCATCGCGAGCCAGAACAAGCAGCGCTAGAGCGCGATGTCCACTTTTGATACGAAAGAGGCATCGAGCTCCTCGAGCTGTCAGTGATAGTCTCGTTGGCGCAGGACGCATGTGATATGGAGAAATGTGCCGATTGGCCCGAGACCCCGCACCATTGCATGAAACTTTAGGTCTCATTCAATGGGACATTGTTAATCACAGCAATCTGGAAGGAGGATAAGAAATGATGAGGTGTGTGGATCTCGTCGCGTTGCTGACAATGAGGGGCAAAGAGTCTTGTTGGTGCGCCTGCGCACATCAGACTCGGAGCTTCAGGTGTAGCTCAGGCAGAGCTGTCCAGGTCGTCAGGGTTCTAGGCCTGGGCAGTCTCGAATTGTATAAGTAGGAGAGCTCGCCGGCGGGGTTGGGACAAAGGAGAAGAGCTCCTCTTTTTGAAATCAAGTCTTTGCCTCCATACTCTGAACTCGATCTCTCGATACCGTCTTTGCTACTCAAAATTCTAGCTCTCTCATACCTACACACAGCTTCATAATGGGTGTCTCCACTGAAGTCCCGCAGACCGTCGAGTGGTCCGGGAAGAGGGTCCCCATCTACCCCATGGAGACTGTGGACTTTGGACGCGTCCTGTCCCAGGAGCCAGCTGAACTCGAGAACATGCTCCGCATCTGCCAGCAGCAGGGCTTCTTCTACCTGGACCTGAACGGCCTTGACGGCAGCCGATTCCTCGATGACCAGCAAAGAACCCTGGAGCTCATGCACCGCTACTTTGAGGCCCCTATCGAGGACAAGAACGAGCTTGGCCTCATCACCGCACATCTCGGGTAAGCATTCACCTCATTCATGAGGTCAAACCATCTAGATAATGCTAACGGCTCAATTTCCAGATACGAGCCCGTCGGCTCCCGAACCGGTGGTCTTCCCAACACCAGAGACGGATATGAAATGTTCAAGGTGAGCTCCTATCCTAGGCAACACACGAGTGCTGTCAATGAGCTCTCACTGACCTACTTCAACTCAGGTTTCCCGTGATGAGATCCAAAGATCCGACCCCAAGTTCCCCAGGATCCTGCAGAACGACAAGGAGAAGGCAGTCCTGAAGAACGCCATCTCCGGCTCCAACCTCGTTACCAAGACCGTCTTGTCCGGTCTCTCCTCCGCCATGGGCCTCGTTGGCGCTGCCCGGTACGAGAATGCCCACCGCAACGACCGCCCCTCAACCTCCACATTGGCAATGATGCACTACGTCCCCGCCGACCCCATTAAGGACAACCAGATCGGCCACCAGAAGCACACCGATATCAGCTCCCTTACGCTCCTCTTCGCCGAGGAGTGGGGTCTTCAGATCCGTCCTCCCGGCTCCAAGGAGTTCGGCTTCGTCGCCCCCAAGAAGGGCTGCGCCATCATCAACGTTGGCGATTCTCTGCGCTTCGCCAGTGGCCACACCATGATGTCGTGCATCCACCGCGTGGTCCCCTACAACCCCGAGCAGCACCGCTACTCCATTGCCTACTTCCTCCGTGCCGAGAACGACACCATGTTCAAGGACAGCGAGGGCAGATATGTCACTGCCGGCCAGTGGCACGATGAGAAGTTTTACCTGTTCAAGGCCACTCCCGATATCCAGGCTCTTGCCCCTCCGTCAATGCTTTACGGTGGCATGACTGCCGATGAGGAGTGGACACCGTACGCGCAGCCGACTGCCAAGGCGCACGCGCCTGAGGTGTCTGAGGAGCTTAAGCAAGCTCCGTCTGTGAAGGAGACTTTGGTTGAGGCCCATTAAATGGTAGCCTCAGTGTAGATATATGAGACCAAATACATGTACCTACGTTAACTTGACATATCAAGGAGTGGGAGATTCCCCTCCACAACCACCAATTGAACACAGCAACATGAATCTATGTGATGAGAACATGACTGATATTCAATCATTCATCGTACTGTGATGGTGATGCCTCAACAGTATTCCCTAGAGTCCGTGTCTGAATTTCTGTCATCTGCGACGAGATGTCGGCATCTTTTTCCGAATTAGTTTGGCAAACGCTCTCGTATTCATCATGCGGTATTTCTTTTTCCTCTGATTTACCATCCAGGGGCACGGTGATCAGGGCGGGGTCTAAATCTAGATGGCGTCAGTGGCCAAAGTCAATCCAGGCATCCCGCCGGACAAGTAACTGATGACTGATTGATGAAAACGGGCTAGGCAATACTTATCCGTCAGTGTAATTGATCAGAACATATTCCCAGAGACTTACCTCTATGGTTACGCTACGAATCCCACTGGACCTCGCAGGCACCACGACATAATCAGCCGAGGATGCAGAGCATCGGGAGGAAGTTAAGTTTAGTTTTACTTTGGGCTGCCCGGAACTAATTTAGTCGAGTTAAGCCCTGTCCTGAATCCTTGTTGCGATCATCAAAGCCCCTCACAAGCTGGGGACAGGGGCACCCTCACCCGAACAGCCTAGGAGTCCTTATTAGACTTCAAACTCACCACGTGGCTCTGTTGCACTCCTCAGCCACTGACACTGACGACCGAAATAATGGCACTGTTCACGGCCGCGGAGAAGAGAGATGAGTTGCCGCCCTACAGTCCTCCGGCAGTGACAGCGGCTGAAAGTTGCCGTGTCCCTTCCTCGTCAGTGCGGCGGCGGCATCATCCGGCTCTCCAACTTTTACCCCGCAGGTCGCGAACATTGCGCGTTCTTGGTTTAGCATGCCTCGCGTTCATCGTCTACGCGCAATGGAGACAGATTTACCCCGTGGACGGCGTCTCCGGTCCGGACTTTACGATTCATGGGCTCTCAACTTGTCAGTTGCGAGAGGACCTGACGACTTGCGAAAAATTGCACAGTCGGCCGATTGATCCACCAGGCTTAGGGAGGACACGGAATGCCCGCTACGTGGATGGCAAGAAACCCACAATCATTAGGAACGCAACGATCTGGGTTGGCGAGCCAACTCCAGAGTCTGCTGGCTACTCTTGGATTTCGGCCGACGTGTTCATCGAATATGGTCTCATCAAACAGGTCGCCAAGGATATTGCGATAGCCTCACTGCCCGAGGATGTTATCGTCTACGATGCGGGAGGGCGGCCGCTCACCAGCGGCATCATCGACATGCACAGCCATGCTGCAGTACACTCACTACCAACATTACACGGCAATGAGGACGTCAGCGAGCTGTCGAAGGATATCACTCCCTATGTCCGATCCATTGACGGAATTCAGCCGACGGATTACCAACTACAGGTGATCAAGTCCGGCGGAGTCACTACCTCGTTGATCCTGCCCGGGTCCAGCAATAACATCGGCGGCGAAGCTTTTGTGATCAAGCACGCCGTTGGCACTGCTGACGGACGCAATGAAACAAGCGTGATTGATATGCTGGCTGATCCGGATCGCACCTGGCGCCATATGAAGATGGCTTGCGGCGAAAACTCCAAGCAGGTCCATGGGAAGGCGGGCGAACGTGGTCCGTACAGCCGCCTCGGCGAGAGCTGGGAATTTCGTCAGGCTTTTGAGCATGCTACCAAGTTGATTCGCGAGCAAGATGACTGGTGCAATGCCGCGGCTCGAGGCTTTCACCACGTCCAAACTTATCTTCAGAACAGTCTGGAATGGGAGGCATTGATTGCTGTGCTCAGGGGCCAAGTCTATGTTCATGCTCATTGCTATACCATTAACGACCTCGAAGCGTTTGTGGATCACACGAATGAGTTCAAGTTTCCCATTCGTGCATTTCATCATGCTCATCAGACGCATCTTGTGCCTGAGGTGAGTAGATCGCAAAGCCCACTGTGGCTTTTCTCAATACTGCGTCTGTTGCTCACTCGTCGTTTCACAGATTCTCAAACGGGCATGGGGAAACAACCCACCCGCATCCGCTCTCTTCGCCGATAACATGTGGTACAAAGCCGAAGCTGCTCTGGGCTCAGAATACGCGGGGAAACATCTCTACGACGCTGGACTCACCCCCATCTATGTTAGCGACAACCCGGTGCTCAATGCACAGCACGTTGTGTTTGAAGCTGCAAAAGCGTACAAGTATGGCCTGCCTTATCACGTGGCACTCGCATCCGTCACTACTGCTCCGGCTGAGAGGCTGGGACTAGAGTATCGCCTTGGCAAAATCAAGGCCGGCTTCGATGCCGATATTGTCGTCTGGGATAGTGACCCGTTGAGCGTTGGAGCCACGCCGGTTCAGGTCTGGATTGACGGCACTGCTCAGTATGATGAGCCCGTCAGGCTTAACAAGACCTATGAGGGAACTCTAGTCCCCGATGAGAGTCTCGGTGAAGTCATTGAGAAGCCTCAGATCATGCGAGGAGACATTGTTTTCACAGGAATCTCCAAAGTATTGCACTCCGTGACAGTGGAAGGCTTGGCTGCCGATGAAAAGACGTATAACGTAGCCATCTCAAACGGCAAGATTTCCTGCGTTGGAAGCTGCGAAGCCGAGCTCCAAGCAGCGTCTGGACCAGAGAGCTTTCTGATTCATCTGAAGAATGGTTACCTTACTCCAGCATTCACCGCTTTTGGCTCGACCATCGGTCTCAACGCCGTCGATTCGGAGCGCAACACTGACAATGGTGCGGATGGAGGAAAGTTTAGCCGCGGCGTCGACGGGCTCGCACTCGATACCGAGAAGCTGCAGGTTGCCCACCGCTATGGTGTCACCCGAGCCATCTCGGTCCCCAAATTCACTGCTCTCGGCACGCATCATGGCACAAGCACTGGATTTCTAACCGGGGCTGGGACTATCCTTGACCGTGCTGCCGTATTTTCTCGAGATGCTGCTGTACACTACACTCTCGATCTCTCCGCGAAGAGCGGTACTGATGGAATCTCGTCCATGTCGGCAGCTGTCGGTGAGCTGCGACGGAAGCTTCTCAAGGCAGTCTCTTCTTTCGCTGCGAATGACGACATCCCCGTGGAAGAGCGATACTCGGAGTCTGCGTTTCTTCGTCAAGTTGTCAAAGGCCAGATGGCACTCGTTGTGACTGTGCATAGCGCAGACACCATTGCTGCCTTGTTGGATGTCAAAAGCACCGTGGAAGATGCCGTTTCAGAGCTCATCGAGAGCCCAAAGAAGCTTCGTCTGGTCGTATACGGCGGCGCTGAAGCACATATAGTTGCTAGCGCGTTGTCTGCTGCCAAGGTGGGAGTCGTCTTGGCACCAATGCAATCTTTTGCCATCTCGTGGGATCAGCGACGAGCGCTTACGGGCGCGCCTTTGACAAACGGCACAAGTGTTGATGTCCTGCTTCAGGCCGGAGTGAATGTGGCTATCGGCCTGGAAGAGGACTGGATTGTGCGAGACCTTGGCTTGCTCGCTGGCGTTGCGTATAGAAACGGCGAAGGGCGGCTAAATGAGAAGACTGCGTTGGATTTGGTAGGAAGCAATGTGGACAAGGTCCTCGGCCTGGAATACGGACTTCAGGATGAACACTTCGTGATACATGACGGTAGCCCCCTAGAGATTGGATCGAGGATAAGGTCGGTAGGTGATGGGAGACCTGGACTGTTAGTCTTCCGATAGGAAACTTCAAAATCGACACAGTATTAGGCACAGAAGACGGAATCGGCCGAGAACGCACGTGTTGGACCACTCAAACGATATCGCTCGTCTCCCAGCGCGTCCCAAACTGACAACATTAGGTCCCACATGCCATAATCAGAATCTGCACGGTTGAGTAAGATGAGTTTAAACATTAGGAACAGATGTCTTGTCATTGAACGCGAGCTCTTTCTACGTCGCCAAATTGGCAGTACCTTCCAACACAACGCCCTGTAAACCAGGACCTTTTACATCCTCCAAGGGCGCAACTAAGGCCATTTGGCTCCAGCTGAAGAGTGTGTTACGACCCCCATACACAAAAACCTCGAAGCGCCCTGCGAATTGCCCATTGATCCAAGCCATGCTCCCGTGAAGCACGTCTGCGGTGATGGTGATGTTTGCAGGTAGCTTCGATACCGTCACTGCTTCGTGTGTCGAAGTAGACACGTTCGACCAAATCCGACCTGGGTGCCCAGGGTCGAGTTGCATGGCATCTTGTTCGCTCACGGACCGAAGAGGATAAGGCCATCCGTCCGCAGTAAAAACAAGGGTGCCACTTTCATCTAACGAGAGAGCGGTGTCCGGACCGGAGAGGATGAAAGGTCCAGTGGCAGCCAGAGTAAGTGTATAGTTCATCCCCTTGCTTCCGTGGTCGAGGTGTACTGCCTCGGAGTCGTTGGAAGAGCGAGACCACGAGAATAATGGGCTTTTACAAGTAGATTTGGACTTCTTCACTATGCGCTCAAGATTCTGCCCCGGTGCGAGAGGCGTGAAGAAATCGATGCTGGACGCAACTCCTTCCTCCACGAGCTCTGCGCCACGGCTGCCACTCCACGCGCGGGCTCCGACTAGCGCTATGCCTCGACGCATGGCATAGTAAGCCTCCAGCTGGGTTGAGGCATCCGGACCATTGTCGTTCCATGCTGCAAGAATGGCACCTTTGTTTGACGGCGAACTATCTGGCAGCTGCATGGTCTTGTTAAAAGGGTTAAAATCCGCCGGGGTCCACTGCCACTCTGGTTCGTTGGCGAAGTTGAGGACTCGAGTCTCGTTGTAGAACTGAGGATAGCGAGCAGGCAGGATGGGCATATGGTCGTTCTTGAGAGACATGTATGCCCACCAGTCCTCGGAGTTGATGACATCGTAATCGTTGTCTGCCAGTAAAACCGGGTCCGATTCGCCGTACTGCCAGTGTTGGATGACTACGTCTTTGGAGATGGTTCTGTTCTCGGATGGCTCATTCGTTCCCCAGATCCGAATCCGCTTGCCGGTAGTGGAATTGATGAAGGAAGACATCTCATTCACGAACCCAATGTAGTCGTCGGCCAGCGTCGCATCATACTCGTCTGCGCCAACGTGAACTTCTTTTGTCTCGAACCAGGGCAGGAACTCTGACCAAATACGCTTAACGGTCGGGATAGTGTCCGGATGAGACAAATTGAGCAAGTCGCGCTTCGGCAATGAGAGCTCGGGCTTCCACTTCGTGAGGTAGAGGCAATGGCCTGGGGCTTCGATCTCAGGGATAACAGTAACACCTCTCGATGCGCAATGGCTTTGAAGATCGGCAAAGTCCTCTCGGGATAACGTCTCATTCTCCCGACCGTGAAGGATCGGTAGCAAACTCTCGTCTTCCGGCCTTAGCGAAAAGTGCGAGTAGACGTCCTGCCATGACGCGTTTTGCCCGCGGTTGAGCGGGTAATTGTCGCTGAGGTGATAGTGGAACTCGCTCATCTTGAAGAAGGAAGCGAAGCTGCAAAGCTCCTTCAGGAAAGCGGGTGCGTACCATTTGCGTCCGGCGTCGAGCATGAAGCCTCGCGTGGCATATGCCGGCGCGTCAACCGATCGCCCCGCGGGCACAGTCCCGTTCCCTGTGAGCAGGAGCTGAAGCAGCGTCCTGGTCCCCCACCACATTCCGCGTGCGCCTGTGCCGCCGATAAAGGCGCCAGTCGGAGAGACGACGAGCTCATAGCCCTCTGACGTAGGGTCGCCATTCTCGTATGTGAGCGACGAGGTATTGCCGGTGAACAGGCCGAGAAGGATGCCGCTGGCGTTGGCGGGGTTCGGGAGATGATCGACGCGCTGTAATGTCCAGTTGACGCCGGTAAGCTCGCTAATGTCGTGTTGGAAGAGCTTCGCGAAATCGTGGCCGCTTGGTGGAATGAGACTTAAGCCATCTGTATCGGCTTTGGAGGCTAGACTGCTCTCGATGTAGATGGTCTTTGGGCTTTTGTTCGCTTGCCATACAGCGCCTTGGGAGGGTTCCGAAGTTCGGAGTGTGGGTGGGAGAATTTGGAGACCCCCTGCCAACACCGGAGTGCAGAGGCATGCTGTGATGAGTTGCAAGAGAGCCATAACTTGAGCTTATTTCGCCTAAGCTTGGTATGGCCTATCTCCTAACCTGGCTTCGAACACTCCTCAATTACATTGCCTTCAGAATGGTTGCCCATTTATGCAGAAAGACTACATGCCTCTGTCCGTATCTCGGCTTCAGTGTTATCACCCCTCACTTCATCTAACTTTCAAAGATAGATCAGCAGCGCTGCCCCGCAAATTGAAGGTCTGATGTAACAACGCAAGCTGTGCTTTGGTAACGTTACCATAATCTCAACCGGGGGTTTGTTGTTGTCCGTCCTTTGCTTCGCTCCCGCATCGAGCAACAAGTCGCGGATTACCTCTTGGTCTCTGAGCTCTGCCAAGTCGACAGCAGACTGTCCGCTTAGTGTCAATGCATCCATGTCGATTCCTCTGGCAAGAAGGACAAGGACACGGACCACTTCAATGCGCCCCTTCCGGGCAGCACTGTTAAGGAGCGTCATCCCCTCCGAGTTCTTTGTGTTCTGATCCGCGCCAACATCGAGTAGTTGCCAAACAGTCTGCAGCCTCCCTCCCTCAACGGCTGAGAGCAAGGGACTGTAGCCGGCGATAGTCGTGGCCTTAACTTCGCACTCTTTCTTTGTTGGATACTCAACAATCTCGGCATGGCCTTCCTCAGCTGCACTGTTCAGGAGCCTAGTTCCATTTCTAGTGCTAGTCGCAAGGTCAGCACCCCGGTCAACTAGTAAATGGACCAGTCTTAGCCAGCCTCAAAAGATTAGTCTATACAGTGCTGTCGATCCGTTCTCTATCCTACGGTCAATGTTCAAGCCCTTATCGAGGAGCAGCTAAACGACCAACTCGTGGCCCTCTTCAACCGTAAAGGATATAGTAGATTAGAAGTCTAACTCGACCGTAAATAAGGGCAGAGTCAATCACGGCACAACTATCCTCAACATGAAATTGAGAATTGACAGAAATAGTCATAGTCTCAGATCAATACGATTTTGGGATGCAGGAAAGGAGCAGTAGAGATAACATCGTAGAATTTGGCTATCCCATTGACTGCTGGATGGCGTCACTACACCCGTCACTACTTCCGTCGCTATATCCAGCACCATATCCGTCTCCAGTATTTCTCTACTTTTGCTCTATTTCGAGATTATTCATAGGCGAATATAAGGGAAGTGAGATCGGATTATTTAAAGTACGTAGCTTGTACTGACGCCATCTAGCAGTTGATGGGATAGTTGTGCAGCACTTGAAACTAAAAGTTGTCTTGGTGGCTTGAGAGTTTAATATCTTGACAGCCGCGTTAGCAACCGAGAATTTGTGCCAAAGGCAGCTGATTGTAACTTACGAAAAGTTTTCCTTGTAGAACCAGACCTCGCTGGCACCACTTCCACCTTGCAGAATGCGTTTCTGGGCTTCAGCCGCAATCTCACCCAAGTCGAAGACTAATGATGCTGGGCCACAGGTCACCAAGCCAACGCTTCCCGGCTGGTCAACAGCTCGCCTAGAAATCGCGGATAAATCTGGCCGTCCAGTGTATATCTGTAGATTGACAAAACCCGAAGGGCATTGCCATCCAGTCTCTGCAGACTTCCCGGACCTTTCCATCACCTCCTTGTCTCTACCATATGCCGGAGACTCTGGGTTGGATGAAGTCGAGCTGGTTTCTACCGAGGTTCCGGTCTCATGGAAAGAGATAGAAATGACTGGGGCCTTTGTGTCCTCGATATGGGTATGTCGAGCAATGATGTCGTCCAATGCTCTGCAGTACCATTCCCGGAACCCAAGATCGCGGGTTGCAATGATAACTTCTATCTCTGGGTTCGCGATTCCTTGGTGTTGGTATTGCAGGAAATTTTCGATCATTGGTAAAGAGAATCCTGCTCCAGCACCCCCAGCAACAACAAGCGTCCGATTGAAGCCAGTAAACCATCGATCCGTAACGCCGCCGTATGGTCCGTCAATCAGAACCTGAACAGATGCCTCGGGAGATTTCTGAGCGATTGCAGCAAGCCTAGCTGTTATTCCTCCTCTGGGTTGGATGTAGAAGACCATTTCGCTTCGCTGGCCTTGTCGTGGGATCGAGCAGATTGTAAACGGGTGAGCAGTCAGTGCGTGAATGCCGCCTGTTAAAAATCTCAGATAAACGTGCTGGCCCGGTGTCCATCGCGTGTTGGTCTCTATGACTACCTTTAGACAATGAGGTGTGACCAGTGATACTCGCGCGTGGCTGACACCGTGCTCCATAAAGGTTTTGAACTGCGAGTAGAAGAAGCATAGAGCGTACAGCACAGCTGTGACGATGAAGTAGTCCCATGAGGTAAGACGGAAGTCGCAGTGGATGAAGAAGAAAATGAAGAAGACGGCGGCGGCAAAGAGGTGGGTCGCCTTGAACAGCTCGTAATATCGGTCTCTGTCGGAGCAAAATGACTGTCAGCATAGTTTCCGTGTCTCGATCCAAAAGCCTGCAGGTCAATGCTAAATATCAACATACCGGATCCAGCGAATAGACATGAAGGTCAACCATGCTTGGGCTAGAATTGCAATAACACCTGTAACCCAAATGCCTCCGTCGTTCCACTGCTTGACTATGTCCCCTTTCCAGATGTGGAATACGATGAAGGGAAACGTATGGACAAGTGCCAGTACAAACATAGCCCATGCTACCCAGTTATGCCAGATGTTGAGTTTCTCGTGAGATATACCGGTCAGGGCAGAAATTGGATTTGCTTTTGCACCTAGAATGCTGCACACATGGTTAGACAAAGTCGAACGAGATCTCGAGGGGCCTTGCAGTTGCTCACAAGAGAAATGGCATACAGGCCAAAGCCATGTAACCAGCACGGGTGGCAATCGGAGGCGAGTTTCCGAAGCTGAGCTCTTTCGTGTTAGGCCAGTAATAGGGCTGGGGGCCAAGCGTCATTGCTAGGAGAGGATGTCAGTCGTCAATACATATATCATGGACCTCGGACAATAGTAATACCCAAGAAAAACACAGCACCTGCGGCACCAAGCAGGCATGTGCCTAATGACTGTGTGTTCCAGAAACCAAGCCTCCAGTTTTTGTAGGACAGGAGACGTCCTGAAGACAAAATCCGTAGCCACAATGTGTTTCTCCTCCACGATGACGGGGCGTATGTTGAGGCAAAGCTGGCAATGGCTGCAAGCAGTATTGCCGTTACAAAGAAAGCAACTGTCGGTAGTCCGTATCGGTGATCAGCTTCGTACCAAAATACCCAGTAGCCAGTCTTGAAAGCGCACTGCTCTGGTGTCATTGAGCAAGTTCCGGCATCGCGGCTTGAATGCAGCATGACCGGCTGGCTAAGCCATGGTAAGGACATGATGGCGTCAAGCGTCGATTGATCAACTAGAATTCTGAGGATGGATTTCTGCCCAAAGATGATGGGGAAAGAGAGATTACAGTAGAGGTGTCATAAACATCGTGCTTGGCGACACGCTGATAATCACCTTGCCTGTGGATAAAATGATACTGAAGTAGACATTGCGGATTTTGGCAAACACGCCAATAGAATATTAGTAATTGCTCATCGCGGAAACTGCTGCTGTGATATTGAGAACTATCAGGGTATCAAACCGGTTACCACGTACAATTGAGCGCGTTATTTCGATTCGTGAAGTCGGGAATCCTGCGCTGCAACTTCCAGGGTTTTGAGCACATTTGAGCTCGTTAACTCTCCCCATCCGGCACATAAGCACCACCCATGCCTCGGTGCAGTTCCAGCGTCACACTAGACAACCAACAGATACGACGGCAACTCGAGCTAGGGTTTGCAATTGGCCAAGCTTTGTGTTTTTGGCAGACTCCCACGTGGAGAATGGAGTCAATTTGCGCGTTTCGGGACCCTCTTTTCCCACATTGTTTCCGACGACACGGACGTCAGATGCCGTGACACCCGGGATGGAGGGAGAAACTTGCTCATAGTAATGCTCGTGCCGATCTTCCACTCGACGCTATCATCTAACTCGTGGAGATGAGAGAAACTGTCTTCAATGATAAATCATATCATGCCGCCGTCAATGTGATCCGCAAGATTTTGCCAATTTGTCTATCAGAATCAATCACTGTAAGGTAGAAGCAACAAATAAGTCGACTGCACCTACACACATCGACACAAGCCGAAATTCAAAGCTTTCCTACTTCGACGAAAATAGACCCTCTCCGTATTACTCGACAGAATCATTCGATTATCGTTCTAAACCTGACCGGGATGGATATGAACATGGCAACCAGCACAGCCATGGCGATGGCTACATCGACTAGTGCTGCCTCCGGCGATATGTCGAGCATGTCAATGTCAATGTCCGAAATGGCCATGACATTTTTCGAAGCCTTCCAAACACCTCTATACTCAGACGCATGGACACCGACAAGTCCCGGTCAATACGCCAGCACCTGCATCTTCCTCATCGTGTTAGGCTCCATCTTACGCCTGCTACTCGCTCTGAAGCCAGTACTCGAAGACCGCTTCTGGAGAAATTACCCCGCATACGAATCAGACAAGCAGGCCTTGACAAGTCACCATGCGGAGAGTGTTGAGCCAGGTCAGGCTGGCTCGGTGATCCGCAAAGATATTATTGGGCGATGGAAAGGGTGGCGGGCTGGTGCCGCCGCCGCGAGGGCAACATACGAAGTCATTGTGGGAGGCATTGGATATCTCTTGTAAGTCATTCCCTCTATCTTGACTGCCGAAAACCTCGCTGACAGGCTTTGTAGGATGCTTGCGGTTATGACGATGAATGTTGGCTACTTCCTCTCCGTGCTTAGTGGTGTTTGGCTGGGCACATTTCTACTTGGGGGCCTAGCAGGTGGCAGTCCGACTATTCATTGCTAGAACAGATATTTGAGATCAATGACAGCGATGAAATTTTGTTATATCGAAGCCTTGCCCTTCGCAGACAAAACGTTTTATTAATCATGCATGTGATGTGTGGGACTGTGGATACCTGAGGCAGTGGCTGGTGCCCCAGGCACCAGCTGCCCGATCCACTTCCTGGTTGATCCAGCCCACCGCAGCCACCTTTCACCTTCACCACAACATCACCAACCAACCATCAATACCAGTCGTATTGCCTGATTGCTTGCCTCGTTGGTCCAGATGAGCAGTGTGTACTGCCCACATGATGAACTCAAGTCAGAGTTCCAACACCTCTTCTTCCCGTCTGAATGATCACACCCAGCCCCCTTCTTCGTGATTTGTTGTCTGCCTTGGGCTCGGATCATCATCCGGACTAATTGTACCTTCATCATGATGAACCAAAGCATCCTGTTCCCGGTTGCTCCCGTCATCATGCGGCGGAAGCCAATTTGCTCCAGTATACACAGTGTCTTCCACACTCTCTACTGACTCAACGCCCATACGCATCCCGTATTTCCCTGTCAGAGCGCCGTAAAAGTACCTCCGTCCCAGTTCCCCGACTTTCTTTTTCCTGTCAAACGAAGACAATTGCGAAAGACCTTCAAGGTCATCCAACATACGGCTTTCGTTGACGTAATACATCGCCCCGGCAATGCTTCGCGGGTCGACTGGCATTTCAGGCCACTTGATGAATAAACTAGCCCCCACAGCCACCATCATCAGCACTAAGATTGTGATACTGATGATAGAGCAGACGTTGTGCGAGCTGAGTGTTTGAGTCAAGTTGTATGGCACATTGGCCAACAGCATCGGAAGGAACTCGGCCATTATGGACATGAAAGCTGCCAGCATCAGCACGATGTCGCCGTCAAGGATCGCGGCGTAAATGCCGTAGAATCCGTTTGTGGGGCGTGTTAGAAGGATTGATGATTCTGGTCGTTGAGAACGTCGGCCCATGTGATAATATGGACTGACAATGGCGATACCTAGCATTCGCGTTAGCATCGGTCCGCATTCACGCTGGTGACGGAGTCGGGGCTGCTTACTGATGAAAATCGACTCCCAGCAAAAGATGATGATAACACCCAACGCAGCAAGGAAGAAACGGAGTCCAAATGTCTGACTGTCCATGAAGTCTTTGAAAGAAGTACGGAAACCCAGCGTAACATGGTAGTAAAGTATGATGATGAACAAGGCAAGAAGGAAAGACATAAACAAGAGGCGCCACCAGTACGTAAGCGCGATGAAGGGGTTTGTTTTCCGGGCATTGGTCGCAGTCTCGTACGGACTTTTGATCATGTCCGCCTCGTCATCGGTCGATAGTGCTCCTGACCCTGCCGATTGTAGGTTGTCGGCTGATTCATCATAGTAGATGAAGCCGTACTCGTCTCTACCGTGCCTATTTTGAAAGAACCCCAGCATGTAGGTCTTTTCTGCCATGGCCCTTTCGGTGGTCTTGAAGTTGAGGTGATGTGGCCGAATTCCTGCGTTTAGAGAGAGTGACGAAATGCCCCCGATGCTCCAAGGATTCGCGTGAAGTCCGGTCTTCCAGCTTCGGAGGAGATAAAGCAGGACCAGCAGAAGCGCGACGATAAAAACGAGCAATGCGATCAAGATGTAGGCTGATTTCGGTGAGACCCCTAGTTGAATGCCGCAGCCATCGATGGCGGTGATTTTACATTTCCCGTGCAACTTCATTCCGATCGCCTCAGTTGCCAAGGGCGCCAGGAGAGACGATGACCATACCATCAGTGTCGTGATGAAAGGGACCGGGTGGCCTTGCTTGAGGACCTTGAACGGGGCCAAGAACCCATTCCAGCCTTCGAATTGGATCGTCATGCTATTCCTACCGAGTGCGCCTCCTTCTTGGGATAATGCATGGAAGGGTTGGTACAGCTTCGCATTGAGATCGATAATTCGTAGAGGAATTGCAACCATAACAGCCAGAATTACCGGAAGAAACTTGCCGAGGAAATAATCTCCATCGGTGAAGGCAAACTTTTCTATTTCGGTTATGACGATGTCAGGTTTGCTCGTCGACGATGGCTGGGAAACAGAGGTGAATATCGCCGTGGATGGGCCAATCGTGGAAATCCGTGTGCTGGGCTTTGGAGTGGACGTGATAGTACTGAGCGTGCCCGGTATCGAAGTGACAAATGTGGTAGGGCCCGGGATTGATATGATTGTGCTCAGGGAGTCTCCAATGGTCGTGATGACCGTGAACAATAGAGGGCTGCTTCCAGTCGGCGTTGTGACCAACTCCACTGTGGTTGGGGTTCCTCCGATTACCGAGGAAAACTCTCGAGGCACCGGCGTTCTGATTATCGTAGTCTCTTTACCATCAACAGTGGTTCTGATAGTCTCTGGAGCATCGGTGGTAGTGAAAACGCCAGTACTGCCGCCGACCTGGGAGACAAGTGTCAAGGACACTGGCTTGAAACCTGCGGCGCTAGATTGAATCAGTATCACCGTCGGCTTCTCAGCAACAGTAATCTGGACAGCAACCAGGTTGACGTCTAGAGATGGAGTGACTGTGACTACCATCTGTGTCTCTTCGCCCCCTATTCTTGTTACGATCGTCTCTGCAGGTGGCGTATAGATGGCAGTAAAAAGTCCCCCGGCATTGGTCACGAAAATCTGAGGTTTCCCTGTTTCCACAACTGTCACCACCTTCCCGTCGAACACACTGGTGATGATTTGTGTAACTGGGGAAGGCTGTTCACTCTGCTGACCTCTCGACCCTCCGGGAATGGTAACAACTCTGGTGATCTCGGTCGTCCCTACGGATACATACACCACGCCCGCCGCGGTTGAGGTAGCGACACTTTCAATAGTCGTCGGTACGGCGGAAACAACGATAGAGGTGTAGGTGCTGACCGTTGCCGGCGATGTAAACTGGGCTGTTGAAGTTATGGTGGCCTCACCAACCTCACTGATGACTTCGACGACAGTTGAGGCGGGTGCAGCCGAGGTTGAAGTCGTCACGTGGCCAACGGTCTTGGTGGTCGTCTGGTAGTAGGTTGTTTCTTCATCGCTGATAACATCCGTCTGGGTGGTTTGCTCGGGTATCGTCGCGGTGACGACAATGTTGCTACTCGTCAAAGTCCTCGTCACCGTTCTTTGTGTTCCGGTCGTGACCACTCGCGTATACGTGGTATCGCCAGTACTTCCGGGAATAGTTGTCTCAAGAGCTGTTGAAAAGGTCGAAAAAGCACTGCTCACGATAGATGTCGTGTATTGAAATGTGGACCCAGGCCTCGTGAATGTGGAAGTGAATTCAGACTTGATGATAGAAAGCACCTTGTCACTAGCGATCGGCTCAAGCGATGATGAACTGGAAGATGATGTGAGACTGGGGTGAGGGCCTTTGCGCTGCTTGGAGATGTCAGAAGAGGAGACAGAGCTGGCTTCCTTGCCGCTAGCTGTTGACTCCAAAGTGTGTTTTGTTTGCCTTGAAGTTTCTAGTCTCGTGGTTGTTGCTGGCGGAGAATCAGAAGAGTCGGGATCTTTGCCCTGAACGCCAATGGACGCAGTTCCCGTTGAAGATGATGGCGTAGCCACTGAAATCGCACTATCCATACCAATAGTAGTAGGAAGATCTTCAGACAGCGCCGATGAAGGTGGTTTTGACACCGATTGACTCTGGGTCTCACTTGCTGATGCCGAAGGGGTGGCTGTGACTTGTGCCTTCTCTTCCTGGACATTAGAAGATTGTTCTCGCTCCGTTGACGCTCCAGAAATCGTGCCGGGAGCTCCACCTAACGATAGTATAGTAACAGGAGCCGTCGAAATCGACTCTGAAGCGTGAGTTCGTTGAGGTTCAGAAGTCGTCGGGAGATCGGCACTACTAGTTTGGATGATCGTCGACATTAACCCATCAGATGACGGAGCAAATTCCCGCGCTGGACTGCTTGTACCAGAGGACTTCTCAATGGTAGAGGGATCTTGTCGTGAACCCAAGTAATGGCGAGGCTCTATTACTGCTGTGCTGTCTGAATTCGGCATCGTGTTGCGAGCAAAGATCACCAACCCCACAAAGATGGAGAGAATGGAAATCATGCATACGATAAAAGGCCATTGCAATGGTTTGGGTCGATAATCTGGTCGCGTCGGTATTGGAGGTGGGTGTTTCTCCTCGTCCAGCTCATTGTGGTCCTCGTCTACGTCCTCGGTAGCCTGCAGGTTATACTGCGCTTGGGACTCAAAGGTCGACTGTCTCGCTGGTGGGGGCTGATGCATCTTTGCTGCTAGCCGATATCACGGCATACTTGATTGTCGAACGCCGCGGAGTCAATGGTTCATGTTATGTCGTTTCGAGCAGATTTGATATTCAGAGCGAAAGCAAACGTCAAGTGTTATCCTCATGCAACTGTCAAATTATTCGGAGGGGGGGCCTGAGGAGGGAGACAAATTTAAACCAGCCACGAATTCGCCCTTGGGCAACCTGAAGAAAGTCCTTGGTCTCTGGGTCGCACACGCCAAAGAAAAGCCACCAATTTGTTGTGGTGGCTTTGAGACACTGGAAACCGCAGTTTCTCAGCTCAGCAAGTGGTTCGTTGTCTTTCCTTTACACTACTGCACTAGCCTCATCAAGAGCCAGGCAAGTGGGCGACACGATGGATTGCCGCCCAACACGAAGTACCTAGCTCTATTTCTATCCTTCCTCTCATTAATCTATCTATTATTATCATTATCATTATCACTTTCTATCTTTGACATATTCTACATAGAATACATCTCAGGAACTATAATATAAATATAATAACAATGATAACTAGTTAATAATAATAATACCTTAATAATAATAATAACTAATAATAATAACAATAGGAATAATAGTGGTTACCGTAATAGTAGAAAGAGTGATAGGGAGGGTATTGAGCGGCATCCCGTTTTGTCACCCACTTGCCAGGGAGGCCGCTTGACCGCTTGCAGTCTGCATCAACCGCTTTTCATGGCTTGAGGCTCGGACCAATGATCATGTGTGGTTCTTCAAGAAGGCGCCGGCTACTCTGAGCTGAAGTCCGGTGCTAGTCGAATTCCGGACTGGTAGGTAGGTAGATGCGGGCTGGTCTACGGCATTCTTGGTTGAGAAGGCTGATTTGTTCTCAAGTCAGGGAGCACTAGGAACCTAAAACATGCCTTTTCCTTCACTGCGATGTCTTTCTTTTATCTTTGAATGCTGAGAATGCCTTGGAGTTGATTGTGGCAACATTCGGTAAAGCCCTTGATTCGATATGATGAGGAGAGCCGGCAGCTGTTGGAAGCCATCTATCGAAAAATGAGTTCAAACCACGTTGGGCGCGGCATTGACTCTGTGGTCCGGCAGTGAAGGCACCTCAGACACGCCAAAGCAGAGAGGGTGGCTGGAGACACTAGGCTGTCGTGCGCCGGCTGCAGGTAGGTAGGGCTGAATGCCACTGAAGTCGGGGTTGTCCTGGAATGAGTTAAGAGCCCTGGCCTAGCTTACATGTAGCCTTGTTGGTATCCAAGGAGGTGGGTTTGGTGCCCCAGAAGGCGAGTTACTTCTATTGCATGACTGGTATAAGGTACTTTGATCAACGAAGCATGGCTATATCCAAACCAGACGCTCTGCCGGACAGAGGACTGCTCATGAGCATGGCTCATCAGTGCGTGCATTGGTTGCGACAGGAACAATTCGCATGACCTTCATGTCTCATACTGAATCTAAAAAGGAGAACAGCCTGTAGCTCATAGAGACATACACGGTGTGATAGACTAAAGCACATGTATTCCAAGTATCCTACATTAGCTTTTATGGTTCAAACTACCTATGGAGAACGGCGGCTATATTGACTGATTCATATTCCATAGCTTACAACTCCTCGCCAAGCCAGTTCGCATCATTCTCCTTCTCGTTGACGTACTCAGAAAGTCTCTCCTTCAAATCCTCAACCTCAATCTCGCCATCGACGTAGTCAACCTTATGCTTGTGGGGAGGGATCGGGACGCGACCAGGGACGTGAATGACACCATTCTTGGCGATTCCATCGGCGACGACAATGGGGATATAGCCGTTGAGCTTGACCTTGGTCCAGCCACCCCAAGTAGCAACATCGACGGCGATGTTCTTGCCCAACAAGGTAGGAAGATCAACGTGGTAGTGCTCCATGGTGCTGGCATCCTTCTTCTCGTCAGGGCGGTACAATGCATCGCTGTAAAGGGTCGAGTTTCCAACAATCTGGTACTTGAGCAGAGCTCTGAGGTACTTGACACCGAGATCAGTATTGAACAGGAAGGCGTTGGCCCTGGGTCCGAGGCGAGCGAAGGCATTATTGGAGGGGGCGAAGACGGTGGTGCCAGTGGACTTGACCCCGTGAATGTACTTGACGAAGTCGGTCTTCTCGTATGCAAGGAGGAGCGTGGAGAACTGGCTGGGGAGAAGAGTGAGTTCGCGGCCGACCATGGGTGGCGGGATGATCAGGCTGTTGACAGCGTGAATAATTCCATTCTTGGCACGCTGTGATGATGCGTCAGTTGTGAAGAACCAATGAAGTAGAGGGACCGCTTTTGCTTACAATGTTGACGGCAACAACCTTGGCGTAGAAGTTGATGCGCACACCGCCGAGACCGACACTGGTGCGAAGACGCTGGGGCTTGTCGCCGAGGAACTTCTCGTTGAGCAATGTGGGGAGAGTGTGTGTACGGAGAACCCTCTTCGCATCGTAGTCGCCAATACCCACATGGTACTTGAGAATGGCCTCGATGACCTCTTTGCTCGGCTTCTTGTGCTTGGGCAGGTGCTCAAAGGCGCGGTTTGTTGGCACGAAGAGAGTGTGGTTCGCCTCGGTGCTCTTCAAGACGTTGACAATGTCCTCGTATTCGTTGACGAGCTTGGCAAACTCTGTGGTGTGCTCGCTCTTTGAAATGAGCTCGTAGATGGTCTTGTCGGAAACCTTGGGCTCATTGAAAATTTCCTCCTCGAAAAGGTGATCGAATTTGTTCTCAACAGTCTCCTCGAAGGAGTGCAATGCACCCTCAATGTGTGAGGACAAGGAATCAATGCCATCCTCGACGGTGTTCACGATAGAATCCTTGGAAGGCACACGGTCCCACCAGGAACCTCGGTTGGCGTGGTCATCGTTCTTAATGGCCGCCTGCTCGAAAATCTTGGGGTCGGGAAGGATAAACGCGTTGGCAACGGCCACGCATGACAAGGCTGCAGCAGCTTTCATTTTGAATTGATTTCCAGATAAGAATGCTACCTTGGTTCTGGAAAAAGGTTGATAAGGGAAAGGGAATCTCGAGAAGCACCTACACTTGGGGAAATGCAGATAAGGACCCTTTTGTTCGACAATTCGGCACCTGGAGGCAAACACCACGCACTCCGCATACGCGGAATGGCGGTAGGAAGAGACACTAGGGACGACGCCAACAGCTAGAGGTCCAATGGTAAGCTGACGTCAACGGGATCGGACAGCAGCAGCGAAGTGAAACTTTCCCCCGCCAATCCCACCCAATGGAACTCGAATCCCCGGGCGAGCCGGAGGAACGACCAGACGATGGGCGAGGGCGAGGTGGGAACCCGTTCCATGCGAGAACGAAAAGCAGCTCAAGCTCTTGCCGCGGTCTCGAACAGCGTCAGTTCTCTTCTAGAACTTCACCTCATCATCGACTTGTTGCATGATGAATGAGGTGATTTGGGTGTGAGAGCTCGCAAGCTATGCAGAGTTATGCAAAGCTAGAACGAGCTAAGCTATGTGTGTGCGAGCTTGAGCTATGGACAAAGCTACCAGAAAGCCACACAACCATCGCCCTCAGCTATATCCAATGCGTCATTCATCCTTTGTATGAAACCGCTTTCGTCCACACGGCCATCGGGCTCTCGGGGTTTACGGGTCTCCATCCATCGGCCTGATTTCTCCCCGCCTCCGATTGCGCACGGCCCCACTCCGCTGCTCCGCTGTCACCAGGCGAATGCTTCCCGGATCACTTCCGGCCGGGGGTCTAGGCAAGTTCTCCTGCCGGCTCGTGCCGGCTTCCGATGGGATTCTAACTGATCTGGTACTGCTATGCCAATTCTCCCAGCTTCTGTTGCCGTAACTTAACCCACAACTTGGGTGCCGACACGCAGGTGACAAGGAATGCCAGCACCATTGACTTCTTGGCTGCATTTCCCCACAAACAAGAAACGGAAGTTCATGTTTGATAATACGACGAGAGCTGAGAAGCTCCGGTGCCAGGGTGATACCAAAAAGGGTAAAACGTAACGCTCATTCTCACATGGAACGTTCGTCGGGACTACAGACGAGCAAACGGCTGTGTGGGATGACCAATCTTATCTGATGTTTGTTTGACTTTCGCAATCTGCTGCAGGCCGAAGATGACTTGCTCCGGCAGCTAAAAGGCTTATTATTAGTCGCTTCTTCAATTCCGGTTCCGGTGTTCTGCCTTGTGGTTCGTAAGTCCGAGGAGCGTTAGATTGACAGGTGATAGCCTATTAGTCGCGAATCCAGGATTTCGCCGTCGACCTCTTCGCGGAGCCGGGAGCCTTGACGGAGAAGCAATCGGGACAACCACAAAGGACCGAAGCGGGGTTGCTTTCGCGATGCACAAGGCAAGTTGGTACTACTGTGGTATTATTTATTGGTATGTACCTAGGTAAGGGACATGTGGTTATTTTGGTTGACAAAGAAAAATTACCCAGATTTGGGAGCCAATTTTTAACACATTTGGCAAACTGGCGAGCGTCTTCAAGAAAAAAAATCCCGAGTGCGCCTCTCAATACCAGCTTGATCGCGGCGGCGAAAAATAGCAACCGCTCATCACTTCTTCAACCCAAGAAGGTTTCCTGAGGTGTACTTTTCAAGTCGCGAATACTTCTCGTGCATGACGTTCTGGATGTGCTGCTCAACACGAGGGAAGATGTCCTTGTGGGCGGTCGGGCTCATCCAGGCGTCCAAGTGGCCACGGTGCTGGAACACCTGTCTCTCGTAGCAGACGCCGCCGTTGGCCTCCGTGAGGGTGGTAAAGGACGTGTCGGTGTTCTCGGGCGCGTAGACTTCGTTCTCAGATCCAGAAAAGAAGAAGATGGGCAGACCCTTGAGGCGGGCAATGTTCTGCGGTGTAACAAGGTTCTCATTCTGCGAGTCGGTCGCAAATCCGTGAGTGCCTTGGTACATCAGGTGGTTCAAGTTCGCCATTGAGGCTCCACCGATGAAGTTCTCTAATTGAGAGTGAGTAGCCTCGTTGAGTCCCTTGTGAGACCAGAGCCTAGAAAATATTAGTCACAGAGGAGTGTGAGGAGAAGTGGTGGGTACTAACCGGCCAAAAACAAGGGAGCTGCGATGACAGACGACGGAATTGCAAATCTCGTTGCGGTGACCCACGGGATAGAAGCGAAGCAACTGGTTGATACCTTGCTGGATGTATCCATCACGAGGCGTGCTGGTGCAGTCAAACCACTTGCCCTGAATGAGGTTGTAGATGTTGGCCATGGAGATGGGGAGGCTAGCCTTGACGTGATTGACCTTGGGGAACTTGGGGTTCATGAAGACCTGGGAAGCGGTGACACCGCTAAGCCATTGCCGCGGAATGCTTCCGTCAAGCAGACCTGACGCAAGGGCGATAGATCCAGCACAGTGTGCTACGACGTACGTCGTCGTCGAGGGACCGCTACCATCCAGCCTGTCAATGATGGCGTGCCTCTTGCGAATCTTCTTGAGAGCCGCCTGGATATCACGGCGGGCGTCATACGTGGTCCAATTCTGTTGAGCAACAATAGTTTTGCCGACGCGGTGGACCATGGAGTACACGCGATATCCCTTGGCTCGGAAGTAGTTAACCGCGTTCTTTTCAATGGTAGGCAAAGCAAAGATCTGCTGGTCGACGGCGGCGCCGGGGATGAACAATAGAATCGGGGCATTGCTAGCATCGCCGCCAACAGTCTGCGGCTCCCACATGTAAAGCTTGGTTTTGACGCGGTCGTTGGCCTCGACTGTGATCTCGTCAGACCAGGGTGTGGGATTCTGGTAGCTGTTGAAGGGAAGGCTGGGCCAGATCTGAGGGATAAAGGGCGTGAGGAAGGCACCAGCCGCTTTGGCGGTGAAATATCCGAGGAAGTTGGCGGTGGAAGAGATCTTGGCGTAGAGGCTGGATCCGGTTGCCTCCATGGTGGTGCACTCTTGAAGGAAGGCAGTCGGGCGGATGTGGATGACACCCTTGCCGCGAACCTTGTTGTGTACGGGTTGCTCATGCTCGTCAACCTCAGTAATGGTGCAGTAGAGAGTGGTCGTGGCCTTCCAGAGGTTGAGAGGATTGAAGACGACGTCTGAGTTGACAACCTTGTAACCGTTGAAGTGCAATTTCTTACCATCCTTTTGTGAGATGAGGAAGTTGTAAGTCAGGTTGGTGGTATCAGGCGATCTCGGGTCGTCATTGAACAGGTTGAACTTGCCGCCCTGGACCATGGAAGTGCCACCCAAAGCTGGGCAGGTGAAGGTACCGGTAAGATTGGCCTCGTGTTCCTTGTCATGGACAACTAATACCAGGTATGTCAGCAAAGGGAAGTCGTCGGGGGAGATTAATCAGCACTCACGGTTGTGGGTGTTCCATGACCTGGCGCTGAGGAAGAAACGAGCATATTCGCCGCGGCTCTTGGCAGTCAAGGTAGCCCTTTGGAAGTCCAATGTCTTGGAGTCTTCTCCAAAGTGGATCCAACCGTCCATAGTCTCGGTGAAGGCGATGCCAGGAGTCATATCATCTCTAGCAGTCTTGATGATCTCTTGGACTCTATCCACAGGCGGGTGCTCGCCCTTGAAGGGGTCGTATGCAGGCTTGCCAAACAAGTTCAGAGAGCCTAGAGTCAATTAGTCCAAGCTTGAAAGCCCTTCTTACTAAAGAGTACATACCGTTCTTGGTCTTGAGATCGACATCGATATGGAAGTCGTTGGCGATATGCTCCACAGATCTCTCTGCAAGGGCGGTGATTGTCGCGAACGGATTGACACCAAGAGCCGCAGGAACAATGGTACCATCGCAAACAACCAAGCCCTCGTGCACGTCGCCTTTAACACCCTTGAACAATTGGCCCTTGTGGTTCACACCACCACTGGCTCCAGTTCCGTCGTTGCTGATACGAGCTCCACCACTAGTCAAACATTAGCAGACAATCCAACTTTGCACGAAATAGTGCCATCTCACATGGCATGGACGGTGATCTCCTTCTCGCCAAATGCGGCATAGAATGGACTGTCGACGTAGATTCCGCCGATGAGGTTGGTCAGCTTGGCCAAGTAGCCCGCCAGCTTCTTGGCTCTGTGCGATTTGCCGACGCCTGAGAAGTTGATCAGAGGTCTGTCTTTGTCAAGCTGCATGGTAGCTTGACTGCCTAGAACGACCTAGTTAGAACGGTGACTACGAAGCGCATTTCAAAAGACTTACTGTCGTGAGACATGATGAGGTAGCACTGCGTCTTCTCAGTGCTGCCATCGGGGAAGTAGGGTCCGAAGAAACGGCTTCCAACAGCAGAAGTTACGTGACCGACAGCGCCCTTGATGGAAATGTTCTCTGGGAACACTCTGCCAGGCAAATAAGTGAGCATTGCCTGGTAGAAGGGCGCAAGGGCGGCGGGAATAGCACCCTCCTCGACGACAAAGCCATCCAGTGGGTTATCCACACCTGTCCGGCAGTCGATGATACCCGTAATGCACGGCCCAACAGGACGGTTTGGTGGGGGGTCTTCGCGTCCCATGCCGTTGACATATTCGCTAGTATTGTAACTTGATATTGGAGTCAGTAGACCACATGCTTGATAAAGACAACTCTGACTTACCCGAAGGCGAGAATGTCACCGTTGCCACTCATTCCGTGTCCCACGTCGGGGCTCATGTCCAAGCCGAACTGCTTACTGCGGAGCAAGATCTCGGTCGTTCCGATGCTGCCAGCGCCGAAGAAAACCAGCTCCTTGGCGTGAACCCACATCAGATCCTCGTAAAAGAGGTCCTTGAAGTTGGCGCGTTTTCCACCGTGCCACGCAAAGTGCACGATGTAGCCCTCGCGATCCTTAGCCTTGGTGACATACCGAACCTCACACTGGCAGAACATCTCGGTACCCCAGTTCCAGGCATCACTGAGATAGTTCACCAGCGTCGTGGACTTGCTGCCATCGTTGAGGCCGGTAGTGTCTTGTCCACTCAGTGTAGAGGCACGCATGTAGACACCAGTGCTGTTCTCGCCGTCCTCGAAGCGGGTAGTCTGAGGTACACGGTCGAACTTCTCGCTCCAGCCCATGAGCTTGGCCTGCTTCTCTAGCGTCTCCAGCTTGTGCAGCTTGGGGAAGTCCTTTGGATACTTCTTAGGCTCCAGGACCTCTGCGGCGCGCTTGTAATCTGAATTGCAAACGTTAGGGTCTTTTTGAAGTTAATTTGTGATAGAGTGACTGAAACTTACATGGCTTCAGTACCCCTGGGCCTAGCTCCTTGGGCCAAATAGGCAGGTTGAGAACCCCTTGATCTGCTTCGAGGAAGACGTTGGCGTTGAGCAAACTCGTTCCGCCCAAGCCATTGCCAACAAAGGCGTTTTGGCCATCGCCGACGATGAGATGGTAAAGCCCGGTCGGATCACCACCGGTGCCCAACTTTCCAAGAGCACCGAGAAGACCGTCCGTGGCCGCGTTGGTAGTATGAAGCTCTTTCACCGCCGGGATGATCTCAGAGGGGAACTCGCCGGGCCACTTCTCCTTGCCACGCTCAAGCAAGCAAACCTTCTTGTTGCCACGTGCCATGCGGCTGGCGGCGACCGCGCCACCATATCCGGAGCCGATGACAACAACGTCATAGGACGGGCGGATCAGCTCAACGGGGCGGGAGATGCGGGGGTAAGCGCCAGTAATAGGGTCAAATGTGTCGTTGGCCTGACGATATTCCTCACGGGTCTCCGTGGCTTGATAGGGGGTGTCGAAAGACTCTTTGTAGTCAGGCTCGGTGCGACCGTTGGACTCGCCGTTGTGACCGTTGGTCTGTTGGTGGTCGTAACCGTTGGGCTCCGCGGTGCCCTCCATCGCGATTATGTTCGTGACAGCAGCTTCTTGTCGTTGAAGAGCACTAAGAATTCCCATTTGCCGCTCTTCTAAATGAGAGAAGGAAGAGTCGGATAACCAACAAATGTTCTCATTGACCGCCTGGTGGATGATGGCTTCTTCTTATATGGACAAGCGCCGGCAGGTAGCCTCGGGCCGCAGCGGCTTCCCCAGACCGGCAAGGACAGTCAATACATTCCCATCGACGAGAGCCAGTGTACAATCCCTCCTCTCAACGGTGAACAGGGTCTTCGCAAGTTTTCACATGCTTTCCTAACAGTCAAAACATTGAATGCCTCCATCTTCTCATGATATGACCGGATGCGGATGGTCTCACTCGGCTGTGACGGGAGAATGTTCGCAATCATCCGAGAGACATTTCGTGCTGGTCGTTGATGGGGAAACTGGCCTTATGTCCGTAAGTTGTTGGAGTGAGAGTCGTCGTCAAGGATGTAAACAAGTATATGAAGACTTTCGATGTGGCTTGCTTGGTTCTTTCAAGACACTCATCAGAGTTGGTATGTGCGTCGTAAATGGCAAGTCAGCCAAGTGACAATGTTTGTTGGACATATAAAGTACTCAGTAATGCTATAGTTGAGAGACTTGACTGTCATTCAAAGCCTCAAAGCTGGAGTTTGATAGCCGTGTATGACATGGCGGAGGGAGGTCATTTCATGTTCACTGGAACTAGTCGACGACATTGAATTCGACTTTTGTAATAATGATTTTCCCGCTGACATCCTGAGTGAGCTTCTGTCGGTTTACACGCTAGTTAAATACCACCATATGCAGGGCAATCTCCACCGGGAGGGCGCAGCCGCGATAGGGAATGCCGCAGAAGATCGAATTTCAACGAGGACTCTGCATCTCGGTTCATCCTGATTCCGAGTATGATGCGACTTCGGCCCAGCAGGTCTGATCATTGGTAGGTTTCCCGCCGAGAGTCTCACTAGGGTGTCGAGGTGGTTCAACGGGCAACTTAGACGGCACGCTTACTTCTCTCTAATTATCTGAGTGAAAAGAAGGGTACGATGAACCTGCAAAACATTGCATGCTCTTGAGTTCGCTCGGAGAATCACACTTCTGGGTTGACCCGATTGGCCGTCGGATGCTTATCATCTAGAAAGTCCAGGGCATGAGAACGCATGCAGGCACACGGGAAGTCTAGCGGCCCGCAACCGGGTCGAAAGCGGAACCAGGTAGCCATTCTTCAAAAAGCATGCGTAAAGCGTGCGTAAACGGAAGGGGCAGCATGCAGGTGGAGATAGCTCCGAGCTTCACAGCTCCAAAAAGATGTCTCAGACAGGGCATTTGGGATCGTCTGCTAGCTTTCAGCTCGTTGGTGCTGGCTTTGCAATTGTCTCGGGGGGTCAATTCAAGGGATGTTCAACATACCAGCTCTCAGCCCTGGGGCGCTCAAATTTGCATGAAATTCGGGGTCAGGAAGCCATTATGTGCCATCTTCGGTCCAACACTGCTCCAGCTGTTGGGAATCATCGCTGGCAGAAATGTGGTGGAAACTCTCTTCCAGCCCTGCCCTCATGCAAGCACGAATCTCACTCCTCTTCAGCCTCAATCATTCGATCAATATCAAAAGCATCAAGGTTACGGATACGACACGTGAAAGCACTTGATATTTCTAGCATGTGATAGTAAGACATCAAGGTTTGCCTGAAATTCCTCCCTGGTGGCCATCACGTCTGGCATTTCAAGGCACCAAAAAGGGCTCAACAATCGCAAAAGTTGAAGCTTCATCAGGGTTTTCGTCATCTTCTAAGAGAGTTAAAACCAGTATTTCATCCAGCCATCTGGGCGATTACCTGTTAGCCTTCCTATCGACCATTCATTTCGCCCAGGCTGTTTGCTGCATGTACCTCCAAAGATGGCAGCAGTCGAAGTAACTTACTCCCTTCCGAAGGATGTCAACGAGAAGAAGCTCGAAGTCCGGACCGGCTCGGATATCCGTCTCCGAAAAGAGAGCCGCGGAGCAGACGTAACATGGAACGGCACCGACCCCTTCCTCAAGCAGCCGTACTACTACACCGGCGCGCCATGGACACTCCTTGCAAGCGATTTGCTCCTGTTCCTCAAGAACATCGCTTTCCTACCATGCATTGTGTTGCCGCTCTGGTCGCAGCCCCCGGCTCGCTCTTTCAACCTCGGAGTCGACAACCGATTCAAAGAGCAACCTCGATTTCTCGTGAGCCAGCTCCATCGTCGATTCGAAGCATGGGCTCAGCGCTACTTCCACTCCGGTCCCATGGACGAGCTTTACCCCTCATGGAACAACATTCGTGACATCACTTTCCACTCCATCCTCATCGTCACTCAATCCGCTTTCTTGATCTCTCTGCCTTTCCTCTCTTTCTTCTCTTTTAACATCTTTGTTGCCTACGTTGGTCTTTTTGTTGGCATCAACTATTTAGCATGCATCGGGCTCAATGGGTGGATGCCTGAAGGATTCATTTGGTCAGCTGATAGTCCCTTGGCGAGAGAATGGGAGCGAAACCACCCTGAAGAAGAATGGATTTTCCTCAACGGTGTTGCTGTCGGGTAAGAATAACGCATCTCAACACACTCGTCGCATGGACTCAACATACATCTATAGCAAGAACTGGCTCCAAAGCAACATTGACCGGATTTCCGTCACCTTCCATCGAAGAGTCAAAGGTGTTCACAACAAGACGTGAGTGAATATTATCTCCTCAATATCAGGGATCACACTGATCTCCCTTCCTAGTGCCGGAATTATCTTTGATGTAATCCAATGCCTCCTTGAGCGCTGCCTCTACTTCGGTACCACCGACACCAGAGTCTGCTTCTCGCACATCTCTACTGCTCTGCTCAACCAAGACAAGAAGAAAGTCATCCTTATTCTCCACTCACAGGGCGGACTTGAGGGAAGCGTTATCCTCGACTGGCTCATCAACCAGCACCCCCGCGAAGTTCTCCAAAAACTCGAAATTTACACCTTTGGCAACGCCGCAAACCACTTCAACAACCCCCGCACCAAGAGGGAACACGGGATTCCCAGGCCCAAGGGCCGCGCCATCCGCCACATTGAGCACTACGCCAACTCGAAAGATTTTGTTTCTCGGTGGGGAGTCCTCCACTTCAAGAAGAAGACTGCCAAGAGAGATGGACGCTTTCTTGGTCTCGGTGAAATTGCCGGTCTCATCTCCGTCAACAAGAAGACGGAAGTCATCAAGGCCGTGGGCAAGACGGAGCCGAAACAGGCCAACCACCTCAGCGCAGATTGGAATGAGTTCGAGGGAGCACTCATTGAGCGCACCGGCTCCGGTCACCAATTCAACCAGCACTATCTTGACAACATTTTCCCTCTGGACAACAATCTCAGCAAGGTCCAGACGAATGGAGATGGCTCTCCTCTCCCGGGCACCTTCATGGCGTCCCGCACGAACGTTCGCAATGATCCCTGGAAGATTGATGAGCAGCGCAACCTCACGAATGGGGTTGACGGTACTGCCCACCACCAGCTCAATGGTGTTAGCGAAGGGCCCAAGGTCTATGAGGTCAGCCGGCTTTGGAAGTTTGTCAATGGCCGACGACCGGACGACTATTCTTGAGAGGGCCTATGGACCTTATCCCCAAAGGAGAACAACCTGGTAGATACATGTTGCTTAGATTCGTGTTACCGGGTTTCGGATACCGACCATACTTGAATTACTCGGGACGGTTCTACATCACCCTCTAGGCATACAAAACTTTCACAGCGAGAGAGTGCATGGATCACTACCTGTACCGGTCACCAAGGACCCGATTGTTCTCAAGTGACTTCTGATATGAACTCGTGAAGCCTATCGCTTGCTATGTGAGATACGAAGTCTTATTGATTCCATTTGCAGATTGCCTGCCATAGGGTTGTATTCTCAATTATGCCATTGATTCACTGTGACGAAGCTCTCAGCCGTTTATGGTCATCGGAATCATCGACGTCGGACCCAGGTGCTCGCTTAGTGCTACTCCCTTGGCCACCCGCCTGTTCAGCGTCGGAACCGGACCCGGATCCCTTGCTCTTCTCTTCATTGCTATAGGAATCGTAATCTTCGGAGTCGGAGGCCACCGAAATTTCTTCAGACTCCGGGTCTTGTTGAGGCTCTTGACTCTGCTGCTGCTGTTGATGCTCCCGCCTGCGTAGTTCATTGACCATTCCGATGGCTGCATTTTCGCCCTCGGATCCACTGCCCTCCTCTATGGCCTGAGCAGAAACGTGCCTCCCTGAGTTCCGCCTGAATTGCACTCTCCTCGGTCTGTGGGACAGTCAGTCGCCATCACTCAAATCAACAAATGTCAAAAACTCGTACAAAAAGAGCAAAGACAGGGTGATAATTATCCTACATGCTGGTAGTTTGCAACATTGTAGGTATGTTGGGGCGGTGGAGTGAATTCGAGAACAACTCACAGTTCTCCTAACCTCTGCTCTCAAGCGATCGGACTCTCCCTGAGACTGACGTCGCTGCTCTCGCGATCATGGAGGAAGCTTAGAGTACAGCGGATCAGAACCCCGGTAGGGGTCGGAATTTCCATCGCGTTCCGAATCACCGCGACCATCTGCCATGTTTGTAGTCAACCTGCTGCTTCGTAACTGGAATAGTGAGGCTTCGACTGATCGTTTCACAGTGTTGTTCTTGGAGACGGTATCGATCCGAGTGATGCTGTATCTACCTTGCATGTAGCCATTACTCGCAGTGAGTTCTTATACATCTTTTGAGGCAATACGTATGCCGCTTGAGGCTACCAAACCCGTTGCCATCCTCCATTAAGGACACCCAGTCATGTACGAACAGTCTTCTTTTAGCCCCTTCACGATCTTACCGCCCAGCCAAGCGCAGGACATGCCAGAGGCAGAGCATTGGAACAGTTCACCCATTAGCCCTTTTCCCGCACCACCTAATGTTTATTCATGCTTCTCGTCCCTTTGGTCAATAATAAGGCGCCAGCAGTCCTGGTGTGGTGGGCGGTGAAGAAATTCAAGGCTGAAAGATCAAACACAGTGCACCAACAAACAAAAAGTCCCCAATGATAGCTTGGAATGACCATCAGGCTTCCCGCGATCGAGGGAGATGCATGTCACGTTTTTCCTTTAACAAAGACGAAGTATCCAACCACCAGGTCCCTGGACCTTGTTTGGAATGTTTGTAAGGCGGTAGCTTTATCTCAACTGGGCCGGTAGCCGCAAATAAGCGAGGGTTGCACGCCTCGGTCGCTTATTGCGATACCGCCAAGATATACTCTGTGGCACAACTCGGCAACATAACTAATGGCTGTTTTTGAATGGCGATTAGACATTGATATCATTTGATCTTTTCTGACGATTCGATAGGGTTTTGACTAAGTTGATACCGGTGGGCTGTAGAAAGATCCACTGATTTGACCATATTTGTGTGCGATACTTTTTACTTGCATCGCCGCCCTAATTCTTCCGACGATGTGGTGTCGTGGTGTCGTGGTGTCGTGGTGTCGTAGCCGGCAATAACACGGCACACACATCCGCGCCTTAATTGCCGGAGCTCCTCTGCGCAGCCGACCTCGCTACGATGAACAACCCTCCATTCACGATTATAAAATCATGAAAGCATCAAGCGTCAACCAGAGCACATCGAGCCGCAAGACAACATACTCCCGAGCCGAATGACGTCATCATGGCAACCCTCAGCACCGCAACGTGGATAACCTCACTCACATACGACGACCTACCCCAAGGCGTAGTAGAAGCAGCCGTACGCTCTTTCTACAACTGGGTCGGCTGCGCCATCGGCGGAAGCTCGCATCCGACGACATTGACCGCATACAAAGCCCTGTCGGCCTTTTTTGGGAAAGAAACTTCCTCGCTGCTAGGATCCGATCGTCGGATCGATGCGCAGCACGCTGCTCTCATCAACGGCATTGCCTCGCACGTTCATGATTATGATGATACCCATCTCGAGACGATTGTCCACCCGACTGGGTGCGTTGCATCAGCGCTGCTGAGCTTCGCGGAGACGCTGCAGCGCCCAGTCACGGGGAAAGAATTCATCACCGCGTTAGTCGCTGGCATCGAGGTCGAGTGTAAAGTCGCCATGGCCGTGTACCCGGAACACTACGACATCGGATGGTACCACTCTCCCACTCTTTCTACTTAAAGACCACTGCGGAGGCTAACACCTCTTTTAAAGGCACATCACAAGTACAACAGGCTCCATCGGCGCCGCCGCCGCCATCGCAAAACTCCTCGCTCTCCCAGCGGATAAAACAGCCCACGCCATCGGCATCGCCGCAACGCAAGTCACGGGCCTCCGTGAAATGTTTGGCTCAGACACGAAATCCTTCCACGTCGGACGCGCCGCTCAAAACGGGCTGCTTGCTGCGGTCCTAGCTGCCGAAGGGTTCACGAGTTCGCCTAAGGCGCTGGAAGCTGGACGCGGGTGGACCAAGGTCGTTAGCACGAAGGAAACCTTGGATGAGGTTATTCAGAGTCTTGGGCAAGGACAAGAGAAGTGGGAGATTGAGAAGAATTCGTTCAAGCCTTATCCGTGTGGGATTGTTATTCATCCGGTCATCACGGGCGCGGTATGGCTTCATCAAGAATTAAAGAGACGAGGGATTTCCGTGGAGGAAATTGCGAGTGTCGATGTCGCTGTTCATCCTCTCGTACTGGAGCTCACGGGTAAGAAAACACCAAAGGACGGGCTAGAGGCCAAGTTCAGTGTCTATCATGGCGGCGCGGTCGGGCTGCTATTCGGGAGGGCGACTGTGGTTGAATATGAGGACGCGCTTGTCACCAGCGCTCCTGTTGTCGGCTTGAGAGACCGCTTCTCCGCCATTGTGGATGAGTCTATGAGGGCCGATGAGTGCCATTTGGTGGTTAGATTTCGCGGTAGGGAGGAGCCAATTGAGAAGCACGTCGATCATGCCCTCGGGAGCGTCGAGGTGCTCATGTCTGATGACCAACTGACGGAGAAGTTCATCACGCAAGCGGCGCTACAGGTCGGTTCTGAAAAGGCGAAGAAGGCGAGCGAGTGGTGTTGGGTTGTGGTCGGGTCGGAAGATATGAAAGAGCTTGGAGGTATTGTTTAGGGTAGATCCAGCTGACTCCCTACCTTCCATGGTTCAACGCTCTCTTAGTGATGATGCACTGCAAGTGACATCCCTCTCTTCTAATCTCACTGGCAAAGGCACCTTTACTCCTATGTTCGATTGACGAGAAGTACTATGCCTAAGGTAAAGCAACCCATTCTTTGGGAGATACAAGGTTTCCACCTTCCCCTTAGGGAATAAATGAATACAACGCTGCCGTTGTCCAAAGTCCCAGTGCCAATGACGCTTACACAAGTGCTCGTGAACATCTCCAACTGGGCAGGTAAATATATGTATTACCACAGTGGACGAAAGCCATAGTATGACATTGCCAATCCCAAAGGCCTGTCACTTGTGAACCCTTGTCTTCCAATCCCAAGGTGAAACCACCATCCTGAAGCCTGTACTGTTGAAAATATCTGGGCACAATGACTCTGGCAGGGCTTATAATTGGTGGTGAGAGGTCCAAACTAGTTGAAGCGAAAGCCGTGTAATATGTTGTTATGATTAGACCAGACCCGGTCGTCCGCCACAGAATACCCAGAAATCCAAGACTCTTCTTGAATGGTCGGCAGGGGGTCGAGGAAAGGTTCCCAATCCATGATTGAGCCAAGGGTCTGTCGGGATGGAGCCTGGTGATTGAGATCCGTCTCTGCCTGGCGGCAGCGGTCACAATTCATGCGCTGAGCCCTTTCGATCTGATAGTAGCTGTCAGCTGTCATGTACTTGATGTCGCTTTCGTCATCTGCGTCGTAGGCGGCTTCGTCGGCAATGCTTGGTAGATTCTCATTGTCGGGCTTGAATGAAACCAGCTTGGGGAGCTTCAGCTGGTCCTAGTAGATTTCCCGCCAGTCAGCTTAAGTCGCATTTGCAGTTTTTGTGGCAGTCTGCAATGTTAATGAGAAAATAAAATGGGAAATCATCATACTCGGTCCTCTCTGGGCTTGAAGCCGTCTCTCTTGCGGCCCTGCTTGGACTCCTTCGTCTGACAGTGCAGAGTGCGCTCATCGGCGTTGGCCAGGGACTTTGAGTGATTGGGACTGTGAGGACCACGCTGCCAGGTCTTGTTGGGGCTGTGGACTCGGGCCTTCTTCTTGCACGGCTGAGGCCCGAGGTCATCGTGGATGTCAGACGCGGTTTTGTTTTTCGATCCCATTTTGCGCAGGCAGTCCTTGCGAGGCGAATACGTTGCTGGTTCGATTTAAACCGCAGAGTGATTGACGATGAAAGTGTGATGAAAATAAGGAGTTCTAGTGTGTACTGGTCGAAAGTGTCTGAATGCAGTCCGAGGTGAGTGCAACGAGGAGACATGGGTGAGGTGAAGGATGTGGTCAATTCTCACCCAACTAAGATGATGTGGGGCATCACACTGCCGTCTCACCAAATAAGGTCCGGTACCTACCTACCTAAGTTAGACCGCCGCACGTGACGAAGGAATGGAACGGCAAGGTAGGAAGGAGCCATAGGGGAAGGAAAGGAAAGAGAGGAAGGAGCAGAAGATTATGGCCTGAGGTACCTTGAGTACAATTTGACGCTTCTTCCTGATGAATCCTCACGATTCTTAGAGGCATAACACGTACAATGCGCATTGAGAACATCTTCAGCTCATCAAAACGCACTTCAGGTCAGAGAACCACAGTGCAATTTATGTAAAAAAGCAAGTTGGCATCAAAAGAAAGACCTCAATGGCAAAAGAGTTCACCCCCCCGGTACTGAACTGGGGGCTACATCTCTGGTGCTCATGCTGGGATTCGAACTCGGGGACTCTCGTATGCGCTAAGCCTGTCGTCGAGTAGGCTGGTTGGCGAATTGATTGTTGACCATTAACCATTCCACCACCACGCCACAGTTTGACCTGAACCCCGGCCTAGGAGTCGCCTGCTGTGCTGGTAACAGAAACGGAGCTGAGGGGGTATTAGAGGCCTTCTCTCCATCGGATGAGATATTGGTACGTATACCGTTGATTCTGACGTGCGAAGGGGGAAGGCGCTGACACAGTAGCCGTTGAGATGCCTCCTTCCCGCAAAATAATTGCTCGGTGGGACCCACCTTACCTTAACAGACAGGTCCACGCCATATGGCTCAAGGCGCCATGAGAGATGGAAACTTAAGCATCTCCTCCTAAGATAGCCCAACTAACTTGGTCATTATGACAAAAAGGTAACAAGGCTTCTTTGACAGATGTGCATTATCCTCAAAGATCTGGGCGCCGAATAGACGCCAGTGAGCCTTCAGCGACCTCCTCGCTTCCATATCTGAGTACCCCGTACAGGGGTAAACCTCACCATCGTAGGGGAATCTGGTCACCTCTACGAAATGAAAGGCTTCATGTTCTTCTAAGCCATATCTCATGAGCTTTCTTCGTCCGCCTGAAACCTCGTTTCTCACTTGCTCCCGTCAACTAACGCCCCCTATTTCTTTTTTCCACGTCTCTCACTAGCCACCATGTGGGTTTACCCTGCGGTACTCAACAAGAACGACGATAGGATTGGAGTGTTTGATAGGAAATTTCAATGCCATCATGCCGTGGGTTCCCAACAGGCGAAGGAGTTATTCGTCCGAGTGCATTTTAATGTTTACAAGACGTTGAATTGAATGTCACTTGTCGATTCCCGTTGGCCAGAGACGCGTGGGGGTGGGGCTGATGCACGTGCGGATCAGAGGGTCCCACACTCCCGTCTGCACTCCCGACGGATCGATCGTACCTTTCTCAGGTACCTTACCTCATCTCTGGTCGCCCTCATGATGAAGACTTGGGACAATTTAATCTAGCCTAGGAAACTTTTCTAAGATTCAGTTGAGCTTTCAGACCCCCTTTTTTTTCAGGACGTGTTCAATTGTTATGGTCATCTTTTGGTGTGTAGAAGTTTGATCCTGAAGGTATGTTGCGGTATCTGGACAGGTCTTCCTCGGGGCCTTCGGGTGCACCTAAGATGAGGTAGGCCGGCGAGATACTACAACCCATTCTTCAAATCCATATTCTCCACGATTTAGGGAATACATGCGAGGCCACTTCGTGCATCTCAGGCTTATTGCCTTATTTTGTATGTTGACTTAGGTTCGGGCTGGCAGTGTCTGGTAATCTGACCTTGGCAGTGGTTGGCACAGCTGACAGCTGGCAAGTATTATGGGACCAAGGCAAGTACCCTTGTTCGCACTGGTGGTCGAGAAGGACGGAAGGAAGCGCTCTAGAGAATCCGGGCATTGCTGCTCCAAACCCAAACGACATCTTTTTTACGGTCAATTAATCGTTCTGCTAAACCTCCACTTATTACTTTGAAAAGAGCAGCTTGCGAATTACGGTGCGACGAGTGGTACCAAACACCCCGGGCCATGTCCCCTGTCATTGCAAAGGCCGGCGCCAAGTCGGGGTAAAACCGGCCGAAGAGTGAGGGGCATTTTCCACCTCGCCGAGGACACTGGGTGGCAACTCACACCACCAACTATTATTTGATTTACATCAATCTCCTTACCACGCCTGTCAGAAGAGGCTCTAACTAATCTACGACCTAGGCCCAGCTCACGCGCCTCATCCTTTTTCTCAACAGGCCCCCGGCCCCCTGCTTTGAGCTTCCTGGCATCCGACATGTCGACCATACCGTGAGTATCCGTACATATGCTTCGGAATCCCGCCAAGAGTATGGAGTGCCCAAATTCACCACATTACAGGAGCCATGTCTTAGTCACCGGCGCTACAGGGTTCATCGGGGCGCACGTCGTAGATGTTCTCCTGTCCCGGGGGCTCAGGGTCCGCGGCGCTACCCGATCTCTCGCGAAAGGGGATTCCATGATAAAGGCTCGGCCCGAGTACGCCGGCAAGCTCGACTTCATCCAAATTGACGACTTTGAGAATCTTGGTGTCTTCTCCGAGGCCATCAAAGATGTCGACGCTGTGGTCCACGTTGCTAGTGTATGTTAGGATTCTCCGTAATCGACAGAGACCACCATCTCAGAGTTCTTGCTAATCGTTCTGTGCACGGTAGCCTTTCACCTACGACACCATGAACAACGAGAAAGAACTAATCATACCAGCCATCAACGGCGTGCGGTCTATCCTGGAAGCAGCTGCTACCAACCCCAAAATCACTCGAGTGGTCATCACTTCCTCCTTCGCATCCGTCCTCGACGTCAACCGCAAGGCGCCACCATACTTCACATACACGGGTGAAGATTGGAACCCCCTGACCTACGAAGAGGCTGCATCTCCGGAGATAAGCGCCGTGGTCGCCTACCGAGGTTCCAAGAAATTCGCAGAAAGGGCGGCATGGGACTTCATCAAGGAGCACAGCCCTCGCTTCGATATTGTAACGCTGTGCCCGCCGATGACCTTTGGCCCAGTGGTTCACCCCGTAAGCAGCGTCGATGAACTGAACGAGTCAAACGCAATGCTGTGGAAGGTTGCATGTGGACAGAAGCCCCTGCCTGTTGCTCGCGTGCCATTCTGGATCGATGTCAGAGATCTTGCTATGGCGCATGTGGAAGCGCTCTTCAGATCAGAAGTGGGCAACAGGAGATTCGTCCCGGCGGCCAAAGATCGATTCTCATATGGTTTGGCCGCCAAGATCATCGAGGAGAAGTTTGATTGGGCCAAGGGCAAAGTTGCGCTGGAAGAACAAGTGATCGACGCTTCGCATGGGCTTGATGGGGAAACGGCGGCGAGAGAGCTTGGCTTCGAGTACCGAACTTTTGATCAAACGGTCGTCGACCTCATTGACCAGGTAACGAAATTGGAAGGCGGGGCAATGTGATTTCAAAGCGAGCAGCGTCGCATTCACGAAAACACCAGGTGTTGGGAATAGGCAATAACACAACTACTTCCCTGAACTAGATGTCCTGTGTTTGTGGTGAGGGGCCAGAAGAATGTTAGGAATCTAGATGCATAGGCAAATCCTTTCATCGACTACGCTTGATATTCCCGAAGACTACATAACGATTTCTTTCCGTCCGATTCATTTGCTCTTATACTGTTCCGTGGCTGACACGAATTCTGCCTAAATTGGTATTACTGTTAAACGGAACCAGTCCTCCGCTGAGACCAGTAAGCGAGCAACACAGAGTGTGATCACCACTCGGTCTGCAGTCCACACAATACGGCCGATATATTAGTAATTAAGTAACCTAAGGAACCCCTCGCTCATCCTCCGAGTTTTACTTGCCGTGCTGACGATACCGGGCCGGATCGCCTTCTTGGCCCCGGACGTGTTGCCGCAGCATGCTCTGAAGCCCCAATGTCTGCAGAGTATTGTGTACAAGAACAAGCGATGTCCTCATGGGGTTCAGAATGCAATACTTGTGGGATGTGTTCGTTCGGCCACCGTAGCTACTCTCCATTGTTTGAAGCTCCTGCAAATCGCCTTTGATCTGCTCAGTCTTTCGTACACAGACTGTTGCCATGAAGGTCTCAGTTGTCTTAGTAGCGGCCTGCGCTGCCCTTGCTCATGGACATTGTATCTTCCAGGTAAGTCTCCCAAGGCAACCTTCGTCAAATCCCGAGACTGACCTTCGACTACTACACAGAAAGTGTCCGTGAATGGCAAAGAGTACGGCTCCCTAGCAGGTCTCAGAGCACCGAACCAAAACAACCCAACCGAAGACGTAACCTCCCAAGACATCATCTGCGGGAAAGTCGCAACCTCCTCCCAAGAAGTCATCACCGTCGCACCCGGAGACAAGATCGGCTCCTGGTGGCAGCACGTCATCGGAGGCGCCCAGTACCCCGGCGACCCAGACAACCCAATTGCAAAGTCCCACAAGGGCCCCATCACCGCCTGGCTCGCCAAAGTCCCCAGTGCTTCCAGCACCGGGATAACAGGGCTTCAATGGTTCAAGGTCGCCGAGGAAAACCTCGACACGAGCTCTGGGTTATGGGGCGTCGATAAGATGATTAACAATGGGGGCTGGAGCTACTTCAACTTGCCGCAGTGCATTGCGCCTGGGGAGTACTTGCTGCGCGTTGAGTTGCTGGCTCTTCATTCTGCTCATCAGGTGAAAGGCGCGCAGTTCTATATTTCGTGTGCGAACATCAAGGTCACGGGCGTTGGGAGCTTTTCGCCTGACTCGCCTGTGAGCTTCCCGGGCGCGTATCAGCAGAGTGATCCATCGATCTTCATCAACATCTATGGCACTGGTGGTCTTCCGAACAATGGCGGCAAGGCGTACTCCGCTCCTGGACCGAGACCAATTACTTGCTAGAGGTTGGAGAAAAAGGTTGAATGTGAATTTGGGCACGGGTGTGAGCTACTATTGTTGCATTCGACATCATATGGAATATCGAGCTATTCTTGGCTTTTAATCGGTTGTGAAGTTTGTGATTTGAATGGCATTCTTTCATTGGAGAAAAGGTGCTCATCAAAGAGCTCATGGATGACAGCATTATACAACTCCAACGCTGACCCGACCATCTTCAACCATGACACGTAAATTAATGTTGATGCTCATCTCCGTCTCGTTTCCTGTGCCAGCGAACCCAACGCCGTTTCCATCGCCGATTCCCCCGGAGCTGATTGATCCCGAGTTACCGGTCTGGTTGCCATTGACACCGTTGCCTACTTGGCGTGGCGATATAGTCGGTAGGTGTTTTGTGATTGGGGCGAGACTGAAATGGAAGGGTAGTGAGTTCGCAGTGGTGACGTACAAGGCAAGAAACGCCGACAAGCAGAATCGTAGGCTGACGAGCATGATTGCCTGCTCGTGCTAGATCGTTCCACTGGGCTGGTATCTGTGAACTAAGTTTATACGCTTGTCCCAGAGAATTGAAGATTCACACAGGTTTGGTTCGTGGTTGATTTTAAGCTTATCCAACTTGTACAACGTCATTAGAGATGCAACTCCTTAGTTGCTCTCATCACCGGATTGATACTACCATTTCCTTCTTGAAACGCCTAACAAGCTAGAATTGGTATTATTGTTCATCAGGCTTCCCTTGCCAAGCCCGATATATTGCGCTTCTCAAGCTGTCGGATTGGAAGCCCAATTCGACCGTGAGTAAGGGTAGAGCAGGGGCCACCTCGAGAGGGTACAATTACACCTCGACGGTCCACCCAACCTCCGGTTGGAATCTCCCTTCTACTCCTTATGCAGAATCAACCAATACCCTGTGATAGGGATACCAACACAAGTATCACAGCCCCCTTCGGATGAGGATGCTGCATCGGTATTCAAATGCAACTACAGATACAGCAAAAAATATCAAGTAGAAAGAAAATTACAGTCAATTCCATCGGCACCTATTCTTAGAAAGTGTTCTGGAGGTGAGGTCTTGAAGTTGATTCGCTGCTCTCACAGCTGCCGCCCGCGAAGCTGGAAGGCCACTATCACTTCTCACTCATCCTTGGCGTGCTGAAACCACGTGAATGTCCGGCAGATGAGGTATCCGGGCATACCGACGGCAATTGGTCTTAGTAGAGGCGATGCGATTGACTGCTACGTCGTCACGGGTGGCATTCGTGAAGGCCTCCAACATTGTGTTTCACATGCATCCCTTTCATGATACGTCACTTCAAACCCCCGGATAGCTTGTCCTGCAGCTTTGCGATCACGTCAATTAGCCATTTCTCATAAGTAAAGCCTTTAATTTGGCATTATCGAATGGATCGAAGGTCTCCCATAAAGTTCGCCAGAATTTCGCGATGCAGTCTGTTGATGTAGCTTAACTTGTTACTGCCCCTTATGGAAGCATATGGATGTGTATTGACTCCATCTAGTAAGTTACTTGATGGGATAAATCAGGGGAAGAAACCTCCACATTACTTTCCAAGATATATGGCAGAGTCAATAGGGCTTCCTCGTGTCTTCTACGGCCAGCCCTCTTGAGTTACAAAGGATTTGGAATTTGTCGTGATGGCTTCAACCATCTGTGGCCTCACTGCCCGTCACGTGACCTCGGCTACATAATCACCGAGGCCCACACTCGCTCGCATCACCTATTTCAGAGCGGTAGCGCCCGGCACGTCCTTTTGTTACCAGACGTTAAATACATCATCATCATCATCATCATTATTTCAGAGCGAGCCTCGTACCTATTCTCTACCTTCAATGGATAACCGTTCTCTATCACACATCACGATGCCCACATTGTGACCATACGACAGAATTCAAACTAAGATACGGAGCACGGAGTACATACGCTTCTTTTGTTGGATAAGCTATCTCCGCAAAACCGCCTCCTCGCACTTTGTAGGGTCGACAAGATGACAGGCTTGTCGGAGACTTAATGATTCAGCGGGTTCTATTTCCCGGTCAAGTGAGGCTGTTTTGATGAAATGTCGTAACTTGACAGAAAACGTTGCAGGGAAATCCCCTTTAGGAAGTGGGATCCGAGCGTCGCCTAATATAACCTTGCCCTGGGGTTGAGTGTTCGGCAACTAGGACTCTCGATGATGGGAATTTTTTGAGATGGAGAACAATGCAGAACTCGGTGTACCCCAGTTGTCCAAGTCTGGCTGAGCCCCGCACCTCCGCTTCTCATTTTGAAGATGTTGCACCGCTGTTGATCGGCGGTGAAGATGTTCCAGGACCTTGGCTAGCTCTTTGATCTCCCCTTCTTCTGCCCTTGCTATTGGCCTTCGCTCTCCGCCCACACTGCGACCCTGCATATGTCAATTTGCTACCCCCATCTTGATCCATCTCGGGCCATGGCCATGCATTGGGGTTGCGCGTATTGGGAATGAGAAGGGGGGTGTTCGACGCACGGATGGCTGGATCTGCTTAGAGCTGCTGGAGGTAGAAGCTGCCCAGAGAGAACATCTGCATTACGAATTGTCCTTGTTGTGGTGGGAGAGAGTATGATTGCTATGCTACGCTATAAAGGCTCGAGGGTCCTTCATTCGGCTTCATTGCCGCCTCATTTTCTCCTCAGTCACTAACATATCGTTCTTGTGCAGATTTTCAAAATGCTTCGATCTCGTTTCCCTTCAGCCCATCACTTCACTGTGTCAATCTTCGGATGCCAGTATCACGCCGACTCACCTTCATCGGAGAAGCTGGCTCTCATCAACAAGTTTGATGCACTCATCAAGGCGGCCGCGATTCATGTCGAAGAGCTCGAGCAAAATGACCTCCCCTCCAAGGTCTGGATGAGCTACTGGAAGTCTCCCCAGGTTTTCAAGGCATGGTGGGAAAGCCCTGAAACTTCCGCCTTCTGGGCCGCTCTCCCGGAGAACGCTGGTTTCTGGAGAGAGACTGTGAGCTTGCCCGCCACCAGATCAATGTACGAATCCAACAAGGAGAAGCCTTCTGGTTTCGGCCACTGCGGAGAGCTGATCCCCCTCACTTCGAAAACGGAATACTGGGGCGCCTACCGCTCGCGTATGACCCCTGAGGGACCGGAAGACAAGTTCGAGTCTCCTCTGCCTGCAGTGCCCGAGGCTCGTCCCTTGACGGACAAGATCCGCTCCGGAAGAGTCAGAGTGTCCAAGTTCCCTGACAACATCTCCTTCGTTGTTGAGGGCCAAGACTACAGTGCCATGAATGAAAACGAGCGCGAATACTGGAACGAGAACTTCGACGGTCTGACCAAGCAATGGGTCACCAATGTCATGAACGCTGGTCCCGCCGGCGGGATGGTTTCTTCAAGGGCCTGCCACGCCTTCGCGGGAGATAAGCAACCCGGTGCCACGAAAAGCGCTGTCAACGGCGCCTCAACCAACGGCACGAATGGTACGAATGGCACCAACGGAACTTTGACAAATGGCCACGGCAACGGAATCTTCCCCGGCTTGGACTACATTCGTCAAGCTCAGATTCTCTTTTGGCTTGACCTTTCCAAAATGGAACACATCGGCAGAACGGATAAGGTTCACGTTAAGCTCAGACGCGACTTTTTCGGTGCATATGGGCCTGGTGGAGTTATGGAGGGTGGTGATTTGCTGCTCTGGGTTGATGTGGCAGTGTTGAAGGGTGAAGAGATGGACGCGGAGTACGTTGGATGCTATGATGGAACTGGATTCCTTACATACGACGCCCACCCCGCGTTTACAAGCGAGGAGGTGGAAATCGCCAAGCTGCCAGCGTTTTTCGACGCACCGATCAAGTCCCAACCCATTGAGTGGTAAACCGTAAAAGTAATAATATGTCATCTCCTGTTTGTGTTAAAATCGTACACGTAACCCTCCCTTGTGTGTGATTTTTCGCGATAAACGGACGACGAGCCTGCTCTAGCAGCCGGTGGGCACAGACGGTAGAGGAGCATTCCGTCTTGCGTGCTCATTGCTCCGTGCTCCACGTTCATCCGGTGTACTACGAGGATGCCAAAATTTCGCTCAATCAGGAACTGCACATTCACAATCAGTAAGCGATTCCGAGTGGGAGCCAGCCGGGATTGAGTCAGTCGTTGAGAATGGAGTTCACAGGGGCCCCTGTTCCAAGCCGGCCCAGTTCCCGGGACGGGACCGTTCTTCAGCAACGACTAATAAGAATGCAACGTGCAAGGGATCCGCCGGCCGGCAACCTCGTCGCGGCCCAACGGCCCAGAAGGCGAGACCACGGGAGGGATCTACGCAGTATTGTCTTACCTAAAATGGCCTGGTTTTGGGGGATGAGCGACCGCCAACCGAGATCTAAACTGCCCATCCGTCGATGATGGTCGACAATGGGGTTCCATGGTGGTTCCCGTTCGTGGCGATCCAACGGCTTTACGAAGCATTCAGATCCATCATTACAACTTCATAGTTCACACAACCAGCTACAAGTTGAACTCTCCATTATTACGAATTCCGCATGGGACAAAACTCATGTTATGTCGTTTTCTCCGATGCCACGCAAATGCCTCAGGAGCCCTTGCTTTCTGCTGCCAAGTCAGTTTGACGTTCCCTTCCGCGGGCCAATGCAGTCCTTGTCTGCCAGCTTGCTAAGTCATGTCCAATGGGCAGAACTTTCTATTGTGAAAATTTGCTTGCCGATCTCCACATTCTAACCTCTCAGACAATCTACCTTGGTGTGCTTGGCCAGACACATCCAGCGAGAAAGAGAGAAAAGAGGGTTTTCTCGTCATTACCGATTCAGCACTGTGGGCCTATGTTGTCTCCTCCAACCCTGAGAACGCTTTCCTGTAACGTAGAGTTACTACCTGAGTCCATAATCACGGTCCAGTATCTTGATGTCTTCTAGTCGTTCCCCTGGACCCAATGAACGAGGGTTTGGTAGATCCTAACTGCCGATTGCAGGCTGGAAGTAACCTGCAGATGGGTCCTGCAGGCGGCAGAGTCTGCAACCTTTTCGCGACCCGATTCTTAAGCACGAGCTGTCCAAAAATGGCGTCTGTCTAGCCGGTTCAGCATTACCCGCAGGTCTACCTCTTCAACTTTTTGGAAGAGCTTTGTTTTTGCCTATCACCGATTAAGAACGAGTGTGTGTGTGTGTGTGCTCGTATTTGCGGTCGACTCCGACAACCCGCAACAATGGCGGTCGCTGAAGCGTTGATGCCCGCGGTGATTGAGATGTGGGTGGAATATGCCATTGGAATTTTGGTCCTATTTCTACGAATCTTTACGAGATGCAAGAAGGTGGTGGGTTTGAAATGGCAGGGCGACGACTATTTGGCTGTGGCGGCCATTATATTCTTCACGGTTAGTTGTTGTCATTGGAAGGGGAACCCCTATTCCCTCACACACTACGGAGCGGGCTCCGCTGACAACACCATGAACCTTAGTTGGAGGTTATGATGTGTCAAATCATCGGTAAGAACAGACTTCTCGTGCCAAGAAAACTTTACTCTTGTTCTAACGACCATTTTATAGTTGAAAAGGGAAGTATCACGGGCATGACCGACGAAATCGCGTTGAGCCTGACGCCGGAACAATACAAGAGCCACGAAACTGGCGCGAAATGGCTCTTTGCTGCGTGGTATGTCTACGCCAGCATGATTTGGAGTCTAAAGGGCATCATGCTCTTCTTCTTCTCTAGAGTCACGTAAGTTGCTGTTCAGCCAACGCCGAAGAAACGCGCGCTAGATTAGAAATTCGCAGCAAAACTCTGCCAGAGGAACGCCTTGTCAAGGTGGTGTCTGTGATTACGGTCTTTGCCTACTTGGCTACACTTGCAGTTGTTACAGGACATTGCCGTCCCATGCACAAGCTTTGGCAAGTGTATCCGTATGCCGGAGGTGAGTACATTAATGTGGCGTTTCGAAACTTGTCGCACTGCTAAAATCTAACGTCTGTTAGATGATTGCACGCAAAATACCTCCAAGTACTACGCTTTGGTGACTACAAACGTCGTGTAAGTCCTGTTGCATCCGCAACTTGCATGATGTCCCTTGGCTGACGCGTGTTACTAGAACCGACATCATGATCATGTACATTCCCATCCCGTTGTTGTGGAGACTGCAGACCACTCTTCCAAAGTAAGTTGCGGATGAACAATAAACGTGTTCTGGGATTCTAGCAAAAGCTACAGGAAACTTGCTTTCGGCCTGATGTTCTGTGCTGGTTTCTTCATCGTAATTTGCACGCTGTTACGGTGCATTATCTGCTTGAGCACCCCCGAGCGACTTGACTTGGGGCTGAACTGGTCCATCCGTGAAACGGTGAGTTTAAGAGCCATTGTATCCTACGTTCTCGTCTTCGTCTTGACTAATCAACCTACTATCAGGTTGTTGCAATTATCTGCACGAACGCTCCGTCAATCAAGCCGCTTTTCCCCCATCGACGCACTGGCTCCACGAATCCGAGTACTCCCCACTCCGGCCTTGTCACGTTCGGCGGTACCGGTAGCTCCCACAAGATGTCGCGGGTTAGGAACGGTCACCAGAAGCTCGATGATACATCCGTAGGAAGCCAAGAGCATATCGTCAACCCGAAGGGCGCCAGAAGCCAAACGACGGCATTTACGGACGACCGAAGTTCCGATGACGGAGGAAACTACAACTCGGGAATCCAAGTCACCAAGGATTATCACATTGAGGTTGGGCGATAATGAGACGAAGGGAACTCCTAATATGTGGATTTCGAGGCAAGCTCCACGCGGTATCACAGGGCCGTTGTGTTGGTTGAGCTCCATCCATCTGGTGCCTGCTTGAGGAAGAGACTCAAGATGTATAATACATGTACATATTGCGAGCCGTCCTCCTACGGCTGGGCCGGTTGGGTACGAATTAATGACGTTCTGGTAACGAAAGACTGGTGTAGTTAGACAAGTTCATTGCCATTCTTTGTGAGGACTGAACTACCTTACTATCTGTCAACGCAGATACCCTGACTTGGCTGAAGGCAAGTCCTTGAAATGGACCTGAAGTGCGGATAAGCAACGACGTAGTTACTCGGCAACCATCAAACAGGCTGAGCACCTAAGAACAGCCTGCGTTTCACGAAAGGTCAATTTGGCATGAATGACGTGCGTTATCATAGCATTGCAAACTAAAGCAGTAGAAACTTAAGCAGAACCTCTTAAAAATTTCGCATCCATAGTTAAGGTATCCGGCGCACCCTAAGCTCCTAATGACCTGGTGTTTTGGAAATCAACAGACTGAGGTCCTTAACGTCTTCGAGTTCCTTCAAACAAGTCTCATGCTTCTGCTTAATGAAAACCCAAGCAGGTCCGCCGAGAGGAACACGGAGCGGAATGCATCCCTTGCTAGACGCAATACTGTAGATCGCGTCTGCAATCGCAGACGGCTTACTCAGGGTTCCCGATTTGATTCCCATCTCCACGTATCTCTCGAGGACACGAGCCGGCATGTCTTTGCCTGCGTAAGCTGGATGCGGCTCGGTGCGCGCTTTGCTGTGCCCCTCGAAGTTGGTTTGAACACCACTCGGCTCGGCAATACAGAAGTTTACTGAAGGACGTCAGCGACTCTCGAGAGTCTCCATGAAATATAATGCCAGCTTACTGTTCCAATCAGGATGCATCTCCCTTGCCACGGACTCAGTCCATCCTTCAACGGCCCACTTCCCCGCGTGGTAGTACGCGTGACCTGGAAAGGCGCATTGTCCAGCTAGAGAGGAGATGTTGAAGATGATACCGCCTCGCCGTGTTTCGGACTGCCGCATGCTCTCGATGGCATGAGTAGTCACCCGAGCCGTCCCGAAGAAGAGAGTTTCGATTTCCAGGTGAGCTTGTTCCTCGGTCACAGACTCCGTATCGCCAGACAAAGAATACCCAGCATTGTTGACCACGACATCGAGATGGAAATCTTTGCCGAAATGCTCGATTGCTGCATCTAATGCATCTTTCACCGAGGCGGGAGACGTCACGTCCAGGGCAAGTTTGAGGACGTTTCCGTTATCATCGGGCAGGTAATCCAGGTCGGTGGGATTCCGAGCTGTTGCGATCAAGCGATGATTCGGCTTAGTTGCGATTAGAGCTGCCAGTGCTTGGCCAATACCCGACGAACATCCGGTGACTGAGAGTAAGTAAGTCGCGTGAACTCAAGCGATTCGTAGCAATGTGAGACTTACTCAACCAGGTTGCGTCTAATGGAAGAGTGTACGGCTTAGTGTTAACTGGGTTCATACTGCCGCTGGCGACTGACAAAAGTTGAATGTGGTTGATGACCAAGTCTGGTGAAGAACCGATGTGAGTTAAAAATGAGAGAGTATTACCCAGGTTGGTTTGAAATGTTTTCTCTCGGCATCTCTGTCTCAATTTCGATTCATCATCGTGGAATTAACCTCTTGAACTTTATAGAACTGAGGCTCACGTATTTCGATGTTGACTTGGGGTCTAATCGGTTGATCGACACCAAATTGTGGCGCGAATAGGTTTCGAGGCGCTGACGGCCCAACCCCAATTCTTCTCACCGTGCCGGTCGGGTGACTCAAGCGGTGTCGATCAGACTGCAATGCAACGGCAGTCACATTCGCATTTAGTACAACACTGCAATGTGCATAAGTGCTTGCGAGAAAATGCTCGCATTCGGCTATATCCATTGAACTTGGTCTCACATTTGCTTCGCACTCGAACATCTCCCTCGTATGATATTGGTTGATATCACTTTGTTAATGTTCATGATATCACTCTCGAGCTCAGTCGATTAGATGCAGCGATAACCAAAGTCCCTTTCCCGTCATCCCGGGCTAATCATGAACCCGTAAGTCCATCGATAGACTATGTCGTCTGCAATCTTACACTTTAGTCGGACTAAGAGGCATTCTTAACTCCGTTACGATCCTAGCCACATCGTCTGACAGACAACACGCGTCTGCTGTGCCACGCCTGAACGACCAGCTAAGCGTTACTATTGGCCCAGAAGCATAGCGTCAGAAGTCTCGAAGATGTAGTATTGCTGCTTCTAGATGGAGCCGGGACAATGAAGGCCCCGTTAGTTGGCGCAGACACCCGCAACGGGGGAAGCTCGACTTCCAGATGAGATGATCAAGGTAAGATATAAAGGCAGAAACTGCGCACGAGGGCATTATTTTAGCCGCACAAATCAATCGAAATTCTGGTATCCAAAGCTAGGCATTGATGCAAGAATTTGATCATTGAACATGCCGATTTGCAATAGTACCGCCGTCAACTTTAGCCCCGAGCGGGACATCCCCAGCCTCGGGGGTAAAGTTATTTTGATCACCGGCGCAAATTCGGGTCTTGGGAAACAGTGCGTCTTAGAATTTTCTCAACACAAGCCAGCACAGATACTCCTCGCCGCGCGAAGCCTCGACAGGGCCCAAGCTGCCGCAGACGAGATCAAGCAGCAAATCCCCGGCGCACCCATCAAACTGCTTGAACTTGACCTCGGATCTTTCGATTCTATCAAAAGAGCCGCGACTGCTGTGCTCTCGGAAACAGAACGCCTCGATATCTTGATGCTGGACGCTGGCATCATGGCAACACCACCCGGGCTGACCACCGAGGGCTATGAAGTTCAGTTTGGAACCAACCACATGGGACATGCGCTTCTCACGAAAATTCTTCTTCCACTGCTGCAGAAGACCGCAGAGCGAGATTCCAATCCTGATGTTCGAGTCATCTCATTGTCTTCTCATGGTCATGCCTATGCCTCCAAGGGTGGGATTCGGTACAACACTCTCAAGACGGACGCAGAGGCGCTAGGTCCCTACGGGCGCTACTCTCAAAGCAAGTTGGCAAATGTTCTGTGGGCGAGACAACTGGCAAAAGACTACCCGGAACTCAAGGTCGCAGCTGTTCATCCTGGCGTCGTCAGCACCAACTTGGCGGTTGGCACGACTGGATCACCGAAAGCTATGCAGTACTTGATGCAATTTGCGAATCGGTGGCTCGTCAACTCCGTGGAAAAGGGCGCAAGGAACCAACTCTGGGCGTCTGTCTCACGAGAAGTCGAGAGCGGAGAGTACTACGAGCCTGTTGGAGTCTCGGGGGTTACGAGCGAGGACGGACAGGATGATGAACAGGCTATGAAGCTTTGGGAGTGGACTCAAACAGAGCTTCAGGCGCATGGCGCTTGATAGATGCTCTTTTGTGTCTGTACCGTGATGAATTCAAATTTGAGTGCAAGTTTTCGGTGGTGCTAGATAAGGAAGATCCTCTTCCGTCCATTGCTGTTGAAAGTAAGACTTAGATTACACCAATTCCGCTATTTTGCCCTTCTCCGAACTCTTCACATTGAATTACCATCGTGTATTTCATCGACTGCTAGATAGCGTTAATACATCCGTCTCCAGTCTTTCTCTCATTTTGCTCAATTTCCCTTAGTTGGCTATGAACAATATCGAATTAGAGCAAAGTTAGTAAAAGACTGGAGACGTATGTAGTGACGCCATCTAACAGTTGATGGGACAAGTGTTGGAGTGCCTTTCTCGTTCTCCCTTCTGAATGTTGATCATGCACAAGAATTACGAATCGTACAAAGGATTTACTTCCGAAGCTCAGCTCCTGGCTCCGACTTTTGCCAAGCTTGTACAAGACTGAGTAGCACAATGAAATCTTGAACGTTAAAAGAGGAAGAAAAGAAGTTAAGATATTTTTATAATCAAAAAAAACAAATTATTCAGCCACGCTCTTAAGAGTTTTAGTAGGAGTTGAATTAAGTCGTAGGCCTAGTTAATGGTGCACTCGTATCTACCGGCGTTACCACGAGTCCTACAATGGCGGATGACAATTCCGACTGAAACTCCAGCGAAAATCGCCAACGAACGATTTCTGAACAATTTGGTCTTTGAATGTTTACCTATCATCTCAGAGTCTACACTTGATCGGCTCACTGACTCAGCTCCAGCGCAGAAGAGAAATGTAGGTGGCTGGAAGCCAAGTCAAGTTGCAAGTGGTCACACGAGACTTTTGTTAGTGGGGAAGCCCGCACCACCACACACACCTCATCTCGCAACTCCACCCCGCAAAAAAAAGTAGCTGGAGCCTCGAGCAAACCCTGCGCGTAACAACGCCATGTCCGCAAGTCCACACCTCACCGCTTGCTTCAACCGCATTGCCGCAGCTCCCTGGCGTCAATGGCCGCGGAGAGAGACGCCTCGCCCCCACGGCGGCTGCCGGATGCCGAACCGGAAGAGCTGTACGGCCGAGAGGTTCGCCTGGAAGAGGAGGCTTTTACTTGGTATAACCCCGACAAGTGGTACCCGGTCCACATTGGCCAAGTCTTTGAATCGCGATATCAGGTGCTATTGAAATTGGGGTTCGGCTCAGCGTCGACAGTATGGTTGTGCCGTGATCTCGAGTATGTGTGCGGGTTACTTAAAGGCCTACTTAGCTGACTAGTAGTCTAGGAAGCACTGCTATGTGACTTTGAAAGTCTATGAGACTGGGCATCGACAGGCTCGTAATGAGGAAGTTGTGCTTCGTCACTTGGAATGCCTCGAGTCTGAGCATCCAGGACAGAAACTCCTTCGGTCCATCAAGGACAGTTTTGAGTTGCAGGGGAAAATCGGTCCGCATGTGTGCTTGGTCTTCGAGACTCTAGGCCTGTCCTTGGCCGACATTAGAGAACTAGCAGGCGGCAAGCTGCCAGAGAATCTCTTGAAGGGGTTGATATACGGCTTGCTACTAGGCATTGACTACATGCATTCAGTTGCACATGTCGTCCATACAGGTAAGGATAATTGTGCTTTTGCATTACCTTACTCTACCGCCAGGCGCCTTAAAGAGGGTTTTCTGCATCATCGCCCAGACCGGCTTCACTGACACATAAGCCAGACATCCAGGATGGAAACATCATGCTCTCCATCTCAGACACAACAATATTAGACGACCTAGTGAACGAAGAATGGAGGCTCCCGAGCGCGAGAAAAGTCATGGGTGATCGTACCACCTACGCGTCAACAGGGCTCGAGATCCCAGATGACCCAGGTGATCCTGTCATTTCAGATTTCGGCGATGCGCAATACGGAGAAGGTGACTTCGACGGCGAGGTGATGCCGGATCTGTACCGCGCGCCCGAAATCATTCTCGGAATCCCCTGGGACGAAAAGATTGATATCTGGGCTTTAGGGTTGATGGTAAAAGATCCGCACACGGCGAAGAGACTTGCGAATGCTGACGCTGGCCTTTTCACTGTTACCAGGTTTGGGATTTATTCGAAGGGAAGCTTCTCTACCACACCCGACATCATGATCGGAATGCATCCCGTGCAGCGCACTTTGCGAGGACGGTGTCTTTGCTTGGGCCCCCGCCCGATGATCTGCTGGATAGGGGGTCATCATGGAAAGACTTTTTTGACGAAGAAGGTTTGTCATCAAACTCAGGAGAGGAAGTGTCCTTGAATGCAGGCTGGATGGGACTGACGCGTGAGAGACAGGTAAACTGATTGTCGACGGCGAGATACCAGAGTCTTCGTTTGAAGAGGAAGAGTGTAATCTTGAGGGAGCGGAGCAAGCCGAGTTCTTGGTCTTTCTGAGAAAAATGCTGCAGTGGAGACCAGAGGACAGGTTATCTGCCCGAGAGCTAATGGAGGATCCGTGGTTGTGTCGGCAGACGGCTGATGACTGAGCGGGAAATCTTTTGACGTTGGGATGAAATCTCCGAGGCGCGGAGGAAGAAGAGCGAGCTGGTGGCAGGAAGGAAACGAAGATACCCATAAAGTACCCAATTACTTTGTTATTTCCATGTTTCAAGTGTCTCGAGAGGTTGCGGTCCAAAGACGTGTCCCATGTTTGCTCGTTCCCGGTGTCTCATCAACAGGTAGGTAGCTGAGGTCATGAGGGGCCTCTGATAGACCAGAAGCACTGCGTGTGGATATTCTCTAGCCTTCATATCAAGTCACATTCATCATGATACTACAGTCCGCGAACCCGTTTAATTGTGAAATAGAATTAACGTGCATGATAAGCGAGCGGATCGGACAAGCGAGCGGATCGCTCAACAGCGACCGCCACATCTTTTTCTTTCCAACACATATCCATCCACCACAATGATACAGTCATCAAACAAAGAAGCTGGTATAATTCTAGCAGTTCAAGCTATCGAAAAAACACCAAATTTGAGTATTAAAGATGCAGCTTGGATCTACTCAGTACCATTTTCAACCTTACGCGCCCGTATTAATAGAAGAACTTCGCGACTTAAAACCGTACCAAACTCACGGAATTTGACGTTACTCGAAGAGGATACGCTAGTTGAGTATATTCTCGACCTGGATTCCCGATTATTCCCTCCTCGGATCAGTGGTATAGAAGAAATGGCTAATCGACTACTCGCCGACCGCGACGCGCCCCCAGTTAGGAAGCGCTGGGCTTCGAACTTCGTCAAGCAACACCCACAGCTCCGGACGCGCTTTTTTCGCAAGTATGACTACAAGAGGGCCTAATGCGAAGATCCAGACGCGATAAACGCGTGGTTTCGCCTTATAGCAAACACAATCGCGAAGTACGGCATCGTGGACTCCGATATCTACAACTTTGATGAGACTGGGTTTATGATGGGCCAGATTGCATCCGGAATGGTTGTCACGAGTGCTGAAAGGCGTTCAAACACGAAAATGACGCAGCCTGGCAATCGTGAATGGGTTACAGTCATTCAAGCCATCAGTTCGTCAGGCTACAGCGTTCCGCCGTACATCATCGTCGCAGGCCAATATCACCTCTCCACCTGGTACACAGAAACAGGTCTCCCACGCGACTGGGTCATTGCAACGTCTGAAAACGGATGGACAACAAATAAAAGAGGCCTAGACTGGCTCCAGTACTTTGATCGGCATACAAAACCGCGTACAACTGGTAGATATCGCCTCCTCGTCGTTGATGGGCATGAAAGTCACCACTCTGCGGACTTTGAGATATATTGCAAGGAAAACAATATCATCACACTCTGCATGCCGGCCCATTCGTCTCATCTACTTCAGCCCTTAGACGTTGGGTATTTTAGGCCACTAAAAACGGCTTATAGTCGATAAATTGAGGATAAGATGCGCCGGGGTAATACGCATATTACGAAGGAGGACTTCTTCCCTGCATTTCGCAACGCTTTCACGCAAGCCCTAACGGTAAAAAACATCCAGGGAGGTTTTAGAGGGGCTGGGCTTGTTCCGTTAAGTGCTGAAAGTGTACTTTCGAAGCTGGATATGAAGTTACACACTCCAACGCCCCCAGGGTCTCTCCCAGCAACACCCCCAGCGTAGACTTCTCAGACACCAAACAACCCAACAGAGGCAAATTCTCAGTCAACTTTGATTAAAGATCGAATCTTAAATCATCCAAATAGCTCGCCAACACTAGCTAGTAACGCAGTTAACCATATCCTCAAAGGGACACTAGCTATGATATATCGTAATGCTCTTCTAGAGGCTGAGAACAAAACCCTTCGGGAGGAGAATAATCTACTTAGCCGACGGCGGAGATCTAAGAAAACTCGTCTTAGGCAAGGAGGGAGCCTTGCTATAGCTAAGGCAGATGACCTTCAATCACAGAGAGAGGCTACAGCTCAGATTAAGGAGGAAACGCGCCGGAGTAGTGGCCGTCGGCCGAGGACGGAAACAGGTCAACGGCGATATGGCGTCTACGGGAACACTGGACACAATGCGCGCACATGTCCATTTCAGAGAGAAATGTCTAGAGAAGAGGATTATGGGTAGTTTCAATTGATTAAACTTTGTTGATGTTGATCAAGATTTACATACGTGGAGTGGTTGCTGTCGAGCGATCCGCTCGCTTGTCCGATCCGCTCGCTTATCATGCACGTTAGATCATTAGAATTATCCCAAACATGCTTCTATATGCTCCCTGTCCCATTGCAGTCTTGAAATAGCATCCGAATTCCCATTATTATGGTCGATGACCGGGAAGATTTTTCTAGGCGCCGGAACTATGCAAAAATGCGAAGCATCTATCGAAGGAGTGTCGTGAAAGCGTATCCGCCAATTCATCATAAAAGTCGTGTAAAGCGTCGTCGATCATGCGCGAATGAGGTTATGCCCTCCGCTGGATCTGAGATTACCACTGACCGTGGTAAAGAATTGCCCCATCTAAGCGACCGCGGAGATCTCCTTGATCGGGGTAGGCAGCGTGATGATGCCGCAGTTGATGTTGCGCGTCGAGTAAATCTGGCCAATGGTCCAGTTGTCACTTTGCCAAAACGTCTCCTCACACTGCAGATCGGCGACGGCACCGCCTTTTGCGGTGTAGCGGGCTCTGATTTTCACGTTCCAATTAGCCTGGGCGTCCCTCATGGCAGACCAAATTTCGTCCCGTTTTCGGCGAAATGTTTCATCAACAGGAGAAAACCACTCGATGAATGTCAAATAGAGAATGAACGAGGGAATATGACTTACGGATACTTGGGATCGTCATTGCAAGTCCACGACTGGTTCAACGCAACAGCCTTCTCAGGCGTACTCCACGTAAACGACGTGGCCGTGCTCTCCCCGCCCTCGGGCGGCGTGCACTGGTAGACCTGCTCGCCGTAGAAGAAGTCATTGAGACGGCTGCTGGCGGCGGAGCAGGCGACGGTGTAGTCGAGGACCGGGTTGGAAACGTTGAAGCTGATGTAGCCCCATGAGTTCTGGTGCGAGGGCGTGCTGAAGATGTAGCTGGCGTGGTAGTCGAAACCCGTGAGCGTCCACTCGGAGAGCTTGCCTGATTTTTGGCCGCACGTCTCCTCGCGTTGGGCGATTGGGGATGCCAGGGCCGGGGCGAGAAGGAGGAAGGTGGAGAGGAAGTGCATTTTGAGGATTGGTGAGGGCTTGTGAGCGTCTTGGATGGTGTTTTAGATGAGACAGACGTATTGATGGTATTGTTGTGAAGTGAGATGAGGTGAGATGAGATGAGATAGAATGGGGAGAAGTAGGCTGCTGTGATGCAAAAGCTCAAGACTTCAGACGAGGAACATCATCCAGGTTAAGTACATGAGCAGCATCGTCAAACTTTTACCAATCCCGCCGACAGTGACAAAAGATCGCCAGTTGCCTCTCCAAACAACATGCCATCGAAGAGTCTAAACCCGGGAGTCCCAGCCATCCATCGCATGAAAGTCGGTAAGGCCGGAGAGGTGGCACCGTCGAACCATGACGTAGCACAAAGGGTACCATTCTCGTATTTTTGCGACCGCAGCCAACTAGATGGACCGTGTCGCCGTCAAGCGACATCCTTTCTCACCCATCCCATTCCCTCTTCCCCCACAAACGCGGCGTAGATCGTGCCCGTTGGCAGGCAAGCGGGAGAAACAAAAAGAGGGGTGAGGGGTTGCATCGCTCGCTCTTACTGGGTGAAGACGGCGCTGAGCGGAGGGGGTGGAAGAGCGATCAAAATTGCCCGATTCCGGCTTGTCGCTGCAGGCACCATTCTGGTTTGGGTTGGGACGAGATGTGTATTATTAGAAGAATTGTCTCTCGTTCTATATTATCCGTCAAAGTTTTCACGTAAATCCAGCTGGGGGCTGCCTAGTGCTCGGCTCGGCAGCTGACAGCTAGCACTTAGCAACTTTTTCGAACGGCGTGTGCCCTGGAGCAGACTGCCGATCCCTGGCTCGTGTTGGTCAACACAGCAAAGGGGATGCCAGTGGGATGGGATATGCGTCAATGGTCTCCAATGGCAGTCCCTCTGCTTGCAGCGACGGCCTTGTCGAGAGTCACGGGTACACCTTGAACACTTTGGGTATCGGATGGGACGATTCCAGGGTCCCGTTGTTCTCCTGCGTCTGATCCCAACCAGCTGTCAAAGACCGAATGGGATTTCCTCGGTCAGATTCTGGTTTACGACGGAAGAATAGATGAACCGCGCCCTCCTCGGTGGCTTCTTGTGATGCAAACACTGGCAGATACGACCAGGAAGATCGATGAACTGGAACCTGCATGGAGCCAGGCTGCAAAATATGCATATCACCGCGTTTGTTTTCTGGTCCCATCCGTCATGCAGCGCAGTCAAGTCGGAAGGGGAGGAAGCCTGGAGGAAGTAACTTCGTTTCCAGCCGCATCTCCACTGAAGAACCACTTGTTGGATCGGCGCTTGTCATGCTCGTCATGCCATCCTCGGCTCCGGTGGGCGGGCGGCGCGCTCAATTCCTCACTGACGGGCGAACAAAGCCGGTCGTGCCCAACGTCAAGGTGCCTTTTGACCAGCCACTCCCGCCTAGGCGGCGAAGGATCTTGGCGGGTGGCTCTGTCGGACCGGACGGAGGAGCAGTGAATTCGATCGTCACTCTAACGTTTCTATTTCGCCTCAAACCCTCGTGGGAACGTTACACCTCGCTGCGGTTGTGTTCAATCTTCACCGACTTCATGGATCCGGAACTCCAGGACCGCCGAACAGTCTTTAGTCCGTTTCCGACTTGTGACTCCCCAGTATATGAATTTTCTCTCGAGATGGATGCGCTGGCTTTTTGTGAATGCAGGAACACATCGGCGGCGGGATCTGACCGCTCGATGCACTTTGTATTCCGTATCGATGCTCCGGAAAAATATGAAGCGGCTACAGAAGGCGGTCTGTCGCTATCCGTAGACGGTGAAGAAACAAGGAATGTTCGTGATGGCAATGAGATTCGCATGGTAGAGAGTTGGTGACTCCTCGTCCATGAAGGTGGCTGGAGCACCAGCCACACTTGCAGAGGTGATGGTGAAGTGTGGCGCGACGATAGTGTGGCGTAATACGGAGCAGACTCCCCGTCAACAAACCAGCCTGAGTCGGACGAATCCCGGAAACAACAGATACGCCAACCTGTGAGAATGCGTTCTTTTTTACACTGTCGGCGGCCGAAACACGGGCCCATCACATGCCTTCATGTGTAACTCCGAGACGTCAAGAAATCTAGAGCTACAACGCCGGGTCAAAAGTCTGGTCACAGCGTTAAGGATCTGCTACCAAAATCGCAAAAAAAACGTGACATAAGCTTACTACACTTACTAACATAAATAAGCTACTATCACTTATACATATAAGAGTACCGAGGTGGGTTATGCTCGTAATGTGGATCAATCGTAGAAAGGGAGAGAAAGTTTTGGTGGTGGGCTTATTGCTGTGACCAGACTTTTGAGCCGGTACTGTACCTTATGTTCTCCATCAAGAGCGCGATAAACGCGATAAGATCAAACTGATGTGCACAGCCAATAGACACTCAAAGTTTTCAAGATCAGGGTCCATCGAGGGGTAACGCGAACGTCCCAAGTTTGAAGTCGGGGCATCCAGCCTGCAAGATCCCACGAATGAGAGTCGATAGGAATCCACGTTGCTGATTTCCCCCTCCAGCCTCGAGGCCCGATGTGCGCTTGAAGAACCGATCCGGCAAACAGCCAGCCCCACGTGTCGACATGGTTTGTCGCCAGGGAAAGGATGTGGTGGTGGGGCTGTCACAGCATCAATCTCGACACGATGGAGGGGTAGAAAATTCTAGACAATGCTCTTGTTTAGCATATAGCACCGTAGGCGCTGCAGTCACTATCACGACTGATGTTCATCTTCCTTCAAACTTTGTGTGATATCGGAATCTCAGAGGCGCTTTTACCGCGAGTCCAAAAGTCAATAGGGTCGAACGAGTCGCATGCAGTTGCCGTTGCTCTTCAGATGCCCCTTGATATATATCGTGAGTTGCGGTGTGCTCACCATGCTTCTGATGGCATTGGTGCCCGTCAAACCACACAAGGCACCGCTGTAGGTCGTAACCATCTCTTTGCCGAGACCTCTTCTGCCGTCGCCATCATGAACAAAGTCGCCCTGTTGACCTCGTCCAAACACGAGCCGGGCGTAACCATCCGCCAAAGTTCAGACCTCATTGCCGTCTTCGGGCCTACCTTCGATATCGCGGTCCGTTTCCAAGGATTGGTGGCCTTGGTGTCGTCGCTCCTCTTCCTCTACACCCATCTTCTCGCCACCTCAGCCCTCACGTCGGCAGTCGTCGCAACACGACTCTTTGCCGTTCATTCGCTGTCTGCCCTCAAGAAGACGACGACGGCAGTCCGCAGGTCCCTGGGACATGTGTGGGACTCCAAACGAATCCAGAAATTGAGGAAGAAGTTGTTCATGGAGTTTGCAACAACGATATTGGGTCCGGGAGGTAACATGCTGATCGTCATGGTCTTCTGGCCGGGATGGTTGTTAATCCTGGGCCTCATCTTGACTCTTCGCACGCTGGCGGGATGAACGAGCAAGATCGCCGCTCGTGAAATAACTCTTCCCCCCTCAGCGAGCCTCTGATAGCAGCTCGCCAGTCATAGTCGACGAAACAGCCTTCACCTCGAAAAGAAGAACGTGTTGCCGCCGGCATCCTTCCGCACCTCCGTATCATAGTCCTTCTCAGGGTCAAACTCTTGCCACATGCTCGCTGGGTAGATGTGTTTGTTGCGCTCATACCAGCGTCGATCCACCACTTTCGTTAGGGTAGGGTCATCTGTCGCACCTTCAAGGGTGTTGATATCAGGCAGGGCCTTGACTGCGGCTGCCTTGAGAGCGGCTGCGGTGGTCAGACCACCAGAGGGGGCAGCTGGGACTTCATCGGGTTCCGGCCCGTCCTTCTTGGGTGGAGCGTCGGCTTTGTAGTTGAACAGTTGTTGGCCACCCGGGCCAGCATTCTTGTTGATGATGAAGAAATAGAACTCGTAGTGCTAGAGAACATTAGTCGGAGAGGAGAATAGACGGAAACATAAAACGCTCACATGTGGAATAATGATGGACCCCCGGACGAGCATCAGGTCGTCCACACCAACTCTTGCCCATTCTCTTCGCGCATTGGCCTTCTCTCCCACGCCTAATTCGGCGCCAACTTTTCGACTTTTGTCCAAGAAAACCCAGATGTAGTCGCCCTTCTTGACACGGACAGTGCCACCAGGTATATTCGATCCATCGTAAAATACGAATGGTATCGCAATTTCTGTCGTCTTGACGGCTTCTTGTATCGCGAGGAACTCCTTGCGCAGCGCCTCTCGCTCAGCCGCGTCGCGTCGCAAGGCTGCTTTGGACATGACCTTGGGCACAAACGCGACGGACGAGTTGGCAACGACTTTGGACTTCTTTGCTGATGTGCTTTTCTCATCTTCGCCCTCGTCTGCCTTCTTGCCTTTTTTTACTGGCAGCGAATCCGCCTCTTCCTCTTCATCGTCGCCAAACGACAGCTTGCTGCCGCCGAGCTTCTTCTTCTTCTTCTTTTTCGGTTTGCTCGCGGCGCTGGCCGAGTCGCTCCCGGGGTCTGGCGTCGCGGAATTGGATCGGTCGGGTGTAGATGTGCCGGACAGTGCAGCTTCTCGTTCGCGGTCTTGCTGGTCGAGGACCTCGGCGCGTCGCTTGCGAAAGTCGGAGAGCGCCACGAGACCTACGGTGCTGTCTGATATGCGCTCTGTCGTTGTCTTATTGGACGGCGCGAACCGTGAGCTTGCTGGATCGGGCATTGTGTGTATGTGTAGGGGATTCACAACGGCTGTGGTAGTGGAATTGCGAAAGATTGACTGGCAAGCTCCAGCAGAACAAGTGAAGCCTCGACAACCAGCATGTGGCTGAGTTGTACAATTTGCGCCACACTTGACACGGTGTGATGGACCCATATCCCGCAGTGGGTCCCGTTCGCTGGCAAGCCCCACTCTTATGCCGCCTTCACCTTCCCGTCACCTTCCCTCCGCCTCCGCCCTGCAGTGAGCTGAGTTGCTTCCAGCTCTCCTCCAAGCTTGCTTCCCCGCCACCTCATTATTTTCTCGTTGCTCATATTATCCCCGTACCTTGTCCATAGAATTGCCATTGTTTGTTCCTTGCTTTTGTTCTGTTGTTCTCTTGTTGCAGTTGAGCTCTGTGAGACCCTGCTTCCACAGTTCCACTCCCGCCTGATCCGCTCTGCTCCAGTCGCAGCCCGATAAATACCTTCTCTCACCGCCGCTAAGTTAAGGTGGTCTGCTTCCCGAGACTATGCACAGCCGGCCGGTTGCAACGGGGCCCGGTCCGTACAATGGACCCGGGTCATACCCTCCACCACCTTCTGGGGCGCCGCCGGGGGTCTCAGTCGATCCGTACTCTCGGCCGCCTCAATCTACCACACCCACAGCTCCTTACCCTGGGACAGGCTATGGAGGGCCGCCTCCTGGGCCGACAAGTGTTGCTCCAATTGAGCACATGTCTGGTCCAGCAGCCTACCCAAATCCTCACTCTCAGCAGGCCAGCATGGTGGAGGGACCGCGACCTTCAGCTACCCTGAACCCTCTTGTTACGACGACACAGGACCTGAAAACGATCAAAACAGGGACTCAGTTCGCGCTCCGAGAGTATCTGTCTCTGCAAAGAAAGAGAGGTCGACTAGATGGCGCCATGTCGTTAGAGTTAGAGGATCAGATCAGGGCCCAAGGTCGTGTCCTGCTCGGTGACCTCAAAGTCTTGCGGAAGGAGGTCGGAAGCCTAATTAAAGATGGCGAAAACCATCGCTGGAGAAACTGGCTCATTGGTGGAGCTGTGTAAGATCTTACGGTATGGGGAGCTCGTGGGATCTGGCTAACGACTGTGTTTAGAGCAACCTTTATCCCAGCCGTAAAGCGCATCTTCCGTCGCCCTTCCGACAAGACGGAAACCGACGTCCAAGCGTCCAACAGCACCGAGTACGCATTCTGGCGCAGCAAAGCACTAGTCGCCCGCATCAAGGACAGCCTCCTGGGCCGCAACAGCTTCGCCAGTATCGCCTTCTTTGTCTTTGCCGTACTCTACGTCTTCACCAATGAGGTTTCTCTACAGGTGGCCAAGACCGTGTCGAAGCGGTTGAAGCGACTAAGCGCCAAGATCGAGCGGGGTGACGTGGAGGTTGTCGACCAGGACATGAAGCTTCTCGAAGGCTGGCGGTGGAGAGTCCTCATGTGGAAGCAGTGATTTACGCGAGGTATGATGCATCTGGAAGCATGTATGACAGACATGAGAAGATGACAGCGTTGCATATTGGAGCGTGCAGGTTTCGGCTTGTTTTTTGAGCTCTTATACATCTGAAGAACCAACCACAGGCATGTTTGTGCTGGTCAATACTCTGCGCTTGGAGATAACACTTTCAATCCATCCCTAGCTTGCAGAGTAAGACTATTATTTTTGGTGCCTCGATATGTTGAGAAGTTGAGCCTAATTCCCGTGCCTTTGATCGGCCGAAAAGGCTCCCATGCCACTCGAGGTAGACCAACCTCGATTAAGACTATGACCAAGATCTCACTTGCGAAGTGTTTAATTTAACGGAATATGAGAAACCTGCTCATGACCTAGTTATGCCAGGTAGACAGCAGATTTCTAACGATGTGTCGTTTATGCTGACGATGAACGCTGATACTGCTTATAGCGATGGCTCAGCAATCGCCAGCACATTTGTATTTATCCGGTGTCTTCAATCGCCGTCTCCACTTCTCGCCAACCACCAGTAAAGTAACATTTCAATTTCTGTTCACTAACACGTCGCAAAGCCATTGCAACTTGACGCGACCGTCTAATCCAGGTCATTGAATCCCCATCTCAAGTGTCTGTTTGGAGAAAGGTTTTTGATACGCTCTTAAATGTCTTGCATTCTGCCCTTGGACACCGGCATTCAATCATCGCCCGGTGACGCCAGGGCGGATTCTCAGACACCAGGAATGTCTTGCTCAATAATCGAGTAAAACCACCAAGCACCCCGGGCAGCCATGACAGGCAAAAGACGAAGGAGCTCGGAGAGCATTCCTTCCGCAGCCAACGATGTCACCCTGCAAAGCATAATCCGCCGGGCGGATCGCGGTCTCGTGGGTCGACCACCAGAGCCTGGTACCCACGCTGATGCCTACTTCCGCAATCTTTACTCAACGGAACCAGACTTTGGGAAGCTGGGCCGCCAAGACCAAGAATTTGGAGCTATGTGTGTGATGAGATCAATACACCTTAGTTTAAAACGGCTGACCGACTTTTTTCCAGGCTCAAACGTGGAAATCTTGATTTCAATGATCCATCTGCCGTGATGCAGCTCACCAAGACGCTGCTGAAAGCTGACTTTGGACTGAGTATTGATCTGCCTGACGATCGTCTGTGCCCACCTGTGAGTACAATCTTTCCATAATCTTGAACTCCTCACAATTGCACTGCTGACAGGAAAAGGTACCAAATCGCCACAATTACCTCCTCTGGCTGAAGAGCCTACTAGATAGCACCACCTACGGTGATCCAGATCAAAACGTCCTCGGGCTCGACATCGGCACCGGAGCAAGCTGTATCTACCCGCTTCTAGGATGCACACAGCGGAAATGGTCCTTCTACGCGACAGGTATGCTACCATCTCTCGGATGTTTACCGTTCAGACACTAATTATCATCAGACATTGACTCAAGGAGTCTGGAATTCGCCAAGAAAAACGTAGAGTTGAATAATCTACAAAGTCGAATCTCCGTCGTTGCCCGTACGCCCCAAGATTCCATGGTCCCCTTGAAAGATTTGGGTACCGAGTCACTCACCTTCGTCATGACAAATCCCCCATTTTACACCTCCGAAGACGACCTCTTAAACTCAGCAAAGAAAAAGTCGCGCCCTCCCTTGACGGCATGCACCGGTGCACCAGTAGAAATGGTGACGGACGGCGGCGAAGTCAAGTTCGTGTCCAGGATTCTCGAGGAATCACTCGTCCTGCGTGAGCAAGTGCAATGGTACACATCCATGTTTGGGAAACAATCGAGCCTTGAGGAGTTCATCGCGATTCTGAAAGAGAAGAGCATCGGCAACTACGCCGTGACGGAATTTGTGCAAGGTAACAAAACGAGGCGGTGGGCCGTCGCGTGGAGTTTCGGCACGATGAGACCGTCAGAGGAGGCAGCCAAGGGGATGAAGGCTGCCGTTTGGAAGAAGTTTTTGCCTCCGAGTGTAGAATCCGAGGTGACTACATTCCCGCTTGGTACAGAGATAGGGAAGCTGCAAGACAATGTTCAAGGGCTCATGTCTTCATTGGAACTACTTTCCTGGGAATGGGACCGTGAGAAGCTTGCGGGTGTTGGCAGGGCGCGGGAGAATGTATGGAGTCGCGCTTGGAGACGGAAGAAGATGCGGGAGGCACGCGAGGGCAAGATCGAAGCCGAGGGATCATCAGACTCTGAGGTATGCAAGTTTGGGTTTGAGGTTGTGCTAGATGTTGGGCGAGAGAGGATCGCCTTGAGGTGCCGGTGGAGGGAGGGGCATGATCAGGCACTCTTTGACAGCTTCGGTGGGTTTCTCAAGACCCGGGTGACCATATAATTGGTCTGTCTTATCGCTACCCGAGGAGAACATTGCAAGATATCTCTCTTCTAGTTCCGACTCACCCAGTAATGGAAATGCAAGCAGCAACCAGAATCCTGCGTCGTAATTGCAGATAGTATGGCTCGTGAGTGTGAATCACGGTCTTGACTGATTGTCCTGAACAGCATAGTTGGCGTATAACTTGCAGTGGATCGATGAACCGGAGGCGCGTTTGCGTCTGTTACATTCACTAATACAACCCGCTGACCTTGAGAAACGTATTAATACACCTCACTTATGGACTGGAAGGCAAGAAAGGATTTGCTCTTTACGTTATCACACTCACACACTCATCTTTCAAGAACCTCTCCTCTGTAACCTCCCTGAGCAACCTCAACAAGCTTCTCAAAACAACACAACCAACCGCCAAATATCAGCCACATTCACACCTCACCATCATTCAATATGTGCATCCCAATGAAGCCAAGGACCTGTCATCACGGGATTTCCAGGAATAGCTGCCCCGACTGCGCTCCCGCCTTGAGGCTTTGAAAATGGAACACATCAGAGAGTTGGAGACCAAAGGCTGAAACCGTCAGACTGACATCACAACACGGTCTCCCCCAAAGAGGCTATGTGGGTGACCACATTTCAAGTGGTCCAATCAAATTTAGCGAATCACTCTGATAAGTCCGTTTGATACTTTAGTAACGATTGATAGAACCTGATCCTTTCTGAACTGTCTCTTTTTCTATAAGCTTGTGTGTTGTGAGTTCTCTGTCTCCTAATTCTGATCTCAATGTTGTCTTTCAGATTCTCTACATTACATGTAATACCTGAAGTGAGGTTCTTGCACCATGGTTGTTGGACAGATTAAAAAGTGGCAAGACTACATTCTTCGATCAGCCCTGCCGTTCTTGACGATGATGTACAAGCCTCGAAGCAGCATCGGTATCTACAAGATTGGTCATATGCGTAGAAGACCGAAAGACTTACTGACTCAAGCCAGGATGCGCTTCAGATACTTCAAGTTCACTATTAGGACGTGAAGGTGTTCTTGGCTCCCGCCTCAATCTCCGACCACGCGGTGGCCAGAAAGTCTTCAGGCTGAGTGAACTCATACCCGGGCAAGAGACGGTTCCATTCGTCAGAGCACTCCAAGTTGCCAGCCACAATACCCCGCAACATTCCCGAGAGCATGCTAGGGGCGACAGCATCCAAGTTCTCGGGGGGATCGATGGGTGCTCAATCTTGGGAAGCCAGGGGGCCTTGACGACTCCAGCTTTGAGGTCATCGGCCTTGAGCTTGGTCACGTCAAACGGCCCGCCTTGTTGACATATCAGTGAATCGCCCGGAGAAGCAAGAAAGTTCTCAGAGGAAACTTAGTTCCACTTACCTCGGATCTTCTCGCCTAGTGCAATGAGTTGAGCGATTGACACCTGGGCGCCTTGGACCCCGCCGATAATAGGCCACTCGCCTTCGTACTCCACGGCTAAGGCAACTACTTTGGCCAAATCCTGCGCGGTAGTGAAGGTTATGATAGCGTCTTCACATTCGCCGACGACCAGGGCGCGACGTTGATAGAAGTTGAAGGGTGTCTCGAAGAGCTGAACATGCTTGGAGGAGTTGAACGGGTACGTCATGTAGTTGGTGAACAGTCCCGGCTGAAACAGACAGTATTCAAGGACCTGGGATATTTGGTAAACCACGTGAACCATGCAAGGGTTGGGACAGTCAACTTGAATACCTTCTTATCTTTGTTGATGGTAGCAAGGTACTTTCGAGTCTCTTCCTTGAAGCCATACCAGAACATGTGCTCGAATTTGGAACTAGACAGGTTAGACACAGAGCAGATGCATGATACATAACGGAAGAGACTCACGAACCCCACTCGCTAGGAGCAAATCGTCTAACGCCAGCTTTGATAGAGGCATCGATCAAATTCTTCTGGGTAGCCCTCTGTGCGGCATTCGTCGGATCGGCAGGCCCGGCAACAAAAGACAGAACAGTATGAACTCCCTCGAGCACTTGAGCCAAGTGGGCAACGTCATCGTAGTTCGTCTGGACCCATTTGACTCCCGGGCCAAAATTGGTGGCGGGGTCATCCTGCAAAAGTTAGCCGGCGATTGGAAAGACATGCCGCGCAGAACAAGATTGAAGTTACCTTTCTGGATAGAATTAGGATTTCATGCTTGCCTCTAGCTACCAAAGCATCAAGAATCTCTCGTCCGACGTCTAGCATGATCCTTGATTAGCCGTAGGCTACCAAGAGACGAACTAAAGATTTGTCAAGACGTACTTCCAGAGCCGCCGGCAATTGCGATTCGAACCATTTCCGAGCGTCGGTCTACTGGAGTGGGTTTAATATTTCCAATCAATCACTCTTGATTGTTGTTCTCTGTTGGAAAGTTGATGTTGCACCTATTGGATCTTCGGGAGCATGGAGATCGTATAAAGGTAGAAACACGGGGCGAGAGGCATGGAGTAAATATATGTCTTACGGCATGTCCTTGCGAACGATTAGATGCCTCTTGACGTCTTCCTGGACTCCGCCGTTCATGCGGCTCTCCACCCCGGACTCAACACCTATGACGACTAGGATCTGTGAGAGTGCTAGATATCGGATCGTAGCCCCGATAGACTACAGTCCCCACCCTCAACCCAGTTCACCGGTGCGGCGGCGGAGAATGGCGGGGGATTACTAATGAACAGCATTGCCTCCTTGTCAGCTGATCGCCGCTACACTCCTCCGCTAAACCGGCGGTCGAACAAAGATACGTCTGCAGAAATTCTTTACGAGTCACACCTAACAACTAATGCTCCCAAGATATATGTCGAGTGCATCGAACCAGACACCACGATGACGGCAACCGAAAGAACTCTAGACGAGGAGCCCCCACTCGCCGACTCCGCTCCGGCGCCGAAACGGCGGAAGCTACGCAAGGGCACGCAGAGCTGCTGGGAATGCAAACGCCGTAAAGCGCGCTGTACCTTTTCACCTTCAACCCAAGATGTCTGCGATGGCTGCAAGCGTCGCGGTAGTGACTGTGTCAGTCAAGAGGTCACTGATCTGCCGCCACCGCCTGGCAGTAACAAACACATCGTGGATAGACTTGGCCAAGTTGAGGCACTAGTTAGACAGCTGATAAAGTCAGGAACTCACAGCGAACACCGCTACATTGACGACCGTCTCGTCTCTCAAGCTGAATCTCGGGACCGGGTCTGGGGTGAGAGAGCCGCGCCTCGGCGGTCGGCTTCACCCGTCGTTGTCTCAACCACAACCCCTCAAAGCCATCGCTCAGAATCTCCAAATTGCGACCCTCAAGCAGGAAGTAGTGCAACAGTAGGAGTATGTATTAAAGCTGCACACTATACGGCATCAATGCTGACGGCCTAGGACACACATTCTCAGAGGAGCACCTCACCTGTGCGTCCGGGAGTCCCGCCTCTAACTTCCGCTGCATTGTCCACAAAAGCCCACGAGGCCATCTGCAAGAAGCTGTTTGCTGCATGGCCCAACCCGGAGGACATAGCCATTATCTTAGCAATCCCCGTGGAGACTTCGCAAATCATTCGGGCCCTCATATGCACTAGGTCAAGTCCAAAGCCATCTTCACTTCCATCATCCACAGCTTTACTACAACTACCACCCACTGGGTCACATCCAGTGCTCATTGCGAGGAGCCTTCTGATCTTGGCTTCGTTTCTCCAAGGTATGCCGTTTTCTTCCGCCCACCACCTAGAGAAACTCAGCACCAGCTGGCACAACATCATGTCCCGGGCTGTGGAGACGGCCCACGACTTGGTCACATGCAAGGACGAGCTGGTAGATTCTTTAGAAGGCCTCGAATGCATCATGCTAGAGGGTCTTTACGAGAACTACGCCGGAAACCTGCGTACTTCTTGGCTCGCCGGACGCCGGGGCGTCGCAATTGCGCAGATGCTCGGTCTCAGCCGGGGCATCAAGCCACGCTCCCTCGTCGGCTCAGTCATTGAACCGAACGATCTCTGGTTCCGACTCGTACAATTCGACCGCTACCTCTCCCTCATGCTGGGCTTGCCACAGAGCGCCCTCGAAGACGTCTACGCTGGCCCAGATGCCCTTGAGGGTTGTCCTCCATTGGACCGATTTCTCCGCCTCTGCACTGTCGCTTGCGGTCGCTTGTTACAACGGCATCCTGCGGAAGTATATAACTACAAGATGGCCAAGAATATTGACAAATTGTTACAAGAAGCCTCAACCGTGATGCCAGCCCAGTGGTGGGTCGTTCCTACCCTGGCCTCGGAAATTGGCCATCTGGAGAAGATTCGGGAGGCGTTGCGGTTCAATGACCACTTTATGTACTATCACCTCCTCCTTCAGCTGCATTTCCCCAACATCCTGCGCCCAATGTCAGAGCACGATAGAGCAACAGCGGTAACAGCAAGTCGGGAGATTCTTTCTAGATTCTTGTCCTTTCGCGCAACTCGGCCCGCGCGGTTTTATTGCCGAGGGGTCGACCTGATAGCATTTCTATCATGCACCGCACTGTGTCTAGCACACATTTGCGACTTCCATCACCAAACAACTGATGGAACGGGCTTTCACCTTTCTGTACATCAACGGCTGGGCGATCGGGGCATGTTGGAGCAGGCTCTGGTCGTCATGCAGGTGCTTGTGGACCAGCACAACGATGAGATTGCTACAAGAGTGGCCACCCTTCTCAAACATCTATTGCGCATTCAGGATGACATGACTTTGGGAGAGAGGTACACGGTCAAATTTTCGCCAGAGACGTCCTTAGCAGATGACGATCTTGGGTACCGGGTGAAGCTCACGGATCAAGATACTGTCCTGAACATTTATCTTCCGCATTTTTGGGTCATCAGGATTGAGAGGCAACGATCTGATGGGATGCCGAGACAAATCGGGTCGACTATGCAACCTCCTGACGATCGTTGTTTTCAAGATGAGGTGTCGCAAAAACGACGCCGTTAATTGCGGGCAGCAATTAACGCCATATATACCCTACGACACACCCCCTCAGATCCTAGCCCTGTGGAAGGGTAGGGGTCTGTACGCTTTTACCCGTGGCCGCTCTGGGCTTGTTGGGTGGCACTTGGGCTCTTTTAGACCTGATTAGGCGGCAAAACTGCCTACCCGAGCGGGAATTGAACCTGAGGCTTTAGATGTGGGTACGCGTCAAAGCTACACTTTAGACGGTTGTGCTACCGGTAGAACACTGGGCTCATAACTGTCGCAAAAACGACGCCGTTAATTACGGGCAGCAATTAACGCCATATATACCCTACGACATGAGGTCCCATGCTCGACCGAAAGACAAGACACTGTCGTTCCGCTTCTTGGAGAAAGAGAACAGCAGGATCCCGTGCAGTGTCCATGTGAGGAAAGTTGGGCACTGGATAACTTGGACTTCACTTTCTTGGACAGCTACATAGATGGAAGTTTGGGAATGAGTACGAAAACCACTTAGAGGCTTATTTCATGGGGTCGCTATTGAAAGCAGGAGGACGAGCAGTTTCTTCGGCTTGATCAAGGACAGACAGCAAATGGACCCAGATGGGCTAGCCAAACACCAAAGAGTGTTAAGGGATCGTCCAAACAGGGCAAGAAACAAGGAATTTAGCAAGGAAAGAAGGTCAAACAAGGCCAAGGTGCCTAAGAGCAGTCCACACTCTCTGCACATTATTTCCCATCCCATTCCTCGCCAACTGCGGTCCCATCATTCCCCTAATGTGTGTCTGGCCCATAAAATCCATCGACTCCCACATCTGCCTCAACAGGTCCATCTCGAACAAGGACTCACGAAAGATGCGAGCGTATCCCACAAACAGAATTTGCATCGCCGACGGGGGCAGTAACGCCTCCACGCTCGGCAAAAAGTCGACGAGGAATTCGGCGATCGGTCTCGCTAGCAAATCTGAACAGCCAAAGGCCCGGTCCTGATCCAGCACGCAGCAGAGTATAAAGACGTGCCAGAATATCTCCTGGACCGTCACGAGTCGATCGCGGGCGTTTGCGAGGAGGTAGCGCGGCCGGGCGAACAGGTCAAAAGGCGCGCCGCCTCGAATACCTCCGCCTACGCCTGCGCCCGCGGCTGCGGCACCGTACGGCGGCGCGTATGCGTGGCTTAGGCCTTCGAGATGTCGAAAGATGAAGGTGGCGCCACGGGCGAAGGCTTGGTCAAAATATTGGGGTTCCATCAGGGTTCCCATGAAGCCGTCATCGTAGCCTCGGAGGAACTCAGGGACGGGGAAGAGACCCTGCCGCATGAAGTTTCGGGTCCGAGGGAGGTGTTCGTGGAGCAGGTCGCGCTCGAGCAGAACCCGCGAGCCGTCGGGGAGGAGGACGGTGACTCGGTTGCGGATCCGGCCTGGCTGGTTAGGGCGTAGGGGCGCGGGACCGAAGTTGTTGTTGGTGATGTTGAAGAGTTGCGAGAAGTCGAAGATACGGGTTCCTGGGTTTGCGAAAGCTGGAGTGGCAGGACCGCGAGGGTAGGGCCCGAAGTTGTTCAGGTTGATGCTAGGTCTGTTGCCAGTTGCGTTATTGAATGGAAACCAGTTGAAGTCTGGTTGGGGCTGATGAGGCCACGAGCGAAACATTTCAAACGATGAACACGATTAGGTGTGTCAAATCTGCGTAGTAACATCGACAAGTAGGAATACTACAAAAGAAAGTATTCGGAGTTCGAATCATTTTGGAAAAAATGGCACTGGTCTCAATATAGCCTCTATTTCGCTTTTGGTCACACATGCACAACCGATACACCAGGAAAAGGCGGGGTCCGGTGTTTGTTCTGATGGGAAGCTTGTGCGCCTCGAGTTCTTCCCGGCGGTGAGGGCATGTACGCAGCCGAATCACTGTCGAATCAATCCCAGTTGCGGGAGGGATACACACGTAGCGGTCAAGGATGCCGCAATGTACCGAAGTCATTACGTCCATACCTCATAATGTGGTAGTGCATAAGTAGATCATCAAAATGTAGATGAGATTCGCTCACATTATTTAGAGATGAGGTCCGTTCAACACGGTGGGGATGTGAGCTATTGTATAGAAGGTTACTTAGTCAAAGTTATAGGGCAACTAGTCGGGACGAGGTTTTCCAGGCATTGAGCCCTCGGCCAGAGACTCAACTTTGTTACCTACACCATTAAGAACAGAGGTCACTAGAAGGTACTGAAGGCTTCAAATCAGCAAGTGTCTCATTCTGTAAAGAGTATCTGAGGCCGAATGATCTGTCGATTCAAAGGGGATGCTCGACGCATGTGATTTAAGTGCTCGAGATGAGTACTAGGTAGGATGAATGGATTTTTTTACGTTAAACCGTTCCAAAATCTGCTTCCATGACAACTCATCTACTTATATACGTTATATTTGGCGTTGACGTTTATAATCAGATCTGACGGAATTTATGTCACTTCATTGCTTTCTTGATCTGTCGTTACACAAATCGAGATGTGGCTGAGTCTGTGGCTAGGCACTCATAGCGGCTACAAGCACCAAGCCTCCCCAGCAATATCCAACTACTTCGGTATGTATGCCCGTTCAACACCCAAGACATGAACGATGCTGAAGCCCTACTAGTTCCAAAACAGTTGAAATAGATGGAATCACAGAGTGGGGCTTTTGTCACAGTCGAACCTATATGTACCGTACCGACATGGAGGTTCAACTTGAAGCCAGAAACCTATAGATTATTGAAGATTGTCCCGAACCACTAAGTTTCACACATTCGGGCACTATGAGAAACCCAGTCCACCGACGAGATATGCAAGTTTACTCCAGTCTATGATGTTAGCTTCTAGATCAAGAAAGTCGAAAAAGACGTACGAAAACACAGCTATGTGAAGAAAGACAGACTGAGAACGGAAGGTTGCGTCGAATAGACACCCCTAACCGAGTTGCAAACACTCCATGTCGCCAGGAGACTCAACGTACCAATTATACAGGCATAGCTGTCGCAGCGCCACACGTGGCGCTGCCGGTTACTGCCGTACGATACCGCTTTCCACAAGCCGATTATCCGTCTTGTACGGTATATAGATATGACACTCATACGGATCTTCCACTTAGAGGAATCAAGCCACTTTCTACTATACATGTCTTCCACTTGCTACCTCGCTTTGTGATAATAGCACTCTATTCAGCAGATTATCCTGCACGGCATGTGACTCCATGTAATTTCCGACAAGCTCCAGAAAATAGTCCCATGTTGTGGCTAATGCGCCTTGGTCGGAACTATACAATACCGCAGGGAGTGTTGGGAAGGTGTTTAGATGATTGCCTCCCCGGGCGGCACTAGGCAAGCTGATGCTGGCCTGTGCCGGCGAAGTGCCCCAGCCGCGAGAGCTGGGTGATTCACCGGACGCAAGTCTGGTCACAAGCGCTTCCCTTTTAACAATTTCACGTGCTGTTTAACCCTCTTTTCAAAGTGCTTTTCATCTTTCGATCACTCTACTTGTGCGCTATCGGTCTCTGGCCAATATTTAGCTCCAGAAGAAATGTACCTCCCATTTAGAGCAGCATTCCCAAACTACTCGACTCGTCGAAGGAGCTTTACAAAGGCTTGGTGTCCAACCGTACGGGGCTCTCACGCAGGTCCTAGCCCCTCGGCAGGAATGTGTGCCCCTGACTAAATGAGACATATTATATCCGGAAATGAAAGACAGGCGGGCCTTGATACCTCCGATATACGCCCCCGTGTCTCGCGAGTTGACTTGGCACCATATTTTGTAGACAATCAAGCCGAGGCAGTAGCTCGAATGGGTGATGAACTAGGCGCAAACTCTCCCCCGCGGCATCCACCCTCTCTTCCTTGGCGAAGTTATGGTCAAAATCTTTGGAACTTTAAAAGAAGGTTTGATTCTCGAACCTTTTTCCTCCATGATCAACGAACCCAAAGTTACAAGCCAATCGTCATTGCCGACTGGGACCAGAACTCAAAATGAAGCTTTCCAAAGTCATTCCGGCTTTGTTCCACTTGTCCCTCTCCGCCACCTGCTATGCAGCGAAATCATTCTCCGCTTCGAATCTTTACTATGCTGCTGGCCTGAATACCCAGCAACAGACCACATTGTTCCAAGGCCTCCAGAGCGCTGGCATCAAAGTCCTACGAGTATGGCTTGACGGTAAATAGTCTCGGGCCTGACAACAAAGACGTGAATGCTTATTCATTTTCATCCTAGGTCAATCGGGAAGCGAGAAAGGCACAACGTTGGAAGACTTCAACAGCCTCCAGGGTGATAGTCCTGATGCGTGGGATGACACTGTGCTCAGCCGCCTCGACAACTTTATGGTTCACGCCCATGAGTACGGCATCAAGCTACTCGTCTCTGTCCACAGTTATCCCATCGAGTGCTGCAAGGCGACAGTACATTGAGATGCGGGGGAGCAGCCAATCGGGCCACTTCGGGCCCCTTTTTCCAACCAACCAACGTAATTGATAATAGATACTTCCAATTATTAGAGATTCTGCGTATGAAATCGGTACCAGCAATCTTCTGAGTTACAGAGAGCTACATCGCACTCGAGGCAGCCCATCCTCGTGTACTTCCGCCGCTGCGGTTGGGTATGGATATTACCACTAATCTCGCCCAGCGCAGTCCTCGCTTTTACTTGCGATATCGTACTACAACCCACGCAAGCAGAATTAGCATTTCTGTGCCCTCGTACGTGTAATTGCCACGGTATTGCCTCGTTCCTTTTATCTGTTGCCCTCCTTGGACGTCCCCGTCGACGACCTTCTGCCAATGGTCCAAACCGCTGAATTAGGTGGGCAGAAAGCAGTCTACGCCATTCATACTGGTTCTGAACCCGGGGCCACTCAGGATCTCCCCATTGTTGAAGACGAAAGGTATTAATAATAATGACTTCGAGGAGAAAGTTCCAGGCAATTGCCTGCCAACTGCCCCGCCTCACGGGCCGGCTGAAGTCGTAATAGGACCGCATTTGGTCCCCGGTATCTACGCCGTTCATACGGTGATTGTACTCATCGATTGCGAGTGGAATCCGGAGATCCTTCCGCACTTCGGGCCCGAAGACCTCCCGTGCTGCCCTCTTCGCAGCGGTATCTCCAGCCGGCCGTTTGCGGCTTCGTACAACGTCGGATGTCTCTCGGAAGACCGTCGTGAGGAAGAGAACGAGGGCATTATCCTTCCAAGTGAACTGGTTGACCTGGAAGTTATTCCGATGAATGGTTTAGTATGGAATAGCCACTGACAGTGATTTGGGTTAACATACTTTCCCGTCAGCCGTGGAGATCGCGTGTAGTTGACCCCATGGAAGTCCCTTGCCGTCAGTCTCTTTCTCAGTAACCAATGTCTTGTCGATTCCACTATCCTTCCGGCACGTGCCGGTGGCACCGATCCGCTGGTCACGAAGGGCCCGGAAGAGCTTTACTGAAGCAAATAGATTATCAAGAAACACGTGATAAGTGGCCAACGGAAGCAAGGAAAGCAGTGATGTGACCACTCGCTGGGTTGGCGTCAAGGCCGTTCGCCGGGCCTCCTCGTCGCCGGCTGCGGGCCGGGCTTGTGCCACGAGGCCGCAGGGCCCGTCGCCGTGGACGTGCCAGAGCCAGCGGAGGGAGTACCCGGCTTGCGCCAGAACCCAGACCTTGAAGCCGGTTGGGATCGGCTTCGTTGGGATCGTCGTGGTCTCCACTGCCCGGCCCGTGAAGCGGACCATGGCCTCGTCGACGGTGAGGTCGGAGCCGGCCCGGTAGAAGCGGTCGCCGGTCTCTTGGATGTGAGCTGACCACTCATTGACTTGCTGGTACACCTTCGGCATCTGCTTCTCCCGAGGCTGCCCGCGGCGCCGGCCTGCCGTCGACGGCACGGAAGCAGGGATCTTGGCCGGGTCAAAGATCCGGATGCGGCGGAGGAGGAGCTGGAAGCGGTCCCTCGAGATAAATCGAGTAAACAAATGGATAGGATCCTCTGTCTGTTGTGAAGTAGACCAGTATTTAGATATTTTAGTTTCAGGGTGTAAGCCCATATAAATCAAAATGCTCAAAAACAAATAGACTTCGTCTACAGTCGCTGACCTCCACTTGAGACTGCGAGAGTGTTTCTTAACCGGGCCCAGCCTCGCCGAGCACGGCGCCGCATTCGTCCACTTAACCCACCGACCGACGAGGCTGGCCGGCACGAACTCGAGGAGGAGGTCCAGCGGCTGCGGTGGTAGGCTCCGGACCTCCGCGGGCCGCTGCGGCACCTCGAAGGGCACGAACTGCCCAGGGATACCGGGCTCAACCTCCGGAGGCTCGCGGGGCCGAACAGTGGCATTATCACATTGCTCCGGCGTACAGTCGGCAGTGCAGGCGGCGGCGAGGTCCTCGGGCAGCAGGGCAAAGATACACGACTTCGCCGAGCCCGTGGAACAGCCAGATCCGTCAGAATCGTCAGAATCCATTAATTGAGTATTGGTAATGATGGATTTGGTGGATGTACCGTAGTAGAAATCATAGGGGCAACTCAAGCAGTGGATGTACCAGATGCGGTGCGGGGTAAAAGAGGGCCCCTTATGTGGAGCCAATGTACTGTCGCCTTGCAGCACTCGATGGGATAACGCCCTCGAAGCAAACTCTGACTTTTATGGGAAGTGGTATGGAACGGGCGACTTTTATACTAATAGCGAAGCGATTGGGCATTTCAAGACGCGCATCGCTCACGTTCTTGGACATGTTAACCCCAGCAATGGCAAGACCTGGGCCCAAAGCCCCGAGTACATCTTTGCCTTTGAGGCTCAAAACGAAGCCATGCATCCACAGGTGAGTCAGATTTCCGCAAACGTGGGTGACACGGCTAAACTGACAACGCCTCCAGGGGAACCCATCCGCTCTAGCGTCATGGCAATGCACGATGGCACAGGCAATCAAGCAGAACCTCAACGGAAGTACCGATATTCTGGTCACTACCGGAGGCGGTGCCTACGTAGACAATTCTCTGCTCGACCCCTACTTCAGCTGCAGTGCCCTAGACGTCCTTGCCATCCACGCCTACGGAGTCGATGATTTCGCCACTTCAAAACTTCAGCCTTACGTCACCAGGGCCAAGACCTCTGGAAAGAAACTCATTATGCAGGAATGGGGTGCGTGTTACATGGATGCTCCGAACCATAACTGCAACGGCGGTAGCCCCATTGGTACAGGAACCAGAGACTCCAACATCCGTACGTGGGCTGCTAGTATTGATGCTGCCGGGATTCCGTGGTTCTACTGGCAGATACTGCCTAACCCTGACCCCCATCACGGCTGGGACTACGAGGTGGGAATCGATGATGTGAACTGGGGTGCGCTCAAGGCGGCTGGTCTCGCTGCCGGCCAGGCCGAGTCTGCATTCGACTTTGACCGTTATCTCTTGTGATGGGTATTCGTATCCGTTAACAAAGTGAAAAGTCGGTGCAGTATCTGCCAGCCATGCAACGAATAGCCAGGATGCTTGCACTACAAGAAGCTCTTTTCTGAAGTTTACTGTCAGATGGACGTCGATATGATGCCGAAAACGGGGAAACCCAGGCAGGGACCTAGCGGGTGTAAATAAGCCCGCGTCCAGGCCTTCCTGCGCCAAAGTTTGCCCAGGGTACATAGCAGCAGCATCGTAGTGCATATCAAACCCTTCTCCATGTATACATTCACGTATTGCGCGGATTGATAGTCAATGATATGATACTTCCGCCTAGAAGCCTGATGCCTTTCATGTTCCAAGTAGGTACCTTAGGTTTATTACAAAAGCATGCACTGGTGCCTTTATGTGGCACTTTTACCACATCAGTATAGAAACCATCTCCTGGAACCACCCAAAATGGATATCTCAAGCCAACGAAGTTTCCTCCTGGCTCAATTCAGCCCAGGTGATTGCTCATCAGGAAGTTGCAGGAAACTGCCGGTCGACATGTCGGGTACACTGGAGAATAGGTTTAACAGGACCCCCCGTGTGCAGCACTGGGCAAAGTCTCAGGGCTCGCAGTTTGAATGGCCGATGTAGATATCAAAAAGCATCTTAGCAGCATTCTTGCACTTCTCTTCCAAGGGAGCTTTGATCGATTCCTATCTGCAAGCAGCCGACGCTTGGGAAATCCAAGGACAAATCGGAATATGACGAGTTGTGACTGCTGAAGAGCGCTGGAACGTACAGTCTCTCGGAGGGATACTCAGGGCTCCACCTCGTCCCCCACTTGGAGGCAAGGAAATGTATTGTGGATGAGTTAGTCCGGCTCAGTGAGGATGTGAAAGGGATCGGACAGCATGATGCAAGCCACCTTGCATCTTGCTGCTTACGGAGAATGCGACGAAGTAACTACCCGGAGCCTTTCGCAGCACGGCAGTGACGTGTCTGTCGTGGACTAGGGGGCTACTAACCACTAACCGTTAGCGATCGCTTTGGTACACGGGAGCGTTGGTAAGGTGCAACTTCTCATATACCACGGCGCCAAATTTGATAAGAGCGATGAGGATCTTCTTGGAGATTGTCCAGGGGAGCAACCACAAGTCTATGCATTTTTGACTGAGCGAGGCATGATCTCTAACCAGAACTAAACAATACAATGAAACATTGCGCATCTTGCGACGGAGACAGTTCCTGCAACAAATCCTGTTCACACTGCGTTTTCACTTCTCAATTCCTATCTCTCGTTTGATGAGAATCATCGACGTTTTCCGTCACATCTTGACAAGGCGCCTCCCCCCTGTCGGTTGTCACCAAGTAAAGCATCGCGGCTCTCTCTTCGAGTCACGCCTAAGCCGTTGGCCTGACCACGCGCATCAGGACCAAGGGCGGCGCTCAATCTGAAGGGTGGCGAGGGCCGTGGCCTCTTCTGTACGACTGTTTCCCCCGCGACCATTTGCGGTTCCACTTGCGTAGAGACCACGCCCGCCGTTTCTCAATGATCTTCTCGAGGTCCCAAGCTTCGCCTGGATGGAAGTTGCAGGAGATGAGCGAGCTTCCATTGAGAAGCTCATGCACCGCCTGCGGAAAGTCTTCGAATAGAAAGCAACGACTGAGGGGATTCGAACCCGTGAATACATCATCGCCGTAAGATTCTCCCCACGCGCCAAGCCTCCTTTCCGCCCAAGACAGCGGTGGTAGGATGCCTCGTTTGAAACATTCATCCCTTGCCTCCTGCCACGCGGCGTCCCGTAGAACGACCTCCCTGAAGATTTGCTCACACTCCCAGTCTCCCTCTGAGTCCCCGACAAACATCAACTTGAAGGCGTGTTGAGGCATACCAGCTGCAGGTAATGCCAAGGCCTCTACCATCCAGGTGGCTATGGAATAAGAGATCTCGTCCGTCTCCTTATCCCTCCGAGGCAGTTCCTCTTCTGCTGGTTCCATATCTAGGGGATCGTCCTGAAAGATAGTATTCTATATACTAACGCGACGTTCGATGCGTAACAGTTGGTTTTCTTGGCAGAACCGTATTAACCGTTACTAACCCGTGGCATTCCGGGAAAGACAGTGATGGTCGATCTTCTATAAGGTTGATGTTGCGAATATCGGCTCGAGATGATGGGGTAATCGAATCGAGGAACTGAATAGCGGCGCCAACTGCCGAGTAACAAAACCGGGCCAGATCCACGGGCGGCTCGCGCTTATCGTACAGATCCTCGCAATTTATGCTGCAGGTCTCGAGCCCGTCAGAGAGAACGGTCATGTCGTTGACATCCTTTTGGGTGGGAATCGTCCAATTCTGGGGTCTGAGCCCAAAAAGCTGGCTCATCGGAATGCTTCCGTTCAAGAGCCAATGACCACCTTCAAGGCGGGGCGACTGCTCATAACTACGGTTGTCAAATAGGCTTCGGTGGGATTTGATTGTATTGAGCGTGAAGCGGACGAAGTCGCGAAATGTCGACGGGGTCTTGCCGAAAGGAGGATTAAAAAGTGAGATGTCGCAGCTGTTCTCCCTTCACCACGTCTACAAGGGGGATGAAGGCTGGATACGCGTCTGAAACTTCTTTGACCACTTGGCTGGGGAACAAGTTGCGATCAAGGTGGTATTGGAAGATTTTTTTGCAGGTCGCGTTCCATCATGTGCGTCATGTTGCTGAAGTGACCAGCATTGAAGCGATCTTGTTGCGACTGAGGGCAGAACGCTGAGAAGGTGATGATGTCATGCTGAAAGGGCAACCCTCGCATCTCCATGGCAGCGCGCTTGCAGGTGTACATCAAGTCGAGAGGAATAGGTTTGTCGTTGCCAGTTCGCAACTTGTTGGTGTGTGGATTCAACTTGTAGCCTTCGTCGAGCTGAAGATAGTGTTTGTAGATCAAGTTGCGCAGCTCGTTCGGAAATTTGAAGAAAGTCAAGCCACCCTGCGTGTCGCAGACGCGTAGTTTGGCGAAATCAGACATTGTGCGAGTGAGCGAGTGTGTGGAAGTGAGTGTGTGGAAGTAACAGGGTATGTAGAAGAGAAGAAGTTGAGGTCAATTGGATCTTGATGGAAGTCTTTGATGCGCAGGCCGGCTAGATATATGGCTGAGTGAGCAGGTTGATCAAGGTGTCCGCGTCTGCAGCTTTCTCCGATACGTGATGTGGCTGATGAATTAACTAGCGCCAGTCAAGGGGTTCACAGACCGACGAGGTGGTGGCACAACAGGGGTGGCTGAACGTAAACTTGCGGACAGTGTGGAAAGAAAAGGTAAATACAACAATTTCATCTATTAGAAGGGCCTAGAAAACTCGACAAACTCGTATCACATCACGCATCAGCGGTCATGTGGACAGAATATTCTTAAACCAACAGAGTAATGTTGCCCAATCTTAGAAATGAAGCACTTGTAGAGAAAACTAGCCACAGTGCGACGGCATAGTGTTAGCGTAGTTCTCAACTGTTCCAAAAACCCAGAAACTTTTTTTTTTTTTTTTTTTTTTTTTTTGATTTTGGGTCTTTTCGACTTTGTCGTCTACGCCGCTTGCAAATTCTTCTGTCATAACCGCGTCTTCATGTCAAGTATGCTTTAGCAGTTCCATGTGAGGGTATCCATGGACGAGTGGAGGTCGTCAATGTGGAATGAAATGGACGTACATGATACTAGCCTAGGTTCAATGCTACTAACAAACTTGGTATCGGAGGTAATCATCAAAAAGCCGTAAACGCGTACCTCTGCGGATGAGCTAGACCGAGTACTCCATATCGGAGTCATGCTGGTAATCCTTTCCAAAAGTCAAATCCAACCCTGACTACTAACCTAAGATGCATAAATACCACCTTACTCCAGACTCTTTCCCCAAACCACGCAAACAGGAACCAGCACACATCAACCTACCCAAATCCATCCAGCAACACGGCCACCATCAACCACAATGAAGCTACCGATTCTCTCCTTCAGTCTCCTCTAGTAAGTCTCAAACCAGCCCAGTTCATCAGTATGAAAGCTTCAAACATGCTCACCAGCCTACAAGTATCTGGATCGCCTCCGTCAACGCAGACTTTTTCCATTGCGTCTGCGAAACAAGGCCATACCACACTGTTTTTCGATCCAAAGAAGCCTGCGTCTTTGTCAAGAACAGAGCCCTCCCCAGAGACAAAGTCAGCATAAGTCTGGCGGCCGACGGCAGTCCGTGGGCGGGTAACCTTACGGTATGAGTCTTCTTTGCCCTTCCCTCCAAACCTCCTCGTGGTAAGCCGAAATGGCTGCTGATATTATGTTTCTGCAGTGTCGTATGCTAGATCCCGCCAAGTTTTGGGGTCCATCCGTTTGCGGCGGACAGTATAGCCGCTTCTTTCGGTATGATGTCTGCAAGCCCGAGTGCAAGTACGATGGGAAGGACCCCGAGGACTGTATAACAGCCTATGATCAACAGCCATCTGTTCAAACTGGCATTTGACTTAGTGCGTGTCTAGTATATTAGTATAGCTTCCAGTCGAATCCCGCAGTAAATCAATCGAGTCTTCAATACTGTCACCAAGCCCATTCCTCTTAAGTTCGGAGGAAGGTACATTCTGTATTATACCGCCATGGCCTTACCAAGAGCTTCATCCGTAGCAATACACAACGCACGCTTCTCGTGAGGCGATTTCGTCGAGCATGTGTTGGCAAAAGGTGAGACGTAGCATTTATATCGTATCATGAGCCAACAGGCCGACGTTGACTGAGCAAAGGGGGATGGGGGGGTAGGGACATGCCACAAGAGTCCGTCATTATGAAGCCTTCTGCAAATATGTGTGTGTATTTGAGTCTCCAGAAAGACACCGAAGCCTTTTCCCACCTATGACCTAGATAACTCGGCATCTACTCCCATGAATCAAGCCATTTCAACCCGCTCATTGATGGCCGGCATCTCATGTATAGCCCTCGGCTGATCCGCCAACTCAGAAAGAGGTTGGCCGATGCCGTGATAGTAGTACGGAGAGCCTGGAGTTCTCGGCGTGCTGAGCGGACTGGGTGAATCCACGCTCAGAGTCATGTCTGAGACTGGCCGGTGTTGACCTGGCTCCGAAATTGTGGATACGGTGTGGGGGCTTATGAGGTTGTGTTTCTCGTCGGGCAACTCTGCAGGACCAGGCTGGTCATGGTTATAGGTCTCGTCCTCATGTGTATTAAAGACTGGATCCTGTCGGGAGCGACGGCGTCGGAGTAGCATGAAGGCGACCAACAAGGCTGCTCCGAGGACAATAGTGGAGGAGACGGCAATGCCAGCGATAGCACCGGTGCCCAGGGTTGAGCTGCTCGTCTCAGAGTCCACAGATGTAGCGGTGGCGGTTGTGGAAGATGTGACGTTGATGACGGAACTTGTAGGATCGGAAACAGAGATAGACATTGACGAGGAAGCCAAATATGCCGTTGTGCCACTGCTTTGCAATGGCGGCATCGATGGACTCGGTTTGTCTGCTGCAGCCGTGTACACTGACGGTACACCACCGGTCGAGCCAAGTGGATTGGGGGCATAAATTGCCAAAACTCGCTTTCCTAGATCTTTGCAGTCTGTGTTGGGTGGCAAGGACTTGGGTATCCACGGCCAGACAGACTGGGTCACTTGCGGTCGGTCGGGTTCAGTCGGGCAATTTTCGCCGCAGGTGTCTGGATGGTTGCATGCCCAGTATTTAAGAAGGCCCTCGTTCTCAGTATCGCATCGGACAAGACCTATCCAGGGAGACTTGGCTGTTACATAGATTAGCTATCAGTTATCCCAAGTCATTGATCGGGTCAAGGTAAGGGAGGAATATACCTGGGTCGAGGTCACCCTTGAGGGGGCAGCTCTTGTCTTTGTAAGTCGGGTCGTTACAACCATACTGATAAGTCACGCCTGATGGTTGATTCCAACAGGCTTGATTGACGCAAGAGTCACCTGCCAGGCAGCACCAACTGAAGCCATTATCTGTCTCGTTCGCCGGTAAGCAGGGAAGAAGGCTCGTTGGGCCGACATAACCGGCATCAAAGTAGCACTGGTCGTAGTCGCCATTTTCGTTGTCAGTAGACGTAACCGAGAGGCTGAGAACCAAGAATAGAAAAGCGGCGAGTAGCATTGGATACGACATGTTTCCCGGCGGCCGCAAGTCGTATGTATCTTGGGCAAATTCCGACACACTTCCGACACACTTCCGATATTCTGATCGGCTCGATGGCGACGAGGGCCCAGTGTAAGATCGCTGTCGAGCATAAAGGAGGCGAAGAGAACCCGGGTATGCTTATGGTCAATCGGGAGGAAGAATCGAGTCGGTGGTTGAGATCTGATGGTAGAGAGGCGAGAAAAAGAATGAAGAAAAACGACGACAAAAGAAAGAAGGAAAAATGAGAACCAAAGGCGAGTGATGGGCAACGTCAGAAGAGGAAGGAAGGTGAAGTATCCAAAAATAAAAAATAAAAATAGAAAATAGGAAGGAGCTCCTGCCTTGGATACTTGACTTCCTGTCATGGCAGGCGCGGCTTCCCTCCTCTTTCCTGCCTCCTTTGATTCGACATGGACCCCACGGAACTTCGGACATTTTATTCCGTCTTCACCTCCTTCCCCAGCCGTCACCTTCTAGGAACGCGCCAACATGTCCAAACTCTCACTCCTTTTGCCACGCCCTTCATTTCAAACTTGGTCTCATGCAAGCTTCCAGCCTTGTCGCCGTAATTTTACTTTTATTTTCTTCACAGTCGGTGATGTTGCACGACGGCGAGGTGGCGGTGGTGTTTGCTCCTGGCAGGCTGCCTGCCGGTGTGCTACGTCAATTCTACCAATCAATATGCGGGAGCCACGTCTAAGGATCGACAGACCTGCCACAAGGTAGTACTGATACCAGGCCGAGTTGCTTTCTATCACACTTTGCCACGCGGGTGCGCACATGAAGGAGCCAGGATGGTAGAAACATGACTAGACACAGCGGCAAAGAAACAAGACGATCTGAAGAAGAGGCCGAGCATATCCTCTGGGATTCGAATGACGAAAGATGCTAACACCGTGCGTGTACGACGTCAACTCCAAGCAAGATTACCAGAAGACCCGAAGGCCATACATGTTTAATCTGTTTCAATTTCAGTACCAATAACCAAATATCCGAACGCCAACCCTAAAACTGCAAACCACTCGTTGCCGAATAAAACGACCGTCACGAGCAGCTACTCACAAGTGCTCTAGATAGGCACCGGTCCCCAGTTCGGAAACAACCATCTGCGAGGGCTTGATGAGCTCCCATTCGCCCTGGTTGAAGGTGCTGGGCTCGCTGGCTACCACAACATGCTCGCCATGCTTCTTCTTCTCTAGCCGCCCGTCCTTCTCGGCTTCACCGTCACCCCCGTCGGCCGAGTCACTCACGTCGCTCGGAAACCCCTTGTACTTGCGGTTGAGCGTTGCCCCAGCCGTCGTCGAGTAGTACAAACTTGGCGGTTCCAGTCCTTCTGGGCTGGCGTACCTCACAGCGACGAGCGAGCTGCCAGACATGACGACAAGGTTGAGCGTGTTGGCCTCACGGCTTGGCGGCCCAAACTCGGTCTGCAGTTTCTCGAGGATGATGATTGTCTCCCGCATCGCCGTCGCCATCTCTCCGGCATCATAAACAGACTCCCAGTCGCCATCCTTGCCGCATAATATGAAAGAGTACACGGCTGCAATGTGCTCTGCATCTGTTGTCCCAACAATGGCCTGCTGGTATCTCAAGGGAAGATACTGTAGAATCGCTGTACGAATGCGAGGAAAAGACCCGAGAATGCCGTTGTGGGCAAACAAGTGGCGACCAAAAGCAAAGGGATGGCAGTTGGTCTCTACAACTGGCGTCAGGCCCGGTGCTGCGCGGATGTGGGCGAGGACGGCGTTGCTGCTGGTGCCTCGAACGATGCTCTTGAGGACCAAATCGTTGAGCGGAGGTCGAGTGTTTTTGTACACGACTGGTCGAAGGGACTCGGGCCACTTTGGATCAATGTACGGGTTGAACTCGCACTCTGATGATGTATACCACCCGAGGCCGAATCCGTCCATGTTGGTCAATGGATTCGGTGAGCCGGCGTCATTGGCCGCCAAGGGGGCGACCTGGAGCTCTCCAAGAAACGGCTCAACCGTTGAATGGCCAGCCGGCAGAAAGTGTTCGTCCACTGCCGACATTATTCAGTATGTAATATCCCCTCTTTGGTGTGATGGCGGATCACTCACCTTGCTTTACAATGGCGTGGCGCGGCCGAATGACCAAATCTTCGAGAAGCTGAGCCTCATCACCCAGGTAAGCAAACCAGCGACACATGACCAAGGGCGAGTTCTGATTCGTATCAATTGATTCCAGGAGACTTTCACGACTGTTCCTTCTCTCGCGGAGAAGAGCGATGGATGTTGGGATGGCAAGATGGTACTTGGCAACTCGACGGGGTTACCCTCATTCCTCACGCTCGGTCATGGCGGACGTCTGATCTGAAGCACAAGCCCCGACATTGACCAGAGGCCTTACTGACGTCACGGTCATTAGAGTTCTTTTGCACTCGAACAGACCTCGAATTGGCGCTTGTACGGATATGGCGTGCCGTGTCGGGAAGCGCTTGTTGAAACCACGACAGCTTCTACCAGTGCACCCCAAATGCTCGTCGATGGCGTGGAGACAAGATGTATGGAATCACCGACAAATCATATCTTTCTTCATTCTTCCCTCCGTCAATTTTGCTTGGAAGAAGAAATGTAGATACGCAGGCAAAATGCCGAGTGAGAGCGCGAAAATCTGCCATAATTACCGCCTAAGTGCCAGCCTGTCTCAACCCCCAATATTGAAGGACTCTCTGGCCAAAAGACGTTCAGCGCGGCGTGTTTGACGGGAGCCGCTAGGTGCGCCACGTTCTGATGAGATTTTGGCTCGAAGCTTGTCTCTGAGCTTGATTGAGCCCAGGTCTGTCGGCGTCACTAATTCCATGCTTTTCGCACCCTCTTTGGCTACCAATGTGTGGTATGTGTGGCGAGCAGAATCCGAGGCCATCTCAGTCCCGTCGCCATTGATCCCCCCAGCCGACTGGAAAAGCCAAGATTCCGGCCAGACCCGCCCGGCCGGCCAACACTCGGCGGTGGCTGACACCGGACTCTCCGCACGCACTCTGCCTGCCAGCCCTTTACCTTGTTGGTACGTGAAGCCGTCAGCATGAAGTATTGTCAGTTTGCTGGACAATCTCGGGACTCTACCCCGGAAGAATTACCAGGAGCGAAGCGCGTCGACACTTCACCCCAGCGTCATACGCTCGTTGGCGCCGAAAAGGGACGATGTCCAAGCAAGAACCCGAGGAAGACAAAAGACAGGACCCTCCCAACGGCTGACAATCGCACGACCGGGCAAACCAGGGATGTCTCGATTCCGAATCCTACGGCGACCGCTTAGAAATTGGGTGGCTGGCGGAGGGCGTCTTCATCTCTTGGGCTTACTTCCGCGAGGCCCAGAGCCTGCTCGAACAACGGCCGCTATTCTGGCGCGCTGCCTTGGCACAAGGGTACTTTGAAAAAAGGGTTCCATGACCCAACGATGCATCAGAGTTGTCGGGGGCTGAATCCTTCGCGCACCAAAGATCCCAGTTGTGAACCCATCTTTGGCGCTGATCGCCGCCGCGCCTAATTGTTTATTGGGTAAAGCTGAGAATACCACCGTGACGGCCACCACCCTCCCCTCAGCCTCTGAGCTGAGTCTCTTCAAGACGGGGGGCCATGCTTATTTGAGACTCTTCTGCCTTGACTGCCCAGTGCCCACGTCTAGATTCAGGCTACAGGAGCAAGCTTATTGTGACGGCCGGCCAGTACCATTCTCGCGCCAGCCCTATCGCTGTGGTGGTCGTGGGACGGATGGCGTCCTGGATTGTCTTGGATCAGCGAGTCCCTCCCCGTCAACAATGGTATCTCGAGAGTCCTCGACCAGTCTTCACCGTTCATCTTGTCTCGCATTTCTTACGTTCCGTCAGATTACCTACCCCTACCTGATGCTTGGCAGCCTCATTTAAACTCCTTCCCCCCCCCCTCCTTCACTCCATCGTCCCAAAGCGTGGCTTGTCTCGGTTTCCCCTCCGCGCGATGGCTTCGCTACATCCGCACGACCACTTCTACTCCAACAGGCACAGCAATCACAGCAGTCACTCCCCATCACCCGAAGCCGAAAAGATGCTCAAGCACACAAACGGCACGCCCGGCCCCGAGACCGATGCCATCCCGGATGGATTGGAGCTCAACACGGGGGCAAATTACAGCACGGCGCCGCAGACGTATGAGCCGGCGCAGGCGCAACCGTACTATGGCCAGCAACAGCAACAGCACCAGCACCAACCTCACACGCCGCAGACGAATTACACCGAGACGACGTACGCTCACAATCAGCACTCGCCGATGCCGGAAAAGCGCCCGGCGGAAGGAAATGGAAGCAAAGATGACGGGACAATATGCGGGTTGCGCAAGGCGACGTTTTGGCTTTTGGTTCTCTCCAGTTTGTTGTTCTGTGCCTTGGTCGGCGTAGCTGGTGGATTGGGGGCTTTGGTGGCGAGCAAAAACAACGAAATCGCAACAAAGTAAGTTCCTCACCTAGTACCTACACAACACAAACAAGCGCTTTCTCACGAGAACACTAACACAACTCCACAGCCTCCAATCGCCATCCTCTTCTTCCTCAACCGCCACACCAACCTCGGCATCCTCATCAGTCGCCTTCGACCTAAGCAAACCCGCCGCCACGGACACGCCCATCGCACTCAACAAGTGTCCCGGCACCAGCTCCGCGTTAACGTACGAGGTGCCCGGGACGAACCTGACGTTCAGCAAGGACTGCGGGACGGACTACCTCTACAACGACATCGCGCAGGTGCCGGCCAAGAACTTTGAAGAGTGCGTGCGGTACTGCGCGGCGTTTAACCTGCAGCAGCAGTCGAGGAAGGGGCCCTGCAAGGGGGTCGTGTATATTTACGAGGGCGAGCAGGGGGAGGATAGTAATTGGTGCTGGATGAAGTATACCAAGAACATGGTGCAGAATGGGGCCAAGGATTATACCGAGTCGGCTTGGATTTTATGAGTCTTTTTGTTGTTGGTGGAATTTCTGGAAGGGGGGGGAGGGCGCGTTCGGAAAGCTTGGTTTGGAGTCATTGGTGTGTTACGGATACCCAGTTGTCCCCCCCGTTAATGAGAGACGTTTTCAAAACGGCTTATGGTTTCTTCCTTCTGATTCATGCAGGATTGCATCGCCATTCATCGTTCCAGTGGTCGGGGAGTGACGGCCTTGGCCATTGACGGCTCGTCCCGGGGGGCGAAGGGAGCGAGCGGGTCTCTGAGAACAGGACTCGGAAACAGGCCGATTCGCCGACCAGCAACGAAACTCAGACGCAGACGCGGTCGGAAACTCTCACCAATTAGATACGGCCCCCAGCTGCCTTGCTAGCTCAATCGGTAGAGCGTGAGACTCTTAATCTCAAGGTTGCGGGTTCGACCCCCGCGTGAGGCTCAAATCCTCGCAGCGACTGTGTGTAAATCTTTTTGATGTTTTTTCCGCACATTGATGGATGAATGAGGCTGTCTGTTTCTCGTCGTCCCATGTGCCAACAATGGAAAGATGCGTTTTAAGCCTAACCTTGCTAACCCTGTCGTGCCTGTCTGTGTATTGGGGTCATACCTAGTTCAACCTAAATCCCGTTGGGGTATGGGGACTCGGGCTTTCATCGCGATGGGGAACAACCAAAGTTGCCTCTAGATTTTAGGCATTTTGTTTGTTGCATGCACTTACCTCCCTGAGATGCAAATTCCGTCTACAATTGTGCGCTTCTGCTCCGGTCCGGGTTCGGCATCTTGACTCGGCAAGCCAAGGCGGATTAGCTAGCCCGTTCTTCAACGGTCCGGGGAGGGGCTTTTAAACCGGACCTTGGCGAGCGTCGCCGTCCGGTGTTTTGTCCGACCCACTGCTACAACGGAATTCTACGGAGTTTCTGTGAGTTAATGGCCTAACAATTTTAGCAAGATAAGAACTCAAGAAAGTAAGGAGCAATGCCAGGCAGACACGGAAACTCATGTCGCCGTCGGCGGAGCTTATCGTTGCAGAGACGGTAAAGAGTCATTGGATAGATAGATAACCCATGTCCGAAAACCCGGGCTATTCCCCAAATAATTAGCACTTCGCAACTATGGGGTATTAGTCACACTCTCACAACACGCAACAACACCTCAAGTTCTCATCCATCGTCCAGTAAACACCTCACAACTAAGGTAGTCCACAACCACCAACTCACAAACCTCAGGAGTTCTCGAGAGAACGCAAACCCGCAAAATGGCCTCCACGCAAGACCTCCCACCCGCAATCCTCACCCTCCCAAAAGCATCAATAAGACGCTACCACAAAACCGACGCAGCCGCCCTCTCCACCGCAGCAAACTCACCCTCCGTATCCCGCTACCTCCGCAACTCCTTTCCTCGCCCCTACACCCTCGCCGACGCAGAGTCCTGGATCGCGTTGAATTCCAGCCACGGCGGCGCGCCGGTGTACAATTGGGTCATCGCGTGTCCCGAGACCGGTAGACCCATGGGTAGCATCGGGCTTGTGCCTGGGAAGGATGTTTATGCGAGGGGGTATGAGCTGGGTTATTGGCTTGGGGAGGGGGATTGGGGGAAGGGGGTGATGGGGTGTGTTGTGCCTGCTTTTGTGAGGTGGGTTTTTGAGGGGATGGGTGGCGGCGGGGAGGAGGAGAATGATGGGGATGGGAGGAGGAAGGTTGAGAGGGTTTGGGCGGGTGTTTTTGATGCGAATAAGGGGAGTCAGAAGGTGTTGGAGAAGAGCGGGTTTGTGTTTGAGGGGAGAGCGAGGAGGGCTGTTGTTAGGGATGGGGTTGTTATGGATGAGCTTTTGTATTCTGTTATCAGGGACGACTTGGCAAAGTGAAGGTGATACAGTGGCATGTTGCTCTACATTGAATCACTTACCTGGACTCTGTGCCATGAGAGGTCGTAAGCGCACACTAAATTCTTGGGATACTGGCGACCTCCAATGCCAACTGGAGAGCCGGATTTGAGCTGCTAACTTACGTGGGATAGCAAAGGAGATTCTGTTTCTGGAGTTGGAATATCCCATCAACTGCTAGATGGCGTCACTACATCCGTCTCCAGTCATTCTCTAATTTTGCTCTATTTCCCTTATATCCGCCTATAAATAATCTCGAGATAGAACAAACTTGGAGAAAGACTGGAGACGGATGCAGTGACGCCATTCAGCAGGGGATGGGACAGCGGTCTCGCACGGCACTATGATATCTGCTGGGAAGCGCTAGTGTCGTTAATCAACGACTCAAATATTACAGAAGCAAAGATGATCCTCATCTTCAGATACTGTGAGACGAGTATCGCCGTTTTCGGTGCATCAGATGCAAGAAGCTCACCGAATTCGGCACGGGAAGATGTTACGTATTATTTCCAATGAAACGGTGAAAGAAATATTCCTCAAGATATGTTGAGGATATTGTGCTTAGCAGAACGCGCGAAGCTATCACTGCTTCAACATTTAGACTCTGACTCTGGAATTTTCAAAGACATCTCAAGGGGGCGTACCCAACTTGACTTAAGATAATGGCAAAACAGGAGCCCCCTCGAATACTGAAGCTCTCAACAACAGCCTTGCCGAGACAGGATGTCATCGTCTAACTTACCGCTGTCACTTCATTAATAGCTAAGTTATAATTCATGCAACATCACGTCAGAATCCCGGATGCTTTTCAGTGCTTTTCAGGGAGTTAAAGGCTGTATCAACCTTCCGATGAGCTGTGATGGCCAAGACGGCTTGCGGGGAGGAGATGCCGTCAGTATCTCTGCAATGTCCGAACAAGTCACCAGAAGATCACTGCTCAGCAAGTCTAAACCAGTTCCGACATCGCATGCCCCCGCTGATAGTGATCTAGCTAGGCTCGAAGACTTTGATAGGTACTTGCTGAGTAGGTATCGTCTGATCGCCAGAAAACCGAGGTGCGTCGCCAAACAGTACCATGGCGAAGTGCAGGCTGGTATCTGCCGTGTTGTCTGGCTTCTTGGCAACAAAGAAAGTTTGATTTCGGACTTGATTTCAGGAAAGAACGTGATCATTCTGCTGCAGTACAGTATGGATCAAATTATTCTTAAGCATGCTACTTGCTTAGCAGTAAAGTACCCTGACAACAGCCGCTAATCTCGTTAATAGTCATGTTGGTATCATTAGTGGGAGGTGCAGGGGAGCAGATGAGGGAGCAAGAGGAAAGAAAAGAAGAAAGAGAGAGAAGATGAAGCGGAAAAAGAAGGAAAAGAGCATAGATATCTAGGAAGTAGGTAACTTGACACAAGCTCATTGTATCAGCTATCTGAACTGAGCACTGGATTGGCTCTGAATGATGTAACTCGTCTTCTGTGGCCTTTTTGAGGTGACCGTAGAATTGCGACTACTCTCTTCCTTGGTTTAAAGATGTAAGTAAGCATGTATCTGCGACGAAGGTATCCAAGATAAGTACCATCGGCGTCTCAGTCATTGGGTTCCCAAAGTGGGATGAATTGTCGATCGCACTAAGTTTCTGCGAAAATGATGACAATATCATAATGGCACGAAGAGCTGTAGTAGCCTCCTTGATCGATGTTCTTCTTGAGTCATGGCAAAGGTATCAACACATGGCTCTACCTACAGTAGGCTAGACCATTTCGAGAAGCAACGAAAACACCACGCCGGAAATCGTCAAGACCAGGGCACGTTGCAAACCTCCAGGAGAGGCAATCGATGATCAGAAGCTGATGCAGCCGTTCTCCAAAAAAACAGGTTGGAGATAATTCTGGCAACTTGCCAGATGCAACTCGAAACTCTACCCGACTTAGACAAGTGACTTGAACAGGCCCCCCCAGTCCATCAGTGGGACTAATGACAGCTTTCAGGAGCCAGTCGCAATGCAAACCACCCGCATGATCCAATAACGGAGCAGCCGTTAAATGCAACGTCCGGGCTTACAGGCCCCCCCGGAGACTGGATCTGCGAGGCCGTGGCCTGACATCGGACGAGAATTTGCAACTGCCGATGTCTACAGAGGCTAGGAGGCGGAACCGCCGTTCGCAAGAGGCATCACGAATCTCTCGTCAAACCGCGTAAATGTTCGAGAACTGCTTATCAGGTCCGTCCCATCCTTTTGTACTGAGGATTCCACGGATTCCGCGAACTCGAGGCCGGCCTGAAGTTCGGTCTCGCGTGAAAGCAATCCAGTTTCTTCAAGACGAATTTCCATACGAGTCTTGTCACTGGGTTATTATTATTGCTCGCATAAAATGCTCTAATATGGAGTCAAAGATGGAGGTTTAAGACTGGTGTGTCGGCATTTCTTGGGCAATTGGCGGGCCCATGTAAGGTAGGCCATGGTTGGTTGGTCCTGTGGATCAAGTGAGGGGAGGAGGAATGGCTCGCCGCCGATCATACTCATGGATATTAGGGGGACGACACAGGTTGTAATCTGATACTGAACGGTCTAGGATCATACGTCCGTCTTGTTGAAAAGAGCCCAATTGTGTAAGTAATAAGCGTTAATCCAAATCTCGTGGTCTTAACTTTCTCAAAAACTGCACATGTGTTGCTCAAAAATTCCTGGCGTTCTCCCTCTGTGTATTCATTGCACTTGTTATCCCTTGCCTTCATCCAAGTAACGCAACGCCATTGTGTAAATACCGTAGGTAATGACCGTCGACATAAAATGCGAAAACGAGCTTCTGGCAACGCTGGCATTCACATCCCAGAGCAATTGCGGCTAATCTATAACATCTTTACTTCGACTCATTCCTATGTACTCCATTATAGCAATAGCTACAGGGAACCCTAGCTTAAAGGGTCCCAACTTAGCCAATGTACCCGCTGCCTACCTTTCTTTTCTGACCGTTAGCAGGGCGTATCTGTGCTGCACCGGTGGCTTCCGGCTTGACTTCTCCTGAATTTCAGTTTACTGCCAAGAGCTTTTTGGGGCATCGTAAAGTTGGGAAGAATAGAGTATCTGGAAGAAATATATTTGCTCGATCCCCAAAATTTCTGGTTAATGCAAAGACGATTTCCTTGCATGCAATCAAGTTCAGTGCTACATGGAGGGAACTAAAATGGTATGTTGAAATAACGAAAACGAATAAAACTTTGGCACGAATTTGGTTGAAAAGGTTCCACGGATTTACCTTCTTTCGAACTAGCTAATGACGGAGAAGAAGCAAATTAATCTAACAACTTCCAGGACCGGACAATTGTGTCCATAGCCAACGACTTCCAGTCAATTACCAGCACTAGACGTAATAAGACAGGGTTCATAATCATCAGGACATAGAAATTTCTGTTGCCTCAAGTCGTTTACGAGCTCGAGTGTATCACTGTGATGCTACGGTAGCACTGCCCTCGGACTCGAACCCATCCACTCGGAGGGGTTGAAATCGAGCCCTACGTGAACACACTGACATTAACAGGGGCTTTGGCCTACATAGTCCGTCAAGCCGTGGTACTAGCGAATCCAAGCGCCAACTCATGGGGGAGGTCCCGGACCGGGGGAACCGGGCCAGCATATTCATGGGCATACTACTTGGTAATATAATGACGAGACCAAAGTAATTGCCGAGTGGCTGCACCCACGCTTTGCTGCCGACAACTTTGCCCAGGCGTCACCGGGGCCGAACATCTCGGCGGCCAGAACCTGGGTGCCGAGAGTTGTGGGAGATGGGTAGGTCCAGTATGTACTGCTGAAACAGCGACCCCAAAATACTATACCGGCGCGGTGCTATTGACAAGGGCTTTACAATAGAGTTTATCACCACCACATATATATCACGGCTGACAATTCCGTCGCTTCGTCTGGTAGGCAGATTTCTTTAACTCGGAGCTATCGGCCTCTTTTTGACATTTATCCGTTGCGGCCATACTTGAACGAATCGTTTATCACTATCAGTTTCGAGATTATCCAGTGGATGGCAACTTTTTCTGCAAGGCACGACAAGACCCAAAGCACCATGGAGCAGCCGTATTTGCAGTACGGCCACAGCCATATCAGCCACAATGAATTGAGCCCCTACCCCGAAGCTGAGCCGCGAAGCATGGAATGCTCATACAGCATCGGACCGTCCAGTTCTACCTTCACCGGAGAATGGTTTCAGTCCACGTTGCACTCAGATTCCATCGCCCCCATTTACCAGCTTTTGCCATATCTAGGCACGACCTCCGGCGCCATGTCACACTACGATCCCAATCATCTGGTCGAGGCCAGTAATACACAAATACTCACGCACTCAACACCACCGATGATGCAGGCAGCGGTGCCATCACCCAACTGGGACATTCTAAGCTCCAGCGAGGGTTCTCAGAGCCCGGCAGAGGAACGCGAGGAGGAGGTCTGGGAGCCGGAAGACCTCCGCCGTATGGGCTATCTCGACGGCAGCGGGAACTGGCGTTGCAAGTTTGAGGGGTGTCGATCCTCACGCGTGTTTATGCGTGCTTGCGATTTGAGGAAACACTTTCGTGGACACGACAAGTACTTTTTCTGCACGGAGAAGCCTTGTGCAAATGCTGGCGTGGGATTTGCGACGAGGAAGGACTATCAACGGCATATGGGCTCCCACAGGCCGACGATCAAATGTCCTCATCAAGATTGTGGGAGAATCTTCAGTCGGAAAGATAATATGGTACGTTGCGGTGTCCATTACTTCGCCTTGCGTTTCAAGATCACGAGGTCAAACTGTTTCTAGGAGTTTATGCTAACAAAACCTGCAGAGAGAGCATTTCAAAAAGATTCACTTGCGGTTGCGAAATAACTTGTTTCCTCGGCCTTGCCGCCGGCCTCGTCGTGGTGAACGACCAAAGTCTCCAGTACTGAAGGTCGAGACTGAGTAATTTGGGGATCCAACTAGTTGGCGTTCAGGACGATCATTGTTTGACACAAAGGGGGGTCTAATTACCAATAGGCGGCATGGTGTTTGGAGAATGGGAGTGTATTTAGTTGCTTAGTCGGCGTGCGTGGTCTAGGTACCATGGGAATCGAGCACAGAGTTATGGAAACAAATGACATAAATAGAAAGATCTAAAATAAAAACGTTTGATTGACAGGTTTATGCGACCATTGAGATTGTAGCGTATAGCCCTACGTCGACATTCCTTGCGCAATGTGTCAGTCCTCGCCCCCTCCCCGTTTCCCCTTGATTCAGTACCCAAGATAAAGGAGACAATCGCTTCGTCTCGTAGAATCAGCTTGAAATCGCTTCCTATGAATGAGCTCTCACTTATTCCACGCCTGGCAATTACAAAATACCAGATTCGTTAACCATGAGGCACAAATTGCGTGCTCCAGGACTCGGACCTTCTGGGCCTGGAAGGCCTGGTCCGATGATTGGCGGCAACTTGTTTACCACCAAATGCCAGAATCGGAAATATCGAAACATTATGTAAGAGCTGATTAACTTTCCATTGGTCTCAATTCCATCCGAAGCAATCACGGGTTCGCATCAAATGCCCACCCTTCATTTGGTTCCACTCGAAATCTCCGACTTGTTTGACATTGTCGGCGATAATTGAGCGAGCATTGTCAGGAAGGTGGCTGAGGGAAAGGGTAATAATCCGCCGGGTAACGTTTAATCCGAATAGAATTCATTTTTCTGAACAGCTTCTAGACCCTTTCTCCGGCCTAAGTTTCCGGCGGCTGATTTCGGCGACGTGCCGATAGTGCTTTGTCAAATAGCGGAACTGCACTCGGAATACTTCGTTATTAGCAATCTTATCCACTGGTTTAACCTTACTGCAATGGTGATCTTACAAAGTGAAGGCTAGTTCCGAACAATTCGTGTGATTCTTCATTAGGAACACAACAAAGACACTGACTCTCAGCCCATAATATTTCCACATTACACGGATTAAACCAAGGAGATGACATTTCGTGATCCGAGAAACCTCGTCGATCAATCTTCTGAAACTTCCGCCAAGCTATGGCTATGAGCATTCCATCGCCGAGTCTCCTGAAGGGAGAGCAACAACATATTCCAAGCCAAGCCTCACAGCCTTGCCAGCATTGAGCTTAATTTGCCACTCTACCTGACCTTGGCGCCCCTTCATCGTAGCCGTCGACTGGCCCCAGTCGACGTCTTGCTTACTCTCGCGAGCGGGCTGCCCCGTGAAGACCCCTGATCCGTCAACAACAAGTCCCTTGGGTGCCAAGATATCTACTTTGAGACGCTCGTCTTCCGACACGGGAACCTGGTCAAGCACAACCAGCGAGACGGGTTTACCTGCCGAAGCACGGGAGTTGAACACGGTGATGCTGCGGCTGTACACGGAGCTGTTCTCCTTGGAAAAGAGTCCAGTCGTCGTTCGTCGGACGTCAACCTTGGGGTAGTTGACCTTGATCGCAGGATCAATACCAAGACCGAGAGAGAAGACGTCACCGGCGCTGCAGCGTGGCAAGTGGGTGCGGCCCATGAAGGTCCCGTCGAGAGTGAGACCTGCTTCTGCCCGAAGCAACGTGAGCCGACTGCTGTTGCGGACTCTTGCTTTGAGGTACGCGACGGGCTTGTACTTTGCAATGATTGTATGGCTGAAGGCGATGTTGGAGAAGTTGAGACGAGCGACACGCTGCTTGGTTGCCGTCGGGCGAGGTGGCAGCGTCTTTGTGCCTGGAAGGTCGTAGGTCGTAGTGAAACCCGTCTCTTCAATGGTAGACTCTTGTAAATCGAGGTTGTCGTCTTCCTCGGAAGCTTCAGATCCCATTGGTTCTTGAATCGGCTCCTGAAGCCTCGGTGCTTGTGGAGGAGGAGCCTGCTGCATTTGTGCCATTTGCTGTGCTTGTGGCATTTGCTGCATTTGCTGCATCTGCTGTTGCGCCTGCATTTGTGCTCGCATTTGCGCCTGGTGTTGTGCCTGTGCAGCCTGTCCTTGCCCTAATGCTGGATACATTATCCGTCGTGGGCTCTTCGAGTCCTGTCGAAGTATCATGAGACTTTGCTGGTAGGTTGCTAGATCCGCGGCACTGTTGCCGGCATTATTGTAGTCAACGCCGAACAGATCGTTGCGAGGTCTCTGAGGCTGCGCCTTTGTCTGTTGAGCACGCCACCAGTCACTTCGTTGCTGGCGCTCCTCCCGACTGGAAAGGATGTCTGTTCCGCCCACATTACCTTCCTTGGGTGCCAACTTGATGTTCCAAGGCTTCAGCGTGGGTATGGCATTCTCGAGTCCGGCAAACGTCGCCTGCGAAGTTGAAAGAACGACCTTGCAGTTTCTCCATGTCTCAGAAGTCCTGTTGGTGATGCGGGCATCGTAGCACAGTATCCCCGTGTTGTTTGTAGTGAACAACTGCAAGTCGTAGCTCGGAGCCCAGAACGCGGAAGAGGTGACGTACGACAAGGACAGATCGCACATGACGTCCTTCCCCTCGTCGGCCTTTTCAGAAGTTAATGTACAAGCCTGCGCCGTCTCACTCGACACTGATGTCCGACGAGAGGGTGTTGGGGTGAAAGCCGCCACTTCCAGAGAGACCCGGACAGAGTAACACAACTTGGGCCAGAAGCGCTCCCTTTCCATCTGGATCCGAGCCTTTTCCTTCTGCAGCTTCGCCTTCTCCCTGGCATCCTTCTGCGCCTGCCTGTCCCGCTCCTTCCGGGCTTTCTTCATAGCACGAGTCGTCTCTGCCGCCTCCCTTTTCTGCTTCTTGACGAGTCGAGTTTCTTGCTTAAGAAAGATGCTAAGGCGTTTCATGTTGTCTTGTCCGCGAGTGACTCCGGCTACGTGGTCTTGGAAAATCCGATCTCGCTCGGCCCGGTAGGTTTCGATGCTGTCGGCGATGTTGATTCCTTCTTTGCTGTCAAGTGAATTGACGTAAGCGTCAAGGATTTTGAGACGACTGGCTGCACTTTCGACTGCTTCTTTGGCGCTTCGCTCCTCATCTCTAAGTTGTCTAATTTTGACTCGCACCTTGTCGAGGGCGGAAGGTTCTTCGTCTTCGTCTACTTCTTCTTCTGGTTCTCCGTCCAGTTCTTCGTGTGCATCCGACATTTCGCCATCAGAGGCCGGGTAGACATCTTGGAAGCTCTCGTGGTTGGGAACAAACTCAATGGCAATGTCAGTTATGATGGCTGAGCCGGTTCCGTCTACCTTGATTGTAGATTCATCCACTGTTGGAGTCAAGCCGAAGATGGTGATTTCGTTAGCGCCGGGCTAGTTACTAGGGTCAGCCGGGGGCCAAGGTACTGATACAGGGTACCGGTGTATCCTCACTTTGAGTTGTAGGTTGCGCAAGTCTCTCACGACTTGAGCACTATTGGGAAAGAGTGTGATGGATCGAGTGGCCAAGTCTCGCACATGGTATTCCTTGTTGTGAGCCATGTCTGACATGTTTGCCGGCTTTGGTGGCCTCACTAATTAGAGGGTTGACTTGGCAATAGCCGTAGCAGCTAGGGGAAATCAGAAAGGCTGGGTAAGGCCCGAGAATATTTGGTGAGATTGATTAACAAAAGAAGAGGAATTAAAGAATCATATGAATTGAATTGATGCCGGAGAACAATACTGAAATTTGGAGGGCATTCGTGTGATACTTATAGTTGTGGTGGGAGGCGGAAATGAGGCAATGCAAATCAGCGGCCAAGACAAGGGTGGGCGCATCCTGTTGCCTGATGAGCAAGACAACTGCTGCGGAATTCCATCGTCTCCTCCGCTCAAACTTTCATCCGATAGCCAGGAGCTGATAGGTGCTAGAACGGGAATTTTGTTCGTTTCGGTGACCTTTTAGACCCAGACCAAAGTCTGCAAATGTCAGAACCTGTGATGTCTTGGACTGTAGGTGGTGGTCCCTTCCAGTTGATCAAAGGTCCACAGGGAGAAGTGAAGTGCTGCGTCAGAAGCCACAATGCTCATGGTACGGTAGAAAGAGACTAACACATCAGCGAGCAGAATTATAACTGAATAATATGATCAGTAATACGATTTATTTACTTTCTTGGTCATAGGTACGTGACGTTCCACGTCCAGTTCATGAGCGGTTTCCGCCGTACGCTGCGATTGCCGCATCTCTGAGTCAAGTTAGCTCAGCCAATCAGCGACTTCGGTTAGTTCTGCTCAACCGCGGGAGGTCTTCATCGCCGAGTCCCTTCTGAGAGGTGTCCGGGCCGAGTGAAATAATTTTGAGGTAAGAAAGCGCAGGATTTATCTCATCAAACTGCGGTTGTTTTGAAGACTTTGACTGTGATCCATACATGAAATTGGCAAGGAGCAGACGGGCACAAATGTTGCTGCGAATTAGTGGTTGTTGCCTTGAGACAACACGGCTGCTTCCATGTGTGTATGAGACCCAGGTAGTAGCAGCTTGCGCGAAGACTAGCTTCAAGTTATAAGCCTGCGACACAGCGCGGCATCCCTTTCTCATTATTGGCCTATTCATATAGGTCGTGACGACTCAATAAGTCTAAGCCTTCTCTTCTCCTTTCCCACCCTAGACAAGTCCCAACAGGTCAACACCGTTCTCCAAGCCATCAACAAAATCCGCCGTCGATATTATTATTCTTACTCCTTTATTCCGCCATAATATTACGCAAAGATGCCCTATAGAAGCATCGCCATCCCAGCTACGAGACTGACAGCCACCGCAGCCGCAGCAGCGCATCCAGCCCCTACTCTCCCGGCGTCAGCCATGACGTTTCCACTAGACGTCAAGAACGGCTTCTCCGCGACGACGCGAATATTGTCGACGAGCCGATCTTTATCGGGGGTGTATGTCGACTCCACAAAGTTACACTCCTTCATGATAAAGTCCAGGTCTGCGTATTGTTAGTTCGTGTTTGGAAACTAACCATCGCCTCCCCTAATTGTAGGGTGAGGGAAAAAAGACTGCACTCACTATTCGCCCGGTTTCCAGTCTTCCGGATACAACTCTGGCACAACCCAGCCAGCAACTGCACATCAAAGCTCTTATTTGAGCACGTGCACTGCTTCTCGGCTTCTTCACGGTCGTTGGGCGACTTGCTGTCCGGCTGCTTCTCCGGCCCGGGACCCATGATGGGTATGGCGGCCGGGTTGCTCATGGACGCCTGAGGAGGTTGAAGCTGCTGTGGTGGTGTCGGCTGGAGCATCGGGGGCGTGGTCTGCTGGGAGGACGATGGAGGCGGTTGCTGTTGCGGAGGTGGTGGACGCTGAGGTTGCTGCTGTGGAGGCGGTTGTTGTTGAAGGGGTGGTTGTTGGGCTGGAGGTTGCTGAGGCGTGGGCCGTGATGTTGATGAGGGCGGAGGGAGTGGTAGTGGTTGTTGCGGTCTCGGGGCTGTGATTACCGGAGGCGGCTGGACCGGAGGCGGCGCCTGTACGGGAGGAGGAGCCTGAACCGGGGGCGGAGCTTGGACCGGAGGTGGGGCCTGGACGGGTGGGGGTGCCTGCACCGGCGGAGGCCCCGGTGGCGGCAACGGAGTGGGTATTGTCGGCGCCGACACTGTCAGGAACACAGTCGATGTGATCAAGACAGGCACAGGCGGCGGTACTTGCGGCGGAGGAGCCGGCGCCGAGGGTGTAGGCTTGTTCTGGGCATCCGGCGTACTCATGCTCAGCGGAATCTCCGGTGAGGGGGCAGCAAAAGGCAGCGTGGCAATGAAGACGGGTGTAGCGTCCACGGCCGGCTGTTGCGCGTCCTGGGCGGGTTGCTGCACATCCTGTGGAGGTTGTTGTGCAACGTTTGTAGCTTGAGGTTGGTCTAGGCCGGGAGTCGATACCTCTACTGCATCGTTTTGGTTCGGTCGGCGATGGTGGTGGCGGCGCACGACTCCGTGTGCGTTTGCTGGTGATGGTCTCCTTGCTTGTCGTCTTTCTGGCGGCGGTCTGTATCGTGGCGTGTCGACTTTCCTCCTCTTTAGTCTCTTGAGCTCGTCGAAGCTGTTGTCGACGTCGCATTTGAATGTTAACTCAACGATGGGCCCGCATATTGTTGCGCATTCGACGGGGACGTCGTCGACTTGAACTTCTCTGGCGCTCGCTAGCACGGCGAGGCCCGAGAGGACCAGGAATGATGCATCTGTTCCCCTCATCTTGTACAATGGATTCTCGGCAAGGCACAAAATAAACACCGTCGAGGTCGGTGATTAGGTATCGTAGGACGCGTAGGAGAATCTACTCCTTTCGCTCGCTGGTCGCAGAATTATGGCAAAGTCACGATACAAACACGCGCAAATCAGTAGAAAGAAGATCATCTGCACATCATCCAAACAAGAGGTACTCCAAGCCCAACACCTATATCAGATAGCCACATCTCTCCCTCCACGTCGTTCCTCACACACCAAATCCTCAGACTCAGGACGCAGCCGTCTCCCGCACACAGCAGACATGGATGAAACGGCAGCTCAAGCTTCACAAGGGAAAGGAACAAAAGGTTGGACGGAAGAAAAACCAAGCACCCCAGTGCTTCCTACCCCGGACCTGACGAAATTGGCCACCCGGCGCGCCGGCAAGCCTATCAAGCTTCAACATGGTGCAGAATACTCTAAAAGAAAGTTGTGGACCAGAAGGGGGGCAAGACAAGGCACAAGGGGCACAAGGGGTAGTGAGCGTGGGAAAAGGTAAGCTTGGTGAAGAACGCAAGACGGCTTCATACCAAAACGGGCAAAATCTGGGTTCGAACGACTCGTCTTACATGTCTCGGAAACAAAACCATCGCATGGGAGCAGGCTGGGGAGGGGAAGCACAATCCCTACTCACATCCTCCCTCTCCCTCCCCTTAGAGTGCGCGCCGGTTGGAAGAGTGCAACGTGAAACGTGAACAGACCGCGCCGACTCGCCAATCGCAATGCATCACGATGACTGCGGACAAGGTCCATTCCCCGATGCCTCCCATGGAATGGGGTCGGTGGCGATCAGAAACAGCTCACTATGGTGGAACTTGGAGAGTCGGTCGATGCACGTAGCAGATGGTATCTGAGGCTCTGCGTTGACGACGAGCTCGTTGATGTTTATTTTACTAGTGCCCCGCGAGGTTTTGAAACAGTCCCCGTTTACTTGCACCTGTAGCCTGACTACCTCACCTTTATTCAGAAATATCGAAGAAAGCTGATGATTGACAAGAGACAAGCAGCTAAAATCAGAAGCAAGAGCAGAGACTGCAAAGTAAATGGGTACAGAGGTTATCATGCAACGTAGCTGATGTTAAGAATCCTGGAGTCTAGAACCTGCAGTAGTCCTCCTGGGCAATCCTCAGACGAACTCGCGAGCCGGATGAGTAGTTCCCTTTCGATGGTGAGAACAGACTATCTCAAGTTTGCAGCGTGAAACGGCGACTCAAGAATGAGACGAAAAAGAAGAGCACACGCATGGGGATGCGCATTTAGGTAAGCGAAAGTAAGCTTCCAGGAAGCAGCTGCCTTAGTGCTTGTGGACTTTATTCCGTTCATGTCGGCACTGGTTCTGACTTTACTGTTTGAGCAATGCCATGTCAGAGTCAGCCCAGATGATAGGTTCCTGGGTAGCGGTGACGGGTGACTTGAGGCTCTTGCGGACTGGACTCATCTACCATGTTCATGATGGCTTCAATTAATCACGGCTTCCTTCACACCGCTCATTTATCTCGTTGAATATTAAGTAGGATATAGTCTAACGTCTTCTAAAGAAATTATAAAGAAGACACTATCCACGCCAACGCCCCAAGGCAGCTCAACTCCTCCCCCGTCTCCCAACACTCTCGACTCGAACCCCGAGTTTGGCCATCTCATGACCATCAATCACCCCCCTCCCATCAAACACCCATCTCGGAACTTGCATATCTCGCGCCACCCTCTCCCAGTCAACCCTTTCCTTAACCCTCTTAACCTCTTCCGCCCCCGGCCCGTTGGTGATAGCAGACTCCAAGACCTTGCAATCCTCTTCCTCCGCCCGACAATCCGGGCAATCTCCCGCGCACGCAGGCTCAGCAACGTATCGCCCAAGCGGATCATCCAAAGTCGCCGCGCCCATCTCCCCTTTTCCCAGCGCTAGTCTCACATCCGGCTGCCGAAGCTCCTGACCCACCGCCTCCGCCGCCCACGATGTCGTGCTTCCGCGGGGAGGAGAAGGCGCAGAACCCGGCGTATCCCTGACGCCGAGCTCACCCGTGTTCCGAAACTCGTCAAACTCGGTAGTGATGAGAACCGCGTTACTACCACGACAAGCGTCATACGCGTTCCCATACACAACCAAGGGTCCACCGCCGTCTTTCTCCAAAGCCCTCGTCGTCTGCGACCCGCAAAGCTGCCGGATCTCTGCTTGAATCACGAGGGGATTGCAGCACGGATCAAACACCGCAATCTCTCTTGGTCCCTCCTCCAACAGCACCCGAATAATCTCCAGCGCAGGCGACTCCCTCGTATCCGACGTATCCTTCTTGAAAGCGTACCCGAGGACAGTAATCTTCTTCCCGGCCAGAGTATTGTTCAAACACTTGACCACGCGCCGCGTGAACCTCTCGCGTGCGTACTCGTTCATCTTGACCACTTGCCGCCAGTACTCCCCGACCTCTTCGAGATCAAGCGACTCGGCGAGGTATACCAGACTCAAGATATCCTTTTTGAAACAACTCCCTCCGAACCCGATGCCCGCTTTCAGGAACCGGTCCCCAATGCGTGGGTCACGACCCACGGAAGCAGCGACTTCATCTACATCCGCGCCTGTCCGCTCGCAAATTGCGCTGATGGAGTTTATACTACTTATCCGCTGCGCAAGCATCGCGTTGGCGACTAGCTTCGCGAGCTCAGATGACCATACGTTCGTCGTCAGGATGCGTGATCGAGGCACCCAGGCGGCGTATACGCTTGCCAGGGCCTCGGCTGCGCGATGTCCCGAGGGCGTTGTGTCTGCGCCAATAAGGACGCGGTCTGGGTGAAGGAGGTCGTTTACGGCTGTGCCGGCGGCGAGGAATTCCGGGTTGGAGAGGATTTCAAAGTGTACGCCTGGTCGATGGGCGGCGAGCTGTACAGATACTTCGCTCAGCTGGGGGAATCACTTGGATCTTCCGGGTGGACTCACTGTTTCTCGCACAAGCTCCGCGGTCCGGCATGGAACGGTAGACTTCTCGACGATGATGGCGCCCGGTCTCGCGTGCCTGGCCACCTCAGCAGTGACGGCCTCAAAGGCCGCCATGTCCGTCGCGCTACCGGCGCCGTGACCCCGCGTCTTGGTCGGCGTATTGACTGCGACGAGAACCACGTCCGCTTCCGAGATGCACCTCGAGACATCTGTTGAGAAGAAGAGGTTCGGCTGCCTGGACGGGACCGTGGTGCTGGTGCTGCTGTTTCTGCCGCCCTCGCCACACTGACTTCCGCACTCGGAGGTGACTGATGACAATGACGAAGAAGTCTCGCAGCGGTCCAGTTTGGAGGGCTCATTGGGTTGAGAATATGCATTGGTGCCGTCCCTTGCGACTCTGACAATGTCTCGTAGGCCCGGCTCGTAGATGGGAGGATGCTTCGAGTTCCACCTCCTGATCCGCCGTTCATCTCTATCCACGATCGTGACTCGGAGATGAGGGTTCTTGAAGGCGATGACCGCTGCCGTGGGCCCTCCTAGAGTGATAGGTCAGCTTCCTGATCCCAGGGAACCAATGCGTGAATCTCCACAGTGCAACTTACCCACGTAACCAGCGCCTACGCAGCAGATTTTGCGAACAGTACTTCTGCCACTGTTGCTATCAGAGCATGCCACATCTTCTGGCTTCATGTCAAGCTCGAGAAAGACTTCCTCGCCCGCATCCTCGCCATCAAAGACCAGCCGACGCCCTGCTTTGACGACAGGACTGAAAGTGCAACTCCCCTCAGGTGTCGTAGGAACCGTTGACGCCGCTATCTCGTCCACATCCTCATCCCCAAGGACGGCATTGATATCATAAGCTTCCACCATTGTCGCGGCCGTGATAAAAGTACCTCAATACCTTCTTAAATCCCTATCCCAGCTATCAAGGATTCACTGCGTATATACCCCAAATGACTTCACGAATGCGCGATAGCCAAATCCGTGCTAGCTGACTGGCTGATGGACTTCGTCCGATGGGGAAAAAGGCGTTCGTTTCACTATCGTCGATTATGCATGGTTCAGCAAACGGTGGCGGCCGTGCGGGAACGAACGGTTTGCTGTCGATCTGACGTGGCTTTCAGGACCATATCCGCGGCGGTGCTCGATTTAGCAACGCCCGCCCGTTTGATGGTCGAAGCTTGCGCCGCTGTGCAACTAGAGAGTGATGGGCAACTAACGTTTATCAGCTTCAGGAGCTTGACGCGCGTCAGTTGAGGTAAATGGTAAGTGAGGAGACGCGGCGTGGCGGTCAATTTGCCGTATTCCGAGAGGATGCGATGTCAAGGAGAATGTAGATGGAGATGACAGCCAGTGAAGTGGTTTAAATCTCACGTAGATTCGAGGTATAACCGGGCATAAAGAGCTTCAGGCAAAGAGTTCATGCGACGTCTGATAAGTTGGCAGCGTCGACATGCCCTTTGTATGGCCAGCAGACCAGATGCTGGTTCGTACTTTGATCCCGATAGCGGCCGAGCGTATCGTAAGTCACCAATGACTACACGGCTACGACAAGACGACAACGGCGCGGCTTATCGAAGACCAACGCAGGTGGCCATAAGATCTCCATCATGAGCATCACGATGCCCCTCCCCCGCCGCGATGACCCCTCCAACTGATAGCACTTCGACATAGCACGGGTGATAGGAAACAGCGAATTGCATCCTCGAAAAGATGCAATCGTGCAGGAGACAGGCCACGATTTGTTAGGCCTAGGCGAGATAGCCGAGGAACCTACACTAGAGTATGTAACTCGTTGAAAAGAGGTTATGAACAAACCTCACCCAACCGGAGAGACCACGGGTATCTAGATACAGCCCGCGATTCGCCTTTTCGACTGCTTTTTTCCCACATGTATGAATCAGGAACATGTCATGTGGCCAATCTCGTCGGAAGACAATCAGAAAATGCGACTGTGATCTTCTAGGTTGTTTTGTATCTCAGAAAAAGTTGTCGCTGTCTCGTTGATTGGTTCTCATCCACCGAAGCGGGAATGTGCCGCGTTCCGGGCTTCTGATTGGCTGTTGACCTGATGTCTCGCGATCGTGGTCTCTGTATCACTTCAGCTTGTCCGAAAACAGGTGCCCCAAAAAAGACGAGAAGGTCAAGAGTTTGGCGTGGGAATGTTTGGAAACAAGTAGGCTTGGATGTATGTTGAATTCTAGTTAACCTAGTCGTTGGCCTTTACTGAGAACTCGATGATCTCAACATCAACATTTGCTAGTTAATAGGCTACAGATGTCAATGTTAGGCTTGCGATATCAGTCAATAACCGGACCTTCACGGCCATCAAGAGAGCATGAAGGTGAAGATCAAGGGTCTCAAGGTCTGCAGGAATGCGGATGGCTTGGTAGTTCCCGTGATGCTGTCTCACGAGTCTCGGCCACGGGTAGCAATCGTCAAAGAATGATTCGCGAACAATTCGATACGCAACCGAAGTCGGCTTCTGGACCCTGTAGTAGATGTACCCGACAATCTTTAATGAGTTGCCCCGCCCCCGCTACGTTTGCGGCCGGCCAGAGAAGCTTGCCATGTGGCCAAGCACGACGCATCGACAGGCTGTCTCGTTCGAGCTTCTTCCGCCCCTCCCCCGCCACACTTCACCACAGGTACCTACGTGATAATACACCTAGTGCAAGGCGACATCTAGATCGCTTGACCTGCAGGCTTCTTTGCCAATTCGAACATTGCAGCTATGCGCGAGATAGATATCAGAGGGCCTTGCGCCGCCTTTGGCGCATCGCTTCGGTGCTTGACGAACACCAACATCTTCTCTAGACTGCACCCGGGACCTGAGAGTCTTCAACGCCCGCAGTAATTGCTGACAAGCTATACTAACCGTCTCTGCAAGACGTTCGAGTTATTCTTCAGTAAGAACCAAAACTTCTAATAGGAAGCTGATCCAGGCTGACATGTCAACCAGCCTAGGTATCGCAGACACTGGCAATGGCGGAACCTCTTCTACCCGAGACCTACGGCACGATGCCACGGTATCCCGCCCACGACAACTCCGTATTCCCATCCTCATTACGAGGGAAGCGCATCCTGCTCTGCACCGAATCCTTTGGCCCCGTCAACGGCGTCAGCCGGACAACGTTGATGCTCGTCGAGCACCTGCGATCTCACGGCGCACTCGTCGCCGTCGTCGCGCCTCACAACCACACCCAGCACAACACCTTTTCTCCCACAACAAAAGATGACAGCCAGGTCGAAGTGCGGCTTCAAGGATACCCGTTACCTTTCAACCCAGAGCTCTCCGTCGTATACCCAGTGCGGGTATCGGCCCTCTTCGCGAGAACTTTTGGGTCAGATAGCCCGGCCGACCTCATCTACCTCGCGTCGCCGGCATCTCTGGGCTTCCAGGTCATGCTGCAGCTCCGACAGCAGCCCAAGGAAGAACGGGTGCCGGTGATCTGCAACTTTCAGACCGACCTGGCGGGGTACTGCGCTATCCTCTTCCCTCACCCGTTCAGCACCATGGCCGTCTTTGCTTTTGCAATGGTCCAGAGCTTTCTGTTCCAGCATGAGTCGGTCAAGACCATCTTCTACCCGTCCCGATTCGTGCGCAAATATCTCGAGGCCCAAGGGGTCCAGAGCTCCAAGCTAGAAGTGCTGCGACGAGGCGTCAAGACGGAGGTGTTCCGGCCGGAGATGCGCAGCGAGGCATTGAGGAAGCAGATCGCCCCGGACGGAGAGATCATCCTGATATGTGTCTCTAGGGTGGCGGGTGAGAAGGGGTTTGACTTCCTCGCCAAGGCAGTAAAGGAGCTCGATGCAAGGGGTCTCCGCTTCAAGCTCTACGTCGTCGGCGGGAACCGTAATGCAGAAGTGGAAAGGGAGGTTCATGAAATGTTTGATCCTTTGAGAGAACAGGGCAAGGTCATCTTCGCCGGGTTCAAGACCGGGGACGACCTGGCAACGGCGTATGCATCGGGCGACATTTTCCTCCACTGCTCCGTCACGGAAACATTCGGCTTGGTCGTCCTAGAGTCGATGGCAAGCGGCGTTCCGGTGGTCGCCCGAGATGAGGGCGGGCCGAGCGATATCATCGACAATGGCCGCTCGGGATACCTTGTACCGCCCAACGACCTGGACACATTTGTCGACAAGGTCATGTACCTCTCCAAAGACAGAGACTGTCGAGAGGTAATGGCCGCACAAGCTCGAGCGATGGCATGCGAGGCTACCTGGGAGAAGATCAACAACCAGGTCGCCTGGAGGATGATTGACACGATTGAAGAGCGAGAGCGAGAGAGAGCCCAGGTTACCCATCAACGGGCGTCCATCGCTATGCAAGCCAGCCAGCTTGTGCCAATATACAGCTGGCTGCTGATGAACAACGCCATGCGCGACGTTGTGGTGGGTAGGATGGTAGATGCCAAGCTCATTGGCGGGTTCGGCGTCGTCATGACTTTCTGGTTCTTGACGGGGATGTATCTGGCGTTTACTGAGGCGGCTCTATGGGCCAAGGGCATATTGCCACGGTATCGGGGTCAGCGAGTGGCAGAATAGTGACACGGAATGGTTGGTTGATTTTCACTCAAAGGCGTCGGTGCAATGCTCCCAGAACCGAGACCGGTTCACTGGTGTTTTGTGGCGTAGTACTGGCGTTTGGCGAATGTCTTGGTAATTTGGTAGTATTTTCGATGGGGCCACTGGTAGCGAGTAACTCCTTCGTCGTCATTGGCGATGTTTGAACTGTGAATCTTAAGATGTTAATTCAATAATGAACCGTCGACGTTGAGATGAACCGGCAACGCTTGCCGCGATAGCCGATTATTCCAGCATGGCCGCGTCATTGAAGGCAGGTGAGACGGTGGGACACCGGGTTGGCGAGTTTATCACCAGTGGAGTGTTCGTACGGATACTGAAGAGATGCCCCTTGTTCCCAATGCCGCTCTCACCTTATTACAACGACTTTGAGTTATCGTCAAGGGGGCCGGAAGGTGGGCGGGCGTGATAAACCGTGCCTAAGCCAGCTGGGGTCCCGAAACCGGTCGCACCACGAGCGACCGGGAGATGGAGGAAGCGTTTCGGGCTTCAGCCACGGTATGGTCCTCAGTAGTTATAATGGAACATTGTTGCTTTTCCTCGGCGGCCAAGAACCGAATCTTCAAGCATGAGCGGCGGTTAGGTGGGTAATAGTGATTCGAAAACTTTTCGTATATCCGTACGTAGTAAGTGGTCAAGGCATGTTGTATCCGTAGAGATGTTGACAGATCGCGGGGATGTTTCTGATAGAGGCGGCGATTAATTTCGTGCGATTTTTGTCGACCTCCTAGGCTCACCGGCGACCGCACCAGATCTCTGTATCCTAAAATTGAAGACAAGGCAGCTTCTCGGTAGATGGGCCGTTGGGCAGGACATTGTGCCAATGGGATACGCCTCAGGGGCGATCGAATTGATGAGCAATGGTAGGCCAGGGTTCAGACGAGATGGAAGCCAAGCTTTTGGTGACAGGAGATTAAAAAGTCGCAGGGGGCAGTGACAATAGGTCGAAACGTTGTGGTGAGGATGAGGGTCGATGGATGAAGACCGAACTTGCGAGGGGTGGCTGGTGACGTTGAGGAGGAGATGTGGCTGGAGAGAGCCGCTTCGCCCATCGCTGTGGCTAGTGATTGATGTGGCTTGTGCTTCGAATGTAGCTGTGGCACAGTGAGGTAGGTATTCCCGCGCTCAAAAGAATTTCGGAACAGGTCAATTGGAAAATGTCAAATATTCTTCCGAATTCAATACAATTCAATACAGTGAATTGCTGGGAACTATCGGCAACATGGGCCTCCAGTGTATGCCGCTCAGCCGTGCTGGCCCATTCTTCATTTTCGTGCGCGGCGGTGTCCATCGAATTGGGCGAGGTGCGGCGTCTGCATGGATGCCATGGAATTGCCCAGCGCGCTCGACCTGACCGTCGTGCTAGACCCACGCGTTTCACCTGAGACAAGGGCTGCTGCCTGCAGTCTGCACTCTGCAGACGCCGCGCGTGGTAATGCAGGCCCTCCGCCATACGCTCGGAGTGAGTACGAGTACTCCGTATGGGGTGCCAGTGAGTATAGAGGGCGCTGGAAGAAGTGAATTTTGTAATGGTTTACTCATTGTGAGAGCCGGCTTTGGCCCTCTTGGGCTCTTGATGTCCGGTGAGAGGCGTGATGATGGTCGCCATTGTTGGAGCGAATGGCTTGATGGACGCGACACCGGCTCTCTTCGTGGCATCAATGTCCGTCCGCCAATTGTTCGTTGTGGCGGCTCATCCTTGCGATGCGTACCACAGTCATCGCATCCGAGCGATAAGACGCAAAGACCATTCGAACACAACACGTCCCATGCTCTGCTTCTTTAGCACGCAAGGCAGCTTTGTTGCTGGCATTGGAATACACGGATAGGTGGTCGTGGTACCCGTATTCAGTCGTGTACATCGGATTGTGCAGCGTGTGGCTTCAAAGTCTAAAACCGGTGGCTGCTGTCGCCGATGGGATCCAAGCCCCTAAATACATCGCACCTGCCACTGCCGACTGTGCCTCTCGAATCTTCACTCGCAATTCGGGTGGTGGAGTGGTGGCTGATGAGGAAAAGGCACTTCTGGTGCGAGTGTGGTCAGGTAGGGAAACACAAGTATCGTACTTTGTGCCCCTGGCCAAACAATCTTCACTCAAGACCCCTGGCGCGTCCCACCCTGGGCAATATAGAACCAATCAGAGGCAGTTTATGGCCCAAAACTGCTTCAGCCCCCGACCAGTCCTCGAACGACGCTTGTTCCATCTCCAGTCGATCCGACAATGCCATGGGCTGGGTACTGGCTCGAGGTAGGGATATGCTCAGCAGATCCAGGCACAAGTGGCACATCTGAGCTTCCCCTTCGAGGGTGGCGCTCAAATCTTGAAGCGTAAAAGTTGGAAGAAGTAGACCATCGATGGGGATGTAGGAGGGCGACACGTCTCCATCGTCTGGCGGTCAGTCCGTGTACCGTTTTGTCGATTCCGTTTGGTTCATGGCCACTCCGTTCTATCCCTTAGTGTGGCCAATAATGGCTGGTCCACAGTTGATCTGGCCGAGTCCCGTATTTCTCGGGCTGAGCGAAGCGCAGAGAGCAGACTGGCAGGGGGGAAGAAGAAGAAGAAGAAGAAGAAACGAAGCCGAGGCGGTAAGGCGAAAGAATTGTCCACTGGCACACTGGAAAGACTGCAGAGGCAAAAAAGGGAGAGAGAGAGAGACAGTGGGAAAGGGACCTAGGGAGAAACGGCGGCTGCCAATGGAATGCGACCGAGGGATACGTACTGGATACGTATCCTGGGGGTATAGAATGGGTCACGTGCATCACGTGCTTCGATTTGCTAAATCTTTCCCTATAAACCGGTACACTAGACTCAAAGAAGACTAAAGGAAGGTCCCCCCGGCTAACCTTACCTCAACTTACCTCACAGCCGCCTCCAGTCTTCCCGTCCCTCCACCACCCCAGCAGCCAATCAGAAGCCTCAGATCCAAACTTGGTACTATCCCGCTACAGCCTCGGACCCTCTGCACAATTCGCCCACATTCCTCTTCTCTACTTCCCTCCATCCTCCATTCCTCCATTCCTTCCAGCCCACCACCGTTATTCAGTTCAACCTCCTTTCCACACCTCTTTCTCCTGTGTCCCGTTTCCACGTTTCCAGGCCTGCCAGCATCCAACAACCCAGGTCCCTGCGCACCTCTCGTTGCATTTGCCGTCTCATAAAGTCACAGACCACACATAGTCGAGTCCGTCGTCCACATTCGCAAACATACCTCGTCCTTTCAGTCCATATACACTGGTCGAATTTGCAGTACATTTGTACCAGTTGTACCACCGTATCCTCTGTCTGTACAGTTGGTTGATGCACGCCTCTGGCCTCAGATCCTCCCCCAGAACCATCGTCATCCTCGTCAGGTTACCACCCCTGCCGACACTCGTCTCCGTCTCTTCCTCGATACACCTTGACACTCACACCCGACAATCACATTCACCTTGCCGCTCCTGACTGCATCCCACCAACTGCAGCAAACTCCCCGTGTCCACCTCTCTTACGGATAGAGCCCTCGTCTTCGCGCCCATCAGTCCATCAATCCCATCTCCATCCTATACTAACTACTCCGTACGGACCGTACCCAAGAAAGGCTCAAACCACCCCTCAGCCCTGCTGTGGATCACAACGTGTCAGGCCATTGCTCGTCTTGCCAGGCACCACGATGGTCGCTGCATGACACAATTCCTCCCACACGTCTCCTGTTGTCAAAGGCCCAGCCCTGCTGTGCCCTGCCCGTTTATCGACGTTTAATCTCCGTCCTTATTGATTCCTCGCCACCCCATCCCACTCTCACCCTCTTCCTTCCTGGCCTTCTCTCGTTCGTTCTGCGCCATTCCGAGTCGAGTCGACAAGACATCTCGCGACCAACCCGAGTACAGCCAAGCCAGCACTAACCATATCCCTTCCCTCTGACGGGCAGGTCCCTTTTTTACCTTATCCTTTCTCTCCTCTCATCGACTACTCTCTCTCTTCCTCTGGATCCGATTCGAATCGACTTGTCTCGCTTCGATCCCGTCGTTAACGAATCTTCGACACGCCAACCGATCAACCAAGCCATTCCGGGCACTCCACGAGGTGGACACGATTTACGCTCTTTCTTTGGCTCCGTCTTATTTCAATTCGCTTCGCTTCGCCGCCGGCCGGGACCCGACTTTGTAATTAGACCTTGGCGACGCCAAACCATCATCAGCAATTCGCTCCACCTTTTCTCTCGGCCCCGAGCCCATTAATACGATAGCCGCCCGATCTCCCCGGCTACAACGCTACCCTCCGCTTTCTCTCAACTTTATCGACGACAATGTATTGGAAGGTGGTTGTCACCACAGCGGCGCTGGCCTCGCGCGCTTGCGCCGAGATTCGCCCGCTGTCGATGGATTCTTCAATCGAGGTTCGCGCGGTGGACGTGTTGGAACGAAGTTACGAAGATGTCGCAAACCGGTACATGGAGAAGCGACAAAGCTCCATGGCGGACGCTGAGTGGGTTTCGAGAGCGACTGAAGTTGCCCTGAATAACGACGGCACCATCAACATGACGGCTTGGGAGCAAGAAACGTCGGCAAAATGCACCGACGCCCTTTCACACCTCGACCAGGCCTCGAACCCGTCCGGAACTTGCATCTGCTACAACTTGCCGAGTCTCAACGCCCAAACCGGTGTCTTCGAAGCCGACCTGCGGTTGTTCAAGATCTCCGAGCCGAACAATGCCTTCGCCGGTATCCCGCCGCAAAACATCCAGGTCGGACTTTCATTCAACGGAGCTTCCGTCTCGCCAGTCAGCGCCAGCAAAATTGGCAGCTCTACTGCTCGACGGGATGTCAGCTTTGAAGTTCCTTGGACCGGCCTGCAAAAACGTGTCGTTACGCCTCAGGCTTTGCAGACATATTTATTTGTTGGTCAGATTGACCAGACCAGAATGGTGGCACCAATGTCTATGTACGAACCCCCTCTCTATTGGTGCGCGGTCGCAGCAACAAAAGCTAACATTTTCAAGGTCACAATTTGAAGCACTCGTTATGCCGACCCTGACGCTAACTGGTGTCAACGCCGCCGGCCAGACCGTCAGCACGAACGTCTCCTCGAACGAAGCCGCCTTTCTCACCGGCGTCTTCTCCAAGGAAATCATCCGATCCGATCTCGCCGTCGCCCAGGTTGCCGTCGACGAAGTTGTGGCCCAGCTAAAGAATGGCACCGTCGCTTTCGTTCTCCCTGGCGTTCAATTGATGATCTTCCCGATCGGTCTCATCGTCACTAGCACCTGGCTCCTCATCGGACTGGCATTCTACGGATTCGGCACCTACGAGCGCATCGGCTACGCGGAGAGCTACAGGCGAAGACGGGCTATCGCAGGCGACACAGCCAAGCGTATATAAGTCAATGACATCACGCGACCGGATACGAGACGATTTGTTCGGGGCAATCTTTTTTTGAAAAAACGAGGGGCTATCCTACGAGCCGAGAAGGTTCTAGGAGTGGACTACTTATTCTGCCCCTGGTGGCGGAATCATCAGCATCAAGCAGCAGCGTGACATCTATATCTTTTTTTTATTTTGGCCCACTTCTCTTCATCCTCCACGTCTCTGAGGAGTCCCCTATCTGTCGTAAATAGTTGGATGTCAGTTTTGCTCTCTCTCTTCCCATAGAAAAGAATATCCACAACACAACAGTGAAGGCTGATTTTGCCTGTTTCTTTCCCGGTCTCTCGTCAGTGCCGTCCTTTTCGCGATATCTCGGTGTTGAGCCGCTGTTGGTTCGGTAATGGTACACCGATACTTTCTGGAGGGATATTGTTCGAACCTGCGGCTGTTGTGCGACATGTCACAGTTTGGGGTCCGTTTCAGCTTGGATGTGTCGAGGAATGCGACGTCACGGCGATCCGACGGTGTGGGGTTCTTGGGATGACTTCAGCCACACGTGGCTGACCAGGGGCATTTGGTGATTCGCCAGTCATTCATGGTACGACTACCATTCTTCATAGAAGTTTACATGCCTATGAGCCCATTAGATATGGCGCCTCGAGGATCGAAGATGGTGGTTATGTGATTTGGGGCTGTTGAAATACCACGCATGATCCACGAGATGATTAGAAGCCCTCGAGCAGATGATGAAAATGCGGATAGCATGGGTGAGTGTGATCTCGATGCGGTGGACCGCCAAGGCCGGCGGGAGATACGGTAAATTCGGAGGCGGAGGTCCGTTTTGAAGTCTCGGCGATCAAGTATTCGGCTCCAATGGGGTAGCTTGGCTGGCTGCGGACACACACTGACGAATCCCAGTACTAGGTTGTATATCTTGCCTCTTTGGGTAATAGCATCCAACTCTGCCGACGAAGAGGCTTAGGTGCGATTGCACCTGCACGTCAACTCCCCACTAAACCTCACATGTGCATGTACTTGTTCAATCAGTTGATTGAAAAGCTCCTGAGTTTGGCAATCGGTCATCCATAACGGGCGTGTTGCTAGCGAAATTTGATTGCTGCTGCCTTAGCTCCTATAGCTAGTTACTCACTTGGTAGGTATTGAAGGTATGAGGTATCTACTCACCTAACTCATACGGGATGATAGACTGACTTCCTACGTGCATCAACAATGGCTACTCTTGCTATTTCAGGTGAGAAGCCTCGTGAGATGGAGGGAAGCTTGCTTTCTGAGTTTCTGGGGGTGGGGTTTACCTTACGAGCAGACAGCAAAGTGGAGAGAAGGTTTCTTCTCGGGATGTTTATGAGAGTGTCCGACGGAATCTTGCTGATTTGGAGTTTTAATTCCAGACAAGGTACATACACACCCTCCAAAGACATCAAGATAATCAAAGCCGCTGTTTTCCCGTCGCGCTTGTATGGTTCGCGAGCGTCTATGAGCAAAATTCACATTTGCTTAATTAGATGATTTGATGAATCAGGTAGGTAGGTAGGTATCCGTGAGAGTGAGAAAAGGACTTCCCAGGATGGTACACACGTACTTCGGTCCGTCTTTGGATTGTTTCCGCAAACCCCTCAAAACCATCCGGGTTATCTAAGCCGACTTGGTTAGATAGGTGATGAAATAAAGTGTTAGTATACACGTCAGCAGGGCAGCCTGAGGGCCACGTACGAAGCTCAATAATCTTGGTATTGAACTGCGTATGTATGGGTAAGGAGGAAGTTGGTGGACAGAGCCCACGATTCCTCCGTTGGGTGTAAATAGGTGGATGGCCCGTTTGTAACGGGCCCCCAGACCACCTTCCAAATCCCTTTTTCTGCCGTCAACATTCCAACAGAAAGCATTACCCAGCAAACTTACTTGCTCAATAGATTCAAGGGGGCGCCCGTTGTGTACATGCACTTAATTTAGGCACCGGGAGATGTGGACCGACAAGTCTTGCTCCTTTCCAATCACCGAGTTTAACAAGTAGATCAGCTGGGAGGAACGGATAGGTTGACAAGGTTTTGTGCCCGAGAAACCACGCGACTTTTTTTTGCGCTGGGCGATAGCCTTGCTGGCGTCTTCGACCAAAGTCACTCGGAGGGTCATGTGACACCTCCACGACGTCGACGATGTGTGTATATCAAGACCTCTGTTGATGAAGAGGCTGAATAGAGTCGTGGAGAACTGTGCTTGTTGATAGCTTCAATCACCGGGCCTCTTCATGTCCCATGGACATTGTGTTCATAGCGGCCTCCCCGATATCGCCATGAGTCTCATTTCGCTTTGTTTGTATGATAGTTCCAATCTTGATTTACTTCTGTGATAAGATATGGTGTATGAAAGTGACTGCGAACACCCTATATCCCGAGACATTTTGCAGCTGCTCCAGCCTTGAGCCTTGTAAGAGAACTGGCGCTTAGCTATCTCGAGCAAGACATTTGATCGGAGGAAATGCATTTCTACGACCTCGGACTCTTACTTCAGTCTAAGGCCTCGTATGTATCAATCTCGGACAGATTGTGCTTACGCTTCCTAGCCATCGAATAACCAGACCGTAGTCGTCGTGCCTGCATATCACTCCCTAGTCCCCGCACTCACTACGGAGACTGATCACGTTGATGTTTATTCCTTCTCACAGACGATTAGATCTATCGAGTATGACCTTGCGCATACATCTAATACCTCCAACGTATCGTTCGAACGCCTTCCTTGGTTACTTTGTGCCAGGTTGTCTCTCTGCTGAACTCTCCGTTTTGAGAACTGTGCAGAAGTCGCCACTCATTATTAGCACTCTTGCACTCTTGGATGCTTATCTTTTGCCAATCTATCACTAAAAGGCATATGTTTCCCTACCTTTCTATCGGGAGAGGTGGAAAATCTGGAACTGCTTACAACGAAAATTTCTTTTCCCCACGTATCCCAGTCCAGATGATCTGTTGCCACGACGATTGGTCGAGCCACGCAGCTTTGGGTGCGAGAGCAGCATACGGCGACATATCCAGACTAGGGAGGTGGGATGCCAAGCTGGAAAAGGACCTACTTCGTTCTCCTGACTCCTTATTTCTCAATAGCACTATTTGCATACTAGGACTGCGTCCCGTGCCACTTGCGAGGTTCCAGTCCATATCTGTGGCGAATGGGTATTGCCCCTTACTCAGGGCTATTCTAAATACTCTATTCGACGTGAGATTTGAGAAAACTCCCGAAATGTGTGAAACTGCGCTCCTCTATATGAATGTTGAATATCAATAAGATTGTGCTCATTTGACTATGGATGCGTTCGTGTTGATCAACTTGGAATCTTAGATCATCAACTCTGCATCGTTCGTGATATCGCAGTGCCCTTGATTCATTCTGTTTACTAGGTAGCTGATGGAGAGTAAGCGGGCACCTTCAAATCTAAGGTCTCGAAGTGGCTGCTTTTCTTTTTCGCTGGGTAAGTGGACTATAGGGTTCAAGACACATCATCCATAGAGCCATATACACATTCAATGCCTTTCCAGGTGAGAATGAGTTGGGGTCTTGCAGCCTTTTGAAGCAAGGTGTCTTCAATCCTAGCTGTGTTCACATTCGCAGCACTCAGAGATCTCCCGTCACCAAAGGACTTGTGCATCACAGCCGGAATCTCGTGCCCTTGTCTAAGAATGCTTGATTCTCACAGAAGCTGCATACGAGACTATCCGAGGCAAAATATTACCGCTTGCATTTAGCAGTCCATGTTGAATCACATGTCATTTAGGTTCCTCTCTCTCTCTCTCTCTCTCTCTCTCTCTCTCTCTCTCGCTCTTGGGGGCCTCGGTCAATGATGATTATCGTGATCAGAAGTCAATGCCATAGATGCAGTGAGAGGCCGATGATCAGATGTGGATACTGCAGTACTATGCTTGGAGACGAATAGCCCGAATCATGTGAAGGAACAGCTTAAGCACTTAGAGTCTTGTGCTACGAAGAACATGATGTGAGGTATGGAGGGCTGGATCCCATGATGGAGACAAATAATAGTATCAACCAACATAACTCAAACTTGAATGTAATGTCGACTTTGATCCTCGGATGCATGCAAGAGAGAACTGTTTACGAGTCTTGCAAGTCCTCTGAAAACGTCAACTTTCCGATGAGACTACTACCGTTGTCCCTCTACAGACGAGGACCAAGAAACTCGCTTGATCGCGGGAGCAGACGACTACTAGGTTGATATATGGTAGTGATCGTATTCGATCTCCTGTTGAAGACACGAGCAGCTTTACAGACATGTGACTTGACCTATGCAACTCCTGAGGTCCAGCCATCCGCCCCTCTGTGAGACGCTAGAATGCGATAGGTCGAATGAATCCCCATATCTTCCACATTGTGTCTACCGGCAGCTTCCCTGCAGGACTTTGGAAGTGCATCATACCATAACACATATGAGGGACCTACTGCGCCTGTGGTTGGTCAATGAGTGTGGTGGTGTGCAGGTGATGGACCGTGGAAAGTTGTTGTATAGATGAATTGGCTTTCGCACTCAATGGGAATTTTTGTCATAACTGTAGCTCTTATACACTCAGGAGGCCTCAATCTCGTCACAACTTGACAAGAGCTGAAGTCAAATATTATTGCGTTACTCTCTAGCTCACCGAGAGGGAGGGAGGTACCTATCATGAGTTGTCGGCTTTCAATTCACTCCAGGATGGTCAGTGCGATGCCACGCCAGCTCCCATCTCGATCGCTGAATCACAGGACAACGCAGATATGGAGCTCAGTTGCGTGCTAGCTAGCCTCGTGGTCTGGGTCGATGGGGGCACGTTGGGCAGAGAAAGTTTGCTATATATCAAATTAAGGAAAACAAAAACAACACGGAGAAAAACATCCACAGACTCACATGTTTGACACAGCCTAGCCATTGACGCATGACGTCATGCCAATTGGTTCTTTAGTGTTCATTCTGTTGCTTTGCTGCTGTGTGGTTGAAGCCACAATGTGGCTTGAGTCCCTCCATTCCTCGTTGAATTTCACGCTTCAACCACGGGGATCAAGAACCAAATAGACTCCTGTGGCCGGGTAGTATCCGACTTCATCCTTCAATTTGACAACTTGTCCTCCCCTTCCGAACCCGGTGCGAGTCCTGAAACTGCCCAAATGCATCACAATACCGGCCATTTCCAGCGAATTCATGCGGCCAAGCGGTTTGCAGCGTTTGCTAGACGCCGGGCTCCACGTCAGTGCTAATCTTGGAGCGACACTCAGAACTCTCAATGCCCCTTCGCTGCCGGGCGCATGAATGATGCTCGTTTCTAACAGGGAACGCCTGTCCACCAACATCGACTCCATCGCCAACGCACACCACGTCGACTATTGTCGACGACCAAAGCACCAAAGCCCAAGATGGGTCCTATTTCTTCTCTCTCCCAATGGCCAAGTTGTCGTGGCACAACATCAGACGCAGGAACACGGAGACCCTTGGATGAAGCCCCCCGAAAACTCTCGCCCGAGGCAAGGAGGATGCTGTCGATATTTGACAGCTGTCACCAGGTTGCCCGGCGACAGGGCGAAAGTTGCCCACAGGACAAGTTGTCTACTTTGTTCTCAATCCGCCCTCGATGGCGGTGCGATTTCGCGATGACCGGTTGCTGGGCGCGGCCCCGTTGAGAAGTCTTGACTCGGCCATGGCACCCTCGCAGCACCCCTAGTTAACATCACCATCTGTACCATAGTATATCGATGTCATGCGTTGTGAGGCGGACGGGGTCCACCTTGGCGCGCTCAGGGACATCGGATGGGAGTCCGCCGTGATATCTCACCAATCATGGAGCGGAAGCACGCGGAGGCACAGAGCATTTCCTCTCAATATCGGGGGTTCGGCCGACTAGGGGGGACAAGGCCAGGCCCTGGACGAAAGCACTTGCATGATCGCTGGTAGGAACATCACACAGAGCCGGGGTTTCCTGCCTTATCGCTTGGCTGGAACTGTATTGTCTGCTTGTTATTCTTTGGTGGTTGAGTCGAAGGGGTGGGTGGTATATATCGTAAACTGGGTGGCCACCCCGCAAGAGCCGAGGATGTTTCGAACGCTCAGTCAACGTCAGAGTAAAGTCAAATTCACAAAACCTCACGATACTTGCTTTCCCACGCAGAAATTCTGGGACTGCCCGAATCCCACGAAAACACCGATTAATCACAACACCCTACTCATCATCTTGTCATAGAGAGAATCGACTCTCTCTCGAACCCCGATTCGATGACAGCCAAGATGGACGTTGCCACGCTCGTGGCGCAGATGAACGAGGCCCTCGCGTCGATCCACTCGACGATTGAGGGTCTGTCGACATCTGCAGCCGAGAGCGACACAAAGCTCGACGAGCTCGAGCAGAAGCGTGACATGACGATCGCAGAGCTGAAGGCGGCCTACGAAAAAGAGCGAGAAGAGCTCGCGGCCGCGCACCAGAAGGAGCTGGAAGACATTGCCGAGCAAAGGCGAAAAGAAGATGAAGAGCGAGAAGCCCGTCGCCGGCGGGAAGACGAGGAACTCGCAGCCCGCAAGGCCAAGGAGGACGAAGAGAAGCAAGGCACTTTTGATACCACTACCCGTAATGTCGAAGACGAGATAGACGACCTCATGGACAGCATTGAGGAAGAGACGGCCAAGACGATTTCAGAGGGCGAAGCGAAATTGGCAGAACTTGAGGCCAAGAGAACGGTAAGCAGGGCTGATAGACGTCCCGAAATCTGGCAGCATCATCTAACATCATCCGTCCCAGGAACTCAACCGCATGATCGAGGAGCAGATGAAGGCCGCGGTGCCTCCGGTCCCAACGCGAAAACGTGCGAGAACAGGGCGGCGATCAGGCACCGTCCCATCCGCGGAACCGTCTCCATTACCTCCGCCCGAAACCCCCGCCGAACCAGCCGCAGGGGACAAAAGCATAGACGAGGAGAAGCCCGCCGAGAACGGTGCCGTGCCCGAAGAGAAGGCCGAGGCGCCGGCCGAGGAAGACAAAACCCCCGAAGGTGATAATTCCCAGCCACAAACCGAAGAACCAGTGGCTGAAAAGAGCTTGGAGGAGACCACTAGCACCGAGAAGGAGGCGGCACCGGCTCCCGAAGCCGAGGCTGAGGTTGAGGCCGAGAAGGCTCCCGAGGAGGAGCCTGTCGCTGAGGAGGCCGCACCGGAAGAGGCTCCCGAGCCCGCGCCCACGGAAGACAATAAGGAAGAGCCCGCTGTTCCCGAGGAAAGCCAAGAAAGCGCCCCGATTGATGAAGAGGAAGCTTCTGCTGAGCCTTCCGCTGAAGCCCGAGATGCCGCTGCCGACGACGAGAAGCATGATGCGGTTGAGGTCAGGGGCCTGGCTGTGGAGACTCCGGAGACAGCGCCTGTCAAAGACGCTCCTGTCGCCGAGGAGCCTTCTACCGAAGAGCCGGCAACAGAGGAGCCGGCAACAGAGGAGACTGCGGCAGCTGAGGAGACCGCAACGGCAGATCAAGGCGATGATGCCCCACCACCAGAAGAGTCTACAGAGGAACCTTCCCCCGAAGAAGCTCCCGCTACTGAAGAAGTCCCCATCGCCGAGGGCGCTCCCGCCGCTGAAGAGCCTGCAACAGGGGAGCCTGCAGTGGAAGAGACTCCCGCTGAAGACGCATCTGCGACCGACAAGGAAGCCCCCGTAGAGGCGGCCGTGGAAGAGGTTACTGTGGCAGAGGAAGCGCCTGCTGCCGAAGAATCCGCAGCAGAGGAAGCCCCGGCAGAAGAAGTCCCGGCAGAAGAAGTCCCGGCAGAAGAAGTTCCGGCAGAGGAAGCTCCGGCAGAAGAGGTTGCGAGCACCAAGGAGCTAGCAGCCGAGGAGCCTCCTGCTGATGATCTACCTCATGATGATGCACCCGCTCCCGAGGAGGCTCCAGCTGAAGACACCCCAGCCGTGGAAGCACCCACAGAGCAGACAGCTGCGGTTGAGGAAACCCCCACTGTCGAGGAATCCACTGTCGAAGAAAATCAACCAGCTGCAGAAGCTTCAGCCGAGGAAGCCCCCAAGGAGGTTGTCACCGCTGACGAGGCTGCTCCCGAACCCATCGAGGAAGTTTCTGATGAAGCCCAACCGACGTCGGAAACTCCAGAAGAGGATGCTTCCAAGGAGGGGCCTGTCGCCGAAGATGCACCTGCTGAAGATGCACCTTCTGAAGAGGCTATCGCTGAAGAAGCTATCGCCGAAGAAGCTACGCCGACAGCCGACCCCGAGGATTCTGCCCCAGCGGAGGAGGCCAAGACGTCCGAAGAGAGTGCCCCTGCTGAGGACCCTGTGGCATCTGAGACCGATGTTCCCAGCCAAGACGATGCACCTGCCGAGACCGTTCAACTCACCGAGGAAGCGACCGAAAACGCTGAGGAGGAGGCGACACCAGCCGAGGCTGCCTCCCACGAGCCAGCACCTGAAGCAAGTGAAGATGCGGCTAAGGCCGAAGAAGTTGTTGCAAAGGACGCCCCAGTTGATGAAGCCGCACCTGAAGCGGCCCCAGAAGTTGCGGAAGATGATACCCCGAAGCAAGCAGACGAGGAGCCTGAAGATACTAGTGCCGAGGAAGTTTCTCAAGAGAGATCGCTGCCTGAGATCTCGATGAAGGCTGTCGAAGATGAGCCCGCCGCGGGGGAGGCTCCAGTCGCAGACAACAGCGACCCTGTCGAAGAGGAGGCTGCACCAGCGGCGGACCAGGCCGATGAGGATGTGTCTCCTGATGCAGCAAAGGACCGGGACCTGCCGGAGGTCGAAACCAAGGCTGTTGACGTAGAGCCAATCCAAAAAGAGTCAGCATCTCAAGAGGAGGATGCGCCGGCTCAAGCTGAGAAGGCGGCTTCTGATGAAGATCCAGCTGCCGATGAAGCCGTCTCATCAGAGGATGCTAAGCCTGTCGAAGCTGCATCCACATCCGCAGAAGATGCTGCGACCGAGCCGGCGGAGTCAAGCGAAGAACCCCATGAGGATACCGCTGCTACCGAGGACGCCAAGGACCCGGGAACGCCTCTTGATTTAGCACCAGCAGAAGAAGAAGCCCATGCTCAAGATGAGGTAGCTGCTGCAGACATTGAAGCACCGGATGCCACTCTGGCTGAAGATGAGACTTCTACCATTGAGAAGTCTGCTCTTGAAGAAGAGGCGCCGGCAGCGGATGATGCTCCTAGCCAGGATGAGGTTCCTAGCTCAGAGGAAATCGAGCCTGAGCATGCACTACCTACCGAGGAGACACCTGCCGATGAGGCTTCTTCTGAAGCAGTTCATGTCGAATCAGAGGACCCAGCGGAAGACAAGCCCGAGCCAAATACTGATGCGCCTGCCCCAGAGCAAGCTGCCGACGAGGAGACGGCCGATGCAGCGACTGTCGAGCCGGCCGCTGATGAGTCGGCTGTTGATGAGCCGGCTGTTGATCAGAACGTCGCTGAGGAGAACGTCGCGGAGGCAGCTGCCTCGGATGACGCCGAGGTCGCGAAGGATGTGACTCCCACTGAGGAAGCGGATTTAGATCAAGCCGTGCCCGAAGCAGCATCAGCTGAAGAACAACCAGCAGCTGAATCGGAAGAGCCTGCAGTCCAAGATGCTGCAGCTGATGCTGATGAAGCTGCGGTTGAGGAAGATGGAGAGACCGCCCGTGCCGCCCCGGAAGACGAACCTAGCAAGGAGACTGTCACAGCCGAAGAAGAGGCACCCGCGGAAGAGCCAAGCACCGAAGCACCAGCTACCGGAGAGGTCGAAGCCCAGGATGCCAGCGAGGAGCAAGCCGATGCTATCCAAACCCAGGACACCGATGCAATGGCAACCAAGGAGATTGATGAGCCTGCAGCATCCCCCAAGGAGGACACTGTCCAAGCTCAGCCTGACCCTGAAGAGACAGAAGCCGAAGTCAGTGAAGCACCCCCGACAACCCAAGAGGAGGAAGAGCCCGAGCCAACCACTGCCAGCAAAGATCTTGACGATGGAGATTCCGAATACCGGGACGCTTCACATCCGCCAGAAGAACAACTCACTGGTGGTGTCGTTGACACAGCTAAGGACGATTCCACTGCTGGGCCTTCTGACGTCGCCGCCGACGCCCCTACCGATTCTGGCTTGACGGAAGCCGCTGCTGAGCCTGAGGGTCATGTCGAAGATGAAAAGGTCGAGGTTGCCCCGGCTCCAGCTGAGCATGGCGCAGACGCAGAGGGTCTTGCAGTTTCTGCAGCTCCTGCGGATGAGTCTGTCGCTATCGAGGCAGATGACTCTGTTGTTAGCGATGCCCATGCCGATACCGAAGAACCTCAGCCCTCTACTGTTGACGCTGACAAGGAGGAGGCAGAGCACGCCGACGCTACTCTTTCATCGACCGAGGAGGTAGCTGCTCATGCGGATAGCTTCGAACCTGTTGAAGACAAAGCGAATGCAGACGCGAGCGAGGAAACACCCACAGCAGACGTACCGGATCAGCATGAGACTGTAGAAGAGACTCCCGCCATCTCGGGTGATCTTGGACACGACGAGGGGAACAAGGATCTGGAGGACGCGCAAGTCGTCGACAGCCAGGCAGATGCCGCACCAGAGACACTCGCCCACGGAGATGGAGACGAAGTGGACGTTCACGAGCGTAGCGTCTCTCTCGATGAGCCTGAATCACCGCCAGCCGAGGTCCATGATGTCAGTCAATCCGAAGACCATCGCGGTCACGACGACGAGGATGCAGCAATGAAGGCTCCACCTGGTCGCGAAGTTGACGTGGAAAACGATGCCCCTCAGCATGACTCCGACCATGGTGAATTTGAAGTTGTCGAGGCGCCCCATGATGACGCTGCTTCCGATGAGGTTGATCAATCTCATGGGCCCGACCTTTCCGTCATCACGGAGCACACTGAGCCTGCTGCATCCGCAGCTGGCGACTTCTCTGGTCCAGCGGCAAAGGCCGAGGATGACCTCCATCCTGTGTCTCTCAGCCGGAATGTGTCTGAAGCGCCGGACGCAGCTATCGAGAGTTATTACGTGACCGAGCCCACGGGCATGGCTACGGACGACAGCTACGTGCAAGATCAACAACAAGAGAGCTTCACGCCCAGTCATACCTTTGTTGATGGTCACTTTGACACCAGACAGGTTCACTTCAATGAAGAGGAAGACGACGACGACTCCTCTCCAGTTCTTAGTGTCAGGGATGATGATAGCGACGCCGATGAGCCCGCAGAGACCTCTTACAACCCATTCACCAGGGCCAGAGCCGGTTCTACAGCCCACGCGCAGCCGACATTCCATTCACAGGACATGCCGTACAATCCTTTCGCTTTGCAGACGGTCATCGAGGAAGAACCACCCCGGGAGACGACCAACCCTTTTGCGAGAAGCCCAAGCAGAGAGCCTCAAGAGGACTCAACTAACCCGTTTGCACGTAACACGCCTAGTGCTGCAGACTTCCTCCGTTCCGCCAGCGCTCTAAGCAACCACCAGCCTTCTTCTCCCGAAGAGACGTTTGCTCGGTCTCCGAGTGCTCAAGGATTTCGCCGTGATAGCGTGAGCTCCAACAACCCATTCGCTAGAAGCACGACTCCTGTCGATCGAAGCTTTTCACCGGCCCTAAGTACTCCTGGACGACAACGTGCACCTAGCAACCCGTTCGCTCGGAGCACCACACCGCAGGAGAGCTACCCACTAGCAGAAGAGAGCGACTCCGAAGATGAAGAGGCCATGATGGCGGCAGAGTCCGCGTACAAGAACCTGTTCCCTGTCAACCAGTCGCCCGAGACTGCGAATGATGGCTTCGTGTCCGCCGCTCAGTCAATCGAACGCCGCCAGCCTACGCCGCAGGTCCCTGAGTCGATATACAACAACCCCTTCGCCAGAAGCACTGCATCTGACCAGAGCTTCCTGCCCACCGCAAGTACTTTGGGACAAGCCCAACCAGATGCCTCGTACAACCCATTCGGGGCAAGGAGTAGCACTGTTGGTGGCGATGTCGATGAGTCCATGTTCGACCAAGGTTATCATTCTGCCGTTGGAGGGCACGAGTTTGCGGGTGAAGGTGTGATGGATTCTTCCCAGCAGTTTGTTCAAGACAACAGCGCATTGTCTGCGAGGCACCTTGCTCCGGTCACTTTGGATAGCATCCAAGAGCGATACAATAGTGAACTGGAGGATATGGATTCCGACTCTGAGGAGCCCGAGAGTCTCACCACCTCCCAGCAGCTGCCGGCTTCGCAACAGCGAGCTCCTCCTCCTCTGCCAAGCATTGCAGAGCGGTCCCGTCAAGGGTTCGACGACTCTTCTGAAGAAGAGGAGGACTGGGATGCTCGTGCTCCTCAGCCCAGCCAGATCAATACTTTGTTGACATCTTCACCGTACAGATCGAGCCCCCCTCCCCCTCCCCCTCCCCCTCCGCGTGTTTCTAGTTCCCAGGGCCGCTATGAACAAAAAGTCGAAGACTCATCCGAGGATGACGGCGACATCTTTCACGCACAATCGCCAGCACAGCCAAACCCACTCTCATCATCGCAGTATAGGGCAACTCCTCCACCACCTCCTCCGCCACGCGCGCAAAGTTCACAGGGTCACTACGCTCAACAACCACTGGAAGACTCATCGGAAGAGGAGCAAGCCGACTGGGACGACGCCTTCGAGCCCGCGCAGCCTAGCACATTCCCGACCTCGCAGTTTGGATCTACGCCCCCGAGTCCACCTCCGATTCCACCACCCCGTGCCCCCAGTTCCCTGTCACAGAGCCACTACAACGTTGAGGACTCGGACGAGGAAGACCAAGGTGTCTTGCGCTCTGCCGCTGCCCAATCCAATCTTCTTCCCAGTGCGCTGTCACCGTCTGGATATCGGGCGACTCCGCCGCCACCACCACCGCCGCGTGCCCCCAGCTCTCAAGGCTTCTATCATCAAGAGCAAGCGGACTCAAGTGAGGACGAACACCCCTTCAGCCACGACATTGCTCGACCTGGTCAGTTCCCCATTTCATCATCATCTCAATTCAGGGCCACACCGCCCCCACCCCCGCCTCCGCGGGTATCAAGCTCGCAAGGTCAATACCGCCAGGAGATTGAGGATTCCAGTGACGAACAGGAGGAGGACGCCTGGGCCGTTCGGCCTAGCCAGATACCAAATCTATCGACGTCGCAGTTCAGGGCGACCCCGCCGCTGCCTCCGCCTCCGCGCGCCCCCAGCGCACTGGATCGTTACCGTCAAGAAGTTGAAGACTCCGACAGCGAGGAGAATGAGGAGGCATGGGAAGCTAATCGATATGGCCAGACAACGAGCATGATGGGAGCAAGCAACCTGATGGGGACCAACCTGATGGGGACCAACCAGATGGGAGTCGACTCGACGAGATCAGCAAGCTCGCTGGGCGCGAGTCCGATGAGAGCCGCCAGCCCACTGCAATCGACGAGTCCGTTGTCGATCAACCCGATGAGGGCACCCAGTCCCTTGGCATCGACAAGTCCAATGAGGACGGCCAGCCCACTGGCGCAGAGCAACCCGATGGAGTCAGCATTCAGGGAGTCGGTACCGGCAACAAGCAGTCAGGACCTACAAAGTCATCAAAGAGAAGAAGGCGGGGAAGAAAGCGATGATTCATGGGAGAACATTGGTAAGCGCGGCGGTGACGAGATCAGCCCGGTCGACGAGAGGTTCACCACCGCCATGCCTACACCACAACTGCGCGTCGACAGCTACGAGCAGCAGTGGCCGAACGCGAGCAATGACCAGATTTCCACGGCATCGACGTATCTTCAGCCAGCTGGACCAGGAGACTTTACGGATTCTGATTCACAACAGTACGCCACCCCGTTGGCTTCGGCAGGGTTCAGCGCGTCTTCACAGTATACGCAAGGGGCCCTGGGCTCGCCCCGTCACCCAGATTCCATCGGCAACAAGGATGTCTATGATCAGACGTACAACCGAGGAGGCACTAGCTCTCTCTACGGTCAAGCGCACGAGACTTCGCTCGCCGACGAGCTTGCCCAAGACGACGACTCGGATGATGACAGCGAGTATGACCACTCGGAAGCCCCGGCCTTCCTCACCCAGATAAACACTGCCCAACAACAACAGCAACAGCAGCAGCAGCAATCATCAAACGAACCTGTGCTGACGCAAGTCATTGACTCGTTCGACAGCGATGAAGATGACGGCCCCAAGACCGCGGTCATGCAACCGGATGATCACCCGACGCAGTATGCCTCTTCCCGCTTCGGAGCTTCAACATGGCGGGATGAGCTCCGTTCACCCACCGTGTTCGGCGCGACGAGGCACAGCCGCTCGGGGTCTCTCTTGAGGGAGGAGGTGCAGAAGTCGCTTCATCAAGAGGCCACTGCTGGCTACTCGTCTCCTCTACGGTCCGCTTACGAGCCTGACACTCGCGTTGAGGACTCGTACGGAGGAGAGCAGGTTCAGATGCATAGCCAGGACTTTTACGGACAGCAACCAGTCGAGACTTACGCGCAAGACCCTTATGCCCATCAGCAGTACGGTCAATCGCAGTTTGGACAAGACCAGTTCGAGGCGCAACCTTACGGACAAGCATATCCCCAGCCACCATATGGACAAGCGACTTCGTGGCAGCCCGAGGTACAGGTTTCCGAGGTACAGGCGGAAGAGGAGCATGAGCAGACAACTCCGCAGTTGGCACCACAGCAAAGTGAGCAAGCACCGGACATCAGCCCCTTAGCATTGCGTCAGGAGGAGTCACCGGCGACGCCCTCGTCGTCGCAGGGGACACCCTCTCGTGGACTTGCGTTCAGCAGGCACAATCCTGACCGACCGCAGACTCCGCCTACTATGCAAGCCGAAGGGGATTTTGATCCCGAGCTCATGGTCCCGCGCGATGTGACCAACGTCCCCTGGCACGCCCGGGCCGACTCGGTGCCTCACTCGATGCGAAGCCAGAGCACACTCGACTCTGTCGCGTCATCGCCGATTCATTCGGCGTTGCACGCTGACAAGCACGAGCCGGTGATTCGGGACTCGTGGCCGGCTTCCGTCCATCACCTGAACTTGACGAGGCCACGCAATGACTCTTCGCTCACTGACCGCGAAGAATATGATCCATTCAGAGATGGTGAAGACGCCGCAAAGGCAGCTCGTGGACCCTCGGGTTCCGTGGGCTCTAGTTCAGACAGCCCTCCGCGGAACGCGGCCACGAACAACTCACCTGGAAGTCTGATCAGTAGAATGCGCGGCATCTTCGAGAACAACCAAGCCAAGCAAGAGCCGGCCAGCCCGGTCCGATCACGGCCGGTGTCGGGTGTGTTTCACTCCGTCCGGCGCAGCAAGCCCGGCGGCGGCGGCGACGACGTCGAGGACCGGGGATACGAGCGCAAAGCAGGGTTTCTCAACGAAGCCGAAGACGAGGTTGACGAGCAGAGCGCACTCCTACGAAGCTCTGCTGGCGGGTTGGAGGCAAATTGACCACGCTCGGGCGGAGCGGGGCTCAGAGTCGTGAGGGTGAAGCGGGACGCCGAGTACGATGGGCTAGAAGAGGATGACGAGATGGTCGACCGGCATCGTCCGAAGCGCCGCAAGTATCGGAAAGACCCGAGCGGCTTGCGGGTGCCGGTCCCTTGGAACCCCAAAGAGAAAGAAATCGGCGGCCCCGTGGAGCCCTCTGGCGAGAGCGTGTTTCGTCTGGCGTGGTTGTTTGTCGAGGGGTGGAGACAGAAACTCCGGAAGGCCGGGGATATGGTTGAGAAGACGCGGTGGGAGTGGGAGCTTGACGGGACTGCTACTGCCTGTACGCATAGTCGCGCGTCAAGTTTGACGTTTGGTATTATGATTTCGGACGCTCGTTTGCGCGTGCCGGAGGAGTTGGGAAACAAGAGGAAGCAGAGGAAATCGGTGCATTGGGCGTAGGACACACACGATGGGACATGATATTACGACTAATGGGTTACGGATACGGTTATGGACATGGCTTACGGTTATAGAGGATAATGAAATAATGATTTGACGTTTTGGAACATTTGCTGAACCTTTGGAACACAACGGCGACTTTGTATTTCTTCGTGACTTGCAACTCAACTTCAACTCAACTTCCCCAGGGAAATGCGGTGGTACAAAGTTTGAGAACGCGTCCAGGATCAACGCCCTAACCGTTCCCATCAGAGTCTTTGCCAAGGTCGCAACCGGCAGTTCAAAGTCGTCCTCGGACCATCTTTCTCCCCGCATTCTACATGGTAAAATCGACGATGAGGGAGCGCATCAACACTGTGTGTGACTGAACACACAAAGTGAACAGCTCCGTCAACCCCAATTCTTCTCACATGCCACTTGCAATATTACCTAAGCGACATCCTCGGTCGACTGACTAGCACAAGCATGTTTGTTCACTTACAGATGTTGAGCTCCTGTTGACCTCCCACCCATCAACAAGAGCATCCGTCCAGTCCCCTCCACAGAAGCTTACCTTGCTTTGGACAAGTGACTGGTCCCAATGGAAATGGGGACAACCTGACTTTTGTTAATTAGGATGCATGAAGGGCACAGCACCCATCTCACCTGATGATAACGATAACGTTTCTCACTCTACACCTTTAACCCCAGCGAAAGCCGCAAGCAAGGTACTCGACATGTTTCTACAGCATAATGACTCTGCTGTCGTGGCCACCACTACGGGTTCCTCCCCTCCCTCTGCCGCAGCGGTGCGAACCTTCAAGCGTGCTGCCGTAGCGTGCAAGGCTTGCAATCTGCGCAAGGTAAGATGCATAGTCACGTTATCTGGCCCTCCCTGCGCCAATTGCTCCGTGGACGGGATTACATGCGAGGTCCTGAGTCGTAAACGACGTCGGTGAGTTTCCTCGCTACTGGTTTCTGTGGTAGTATCCATATCCAGCTGTAGCGAGTTGTCCTGACAAAGGCAGCAACTCGGATCAACTCCCCATGAACCCATCCCTAGGCGGAGGTGGGGAGAACACGTTGATCGTCATCCCACAAAGAGCACAACCCAGAAGACGACTCTTGGAACCCCAGACTCCAGGGCCGTCTTCGGGCACGCTAGAAAATGAAGAGGCTGTTGAGTCGCGGGACGACCGCGTCACGTCCGCGCCGCCCGAAGATCACCGGCGCACCGCCAAGGTCAACGGCGGCCCGAGGTCGTCGATGTCCCCACGCGCAGCCGAGACACGATCGGTTGGTGGTGGGCCATCCGCGCCAACCACTCGGCCTTATGATGCCGTGCGGGCTCTGCTTCCTCCCAAAACTCATCGGCCTCCGGATCCATCCCACGCGACTGAGGATAGCTCCGCGTATGCTGAGACGTTGGAAGGTGGTAGGAATCGCGAGGATGGATGTGTCCCGTTCTATCCAGGTAAGACTACCATCCTGGTCCCATGATGCATGAAGCATGGCTTCAAGATAGGTCTCTACTCACACTGAGTCTGTCTAGGAGATCAACGTGGTCCTGCGTTCTTGATCGATATCTGTGAACCCAACAGGTCATCGAAAGACAACCACTTCCTAGTCCCGATGCCGTCAATCAAGGCCCTTTCACCGGAAGATGTCAATTATCTCAGGATGAAAGGCGCTTTCACGCTTCCCCCGCCTCATGTCCGCGAGGCAATGATACGGTGCTACTTCCACTATGTACACCCATTTGCGCCAGTCCTAGATGCAAGCGAGTTCATCACCGAGTATGAGAAGGGTAGGAAAAGCCTGCTGTTGCTCTGGAGCATGTTCATCGCGGCCGCGAGTGTGAGTCACCGAATTGTTTTCCATTCCAGTGCTAGACATAGCTGACTGTCACCACAGTTTGTTGACGACAGCCTCTTGACGGAAGACTTCTTTCCCTCGCGAAGGGCTCTGAAATGGGCCATGTACCAACGAGCCAAGGTAGGTTTCCCCTCCCAATGGTCCGTCGCCAAACACCTAGCTAATGATACCCCCAGGCTTTATACGACGCAGATTATGAGAAAGACAAAGTGACACTCATCCAGTCAGTCTTCCTCATGGGCCACTGGTACAACAGCACAGACGATAGAGCCGGGCCCTGGCACTGGAACGGCATCGCCATCAGCCTCTCCCACACGATCGGCCTTCACCGCCTGCACATGCCCGCAAATCAACAGGCTTCGCAAGGGACCAAGCCATTCTGGAGACGTCTCTGGTGGTCTCTCTACTCCCGCGACGTGTGGCTTTCCCTGGGACTCGGCAGACCGATGCGAATAGCCCTCGATGACTTTGATACGACAATGCCGGTCGCTAGCGATGCCGACGTCCTGGCGCCTGAGGTCAAGGGCCAACTTGGCCGGAAGTATCTTCCTGAAGAGATGCAGTTTCTCTTTGATACCTGGCTGGCCTTTATCGGGTTGAGTGTCGCCCTTAGTAATGTTCTTGCGATGAATTATCGGGCCAAGGGGGTTAAGCCATCACGGATGGAGATTGAGCATAGCGAAAATCAAATCCGAGGATTCCAGTACAGGGTGCCTGAAGCTGGAAGTCACAGTCGAGTCGTCGCGTCGCATATCTACCAGTTCAAGCTTTACTTCGAGTAAGTGCACTGCGCATCAGTCCATGAGATTGAAAGAGGGCAGTCATCTAACACATGTCAGAACATCAATCATCGTGCTTTATCGGCCTTTCATACTTGATACCCCAAGAGAGGTCCCGGCAGCAGACCAAGGAAGCTGGAGAACGTTTGCATGCCAAAAGACGAGGACTGCCGCGTCCAACGCAAGCGCAGCGATGAACTCGATGATGGCAGAAGACCTGATCCGACTATGTCACACAATCACGTATGCACCTTGACCTTTGCAATGATGCAAACCAAATCCGAGTCTCAGGTTCACTAACCATCTTTCCAGAGTCATCGCCCTAGTCCCGCCAATGCAAATCCATCTCTTCGAATCAACCTCGTCAAAACAAATGGCACGCCAGATGGGCAGACACAACCTCGCCCTCTGCATGGTCGCCATGGACGAGATGCGCAAGTCCTACATCTCGGCGGACGCGTCATACAAGCTCTTTGAAACGGCCATCAACAAGGTGGACAACGCGCCGCCTCACGAGCAGCATCAGCCTTCTCCGGCTGCTGCCGCCTTGAGGCCGGATAGGAGCGCGTTCGCAAGCCGGCCTGATGGGTATGGCCTAGGCACCGCGGGCATCATATCGGATATGTGGAGCCCGCTGCCGAACGCATACGCTGATAATGCCTCAATATCGGGAACCCAGTGAGTCTTTGATTGTGCGTATAAACTCGGCCATGGTCTAATACTTTCCGCAGCACCGATTCTTGGCTGGATATCCAGACTATGGACAGGCTATGGACGCTCGACGATTTCAGTCTGCCATGATGCTGCTCAGTCTCTCAGAATAAGCGAGACTCTCACTATTTCAACCGGAAGCATGAGTCAAAATTGCATCATATCCACTACGAATGACACAGGTAGCACCAACTCAGCCTCTCGGGCCAAGAGCTCATCGAACAGACCGAAACTTAGAAGAAGCTTCGTATGCCCTTTCTTGGCCTCTCATCCCGCCGGCCAACGTCATCCAAGGCGTTGGAAATGAGCGACCGGCTTTCGGCCAGATTCGACAAATCCTTAGATCGAAGGACCGATAAGCTCCGGGCTGTGCTACGAAATAGTTGAGGCGCATCGTGTCCGTAGGAAATCCGAGTCCCCGGGCAACGCGTCCGCCCCGAACGGCGCGCCACGACTAAATTTGCCCCACATGTTGCCGAGCCGAGGTACCTCGGCACTTGGGCCCGTTTTGGCGGAAGCACATGCAAGACGGCGGCTCAACAATCTTGAATTGCCCGAGGTATCAAGACGGACTTGAGAGATAGCAAATGTCGTGTGCTATCAGTCCTCAACAGTCGGTAATTACGGATGTCTGCCGAAATGAGTAACTAAAGAATGGAGCGATGGTGAAACAACGTACGATAGTTGCATGTGAGCTTTTGATCCAGTATCGAACTCGACTCGAGGGATAGAATCTAATGGTAAAGCGCTTATCGCATGGTTCGTTGCTTATCATTCATAGTAGCTTCTATGGACTCGGTGATACCTAAATCGAGTCACTTCTACGAACATAGAGACCTGGAATAATCATATTGACGTCTTCGAAGACTCTTCCATGGCGGACAAACTGCCAAACTAGAATACTTGAACAAACCCCAAATGAGTCCTAGTTTTTGCCGAAAAATCTAGAAGCTGCAATCTCTTGAATCCTGATTGGTGCATGTAGAGAATTATAAATATAGCTAGGATAGCGTACGATGCCTTCAACTCTTTGATTTCAACGTCTTTGATTCCCACCAAGGGTAGAATGGCAAAGCGCTCGCATCAAACCCCCCAGAAAACTCTTCCTTTCTCTTCTCCATGAAGCTATTCAACCCTTCCATGTTGTCCTTGGACCCAAAGGAAGTGATGAACATCTTAAGAGTCCAAGTCATGGGTCCCCTCCGGCGTATCAGGGCAATACAGCATCATGTCCCTCATCAACTTAGTACTCGTGATGGATGTATTCTCTGCAATTTCGGTAGCAAGGTCGATGGCATACCTCACAGTTTCCTCGGGAGTAGGTAGCAACTTGGAGAACATCCCACTGACGATGGGATCGGAAGCCGTATAAGTGTTTCCCGTTGTGACAATGTGGTTCGCCTTTGAGAGGCCGACGAGCTTCGGGAGGTAAAAGGCACTGACGGACTCCATCGTTAATCCGCGTCGTGCAAAAGGTAAGTTGATCTTGGCATCTTGCCAAGCGACTCGGATTGCGGCAGACAAGATGGAGGTAGCTCCGAAACCTGCCGCGCCTCCATTGACGGCAACGGTGGTTGGGGACTCACGGGTCTTTCCACTGATTCATCGCATCCGGATTTTGTTTGATCTTCATCAAGCCCTCTGGGCCCCCTGAAAGGTCCATTCCCGCACAAAAGGACTTGCCGGCGCCGGTCAACACGACAGCCCTGACGCGGTCATCATTGTCGATGATATTGAATACAGAGAATAACTCTTCGAGGATGTTCCCGTTGACCGCATTGTGTCTTTGTGGACGGTTGAGAGTCACGACGATGACCTTGGTGACGGCTGGAGCATCGCAGGGTACATGGCTGATGACGATGTCTTGGTAATTCAGTGACGAGTACAAGTCAATAATCTGAGGAAGTGGATTATGAGACATTCTGGTATAACCAATGGGCGTTGTCTTTGATATGAATAGGTAGTTCAAAGTTGCTACACGCAGGTTCCGCGTCGTAGTCGATATTGTTTTCGTGCCTTGATATCCTAGCAGTTCGGCCTAGATCAACACAGCAACATCTTCATTGATATAAACACTTCTACTTATAAATCATTGGATCTGTCTAGCACTATTCCATCGTCCGCTAAGGCCTCGGTACTTGAGGCAACGAGACTGTTGTTATTTCTCAGGCAAGCTCCAGAGCTGGGGTACTCCGCAAGCTTGCGACTGTTCTCAAATTATCCTCATTCGAAGTAAGACAAGCGCTTTGATCCGGTGTACTATCGAGGGATGATTTTTCGTTAATTGCTATAGCAAAAAGTGACTGAGCCAACGTTGAAGTCAAGAGACGGGCTACTCCGTCTGATACCAGCCACTCTGGCGTCCAAAGGCCCACATCCAGCCGAGGGTCACTGTTTTCTCTCACCTCAAACGGGACATCCTTCCGTCAGAATAACTTTGTTGCAGACGCCAGGTATCTTCGATTTGCAATGCGGATCCGACATCTATCTTGAGCGGAATTCCGTTGCTGCCAGGTCTCCATGATGGGAAGCGTTGGCTACGTCCAAGGACTGCGCCGTTCGGGTTGTCAACATGAATGGATGTCGGACGGTGTTCCCAACAACTGGCTCATAGATTACTCAACAAACGTGGGTCACTTGGACGTCTTTGAGAACAGCGAAGAGATGGAGATGCTCAAGATGGAGTTTCACAGCGAGATTATTTAACGGAGTCTGGCTCTGAAAGCGCCGACAGACAGACTTTCTGCAAATCGAAATCAGCGACACCTCAGAACCACTGAAATCACGGAGTCAATTGAAAAAGAGTCTCTAGGAGTGCCTAGAAATCTAGCCGTGGCCAATCGTAGATTATGGCGGCTCTTTGGAACCATATGGTCTCTTACGGACAAATAGCGTTCTCGCTCCTTAGCTTCAGGTCGGTTCTGATAGGACTCGCCCTCGCCAATATCAAAAACTGGCACTTCGTCTGTACTGTAAATGCAAATGATAGCTAGCTCTAGCCCGGCTACCATCAGAGTTCCTGCGACTAACTCTCATTTTGCAGATCCGATTCCTACGCGCCTTCATTAGACGTCTAACAGACTCTGCGCCGCCGAAGCACCTAAGCCCGCGATGCCGAAGAAGAGCAAGAACCGAGGGATTGAAAACAAAGATCCGCAAAAGGCTGTCTTTGCATCGTCAATTGCTAGATACGTCTTCAAGAATGGGAGACGGACGGTGCCTCCGGAGCAGGCCTTGTCCAAATGCGGGTTGCTACCGGAGGACGATGCCGAGTCGGCCGAAGTGGAACGGCTGAGGATGAAATGGCTGCCCGTTGCCCAGCTCAAATCCGGTTGGGATTCCGTGCATGGTCTTTTCGAGCCTGGTGAGCTCGCTCTCGGTAGATACACTGACCTCTGGTGGCGATGAGGCAGATTTTCTCAGCTTCGCAGTCAGATCAATAGGTTTAAACTTCAGGAAAGCCTTAGTTTCAACATGGGCGGCAAAAAGATTCCTCGTAAAAGGTCACTGTAGCGGTGTAATTGCGAACTCTCCCGGAGACATCCATAGTTTGGGTTGTGGCTAATTGTCGATCGAGGAGTTTAATTCATGCAGAGTTTGCTTGGATGTTGTCGCACCTGCAATACCAAAACTCCAATTGGCCCAAAGATGATCCAACGAGTTCACCCACCATGGACATGAGACACCCAAAACTTCTCTACCAGGCCCGCGGGAGTTGGGAGCTTGGGTCCAAAGGCGGGCGGTGAATTGTGCTCACATCCCACTTCCTGGCTGCATGGAACTAGCTTCGTGTACGTGTCAGCGCGCCGGATCCTTTCCTGATCTGCGCCGCTGCAGTCCTAAACTCTTGTGCTTCAAGTTCGTACACTGACACGCCAAGAAGGCATTTCCCTGCGTCATTGTGTCTCTGTTCCCCGCAAACAGGCAAGCGAGAACGAACTTACGAGAGGGAATTCATCGTTGCGCGGCGTTATGTTGGCAGTTTGTGGCATTTACGATGAGTCGTTTGTTGACAGATCGAAACTTTCCTCATCTACATTACCCGTACGACGGCCTACGGCTCTCAACGGAAGCCTCACTGGACTCCGAGAGGACTCCATTATCGACGGCGGACGGCGACATGACCGCCGTTCGAACCCGTTGATTACCTTGATCCGGGGTGGGAGGACAAAGGGTTCGGTTTGGCCGACGGAGCGGCATGGGGCAACTCGACGGCCGGCAGCTGGGCTGTGAAAATTCGCCGTGATGACGGCAGTTGTCCATCGCTGCGCCGTAGATGCACGTAGGCGACGGATCTCGGGACTAAACCCCTGGCGGCCTTAGTTTTAGGATCCAACGGGTTGGGACTCTGGGAGGCCTTGGCACGCGGGTGGGTGCCGGTGGGCGGGCATGTTGGTTTCTGGTCAGATTCGAAATGGGAATGGTCTCATGAGTCGGCCCCCTCGGCACCGATCCTATGAGATTCATCTAATCATTAAACGGAGCATTTCAGCAATGAAACACTCTGCAAAAAATGATATGGACCAAGATCGCGGGATGAGGATACCAAATCCGACTCGTTGCATGGGAGTGACAAGAACCCCCTGGCTTCACCGCCCACCAACAAATGCAACACTCCAAAGGCCCCTCCTCGAGTCTCGACTCGTTAGCGAGTAGTCACTGCTTACTTTGCTGGCATTCCATAGGGCAGAGAACGCTTAAGCAAGTCGGCGCGGAATTGGACTGGCGCCGAATGCCATGTTTCACTAGAGACGGGGACGGACGGGATGGCCGAGCTGGGCTACGAAGCTGGCACGAATCCGCACGATTGCGTTCATCTTGACCATTGAGATGGCCGGGATTGGCCCACCTGTCGCTCACCTCGCCGTGAGGAAAAAAAGTGGGAAGATGGGAAATCTTTTTTCGGGCATGATATCAGCGTTCATCCTCCTGCTCCACGCATGATGATGGGACCGAGGCATAACGCCTGACAAGCTCAGAGAATAGCCACATATATGAATGGGGGGGGGGGGGGGGGGGGGGGGGCTCAGGCGATTTTCGAATTTGAATATTATCAGGCCGATATCCCCTCCTGTTGCTGGGCTTTGTCTCATCACATAAGAAGTGCATTCAGATCTCACAGGTGACTGACCACATCAACAACACCCGAGGACCATACCATACCCTCGACACATACAACAACAACAACAACACACGTATACGAACACACTCCACATTGCACACACATACACACAGCATGTCGGAAACAGTACCGATCCCAGAGCCCTCTGGGCTGCCGTTTCTCGGCAACATCAACGAGATCGACCCTGAATTTCCCCTGGGATCCATGATCTCGCTTGCGGACCAGTATGGTAAGAGAAGACCCCTGACTCATGCGAGCCAGACCCCCCTTCCCCCCCCCCCCCCCCCTTATCTTGTCGACGACACGCAGCTGACAGTGACATGTGCGCCTGAAGGTGAAATTTACCGATTGAGATTTCCAGGACGTTCAGTTGTCCTGGTCTCGACACGGGAGCTGGTGAACGAGACTTGCGATGAGAAGCGTTTCAAGAAGTCCGTGAATCAGGCATTAAGTGTGAGTTTATTAAGCCGAACTGCGCTCATTTTAGCAGTCTGTATGTGTACATGGAAGTCATACTCATTCCCAAGTAGCAAGTCAGAGCAGGCGTCCACGATGGACTTTTCACAGCGAGGATGGGCGAGGAGAGCTGGGGTATCGCTCACCGCGTTCTCATGCCCGCCTTCGGTCCCCTTTCGATTCGCAACATGTACGACGAAATGCACGATATCGCCAGCCAGCTGGCATTGAAATGGGCGCGTTACGGCCCTGAATCGGCAATCATAGTGACGGACGACTTCACGCGGTTGACGCTCGACACATTGGCTTTGTGCTCAATGGGATACCGGTTCAACAGCTACTACTCGGCCGTTCTCCACCCCTTTATCGAGGCCATGGGCGACTTTTTGACCGAGGCCGGCAACAGGTCGCGTCGTCTGCCGCTACCCTCCATGTTCTACAGCGCAAAGGACCAAAAGTTCCAGCAGGACATCGACACCCTCAGAACCACAGCCAGAGAGGTTCTCGAGTCAAGAAAGGACGGGAAGAGCAATCGCCGGGATTTGCTCACGGCCATGCTGGAGGGAGTCGACACGAAGACGGGGAAGAAGATGACGGACGAGAGTATCATGGACAACTTGATCACATTCCTCATCGCCGGTCACGAAACGACGTCAGGACTCTTGTCCTTCGCTTTCTACCAACTGCTGAAGCACCCCGAGGCGTACCGCAAGGCCCAGCAGGAGGTCGACGATGTTGTCGGAAAGGGACAGATCAAGGTCGACCACTTGTCCAAGCTGCCCTACATCAACGGTGTTCTCCGCGAGACTCTGCGTGTCAACGCAACGATCCCGGTCTTCACCGTCGAGGCCTTTGAGGATACCGTGATTGGTGGCAAGTACGCTGTGGGCGCTGGTGAGACCATCATGAACCTCCTCGCCAAGTCCCAGCTCGACCCCGCTGTCTTTGGCGAGGACGCCAACGAATTCAAGCCCGAGCGCATGATGGATGAGAACTTCAACCGCATCACCAAGGAATTCCCCAACTGCTGGAAGCCATTCGGTAACGGCATGAGAGGTTGCATCGGTCGCCCCTTTGCCTGGCAAGAGGCTCTTTTGGTCATGGTCATGCTTCTCCAGAACTTCAACTTTGTGCTGGACCCCAACTACCACTTTGGTATCAAGCAGACCCTCACCATCAAGCCCAAGGATATGCACATGCGCGCTATCCTCCGCGACAACCTCACACCGACGACCCTGGAGCGTCGCCTGGCCGGTCTCGCTGAGCCCGAGAAGCAGGCCGAGCAGGCCAAGGCCAGCGGTGCTGCTGCCGGGGGCGAGACTGGAATGCCGCTGACGATCCTCTACGGATCCAACAGCGGAACCTGCGAGGCTTTGGCGCAGCGCGTCGCCTCCGATGCCGCCTCCCACGGCTTCCGCGCGACAAAGATCGACTGCCTGGACAGCGCCAACGGCAGTCTGCCCACCGACCAGCCCGTCGTTATCATCACGGCATCGTACGAGGGCCAACCTCCCGACAACGCTGGTCACTTTGTGGCTTGGATCGAGGGACAGGACAAGGCCAAGGCGCCCCTCAAGGACGTCAACTATGCCGTCTTTGGCTGCGGTCACAAGGATTGGGTCCAGACTTTCCACCGCGTTCCCATGTTGGTCGACACCACTCTCGAGCAGCTTGGTGCGACTCGCCTGGCCGAAGTCGGTCTGACGGATGTTTCGAGCGGCGAGGTCTTCACTAACTTTGAGTCATGGGAGGACGATATTCTTTGGCCCTCTTTGACCAACAAGTACAAGACGACCTCTGCAGAGGACACCAAGACCAAGGGCGTCGGCGTTGTCATCAGCAACCCCAGAACCTCGATCCTGCGCCAGGACGTCAAGGAGGCTACCGTCACCAAGACTGCGACGCTTACCAAGGGCAGCGACTCTAAGAGCATCAAGAAGCACGTCGAGATCAAGCTTCCCGAGGACATGATGTACACTGCGGGCGACTACCTTGCCGTTCTGCCCATCAACCCCAAGGAGACTGTCCACCGCGCGATGCGTCGTTTCCACATCGCCCGTGATGCCCACCTTAGCATCAAGACTGACGGCCCTACGTCCCTCCCGGTCGATACCTCCGTGCCCGCCAACGACCTCTTGAGCTCTTATGTCGAGCTTTCGCAACCGGCTACGAGAAGAGTAAGCATCAACCTTTCTACTTACCTTGACCATTGATACTAACAATCTTGCAGAACCTCCTTGCTCTCGCAGAGCATGCCAAGGATGAGACGACCAAGACTGAACTGAACCGTCTGTCCGGCGACGCCTACGCCGACGAAGTCAGCGGCAAGCGCGTCTCCGTCCTCGATCTCCTCGAGCGCCACCCCTCAATCGACCTCCCGATTGGCGTCTTCCTGTCCATGATGCCGCCGATGCGCATCAGACAGTACTCCATCTCCTCCTCGCCCATGGCGTACCCCAACAACGTCACCCTGACCTTCTCCGTCCTCAACGAGCCTTCGCTCTCAGGCCAGGGCCCCTACATCGGCGTCGCCTCCTCTTACCTCGACTCCCTCGCCGAGGGCGACAGCCTCCACATCGCCATCCGCCCCTCCCACGCCGCCTTCAGCCTCCCCTCTGACGCCGAGCACACGCCCATGGTCTGCGTTGCCGCCGGCACCGGTCTCGCTCCCTTCCGCGGCTTCATCCAGGAGCGCGCCACTATGCTCGCAGCAGGCCGCACCCTCGCGCCTGCGCTGCTCTTCTTCGGATGCCGCTCCCCCGAGCAGGACGATCTGTACCGTGACGAGTTTGACAAGTGGGAAGAGATGGGTGCCGTCTCTGTCCGTCGCGCTTACAGCCGGGAGTGCGATAAGAGCGAGGGGTGCAAGCACGTGCAGGACCGCATATGGCAGGATCGCGAGGAGCTCGTTGACCTGTGGAAGAAGGGTGCCAAGGCGTACGTTTGTGGCTCGCGCGGTGTGGCTGAGTCTGCCAAGGAGACTATGCTCAAGATCAAGGTTGAGATGGAGAAGGCCAAGGGTGAGGAGACGGACGAGGAGAGCGTCAAGGAATGGTTTGAGGCGCTGAGGAACATCCGCTACGTGACGGATGTGTTTGATTAGATGGCTGGAAAAGTCAATGGCTTTTGGGATTTCATTACTTCGTCATATCATAGAAGGGGATAGGAGTTGGAGGGCATTTGTCACAAGCATGTAATACCAGGTGGAACAAGTAAATCGATTACCTTGAATTCGAGATTCAGCATCCCTTTGACGGACATGTGCCTCCTCTACGCCGATCAGGTCTGAGACCGGGACACTTACGTAAACCCTCTTGATCTGGCACTTACCGAACAGTAGATGGAATCGCAAACTCGTTCGGCCTTGACTAGAAGCGAAAGCTTCAGACGCCAGACCGCTTGGGGCACCGGCTCCTCTCTGTTCACTGGCGGGACGGAGCTCGCGCTCCACTTCCTCCGACGGACACTCCAATGGAAACACTTTGACTTCGGCCAACGAACTCAAAACACGTGCCGGAAATCCGGACGCGGGAGGGTAGACCAGTGTTGCCGATGCGATTCGGCGCGACTGAAGAACGTTAACATGTGGCCCGTCGGGGGGGGGGGTCTTTGGCTCTCCGCAAGTGCCGATGCCGTCCCGCATGTTTCCCGAGTTCCTGGACTAGGGAGCCCCCTTTATAGATCTCAACGGCAGTCCTTGGCGTGAGGAACATGGTTCTTTGCGACGGTACTCTAGCCTGAATCGGGTATTCGAGTCCGGCACTATATTTGACGTCACTCTAGTTTGCTACGGTTGATTGAGATGTCTCCATGTTGCACTGCAGTCCTAGTGGTTTGGAAGCTCCACAAGCTTCGAGGAAGGTTTTATTATTATTTTATCAACTGCAGTGGCGCGAGTACGAGTTGCTGAGAATAACCGACAGCATGTTCTCGTCAACCTCTATGCCCCCCCCCCCCCCCCCCCCCCCCAGATGGACCCAAACCTTCCCTCTGCATTGTCTAGCATGAAGCTATGGCCAATATCTAGAGCTTCCCCGCACGATAAACATTGAATTACCGAGGCATCTGGGAGATCTCGAACGAGTCAGTAGCTCAGACGAAACGTTGTTGTCTCCCATATTGCAAGGTAGCGCTACATCGTGGGTTCCTAAGAAGAATCTGGAGCAGGGTCTGGACTTGATCGCATTGGGCATCTTCAGTGTCTTCCCGGAGTTCAAGAAGCTACCATACTATGTCAAAGTCCATTTGGAGTCCATTTGGATAGCAATCGATACCCAAGCGAAGCCGCGAGCTGAGCTTAACGTGGATCATATTCATACCGCCAGCGAAGGCAGCCAAAATCGGGGACAAGCTTGGCCATAACGTAGCTTGGACGATAAAACCGGCTCCCATAGTGCTCAATTCAGGTGCATGTGCCATACCAGAACTTGATCTGTTGGGAATAAATCCACGGTGATTTCCATTGTCTCATATTCGGACAACCACGCACTTGGGAAGAGCCGTGGCCTGTCATCTCCTCGTTCTCTCTTCCGACATTTGAGAACAACTCAAGAGTCGGTACGTCACATCTCGGCGCCGAATTATTGAAGCTTGATGCGAAGACGGTACCGAAAATATCATTCCTATCGGTTGCTTGACCCTGCCGCTGACGCTTCTAAGCGGCCGAAACGGAAAGTTTGACCTAACCTCCGACCGAGGCAGCCCGCTGGCGGAACTCTGTAACAATCACAAATACGTGGTGTCCAGGACACTGGAGAGCTCATCCCAACAGATAGACTCTCGCGGGTTTAAAGTCTCTTTGTTATCTCCCCCTCATAAGGCTTAGAAATACCACGATTCGTCACGTGTCGTCTTAACTTTCAGGCCGCAACCGAGGGACTGGAAACAGTATATGAGTGCGCTTTGGTCTCGTCGATTTTGGGGTTTGGAGGGGTTTGGCGTGGTGCGTCTATGTAGCCATGCCGTATCCTTATTTATCATCGTCGACGAAAATAACAATGGCTACAACTACCGTACAAGTCACGGAACCGAGGACTCTCTCCGTCTGTGGACAGCGGACTTTCCCGTTCATCATTGACGAGAGGGCTGCGTACGAGCCTAATCGGACGTGTTTCTCAACGCCATACACGTCGGAGCCTCGAGATGGGTGGAGAGTTGTCACCTATAGAGATTTTGCGAATGCTATCAACTGCATTACGCACTTCCTCCTGGACACCTGCGGGGTCCCTGCCCCAAACACATTTCCTACCATTGCCTATATGGGTCCGAATGATGCCAGATACTGTGTGGGTTGACCAGCAAGAGCTCCCTCGTGACGTGGAACTCCCGACTGACACAATACTAGATCATGACCGTCGCCTGCATCAAGGCAGGATACAAGGTCAGCTACCCTCTGGCTGGTTTCTTTGGATAGCAAAGCCACTGACTTGTAACTCAATAGGCCCTCTTCGTATCTCCTAGAAACCCTCTCGAAGCGCAGCTGAACCTGTTCAAGCTATCCGACTGCCGGTTGGTGGTGCGTCCGCCATCACACCAGTCTGCTGTCGACTTCTGGGTAAAACATTGGGACATGAAGCAAATCGAGATCGAGCCTCTGCATGACATCCTTTCCAAACCTCAAGTTCCAAACGTACCATATACAAAAACTGCAGCGGAGGCAGAATGGGATCCTTTCCTTGTCCTCCACACCAGCGGTAGCACAGGTCTTCCCAAGCCGATTGTCATCAAACATGGCTCTATCGCCTTGATGGATGCGCAGCACGAGTTTCCGGAGTGGAATGGCACAATTCCTATTGCACGGGCCATGGGGTCATTGGCAGATACACATTTCAGTCCCAGTGAGCATTATGAGTTGAAGTTCCTAACTTGGTTGATAGTAGCTGACGTGCCCAGTGCCATTATTCCATGCTGGTGGCGTCTATGGGTTCATTGGGAATGCGGTTCTCAGCAACAAGCCCATCATCTTCACGTTCCCTGACCGTCCACTTAGCCCTGATCTTACGATTGAGATTCTCAAGGCTACAGGCGCGAAAAGTGCGGCACTACCTCCATCCCTTCTGGAGGAGATGGTCCACCGTCCCGATCAAATCGAGGTACTGAAGCGGCTCAACTTTGTTGGTTTCGGAGGCGGTACGTTTTCCCCGAAAAGATGATGCATGAAGGCCGAGAACTAATGAGACCCCAGGTCCTCTCAACAAGGAAGCCGGTGATATTCTCCACAGGAATGGTGTTAAATTGCTCAACATCATTGGTGCCACTGAGTAAGTTAGTTCCCTCTACCTCTCAAATAGGACCGACAGCATGCTGAGACTGCTAGGACTCTACCGTTCTGCATCTATCACCAGAAGAATACAGCGCTGTGGCAGTATTTCATCTACAACGAGGAGCTCTCTGGCGTCGAGTTCCGAAAGGCCACGTCCGACGAGGATGTTTACGAGGTGGTGATCACCAGGAAATCGAAACAGATTCCGATCCAGGGCATCTTCTACACGTTCCCCGATAGAGAGGAGTACGCGACGAGCGACTTGTACAAGCCTCACCCGACGCTGCCGCACCACTGGAAATTCTACGGTCGAGCCGACAACATCATCAATCTTTCCAATGGAGAGAAGCTCAACCCCGTGAGAATGGAAGACATCATTGCTGGGAACCCGGCGGTCAAGGCTGCTCTCATCGTGGGAGCCCAGAAATTCCAGCCCGCTTTGATCGTGGAGCCGTTTGTGCAGCCCAAGACGAACGAGGAGATTGACGATTTGATTGACCGCATCATGCCGCAAGTTGCCGAGGCTAACGAGACCATTGGTAAGCCCTCCACCACACACCCAAACTAACGTCACTTTGATCCATCATTGGAGAAGATGTAGCGCTGACCCGGGAATAAAAAGCAACGCACGGTCGGATTGTTCGGCACTTGATCACCGTGTCCAATCCGGAGAAGCCGTTCCTCATGGCAGACAAGGGCACCCTCAAGAGATCGGCGACAGTCAAGCTTTATGCCGATGAGATTGAGGAGCTCTACGCTAATCCTAGAGAGGTGCCCCTGTCCAAGGTGCCGCGGCTCGATCTGAGCTCCCAGGCTGCGCTCAGCAAGTCCATTGAGAATCTCCTCCGCAAGCACCTCGGCGTTCCTCACTTGGAGTCCGACACTGATTTCTTCGCGGCTGGCATGGACTCGTTGCAAATCATTGCTGCTGCACGTTTCATCACTGCTAGTCTGCGCGCTACCGATAAGCACTACAGTGACACGACTATTGAGGCTCGCGATATGTATACTCACGTTAGTACCCACCAGCTCGCTGGTCACATCTTGCAATCCGGCCAGGGCAAGGCCAATGGTGGTGCTACGAGCGAGAGTGAGAATCACCAAGCAATTGACAGGCTATATCAGAAGATTCGACAGAACCTGGTTCACGCCAAACCTGGGCGCCCTGAGCCAGCGAAAGAGCAGCAGACTGTCATTCTCACCGGATCAACCGGAAACATGGGATGTTACTTGCTCGATGAGTTGATCCGCAACCCGCACGTTAAGAGAGTCATTTGCTTCAACAGATCAAACGACGGTGGTGCCGGAAAGCAGGCCAACGCCATGAAGGAACGCGAGCTAGCCCGCCCAGAAGAAAGCGGCAAGGTCGAGTTCTTCCACACCAATCTGTCGCAACCCAACATGGGATTATCGCAGGAAGTCTACTCTCGTCTACTCAAAGAGGCGGACCGTATCGTTCACAACGCTTGGGCGGTCAACTTCAACATGCCTCTTGATGCGTTTGAGCCACACATCAAGGGATGCCGCAACTTGGCCGACTTTGCTGCCACGGCGGATAAGCGTGTCGTGCTGGTATTCGTGTCAACCATCGGTACCACCAGCGAGTGGGATGCAAGCCGCGGCCCCGTACCGGAGAAATCCCTGCGGGAATACGGAATCTCGGGTCTCGGATACGGCCAGAGCAAGCTCATCTCGAGCATGGTACTTGAAGATGCGGCCAAGGTCGGAGACTTCCCGCTGGCCATCGTTCGTGTTGGTCAGATCGCTGGGCCTCTTGCCGATGGCGGCGCTTGGAGTCGCCAAGAGTGGCTGCCCTCCATCATCGCGAGTAGTCTTGTTCTCAAGGCGTTACCGAGGCACCTATCTGGCATGAATACGACCGCCTGGGTCCCGGTTGAGACGATGTCGAGAATGATTCTGGATATTGGCGGTCTGACTGAGGAGTCGAAAGACTACCACGAAGGGTACTTCCACGGCAGCAACCCATCCATCACAACATTTGACAAGCTGGTCCCTGCTATTCAGCAGTACTACGGAAGGAATCAACTTCCTGACCTCATCACCTTCAAGAAATGGGTCGAGAGACTGGAGGCGAGCCGCAAGGCGCCGGGAGCACTTGGCGCCGATCGGAATCCTGGCTTGAAGCTGGTCGACTTCTATCGAGGCGCTGCTTCTGCGGGAGAGAATATATCGAACTCTAGGACGTATGAGACTACGAGAACGGTGGCTTGCAGTCCTGCGCTGCGCTCTGTTGGACCTGTGACGCCGGAGTTGATGGCTCATTGGTGCAGACAGTGGAAGTTTGAGAGCCCCTCGGCTCGCGTCGGTCGTTTGTAGAGGTCTAGATTTTGCATTAGAGTGTACTTAACAGATTGAAAGCCTGTTGCAATGAAGCCATTAAATTCACAATTCATTCAACTCTGGTGGAACAAATGGCCGCAATATACAGCGCCATAAGGCTTGCAAGTGCAAATACCTAAGTAATACTCAGCGATGCGGAGATGATGTCACTCGAAGTCAAGTCGAAACAATACTACGCGTAGTTTTAGTGGGAATGGGCAACCGAACAAGGAATTATTAGGTAACCAATAATGATGATTAGCATAAATGTTATTTCTTATCTATGATGCTCCTTCTTTCCGACAGTCATGAACATGCTCGGACCGCTACGCCACTCAATTTCCCACGAATGACCCAACAAACAAACGATTAAACAAACAATCGATTACAATCTTTGCAAAGTTTCTGTGCCGTATGATGACATAGTACCCCTTACATCTTAAGCTTACGCAGGCCAGAGTCGGTCTGGGGGTAAGGAGCCTTCTTCGAGTACGTCTGCCACTGGTTACACATATCATCCATATCCTGAACCCTGAGAGTATCCGTGATCTTATCAGTCTGTTCCAGGAACTGCACCGACAAACCCTGGCTGACGTGCCACGCAATGTGGCAATGGAAGAGCCATGCGCCGGGGTTGTCTGTCTTGAAGGCCACGACGAGCCAGCCTCGGCCGGGCAAGGTGGTCACGTCGCGCCTGGTGGGGTTCTTGAAGTTGAGCTTGGAGACGTCGGTCTGCGCGTTGAAGCGGACACCGTCACCGCGGCCGCTGGAGGCGGGCTCGGAATGGCCTAGGATGTAGAAGTCGTGGCCGTGGAGATGCATGGGGTGAGGGGCGGGGAACAAGTTCTCGACGACCCAGAATGCCCACTGCGATGTATGTTAGATGATGGTCTTCGTTCTGAGTGATAAGGGTAAACTTACAGCGTTGTCCGCAGGAACCTCAAAGACGTTGTAGTTATCGGGGTAGTCAGTGCTGTTCTTGGCGAGGTAAGACAGCGTCGGCTGGTCCCAGTTGATGTCCATGTTCTGGCCGTTGACCTTCCAGAAAACCTGTTGACTGCCAGTAGTCCTACTCGTGTCGACGGTGATATCAAGAGTATCATCCTGAGTCTTGGAGAAGGACGTGGAGTTGACGTCGACGCTAAAGATGGGCTCAAAGTCCGTCTTGTCCTGGCACTGGGCATCGGTGGGCGCCTTGCCGGCATCCTTGGGCATGAGGCTGTTTGACGCACCCTCGTACTGGAAGATGGCAGCGGGCTTGTTCATGTTGGACGTGCCGCAGAGTCTGTTGGACGGGAAGGAGACGTTGAACCAGTATGCCTTGCTGGCGTCTTGGTCGGCGTCGATGATGATATCGTAGCGCTGGCCGACGGTCAAGTAGAGCGAGTCCGTTTCAAAGGGCTTGACGGGCACGAAGTCGGTTCCCGTCACCGTCATCTTGTGGCCGACGAGGTTCACCGAGAAGGTGTTGTCCACGGACATGTTGACGAGACGGATCTTGTGGGACTTGCCCTTCTTGAGCGTTACACGGGAGTAGTTGCCACCTCCGTTCTTGTTGATGTTGGTGCCGTTGAAGAGGATGTTGTCGCTGGCGGGGACGGCAGCAGGGGCAGTGAAGGTGGAACGGATCTCATCAGCGGACTTGTAGTACCAATCCGTGATGGAGTAGGTACCGAGATCCTCATCGTAGTTCTTGGATGTAGGTCCGTCGATCTGGATTGTACCGGCAATACCGTTCGCGTACTGGTCGGAGAAATGCGAGTGGTACCATGATGAGCCATACTGCTCTGCACGCCACTCGTACGTCTTGCTGGCTCCTGGTGGAATGGGGCACTCGGTGATGCCGTTAACACCATCGTTTTGGTTGTTGTTCAGCATTCGCAGGCCGTGCCAATGCATTGAGGTACTGCGGGGGTGTCAACGAGTCAATATTTTGAGAGATGGTTGCGCTGTCGTTACTCACCCGTTCGACCTGAGGTTATTCACAACTCTGACCTTGATCTTGTCGCCCCAGTTTGCCTTGATGTTCGGGCCCGGGAAGCCACCATTGATCAACATCGCAGTGTTCTTGGTCATGCCATCCAGACCTTGGAATGTTGTATGCTCCGTGAGAACCAAATCATACTGCCCAGCTTGTTAGCATTAAGATAGTCTCGGGGCATACAGGCCAACCAACCTCTCTAGTCACCCCAGTATCCGGGGTCGACTCCTCGTAAGCAGTCTTGATGTCAAATCCTTCAACCCAGCACTGTCTGTTGTCGGCAGTGTTGCAAGACTTCGGGCCTTGGTCAGAGTCTGCCGGGGTTGACGAACCAGGCTGCGCGTTGTCCTGTCTCCTCGAGACACCAGTGTTGGACGACGGCGAGGGGGCGGCTGCCGCTAGGCCATAGAGGAAGAAGAGCACGCTCCTGGAGAGTGTCGATCTCATCTTGACAATCTCTGGCTAATGCGTATGCCGAGGGCTGTGAGAGTGTCTAATTGAATGACCCTAAAGTGGGAGTCAGCAAACACGAATTCCATTATAAGAACCAGCACTCTATGTAGGAGTAACTTACCTAGTCCACCCAGTATTAATCTCTCTGTCACAACCTTGTTCGTTCGGTGTAGCGAAAGAAGAAACAGCTTCCAGAAATTCCAACTCTTCAACGGTCGACCCAACCTTTAGATAAGGTGGGAAACCTGCGCTGGGATATTGGCCACCGCGCGATTAACCTCAAAAAAGAGCACGGTGCTGTCGTTCGGGGATGAACCGTGATCTAGCCTTTTCGGTCGAGCGTTGCGAAACGAGGAACTGTTGGAGTTTGCGCCGCGGAAGGGATGTATCTTGTTTCTAGACACCCATGTCCCAACCAGTGGGCTTTATACCAAGGCGGGCGGCACCAAGACGGCGGGATAGTTTCAATATCTTCGGGCTGAGAGGGAAGGCAAAAGAGATGAGATGATGTTTGGAACAGTCTGAGTGGGAGTGAGCGTGTGTGGTTGCGTGCTGCGGTTGGCTTGTGTGTGTGTGTGTGTGTCGTTCTGACAGTCGGTCCCGGGTACTAAGCGGTCTTGGGTCCATGGCCGTCTAGGTGGGCGGTTATCACGAGTGTCAGACAAGCCCGAGTGGGTAACTTTGTACGTATGTTCGCTTCTACCCGGCCGCCGGAACCAAGGTCCGCTCTCCTAGTGCTGAGTACAGGCATGCGAGGGGAGCAGTTCAGACTGAGGTGGGCTGCAAGGCGAGAGGTAATCTCAAGGGAGGCATGGGGGCAGGATGGACGGCCGCCACCATGCAGCTCTCGGGCGGCTTTCGGGTTCGTATGACTTCCCGTTGTAACCAAGGGTATATCGGCATCACAGAAGAGACAGGCGCGTCTGCTGAGACGGAGGAGTCCCCTTTGGGGGGCTGCATGATGATTCATCAGGAACTTGAAAGCCACATCCTCCCTTCGTCAGCCTGCGCGTCTGTAAGCGCCGTTGGATGTTTCGCGACATCGCCTCTTCCATCGTCAAATCATGCGGCTCAAAGTTGAATCCTGTATGATATTCCTTAGCCGGTTGATCCTACGGTTCCTACCCCGGGATTTCCAAAGTAGAAAAAGTCGCCACGGCCTAGAGCCCGTCTTCCCGTGTGGCGATCCTGTACTCTGTCCAAGCATCTTCATGTGCTTCTCCAGCCATAGTGTCGATTCGTTGACGCAGCGGTCGTCTTCGGCCGTGTCTTGGCCCTGCGCGAGCAAAGCGTATCTTGCGTTTGGCAGCAAAAAGGTCTGAGCAGTGTGGCTATACCATGTATCAAAAAGTCCATCACCTTTTCAAAAAGTCGAACGCTCGGCCACCGGCAAGCGGCAACCTGCATCTGTCGCCCGCTTTGTCCTCTCACTAACTCACTGTTCTGCTCTGGTTTCCTTCCCCCACGAACATGTCACCTCTGGAAAAAAGGCTGAAGCTCGAAGCTAGGCACAGTGCCCTCCACCATCGGCCGGTGCATGTGGCGCGGTTGACGGTCTTGAAAGATGGCCGTGCGGTTGTATGAGAAGGACAGCTTACAGCAGGAGGTAAGAGGATCGAAAACTTTGAAGGATTTCATCTTCTGCCCGAGGATCGAACCAAAACGTCCAAAACGACTTTGTTCGATGGACGGGTAAGTGATTCCTTTTTCCCTCGCCACATTGCTCTCATCTTACTCGTCCCGAGGACTCAGCCAAGAGATGTGCGGGTGTCAAATTTGACGTGAACCGTGTCGCCGGCACACGAAAGACGAGCGTTGCAAACATTCCGAATTGTCCCGTCGCCGTTTTTTGAGTGAAGCGTTTGCCTGTGGCTGGCGGGAGTAAACAAGTGAGATTTTCAGGTCAAGCCAAAGCTGTAGCCTAGATGCGCGCGCCTATGGGATGGCGAGCCGCCAAGTCGGCGAAGAGGAGGCTCAAGTTTGACTTAACGACCTTGTAACACATAATCCACGCTTGCACCTTTATAAGGTCGGCGAGCGGCTGTCTTTTGAGTCCGACGAACCTGGTCAAATGCTGGCCCAAGGTGGATCAGAAACATGAGATGAACCAATTCGTAAGGGCTGGAAGACGGTCAGTGGTAGTGCAAAAACCAACGCAAAAGGTTTTGAGGAAATCATGGTTCAATCGTGCTCTGAGGCTCTCAGCTCGGCAGTTTTACACATGGTCAAATTTGTCCAAGCATGGTCAGTGATGGCCTCATCTTTGAATCTCCCTTAAGAAGAGAAAGAGAGGTCTGTCCCGTCGAAATAGTCCACGATGCACAGTATAAAGAGATTGCAAGTCCACATTCAGGTCCAAAGAACCAAAAGACAAAAGAATCAAAATGAAAGATAGCACAACCTGGTTTCGATCCAGGGACCTCTGGGTTATGAGCCCAGCGCTCTACCCCTGAGCTATTGTGCTTGATGATGAGTATTGATTGATGAGGAGAGCAGAATCGCAAGCTGTTCATTAAGGCTTTCAATTTGTGGATCGTCTCCGTGACTCACGATGTCTACAGTTTTGTGTGCCGGTGGGTGCCGCTTGTGGGTCGTTGGTAAGTGCACGATTTTGCTTTGGAGCTAGAGGGGGATTGGTCTCAACTCGGGTGAAGCCACCAGTGAGAGTCGACTGGCGTATGTGTGAAGAGAAAGGTCTGCCAATCCGCCCATCATTTCTGCCCTTGCTCAGAGTGCATGGCCTAAAGGCATCGCTGCGCTGCCCAGGAAGAAAAGGATTCAAGTCAGGATCGCACTACGCATTTTTGCTGCTCCATGTGATCATCCGAGTGAGGGCAAAAACAGATTCTCCGACCGGCTCCGTAAGCTCCGTAAGCGGGTCCTGCTCTCGGGGGTGTGGGTTCCCCTGATCCGTGCAATCGTCGGGTCTCCGGTGGTTATCCCGTTGCTGACAGGCTCTGACAATACGATCGTGCCATTGGATGACGCTTCGAGTCGGCCACCGAATCAGAAATCTCTCATGATCTCAATGTGGCGACAAATGCAGTGATTCGATTGGTGCGACATGTGCCTCGAGAGTAAGGAGATTGTTATGTACGTTGACAGATGATGAAACGAAGTTCTAGTGTCAAAAGACACGATGAGTTTCGACTGTCAACTATGTCGCAGAAGTTGGGTGGAGTGAGATGAAATGTGTGTAACAGCCGTGAAGGGTGGCATAATTGAATGGGATTAGCCGTATCGCGGCATTTACGCTGGCAATACTCCGACAGGATGGTTGAACCGACAAACGAAGATGAAATCACACGGTCTAGATCTTTGCGCCGCAACAATTTCTTCAGAGCGCTAGTCTATCAATGAAATTCTAGACTTCCTGAACTCGAGTACTTTCAGTTGACTCGTCAAGGCTTCTCATGGCCATGTTTTTTTTTATCTCATTCGCACACAAAGACCGCTCATATGTATCCATCAAATATCCCAATTAAAACGCCGTGCCTCTGGTGACAGCAACGTGTGTCCCAGGGCGTGTATGCCAAAGAAGTCCCATCTCATTTCGTACCCGTCGTAACATGACAATCTGAAAGGGCGTATCTACCACTTGATGACCTTGCTGGGGAAGTACTCATCAATGAGCTCCATGTAGTAGGGCTGTCGAGTTGTTAGTCTCAAAATCAATTGAGGTCGAGTAAGAATAAGAAACATACCTTGAGCTCCTCGACGGTGGGGGCGTCATCAGACTTGCTGTACAAGTCGTAGGGGTTGAAGGCGAGGACAGCCTTGAGGAGGTCCTCATCACCCTCCTTCATGAACTCGCGGTAGGCGCCCTCGCGGTGCCAGGGGTAGAAGGAGTGGTAGCGGATCATGGCAAGAGCCTCACGGGGAAGCTTGGACTGCTCCTTGCAGACGGTGTACATGTACTCGTCGTGGCCCCAAGAGATCATCAGGTTCTCAATACCGCAGCCAGGCTTGTAGATGCCGTTCTTGGTGCTGTGGACGGGGTGGTTGATATCGGGGTTGCCCTCGAAGGTGGTGGGGAGGACAATACGGTTGTCAAAGGCGCATCCGACGGGGAAGGTGTCACCGACGACATCCCACTGGCCCTCGGCTCCGTAGAAGAAGAGGAGCTTGCCGAGATCGTGGATCAGGCCGGTAAGCTGCATCCAGCGGGGCTTGCCGTCACGGCGCATGGCCTCGGCGGTCTGGAGCAAGTGCTGGATCTGAGAAAGCTCGGTGTCGGGGTCCGAGTCGTCGATGAGGGTGTTGAGCTTCTCCATGGCCTCCCAGATGGTCATCTCATCGCGGCAGGGGATCTTGCCAGTGAGGTCGATGGCGAACTTCTCGCGGGCCGCAAGGTTGTACTCGACGGTCTGCTTCTCATGCTGCTCCTTGTAAAAGGTCTTGACGCGGTCGCAGGCATCCTCGTACTGGCGGAAGGCGGTCTTGTCCTTCTCTGAGTCGAACTTGGACTCGCCCTCGTAGTCGTTCTGTGCCTTGTTGTACTGGTCCTTGAGGATGTTGACCTCCTCGACAAAGTCGGTGGTCTCCTCGAGGGCGTGTCCGTCGGTGCGGACGTAAGGGGTGGTGACGGCAGCTGCCATTGTGACGATAGCTCAGAAAGATGGTACAAAAAGTCTTAGAATGGATTACACTTGATATGAAGAAAGAGGCGATAAGCTGATGTTGTTTCAAATGGGGTATCACTCGAAATGCTGAAGACTGGGTTGATGATGAGCAAGAAGAGGAGAGGTAGGTATCTGGAGAAAGTCTTTAAATATGTTGTTGAAGACAAGATCACAGAAGATAATGGCTATGGAGGGCGACAAGAGTGACGGAGGAGTTGGGCGGGAAAAACTCGGACATGGCGAGGTACCTGGTGCTGCCCGCCAGGTGCGGTATTCGGGCCAAGTACCTCGTCATGGCAGCACCGGGTGTGGTGGGCAAAAGGCTAACTTTGACAAGCAGCCCGAGTTGACGTTTTTGCCGTGAGGATCCACGGGTCGTCATCCCCATGGCCCTTGTCTTGCCTGTGCAGAATATGCCCCACGGAGAGTGGTCATGATCCAGATGGAGCAGGAAAGACGGGGCGAGATTTCAGATCTGTGGAGAGCCCTTGGAGAGTTGCGACGTTGCGACGAGAAGGGCGACGCCATGAGGGGATTCCAGGTTTTGCGCGGTTGGAAGAGGAGAAAATCGCCGAATCTTTGCTGGAAGAGGACCCCACCCAGATGAACGGATGGATCCACTCTTATTTTGCCGGAGCCAAAGGAGATAATTTCCCCGGTCACATGACCTCACATGACTCCCAGGTCTCTCGACTAGTCCCAATTGGGATACTATGGAGACTCGCGCAAGTCGTCGGAATTTCCCAAACATTTGACCTCTCGTCAACTCTCGACGACAAGGGCAAAGATTCCCGAGATCCACGACAGCAATCCTTGTTAGTCCAAACGCTTCTTCCACACCTTCATCCCGCTTCGCCCAACTCCAGACTCCACGACTCCACGCCAACCGCATTCCGGGATGGCCAGAAACGATGCAATGTGACGGCGCCCTGCGTCTCTGCCAATCTTGGATTCTTCCTGCGGCAAAGCTTAATCGCTTTTCCCCCGGTCACACCCTCCAAGTCTTCGACTACCTCTGGCCCCGCCGCCATCATCATGGGATTTGCAGACTATTTTTGATTATTCCCTCTTTTGGCACTTGGCTGCCACGCAGACCTCGACGCCCCATGCCAACACCAACCAACGCCATTCCCGCTCAATGCAGGATATCTCCATCCCCGCGGATTCCTCTCCTCTTTTCAGTAATGGCCTCCTACTGATTGGATATAGAACACTTGCCGGAGGAGATATCCTAGTGGTCCCTTGCCCAGACCTCTCTCCTCACCGTCACCTGCCGTCCCGGCCTTCTCCCGAGATTCTTGGCTTCGGCGCCTTCGATTCGCCCAAAACAAACAGGTCTGACATCAATCTTGGTCACGGCTTCGGGGCCTCCTTCCCAATATCGTCCCTGACGGTAATCCAGGGCGAGCTTGTCCAAGACCTGCTGGCTTCCCCACGCTCTCCAAACAACCCCGCGGGATCTGGATGGAACGCGGTGTGCGGGGAGCCCGTGAGGAGCATCACCACCTTCGAAATTAGAAACTCCCGAGATCAGGTTGGCTAGCGATAACCCGCGGACAAGAAGGACCCAAGCAGATGGAATCGCGAAATATGTCCGATTGCTTTCAGCCTGCATCGCACGCTATACTACTGTTCCAGCCAAGCCAGGCCAGCCATATCCTGCCGCTACAAACACGGCATCATCACACATCTACACTATCAAGTCGGGTATCCACAGATTGTAAACCAAGCGAAATCCAAGTCCGGGGGACGTGTCCAGTCCCGTCCGGTTCAGTTCAGTCCAGCCCCATGCACCGAGTCTATCGTGATCCATATCCAGTCCTAGTGAGAGGCGATCTCTCTCGTGTCTCGCCAGCAGTCATTATCGTGACCCAATCAAAGAGGCCTTTGTCAAACATCTTCTCAGCCACTGGCCTGCCAGTCCAGTTCGCCTACGCGTGTCTCTGAACCCCGCCTACCCCAGCTTCTGCGGTCTGAGGTAGGCGGTCACCCAGTCCTGCTCAATCCTCGCTCATTGCTTCCCCATCCATCCACCCCCATGCGTGCATCAGCTGATCCCGCACCGCTGTCGTGGGCCTTGCGTGGGCCTTTTCGGTGAGGCTGAGCATCTTCAGCAGAGCTTCCTGGTCATGTCTGGTGTCGAATCGATCACCGGCTGGAGGGGCCTTGTGTCAGTTTACCTGCTATTCTGGCGGCTGGAGTTCCAAAATTGCAGAAAGAGGAAAAAAGCAACGAAGGAAGAAGGCAGAGGATACAAAAAAAGCAAAACTTACCAATGGCTATACCCATACACGCCGTGAACATGGCCGGTGGTGACCACTGGTTGCACATGCCAATTCCACAAAGACTCCGCAGAAGATTCTGAATCTGATGCGTCAACCTTTTTTCCGCGGCTTTACGGCCACCGCCGACTCGTGGTATGCTCGGGTTGAACAGCACGAGGTACATTTCGGCGAGAATGTGATGTTGGACGGCAATGACTACCAAGCAGTGGTTGGTAAGCGGGAGGTCTATCCAAGATGAGAGCAGCCATGAGCCAGCCTTTCGGATCGTCGGATATCTGAGAGAGTCTCGATGTCCGGAAGCAGTTCCGAGATCAGGCCAGACCAGACGGGACCAGACCAGGGGTATACTCACTATGACACGCCTTCTGGTACCATACTTCGGGGAAAGCCTCCTCATCTGTCCTCTCTCGGAAGAAGATGGGAGTGTACGACGGTGGTAGCGCATTCTTCCATTCTCTGTTTGCCATTTCCAGCTGGCCCCATTGCAGAACCGACCCCGCCTCGGACCCGAAGCAGAAGTTGAGGACGTCGGCGCAGTGGACAATGGCACGATTCGCCCAGATAAAGTCGTCGGCCGGGGTCGTGGATCGGTCGACAATGGCATGACCGAGATTCATTCGGACAACCTGCTGGTTGATGACGGCGCTGTAGATCTCCTGCCTCAAACCCGCCCAAAAGCATGCCGCCGTTAAAGTTCCCGGCATCAAGAATCGGTCTCCAGCATTGACAAAGGCGTGGATTCCGAGGAGGTGGCCGTGCGTGTCTTGGCCGAGGGTGTTTACATCGATTTCCTCCAGCACGCGAAGTATGATTGTTGCAGCAAACAAGTTTTCGTCCGACACCGTGCCTGCGTGGTCCAGCAGCGGGATCAAGTAGTTGAGGCACTGCTCGTGATACCTATTCGATGCTAGCGAGTCGTATGCGCTCGTCAGGCTGAGATGCCTCGAGGCGAGGGCGAAGATTGCGTTGAGCAAGATGGGACACGAGCCGGCCCGTTGCGGCACTTCGACTTCGAAATGTCTGGATGGATCACACGCGTCGAGCTGATTATCCGGTCAGTATGGTCTCTTCGCCACTTCCAACAAACAAGCCATCCCGCAATGGTTTCAACATACCCAGAACCCAAGTTTATCCACGTAATGACGGAACAGCGTAGCTTCTTTTCGCCCATGGATGGGCCATACCGGTCGATCGGTGTATATGCCCTCCAACGGCGGCAACACGGACTGCATGGGCGGCAGACTCACAACGGAGCCTGAGTGCTCGCGATGGCTACCGTGCTGGCTGTGGTTATCAGCGCCGGGCGTACTCAACGATATTCGATGCGGAGGTTGGACAGGCTCGTCCACCACATCGCCGCCATCACCAACGTTTTTGGCACCGGGCCGGCTCTCGTCGCCAGGCAAAGGCCAGCTTGCCGCCTTTGCTGCGTATATTGACGGCCGACGCTGGTCCTCGGAGACTGTTGAGTCTACGGCTGTGGCCGTCCCCGGTGACGTGGAAGCGACTTCTGTAGCGACGTCTGTTGCGGCTTCTGTTCCTGCTTCGTCAACGTCCGGCGCCGAGTCGTGTACGGACTCGTTGCTGTCGAGGTCCTCGCCGAGCTCGACAACGCGAGTCTCATCGATGAACTTGAGCTTCTTCGGCGGCGCAGGCCACTTGTGGCTCTCTTTGAAGACGGCGTGCTTGGGTGCGCGAAACTTGTAGCCCTTCTTGCACTCTCGCCCCGTCATCAAGCACCGCCCGCAGATGGGCAGCACTCGATCACATCGAAGGTGCTGCTCGCGACACTGCTCGCTGCACGACGAAATACCAGTCAGCAAGCTCGTTCTTGATCACAATGTCTCTCTCAGAGTCTGCGCATCTCTCAGGTCGAGTTCAGGGCCACCGCAACCGACTACCTCACTCTTCGTCAGAGGAAACAGCAAGGACGACGACGACGACGATGACCTCGAGCTTCACCTTGCCGTCCCCGGTGAGAGCTTCACGGCCTTCATCTCGCCCATTCTGCCCGGTTCCCCCGCGCGCGCGCGCGCAAGGTGAGCGGCGCCGCCGTCCGTGTCGCCGTCGGTGCGAATGGCCTCCAAATCGACGTCTCCAAAACAGGTGTTTTTCCCCGAGAGGCCCGCCCCTCCTTGGGTGGATCAGCAGAGTTTCACTCACCAGGTCGTGGCACTTAGCGAATCAGGCGCTTCGGGAGACGGCATGGCACTTGTGCCACTTGCAATTCTTTCCGAGCCCCCAGTTGAGGCTGCAATGAAATGATTGAAACCCGGGGAAGATGGAGAAGATCTGGGGGAGCCCCTCGATTTTTGAGCAGATCTGAAATTGAATTGAAGCTTGAGTCCGGGGCGACGACCAGTGACGTGTGTGGGGATGCGAGTTGGTCAGCAGCACATCCGACGACACCTCTCCACTCACGACACACACACAGCACACACACACACACACTCAGTTTTGGCACAGACACAGGGACCCCTTTTTAGCAGTTCAGACTCTGTCAGTTTCTGGGCACTTCAGGCCAGTCTCAAAGGCCAGCAGACGCCGATGGCCTAGCCTCTCCGACGGTTCTCCAGCGCTCTCTCTTCTCGGTCGGTACTTCATCCAACTGTGCCAATGGCACCAAGGTCTGCAGATACTTGAAGACTCTTGTTGGCTCTTCTGGGCTCTTGGATTCAATTGTTCCCGGGCCTCTGGTTCTTCAGCAAAGTCGAACGAGTTTCCCAATAGTTGTCTTTTCATTCGTTGGCTCTTCTTTCCCACATTACCGGCGCCAACTCCATCTTCTTTCTCACTCACCTGAAGGCTGAACGTGGACTTTTCTTCCCCGCCCTCCCTTGCAGCAGCAGCCATGGACTTCTTCCCGATGGCTTGGGTCTGCTCGCAACCAACGATTCAACGGCCGCTCAGCTGACCATTTCGACACCACCAACATGGCGACGCTCAAACTTCCCCCGCACGCTAAAGTTGCCCAGACAAACTCAATGGTAGCAAAGGGTTCCCATCTCCGTCCCAACGGACGGCCTGGCAGATGTCGAACGCACCCTGTCATGACACAGAAAACACGCCAACCCCCCTTTGGCGACACCCGACGACAGAAATGTCACGTCGCTTTACCTTATCTCGCCCAGGTCCAAAGTACCCCAGCATCTGCCATCAAAAGATGAACGGGTACCCCTCGCCGACGAGAACCAATCTGCCCAATGGCTAGCTCCCTTTCCTGCTCTTCCATGACTCAAAAGGAGTCAAAGGCCCTTGCGAGTTGCGACGGCTTCGGTAACTTTGACCAGTCCCTGGTCTCCTCGGCACAGGATTCTTCTCATCCTTCATTAGCTGACGACTGGTCTTTCGGAAGATTGCCCTTGTTTATTTGACAAAAAAAAAGGACGCGCGATACCGAACTGAACAAATCAAATCAAACAACCAGACATGTCAAGGTCCAGGCCCCAGTCTTTCGCACTTCGTCAAAAAATTCGAGCCCTTTCTTTTGTGGGTTTTCCCATCGAAGCCTTAGCCATCGTCCCACACAATCCAGACCGTTCGTTCCCGTCGCGCGCGAATATTTTGTTGTTATATAACTTCCGGTGATTCCCCCCCAATCTCCACTCGACGATCTTCTCTCTTTAGCAAGCAGCATCTCCCAGCGCGGCCGCTTCTCAGTGCTCTTTTATCTCCTCACATCACCGCCCAACGCAGCCTTGGCAACGCTCGACGATCTCCACGTTGAGTGCGCAATCTTCCTTTGCAGCACGTGATAGTGTGTGCATCGCCACAGATCCTCGAGAGAATTCAGTTTCTCTTTGAGAAGAGTATCAGCAACAAACTCCGCCACGCCACTCCACGCCGCGCTCCCCCCCCAAAAAGCATCCACGATGGAGTCCAAATCGGCGTACGATGATGTGTCCGCCGCCCCAGACCGCGTCTCGGCCGAGATCGGCGATCACCACTCGGCCAAGCTCGCCAGCAACTTTGTTCAGAATGCCAAAGCGGCTACAGAGAAGGAGCACAAGATGACTCTGCTCCAGGGCATCAAGCTCTACCCCAAGGCCATTGCCTGGAGCGTGCTTATCTCCACCTGCATCGCCATGGAGGGTTACGATATCAGTCTCGTCAGCAACTTTTACGCCTTTCCGCAATTCAACCAAAAGTACGGCGTCCTCACCTCGGACGGATCCTACCAGGTCCCTGCGCCGTGGCAAGCCGGCCTCAGCAACGGTGCCACCGTCGGCGAGATCATCGGCCTCTTCATCAACGGATGGGTCTCGGAACGTTTCGGCTACAGGTGGACCGTCATCATCTGTCTTTTGCTTGTCGCCTGCTTCACCACAATCTTCTTCACCGCGCAAAACGTCCAGACTCTGCTCGTCGCCGAGATCCTCTGCGGTATCCCATGGGGTGTCTTCCAGACGCTGTGCATCACCTACGCATCCGAGGTCTGCCCCGTCGCCCTGCGCGGCTACCTGACCACCTATGTCAACTTTTGCTGGGGTATGGGCCAGGAAATTGGTATCGGCGTCATCGTCTCCATGCTCGACCGCAACGACGAGTGGGCGTACCGCATTCCCTACGCCCTGCAGTGGATGTGGCCGGTGCCTTTGGCAATTGGCATCTACTTTGCGCCCGAGTCGCCCTGGTGGCTGGTGCGCAAGGGCAAGATTGATGAGGCTAAGAAGTCGCTGCTGCGCCTGACGAGCTTGGACAAGGAGACGGATTTCGACGCCGACGAGACGGTCGCCATGATGGTGCACACCAACTCGATTGAGGAGAAGATCACCGAGGGCGCATCCTACCTGGACTGCTTCAAGGGCGTAGACCTACGCCGCACCGAGATTGTGTGCATGGTCTGGGCCATTCAGAACCTCAGCGGTAACTCGTTCTCCAACTACTCTACGTAAGTCTCTTCTTGTCTCGCTTGCGCTTCCGCCGCTTTGTCTACCTACATGGACTAACACGATGATGCACGCAGATACTTCCTCAAGCAAGCCGGTCTCTCCACCAGAAACTCGTACAACTTCGCCCTCGGCCAGTACGCCATCAACATGGTCGGTGTCTTTGGCGCGTGGTTCCTCATGTCGTGGGGTATCGGCCGTCGCACGCTGTACCTCTACGGTCTCTGCGGTCTCTGCAGCATGCTCATGATCCTCGGCTTCCTGGGCCTCGTACCGTCGGAACACCGCGACCAGGGCGCGCTCGCGACGGGCAGCATCATGATGGTCTGGGCTCTATTCTACCAGCTCACCGTCGGCACGGTGTGCTACTCGCTCGTCAGTGAATTGCCGTCGCGTCGCCTGCAGATCAAGACTGTCGTGCTTGGTCGTAACCTCTAGTAAGTTCTACCTTTTGCATCCCCGCCTCGGCGCGATTGAACAGAGGCTAACCTCACCGCCCCGCAGCAACATTGTCGGAATCATCAACAACGTCCTCACGCCGTACATGCTCAACCCCAGCGCGTGGAACTGGCAAAACTACACGGGCTTCTTCTGGGGCGGCATCTGCTTCCTCTGCTGCGTGTACACCTACTTCCGCGTCCCCGAGCCCCGCGGCCGCACCTACGCCGAGCTGGACAAGCTGTTTGAGCACAAGATTAGCGCGCGCAAGTTCGAGGGCACCACGGTCGACGTGTTTGAGGAGGGCGCCGTCGACGAGAAGGCGATGAATAACTATCACCAGCAGATTCGCGTCTCGCACTCTGAGAAGGATGTGCAGGTGTAGAGTGCTGTTGGTGTGGGGTATTGCTCTTGTCTCTTGCAAGCGCTGTGTGCTGCACAGCTTGTCGAGCGAGAAGAGATTGGGCTATGAAATAAATGATGGACGAAAGAACGTAATGCCGTAATGCATGTATTTAATTCCGACGAAGTATATGAATCCTCTAACGAAATTGTTAATCCGCTTCAACTTGCCCTTTCTCTTCGCGTGCATTATCTCAACTGTCCAGAATCCACACATGAACCCGCCGAGATGATGCGACTGTCAGCACCAGGTCGATTTTCTCCAAAGTCCGTCGTCCCCCGCATCACCACTTTCCCCGCACGAGAGGACCTATGTGTGAAGGTGATGGCCGCGGCTGTCGTACGAATGGGGGGTGGTTGACGCGGGAGAAGACGGGAGGATTCAAGTCGGGGCAGTTTGGCGCGGCATGTGAGGAGAGTGGTCCAAGGGGGAGAGGGAGGCGGGGGTTGCATCCAGAGAGATCCTCTTCGGGGTTTTTGGGGTTTAAGCATTCCTGTCGCGGTGGCTGGTTGGCTGGGTTTATTCTCCGCAGCCTCCAACTGCCGGATAGTCTGTTCTGTCTTTGATCTGTGTCTGTGTGATGGGCGAAGCTTTTTCGCGAGACATCGGCCGAGGACTCGTGGGATTGTGTCACGTCGGATGGATGACAAGTCCGTTAGTTCATCCTCTCTGTCGGAACCGCAAGTGGACGGGTGACCATCTCGGATAGTTTCCCTGCCATATCGCCGAGATTTGACGATTACCTAGGTCATATTGAGATCATTTTGCCATGTTGTTCTTGAGATGGCAAGGATGGCAAAACAAGCAACAAGACTAGAAGAGACAAGTCCGTCGCGCCAGAGCCACCCAGCTACGCTACCGGAGAGTTCAAACCAAAGTGGGTACAAATCCGTCATGTCCTTATTCTTACATGACAGACGCCAGCAACATTCGACTAAAAGTGGCTCCCTCCTTTGCGTGTGTGTGTGTTTGGAAATCCGTCAACTTTTTTCGACGGATAAACACATCCACTCAGTCACAGCATATGCAAACCTTCCCTCAATGCTTCAATCTGCTATCCACTGCACTTAATCTACAGAGTCCATTGTGTTAACAAATTCACAGCGGCCGGGTCTCCGCGATTGCGGGGACCCCACACAGCCATCACGGGCTTGAAGGAGGGGGGGGTTTAGAGCAACCGAGCAGGGTAGCATGGGCGAGGTACTCTGTAGACAGAAACCAAGAGAGAGAGAGAGAGAATGAGCCGGGCCAAGAGTCAGAGGTGGTAGTAGTGTCCTAGAGTAGCGCGGCTTTCCTGGGAGGATCCAACACCGTGGTTGCGTCAAGTCTATACCTGGTCGTCCTTTCGGGTTTGTACGCCTATGTGTTTCTTGGAGCCTCCCGTTAGTCTCGACTACTACCTTACTATTTACTTCGTAGTCGTCCAACTACATATGAACCTACATCTCTCCAACTTCATTTCTCTTCTTTAAAGTGTCAAGTGTATCATCATCGCATAACCGCCGACGGAACGCCTACAGACGGAACCAACATAGCCGACAACCTTAAACGACAGTCCAAAATGTCGACAACCGACAAGCCCGAAATATCCTTTGTCGACGACAGGGACGACGATACCCGGTCCGACTCGGAGAAGGCGCTTGTAGTGCGCATAATCGACGATGTGCGCGCTCTGGGGCTCAGCGAGGATGATGTCGAGTTTTATGCCAATTTCACGCCGGAGCAGCGCAAGACGACAATTCGCAAAGTGAGTTTAGTTTTTTGGGATTTTCCCGTCATAGTTTTAAAGAAAAAGAAAAAAAAAAAGGAATGAGATTGGTTGCTAACGCTGAGAGAAAAGGTCGACGTCCGCTTGGTACCGATGCTCGCGGTTCTCTACCTCATTTCCCATCTCGACCGCGCCAACATTGGCAATGCCAAGATTGAAGGTCTGGCCAAGGACCTTGGGCTCAGCGGTGTGCAGTGGAACATTGCCCTCAGTGTCTTCTTCGTTCCCTATGTCCTTCTTGGTACGTTGTATTCCTTTCAACTCAGACTATGTCAGTCCTCGTACTCCAACAAAAGTTACTAACTTCTTTCCAGAGGTCCCTAGCAACATTATCCTCAAGAAGTTCAACCGTCCCTCCGTTTACCTCGGCACCCTCGTAACGATATGGGGCGTCATCATGACCTGTCACGGCGTCGTCAAGAACTTTGCCGGCCTTCTCAGTGTTCGTCTGCTTGCTCTTAGGCGTCTTTGAGGCCGGTTTCTACCCTGGCGCTGTTTACCTTTGCACTTTCTGGTACTTGCCGTGAGTACACCCCTCGCCACTTTTGCTTCTTCCCAAAAGACCTCTACTAACCATCTGAATAGTCGCGACCTCGAAGGCATATTCACCGTCGGCCTCGGCATCGCCACCTTCTTCTTCCTCATCGACCGCCCCTCGCTCAGCGGGAAGTGGCTCACGCCCGAAGAGATCCGCTTCCTCGAGATCCAGCACTTCATCAAGCAGGGAGGCCGCTTCCAGGACGAGAAGCAGGAGGACAAGTTCAAGTGGCACGATCTCAAGGCCGTTGTCACGAACTGGCGGCTGTACATGCAGGCGTGGACGCTCCTCGCTACCTCGGCGTGCAGTTACGGTACCAAGTTCACGTTACCTACCATCACGAAGGCCATGGGCTTCAACAACACGGCCGCGCAGCTTATGACGGTCCCGCCGTACTTTTGCGGTGCTGCCTCTGCCATCTTCTTCGCTCGCCTGTCGGACAGATACTACTGGCGCATGCCCTTCGTCGCGATCCCCATGGGCCTCATCACCATCGGCTACGGCGTCATCATCTCCTTCAAGGGCGATCTGTCCGGTAACATCGCGGGAGCCATGGTTGGCTTCATCATCACCTGCATGGGCATCTACCCCATCCAGCCCGCGGGCTCCTCCTGGGCGGCGAACAACCTCGCTCCGGCCTCGCGCCGCGCTATCGGCGTCGCCTTCAATATCTGCGTGGGCAACATTGCTGGTATCATCGGCAGCTACATGTACCTCGACAACGAGAAGCCCAAGTACTACACCGGTTTCGGCCTGTCGCTGGCGTTTGGCGGTAGCGGGTTGATTGTTGCGCTGCTGCTGGAGTGGAGCTACAAGTGGGGGAATGACAGGAAGGCCAAGATGTCCGAGGAGGAGATTGGGGCAAAGTACACGGAGCAGCAGCTTATGGATAATGGGTTACAAGAGCCCTCACTTTAAGTACACTCTGTAAGAGCTCTCCGAGAGGCTCTTCAGAGGCGATGGACTATGGATGGTACAGACTGGGCCTTGGTGGCCAGTTGATGGCGGTGGAGGATACGATAGGTGCGGCGTGCGGAAGATGTTCTTGACACTTATTATTTTTCCCGAGTAAATAGCGATTGTTGATGCCGATAATAAACAGCAATCCTTTCTGGCCCAATATTCTATCTCTGTCTCACTCCTTTACTGTGACATTTGAGTCATAATGTGCTTCAACTTCGCAAAAGTTTGGTTGAGTCCTGAGAGTTGGAGTATCATGAACCTATTTGTTGCCCAAAGACTCGAGTGTTTGACAAACCTAAAAAGACCACTTTTTGCTCAATACCAAACAAGAGAATATTTCCTGTCAACTCTAGCACGTCAATGAATTGTCTTTGAGCTTTGCAATACTCACGGATTTTGACTGGCCAAGTAACTTCATGTCGTGTCACAAAATCCATTGCAATCAATCTGAGGCGCTCTTTACTCTACGAGGAGAAATTACTATTATCGTGCCGATTGTTGAATTTGAGGGCCAAGTATCTAGGTGTGGTAGTTCTCATGTGCACTTGTCTCTCTTGGTCGTTGCGTATGCATCATTTCACAACTGAACCGTGTACTTCTCAGGTGCCAAGCATGTGCCTGCCAAGCTCCATGAGCAATCTCTAGTTGCTACGCCTCTCAAGTCTGAAGTCCGACAACTGACTCGCTCTTGGCACATGCCGAGACATCCCGGCGGAATCCCTGACTCTCGAGAAATGTCAGCCTCTTCACCGGCAATGATCGGTTGTAAGGAGGAGCTATCGTGATGTATTGCAACCCTCATGCATATGTTATCTTGGGAGTCGGAAGACGTGCCGAACAAGTCAGATGCGGAAACTCAACGGGTAATACTGGCTGTTTGAGAATGCTGCCTGCTCATCCACTACCTATGTCGATGATTACATTACGTTCCTTCATATTTGCTGCATGGTGTCTTCTGATGACGGGGAAACCCGGGCTCACCCCCCCATTCTCTGGACCCTCTCCCCCAGGAATCCTAAGAATCCGCCTCGGTGTCGGATCTAGCACCACCCCGGGTCACCCCGGACCACCCCGGATCTGTCGCATACCCACGAACCGAACACGCAGCAACTATCAAGTCAACAAACACGACAGACTATGTGCGTCTAGTGCTTCCCCCGCAGCAAAAGGAGGAGGAAGCGGGAGAAAAGACACCCTTGTCCCTGGTCGTCGTAGCGGCCCCCGCCTCCCCCCCAAGTCAGAAAGTCTTGTCTTTCCCCAGACAAATCCCCTCCGTTTTCCGTCGATTTGCGCCAGTTTCCTGTCCCACCTCTCTTCCTTCTTTTCCGACTTTCCATCCAGTCCCCTCCTCGAACCCTTTCCGCCCAAGGTAACCCGCCCATTCACTGTGCGCAACGCGCGGGCGTAACCGCGTGCGTGCGTTTTCGTCGCTCCACTGGGCACCGGGCATAAGCAGACAAATCAGAAAAAGCAAAAACAAAGATAACAGGAAAAGGAGAGCACAGAGCGAGTGGACCCTTGCAAAGTCCGTCGACTCTCCGTCGCGTTTGCTCCCCCGGCCATGGACGCCCCGGAGTATCGCCGTCCTCTCCCCGGCCCGGGCAGCCCGGCTCCCGATGGCCGTCACTCCTCGTCGGCCGCCTCAGCCGCCGCGGCCAGCAGTCCCCGTGGTGACTCGCGGAAAAGAAGCTTCAGCTCCGCCGCCGATCAGCACTCGCCTCTGTCCGACGAGCTCACCGGGACGGGGTCTTCGTCCTCCGCTGCCGCTGCCGCCGCGAATCGCCGCAAGTTGCAGAAAGTCAGCCGCGCGTGCGACTTTTGCAAGCAGCGCAAGGCACGGTGCAGTGGGACCATCCCCTGCGACAAGTGTACCAGAAAGGGCCTCACGTGCGTCTACGATGCAAAGTACTCCCGCGGACGCCCCCCGACCCCTCCGCCTTCGGCCGTTTGGTCTACGGGTTCCAACGCCGTGTCTGGATCCGAGGAGCCGCCTGTTGTCATGTATCGCACTACTGAAGGGGGAGGGGGAGAGCATGTCGCTGCACCGGCCGCGCCGTCGCGTTCGCTGAGGGGACATGTACGCGAGAGCCAGGGCCCGGCGTCGCGAGCCTCGCCCGAACTCGGTATGGCTGAGATCCAGGGCCAGATCTTCGACCCAACGTCTGGCGTAACTTTCTTGCACAGGGCCTGGAAGCGGCTCTCGAAACACGAGAGTAACATCGTGCCGGACGAGCTGAATGCTTCGACTGAGAGCCAACCACTCATGCTGGCTGGTGATAAGCCGCTGCCCCCGGTCACGGACGAGGATGTGGCCAACTTGTCGCTTCCAGACTCGAGAGAGATCAAGGATCTGTTGGCCCTGTACTTTGATGTGTCCATCGCGACCTACCGCGTCCTGCACCGTCCCTCCGTCGAGGCATGGCTGAGGACCATGATCAACAACCTCCGCGACGGAAAAGCTGTCTGGCAGGATATTGGCCGGGGTAGAGCCTCCATCGTCCTCACGGCGCTCGCCATCGCGACCGCCCACAATGAAAAGTCCCAGGGGGTTCACTCACCGGAAGGCGAGGCTTTGTCCCTGGCTCGAAGTGACCAACTCTTTTGCGTCGCACTGCAGCTCACAGAGCGCGAGACAGGGCTTCCGCGACTTGAATCAGCCCAGTCACGCTTGATCCAGGTTCTCTACCTCCTCACCACGTCGCGGATGAACCGTGCCTGGTATACCTTTGGAAACGCGCTTCAGATTATATCTGCGCTGGGCATGCATAGAAAAGCGGCCAAGAAGCGGCACTTGACACCGGGCAACTCGGATTACATCCAGGCCCAGTGTCGCATGCGAACGTTTTGGACCAGCTATGTCTTGGACAAGTACCTGGGCGTCATATTCGGTCGTCCACGCCACTTCCACGATGATGACATCGACCAAGACTACCCGGACAGGATCGACGACGAGGATATGACTGCACAAGGACCCATTGAGAGATCGGAAGAACATTCTGATTGTCACATTGACGCGCTGATATTCCACGCCAAGTAAGTGAGCCCCATGTCTGATCATACTCTCTACCTTTGATGCTGACATGTGACAGAATTGCACAAATCATCGGAAACACATCAAGAGAAGTCTACTCGATAAAAGCAATCTCCGAACAAGAACGCGTCGCCGCCGCACACCGCCTCAGTGAAAAGATCCACGAATGGCGCGCCAGTCTCCCGCCTCATCTCGGATCGATCCGCCCCTCCATGCTGATCCCAAGCTTCCGTCGCCAAGCCACGGTCCTCAAGCTGGCCTACTCCCACGCCATCATGCACGCGAACCGCCTCTTCCTCCTGGGGAATCTGAGCTCCGGCAGCGAGACGCAGATCTTGGAGTGCATCGGCGCAGCGAGGACGGTGCTCGAGACCGTGGACGGTATGGCTGCTGAGGGTCCCATCTTCCACGCCTTTTGGTGGACGCAGTATGTTACGTTCTGCGCCCTGCTGGTCACGTACGTATGGGATATTCAGCAGAAGAGGCGAGGCATCAGGCTTGAGGGAGAGGGCAAAGCGAAGCATACTAAGCTCATGGACCTGGCTGAGCGGTGCCAGACGCATCTTGCGCACGCCACGGCGTCCAACTCCCCCAGCCGCCGGTATGCCATTATCCTGGAAGAATTCAGAACGGAGGGTCTCGGGCAGATGTCACGGCAGAGTCAGATGAATTCACAGGCGCCCCGGACTTCTGCACCTCGACCGGCTGCGCCCCCTGCAGACGCCCATGTGGCACCCACGCAAGGGAATGGGGGAAACGGAGGAGCTACGATGGCGGCGGACGGATTTGACTTTAACCATGCGTATGCTGCCGAGTCTGGCACCGTTGATATGATGGACCAGGGCGATGCAGGGTTCTTGGGGTCTAACTTGCTCGATGAGTGGCAGACGACCGATTGGCTAGACCTCGACTCTTCTGCTTTTGGCCCATATCTGGACATTGACTCAAGTCCGTTGGCTTGGATGCCGGATATAGGAGGATAGGGACGAGGACTTAAATACAGTCTATAATAATTGCATTGATCTATGTCTTCTAAATGGTGAACTTTGTCAAGTTCTCAGGGCCCGTCTCCTGTGCCACCTTCTTCACCTCCTCCTCTCCCAACTCCTGGAAGATATCGAAACCCCATCTCGTCTGCCAGTTGAATCTCTTGTTCCTCTCGAGTCCATTCAACTGCGCAAACGCATCCGCGGGCAGCTCCTGCACCTTGAAATTGGACTCTATCCGGCTAGGAGTAACACTCTTGGGCAGAACAACAGTGCCGCGCTGGACACCCCAAATAGCAAGCAACTGGCCGCCGTCAATGCCGAGCTTCTTGCCCAGCTCGCCGACGAGAGGATCGTCTACCGTCCTCGGCTCGCCCGTCTGGTTGTTGCCCAGAGGCGAGTAGGCGGCGAGCTGGATGCCCTTTGACTTGCAGAACTCGAGGAGATCCGGCTGTTGAAGGTACGGGTGTGCCTCGATCTGGTTGACAGCGGGAACTGTCTTGGTCTTAGTGAGGAGGTCCTCGATGCGCTGCTTAGTGAAGTTGGAGACGCCGATGGCGCGGACCTTGCCGCTTTGGACCAGCTTCTCCATGGCTGCCCACGTTTCCGCGGGGTCAATGTCGGCCAGCTCAAAGACGCCGTTGGAGTCAATGGGGAACCATTTATCCGACGGCTTGAATGCCCTGTAATTCTGGTCAGTACATGCATTATTTTTGTTTCGTCCTGCACAAATGCTGTCACAAAGAGGCAAAGAATGAGACTTACACTGGCCAGTGCATCAGGAACAAATCAAGGTAGTCCGTTCCCAAGTCCTTCAGCGTCTTGTCAACACCAGACTCGACATCTTCGGGTGCGTGCTTGGTGTTCCACAGCTTTCCCGTAACAAAGATCTCTGAGCGAGGCACGCCGCTCTTGCGAATGCCCTCACCAACTTCCGCCTCGTTGCGGTAGATGGCGGCGCAGTCGATGTGGCGGTAGCCGGAGCGCAGGGCAGTCTCAACAGCACGCTCAACCTCGTGAGCGCCGGCTTGCCAGGTGCCGAATCCCACTGCGGGGATCTTTGCGCCAGTGTTGAGAGTGAAGTGTGTTGCGAGAGGCATCTTGAGTTGTAGGTGTGTGTTTGTGTATGTGCAGGGATCAATGGCGTTTATCCGTGGTTAGTATGAATGCAATTATTGAACTCTGCACAATTCAAGCTGCAAGTATCAAATGGTGTGCCCAAAACAGGTGACTTGATGGAAAGATCAAGTAGATAATAAATCGGTTTCAGCCACTCTGCCATTGACACTGCGAGCAAGACTTGTGGCTCCCCAAAGACTCCATCATCACCAAGTCCGTAGTAGTGGTTTAGACTGACGGATTCTTTTCCTTCAAGCTAGCCACACCCCAGCCGAATCCGTCCAAACTGTCCAAACCCGTCAGCGGAGCACTCGAAATCCGTCAAACTACCCCAGCATTGAGCGGGGAAACCGATTCATGCCTCCCCCACCAACGGAGACCCTCCTCCACGTTTCTGTCCCGCCTCGATCGCCACCAAACGTGGTCCACTCGGAGGGCGTCAGGCAGGGTATCAGCATTGGCGGAAGTTGAGGAATTCACATCACCGGCGTCGGAACAACGACCGTTTTGCCTGGGCCGCGGAGCCGTTCTCCATCTCTCAAAAGGGTGGCGCTTGAACCACTCATCGAGCCATCCACAACCTCAAAAGCAGGGTGGTCGTCGATTCATCATCAACAATCCGGAGAACACTCGTCGTTGACTTTGGATGAACCACTTGCAACACCATCCACCATGAGTCCCCCCTCAGTATACGGTCCCACGAGCGCGGCGCTCCCGAGCTCCAGCTTGGGCGCGAATCCCCTCGTTGACTCTGCCGTCGTGCAGGACCTGGACAATGACGATTCCACTCTCAAGACTGTGGACGAGCTGGTCCGCCGGCGCGCCCGGGCGTATCCCGACCAAGTCATTGTCTCCTACCCCTCGTCAGGTATCACATATGTCGACTATACCATGAGACAGCTCGATGTCTTTGCCTACCGTGTTGCCAAGTTCTACGAGCAGCGCATCCCTAGTCGCCTCAACTCAGATGAGAAGCCCACGACTGTGGCTGTTCTCGGCCCCTCCAACTTTGACTACCTCGTCACTATGCTGGCATTGACCAAGCTGGGACACACAACGCTCTTCTTGTCAACACGAATCTCACAGGAGGCCATTGAGTCTCTCATCAGCGTTACTGGTGCTAAGTTCCTGCTGGCTGACAAGAGACATCTCGAGACTGCCGAGGGAGCCAAGCAGACTCTGCCTCACTTCGATGTGTTGGAGATTGCCGGCCAGTCAACGTTTGACTTCCCCATCGAAGTCCACGCTGATACCCGTCTGGATTATGGCCGTGATCTCTCGGTCGAGACCAACAACCTGATCTACATCATTCACTCCAGTGGTATGTTGTAATCCTTATTTCGCTTCTAGAGCGCAACTGACTGTTCCAGGCTCGACTGGCTTGCCCAAGCCCATTTACCAGACGCAGAAGTCGGCCATTCACAACTACTCCAGCAGCATGAACATGAAGGCCTTCATCACACTGCCTCTGTACCACAACCACGGAATCTGCAATTTGTACCGTGCCATCTACTGCGGAAAGCCCATCCACCTGTACAACGCGGATCTCCCGTTGACCAGAGAGCATCTCACAAGCATCATGCGCAAGCACAACTTTGAGATCTTCTACGGTGTGCCCTACGCCCTCAAGCTCCTCGCTGAGGCAGACGAGGGCATGGACCTGCTGCGCCAGCTCAAGATCGTCATGTACGGCGGCTCCGCCTGCCCCGACGACCTTGGCGACACCCTCGTCAACAACGGCGTCAACCTCGTCGGCCACTACGGCGCAACCGAGGTCGGACAGCTCATGACGTCTTTCCGCCCTACCAACGACAAGATCTGGAACTACGTCCGCGAGCACGAGAAGCTCGCACCGTACCTCAAGTGGATTCCCCGCGGCCCGAACCTGTTTGAGTGCTGCGTCCTGCCCGGCTGGCCTGCCAAGGTCGCCACAAACCAGGAGGATGGATCCTACTGCACAAAGGATCTGTTCGAGCCTCACCCGACGATCCCCAAGGCGTGGAAGTACATTGCTAGACTTGACGACACTATTGCGCTCGTCAACGGCGAGAAGTTCAACCCCGTCCACATGGAGGGCACGATCCGCTCCAACAAGAACATCACCGAATGCGTCATCTTCGGCGTCGGTCACCCGTCTCTCGGTGCCCTCGTCGTTCCAGCCCCGGCGCTAGCTGGCAAGAGTGACGCTGACATCCTTGAAATCGTTTGGCCCGTCGTTGAGAGCGCGAGCAAGCCCGTCGAGGCCTATGCCCGTGTCTCCAAGAACATGATCAAGCTTCTCCCTTACGACTGCGAGTACCCTAGGACCGACAAGGGCAGCGTCATTCGCCAGGCCTTCTACAAGCGGTACGCCAAGGATATCGACGAGGTATACGATAACGCGGACGCAGCCAGTGGTGACCTGAAGAAGTTCAGCGTCTCTGAGCTGCAGGACTTCATCCGCCAGGGTCTTGTCCAGACGCTCTCCAAGAACGTCCAGTTGGATGACGATACCGACTTCTTCCTGCTCGGCCTCGATTCCCTGCAAGCTATTAAAATGCGTTCTGACATTCTCAGGACGGTTGACATTGGCGACAACAAGCTTGGTCAGACTGTCGTTTTTGACCACCCCTCGATCAACAAGTTGAGCGCCTACCTCTACAGTCTTGGCACTGGAGAGGGTGTTCAGGCCGATGTTCCCATCGAGACCGAGATGCAGGAGCTCATTGACAAGTACGGTAACTTTGGTCCTATCGAGTCAGCTCCCAGATCGTCTGTCGTAAGTCAACACCCCACCAACATCTGTCTGGCATCTCTTTACTAACCTCTTCATAGGCCGTCACTGGCGCAACTGGCTCTCTCGGAGCCCACATCGTGAGCAAGCTTGCCGCCGATCCGACCATCAAGACCATCTACTGCTTCACCCGCGCCAGCTCTGACGCCGACGCAGCCCGCCGCGTAAAGAGCTCCCTCATCCAGCGCAGACTCTACCATGCGCTACCCGCCTCTTCCCGCAGAAAGCTCGTCGCGCTGTCCACCGACCTCGCTGACGACAAGCTCGGTCTGTCCGAGGACAGATACCGCCAGGTCAAGCAAGATCTCCGCCTCGTCATCCACGCCGCCTGGTCTGTGAACTTCAACATGCGCCTGACGAGTTTCGCAAAGGGCAACATTGCCGGCGTCAACCACCTCATCGCCCTCTGCAAAGCCGCCGGCGACGTCGAGACCGGAGCTTCGTCCCCTGCCGCGTTCAATTTCTGCTCATCTGTCAGCACCGTCGCGCGCGCCACGACGATTCCCGTCCCAGAGTCTGTCCCCGATCTTGAATGGGCCCAGGGTATGGGTTACGCCCAGTCCAAGGTCGTCGCTGAGCACCTCTGCGCCAAGGCAACCCAGGCCGGAATCAAGTCCCGCGTCCTGCGCATTGGTCAGATCGTTGCAGACACCCAGCACGGCGTCTGGAATGCGACTGAAGCCATCCCCCTCATGCTCCAGACAGCCATCACCGTCGGCGCCCTCCCCAAGCTCCAAGAGACACCCTCCTGGCTGCCCGTGGACACCGTCGCGCAGGGCGTCATCGACATCTCCCTCTCTGACGCCGACGGCGTATTCACCAACGTCGCGAACCCCAAGATGTTTAGCTGGACTGAAGACCTCCTGCCCGCCCTCAAGGCCGCAGGCCTCGAGTTCGAAGAGGTCGAGCCCAAGGAGTGGATCCGTCGCCTGCGCGCCTCAAACCCTGATCCCGCCGCCAACCCGCCCATCAAGCTCGTCGACTTCTTCGCGTCAAAGTATGACAGGGATGAGTTCTCGCCGTCCAAGACGTACGTCACCGATAACGCCTGCTCTCTCTCGCCCGCGCTCGCTCAGGCGCCCGTGCTGGATCAGAAGTTGGTCGACAACTTTGTCAGGTACTTCAAGGCCAACCACTGGGTCAAGAAGAACCAGGGTTCCGCCAAGACGGTCGTCATGGTCGCGGGCCCCTGCGGCAGTGGAAAGTCTACGCTCGCTACCTCTCTGGCCTCCTCGCTCAAGGCACCCTTCATTGAGGGCGACTCTCTGCACTCCAAGGCGTCCATTGAGAAGATGGGCAGCAACGTCGCCTTGACCGACGAGGATCGATCTCTGTGGCTTAGCCGCATCGGCAAGAGAGCTTCCGAGGCCCTCGAGGATCTGGGCTACGACTCCGTCGTCGTCAGCTGCTCGGCTCTGAGAAAGTCGTATCGCGATACCCTTCGCAGCGTCTTTGCCGAGCAGGAGGGCGTAAAGGTTGTCTTCCTCGACCTTCAAGCTAGCCCTGAGACGCTTGTGCAGAGGGTGAACGAGCGCAAGGGTCACTACATGCTGGCGAGCATGGTCGAGGGACAGGTTGAGGTGTATGAAGCTGCCGGCATCGCGGAGCTGGATGTCCTCCCCGTTGAGGCCGAGGGCTCACCGGCAGAAGTGTTTGAAGAGGCCAAGTGGCTGCTTGGACAGATTGGACTGAACTGATTTTTTTGATTTTTTTTGCGAGATGATAAAAGCGGGCATATAATTGGCGTTATGGATAATGGTTGCTAGGGTACATGTAATCATGAGAATTTCTTTACGCGTTTGAATAACAAATTTGACATCACCTCAAATCGCCACCTTTCGCACCTGGGCGCACCCTTTTCCTTGTCTTGAATCGTCATGTCGAAGGAGTCGTAAGCACATCCTCTAATTTTTTACCACAGCATAATCGCCATCCTCCTCGATCCCGGTGCATGACCACTCTCGAGTTGTCATTCCTGTCTTCTGAGCCGTTGACGGTGTATGTGAAATATGCTGATGCGCCGATGCACGAATGAATCTTTTCGTTTAGTCTCCCATGCGGAGTGTTCCACAGCAGTTGTCCTTTGCCGATCGAGGGGCAATCCGAACAGCCCGCCCCCGATGGACAGATCCAGCGTCTGAGTTGCGTACAGTGGTGACAGAGATACAACCCCTGACTGCTTATGTCCTTGAGAATAAGGAAGAGGAGGTTATTGAGTCTTCTGTTATTTTTTCTTAATTTGGAATGTGTAGCCTGGGAGAGGAGGCTGTAAAGAGATTTGCAGGTGAGAGCCAGGCACATGGCGGACTCCGTGGGGAGGTGCGAGGCTACTTCGAGCATGATGTCGGGTATTTGCCGAAGAAGAATGGGTAGATCGACCAAGGAGACACTTTTTGTGCCTGGAGGCGTCTCCATGGGTGTAATGTCTGACATGGTTTCGACTTGACACCTGCGCGCGCTGGTGGAAGGCTCACGATGAGGAGTGGTCACCCTTGTTGCCGGAATACGAAGTCTTGGGGATGACCGTTGTGAGCCTCCAAGCACGGCCGTTGTGGAAACCGATTTCTGGAACGATCAGGTCTGTGATTCTTTGTCGATGATGGCGTGTCATGGCCAGATGCTTTGACTCGAACAGCGGTTAGGACTAGGCCAGAACGCACCTAGAGGGTCAAAGTTTTGCGGCTACCGTCTCTTCGGGACAAGACACAAAGACCATCGGAGATGAAAATTTAAATCACAATTTCTACTAGAGAATTTTCAAGACGCATTCTAGAGGTTCGCGCGGATTTCCAGACACGTGAGACGTGTATGTCCTCCTGTCACCACCATGATGCTCTGATTCCGGCACAGGGGCTCTCCTACCTCATCTTCCTATGAACACGGTTTTTCGCATCTTTGGCACAGACTAGTTACCTCCTTGGAATTCTTCGTCTTCTGAGCATTTGCACTCAGTCTGAAGTCATAACACCTGACAGCAAGTTTACGTGCAGCTTGCGCAAGTTGCAGCTAAGGTTCAAATGATCAAGACCATTCCTATATAGATGCATCCACAGGATCATCTCCTTGGCCTTCCATATATAGCCACGCATCTTTTAAAAAGGCCCTTGGAAGGTTGGATGTCCCACTGATGTAATCACAAAATGTAAAGAGCAAGGCGTTGGCTCCGAAGGGTCCGAAGTCTCGGCCGTCGCAAAATTAGGAAAACATGAACACTTACGCAGTAGTTTAGTATGTAGCCGAAACCAGCCAGGGTAAGTATCACTAATCTTCAATTCGAAGAATGAATACTCGGAGCTTTTTCAGTGCAATAGTCAGCTTGATTTGAAAGTCTGGTGCTCGCCTGCCATAGGTCTCAAGGTCATGAGTGAAGACATTGGGGAAGAGTGGCCACGGAAACAAAATAGCTCCGCACCATTACGATGATAGTACATCCGAGTCAACCCAACGACGCTTGATATTTTACCACGACTCGGAAGCAGATGGAAAAACTCATTCTTTCGTACATGCAATTCAATATGTTATAAAAACAGGAACATCCGATCTGCAAAGTAGTAGGTGCTCGCACTGCATCGAAGTGAGGTTCGTCCAGGTCTATCGCTCTTTTGATCAAAAACGGACACAAACACCATCATGCTCGCCAAAATAATCATCACCGTCGCTCTATCGGCGACCTTTGGGAAAGCTGCCGCATCATGCAGTTGTAACCTTAAGGTCGAGAGCTTCATCTGCCCGGGTAGAACGTTGGACGTTGTGTCGTCTCTGATCATCGGCTCTCAAGCTGCCGCAATCATCGACTTGCCCTGAGCGGTATCTGACGCAGAAAACCTAGCTCAGTGGGTTAAAAAATACGACTGATAAGCCTCTGTTGGCGGCTTTCACGACGCATAACCACCCCGATCACTACCTGAGCGGGAAAACGTTCCTCCAACACTTCCCCGAGGCTAAACACTATGCCACCCCTGAGACGGTGCAGGGAATCCAGAATGAGGCTCTCAATAAGGTGACTGAAGCTTCCATAGGAATTCTTGAAATTCTGCAGCTAACAGTTTGGTTATAGACAGAATTTTGGTCTGCGGCCTATGGGCCCGACATCATCGCTCCCGTCCCCGCGATTCCGACTGCATACAACTTCTCCTTCTTCACCCTCCCAGGCGACGAAAAGTGCCCGATTGAAATCCTCGAGAACGTCGGCGGCGATACGATTGATCTATCGACTTTCTGGATCCCGTCCACCAAGACACGGATCGCTGGTGACGTCGTCTACGGCCACCAGATGCATGCCTGGCTTGCCGACCTTCTCACTCCGGCCCTCACAGAATCTTGGCTCACGACTCTCGACTTCATCGGGGGCCTCAAACCTAATCTCGTTATACCCGGACACGCGCTATCAGCCGACACCTTCAGTGCAGTCACCGATGTCGACCATACGAGAGACTATGTTTCTTTCTTCCAGAAGAACGTTGAAGCCAAGGGCACCGACTTTTACACCCCGCAGGAGATTTCGAACACGATTGAGGATGCTTTCCCTGGTTTGACGAATTTGACCTCTTCAACTACTTCGGCTACCTTGCTCAATATTACATCGGAGAACTTTGGACGGGGTGGGCAGAGACAGGTGCACTACTTCGACTTGACTAATATGTATAATGACACGGATATCCTGGATGGGTGGCGCTTGCAATGGTGCTGTCATACCTTACTTGATGATTTGATACCTCTCGGTTTATATCACGCCGATGAGTGGATGGACTCAGTAATATGAGGGCGAGGATCATTAAGCCATGTTTGTACAAGTATTGGTTACATGTACTTACCGCATGCATTGCAGCTTTAGATAATTGCATATGCGTTACCGAAAGTCGAGAAGATGGTACATGTACCTCTGAGGCTCCAAGTAGCCACCGAGGTAGCGTCAAATAAAGGTGTAGAAAAGAGTGGAAATGTATGTTCAAGGTTTTCGGTCACAAAATGATGTCAGAGTTGAGCTCGACGGAGAAAGGTTGTCTCCTATGGCTATCGAGACTTCAAGGTTCCCTAAGAGATCACTTTGTCCGGATCCCACTTACTTAAAGCGCTCCATTTAAAATGATTGATGTACTGGCAGCTTTCGAACTCGACTTCAGACATCTGCCTTGATCCCCTTGACCCTCTTGATACCATCATAATGCGCTTCTATCAAGTCCAAGCTTTCATCATTGCTGCCTTGGCCGCTTCGGTAAGGCCAAGATTCCATACCAGTACAACGAGTCTACTATTCGATGCTAATCTAACGCTAGGCCCACGGATTAGTGATTCCTGATAAGACTCCCATTGAAGGATATGGGGTTTTCATCCCACAGTGGGAGTTCGATACCGGCCTCGGGGCTGAGAAGGTGGCCGTGAATGGTACGGTCGAGGATCTCTTGGAAGGGCTCCGCCCCTATGAATCTCTGGACGCGCAGGTTTTGGGCCCAGATATGGCTTCGGGTACCTCTTCTCCTGTCTTACAGAAGCGGGACGACTTCGGCGATGGTCGTGTCCTCTGCTACAACTTCCCAAAAGGCTTGAACGCCGCTGCAAGAGACGGTATCAACCTCCTAAAGCAGATCCGACACAGAAGACCTACAAACCAAGCCGGCCCGGGAGAATGCGGTCGTATGAGTTGCTCCGAGAATACGGCAATCTGGTGGTGCAATGAGGTGAGTTTAATACCTAACGTGACATCTTACGTACGAAGCTGAGTGACCTCTTTGTAGGACGACAAGCCAAAGACTCCGGAATCCTTTAGAATCATTGCCGATGGCGCCGATAAGGTCTTAAAAACGTGTGGAAGGGAAGGTTGGCCCACCGCGATGAGGTCCTCAGGGCAGGCATTCCATAAGACGAAGTGGAACGTTATTGTTCGCGGTGAAAAGTGCTGATGATGAAAAAAGACAACTTCAAGTTCGCGATTGAAATCGCCAGTAATCAAGGTATTAGATAGAGTTTACAGAGACTAAGAATGTTGATGAAGCCTTCCCTCCAACCTGCATCTCTCGGGGGGGTTTTTTTTTTCGAGTGATTGTTGCCAGTAGGATCTGTTATGACTTTGATCCTGGAGGCGGAAGAGGTTCTATCAATCTTAGGGTCGGATGCAAATTACTTCCGTCAGCTCACCAAAGCAAGTTAAAATCGGAACCAAAATGCATATTCTCAAATTCGCTTTTTGCCATGCTTGAAATCAAAAATTACCATTCATACTCAAACTCAGATAAATTATTGAAGAGAGTGGTGGTTCCCTGCCTATGTGGATGAGATTGGAACTGCATCAATAGGCAAAAGAAGATATCCATGCAACACGGCAAAGCATGGACAGTCTACAGCAAATTCTCGTCCATCTACTGGATGAAACGGATTCAAGCGCTGACTCGGATCATGACGACTGCCACCACGACCATCACCACCACCACCTTCGTCATATCAAGGACCAGTTAGACGATCTGGAGCCCTCTACACATCTACAGCTTCTGCACCAGCTTCTCTGTGTTCGCATACCGGAGCCACCGCTCCCGGAAGACATTCTTGTCGGGATAGACTCAGTCTTACAGCAACAGGCATCACATCGTGTACTGACATTGGCGGGTTCTATCCAACCGACAATCGCACTCAAACGAACGAACCATAACCGCGTTAGAGTTACGCTCTGGAAAGGTGACATCACGACTCTCACCGGCATCACTGCAATCACCAATGCCGCGAACAGCCAGGGACTCGGATGCTTCCAGCCGGCGCACCGCTGCATAGACAATGCGATTCACTCTTGCGCTGGGCCCCGGCTGCGGGACGAGTGCTACCGGGTCATGAACCAAAGAGGCCGTGAACTCGGACCGGGCGAGGCGATAGTCACAGACGCGTATTGCCTACCAGCGATGCATGTGGTGCATACAGTCGGGCCGCAACTGCAACGCGGCTCAAAACCAACGACAAACGAGACGCAACAGCTCGCCCAATGCTATCGCAGCGTTCTTGACGCAGTCGAACCGCTGCCCTCGGCGCCGGATGGCAGGAAGATTGTCGCGTTATGCGGCATCTCGACCGGCTTGTTCGCCTATCCGGCGCGAGATGCAGCAGCTGTCGCGGTCAGCGCAGTCACAGATTGGCTCGAGCACCACGAGGATACGTCCATCACCGATATCATCTTCAACACCTTCACGGACGCAGATCATGCCATCTACCAGGAGATCCTGGCCTCTCCCCCGCATGTTACATGGATGGGCCGGTCACCAACTCCGCCGGCAAGTGCGAATCATCCGCCGCTGATCCAGTGTGACTCGCTGGACCGGGCCAGGCAGTGGCTGGACGCGGCTGACGCAGTCATTGTGAGCGCCGGTGCCGGTCTGTCTGCTTCCGACGGGCTGGATTACACTTCGTCGGCCCTGTTTGCCAAGAACTATCCCGGTTTCTTGAAGTATGGGCTGCGAACTCTGTACAGCGTCTTTGGCTTCACCTCTTGGCCAACGGAACAAGTCCGCTGGGGCTACTACTTTACCCACTTGGCGATGATCAAGTCTTGGCCAGAATCCGGAATGTACCGAATGCTCATTTCATGGCTCGAGAGGTTTGGTGGAAACGCCCATGTGAGAACATCTAACGCCGATGGCCTCTTTGTTGCCAATGGGATATCGCCGGAGAGACTCTCAACCCCTCAAGGCTCGTACTCTGTCTTCCAGTGTTTGGCAAATTGCCGACCGGAGGCGACAATGCCATCGGCACCTTTAGTTGCAGATGCGCAGGCGTTCTTAGACCCAGTATCTCAAATATTGACAGAACCGAGCAAGGTGCCCCTTTGCAAGTTTTGCGGCGGCAAAATGAACATCTGCGTGAGGGCAGGGCACTGGTTCAACGAGAAGCCCTTTGAAGATGGAGAGAAGAGATGGAAGCAGTTCCGCCGGGATGTGGTGCATCGTGAGGAAAGGACGACAGTGATCCTAGAGCTTGGCGTAGGGATGTCTACGCCGGGGGTCTTGAGATGGCCCAACGAGGATCTCGTCATGAGAGGCGGGGGACGAGTGAAGCTTGTGAGGGTGGGTAAGGGACCTGAGACAGCCGTCCCATGTGGTTTGGAGGCAGATGGGCTGGCGACAAGTATAGACGGCGAGATCTCAGCGGTGGTGAGCGAACTGCTCAGGGCAAGGGCACGAGCATAGTTGAGATGGGTTCAGCCCAAGGATTGGTGCGTAATTATGAAAAACTTCGGTCGATGGAGTAGGGCGTCTCATGCCGAGCTCATGCCGAGCATCAGATATTGAGATGAAGGTAATCGATGAGAGTCTATTCCCGAAAAGGGTTCGACTCAGGAGCACCTCGACGACTACAGGCCGAAGAATCTCAATTTCCCAAATGTCAGAAACGTGCCTTACAAAAGAGAAACCGTGGGACCTGCATTTCCGCCACTTGTAGAGAATGGTAAACCACTCATGACGAGGGTTATACGATCAATACGATTCGTCCCTTGCACGATGCATGAACTCTCTACTCACGACTTTGGGTGAAGACTTCGCCAAACACAAGCTTTCGCAGCTGGAGCCATCCGAGGGGATCGGAGAGAGTTGCCTTCACCGGTTTTCCTGCCGTGCTGTGGTCATGACTAGCCCCTGCTATGCTCTCTGCCCTACGTTCTTGGCACGTAATGCAACCTCGCGTAGTCCTGGCCGTAGCCTTGCATCTTTACGCATCTTCTTGCCCTCCCTCGAGTTTCCCATACCGCACTACGCACCTGAGTAGTCAAGGCTCGGGATAGGGCGGGTCTTGAGGTGTCTTGGCAGCTTGGCAGCGAAGATCAAACTCGCGTGCGGCGTCAGGGGCGCGTCAGGTCTCGTGCGCACAGCGGCACAGCGGCACAGCGGCACAGCGGGCCTGGCGACTCGCACCAGGCCTTACTGTGGCTGAAGAATCCCCCCTTTTATATCACCCACTGTATTGCGATTGGTTTGCCAGAGGATGATTGATCTACGCAAGCATCGCGGGCGCGGGAATGCAAACCATTGTGGTTCTACTACGTATGAAAGAGGGAAATCATTGCGGCGAAGGCTTAGCTAGCGGGGCCCTTACGGAGATCCACTCCGGAAGGCGGAATCGGCCGAGAGGGTGGATCCGCCCAGCCGGTTCTCGGCTCCGAGCCGGGAGAGGCGAAGAAAAGTCAAGAAGAGGCCTGAGCAATGCCAATGCGACGCAAGGCGGCAAAAAAAGCTCCGTCTTTACAAGCTTATTACAGTAGGTACACGACTAAACAAAAGTCTTGGAAGGCCTGATTACCTGTGAGTCTGCCTTAAAGTGTGTCGATGTTCTACCTATCAGATCTTGACATGACTTTCTCGGTTTCTGGATCAGCCGGACCTCCCGACGACTGGGACGGTGGGACCTAGAATGTGCGCCTTATGGCATGGAGGCAACTTTTGCCCACAAACCAGAATAGCAAACGGGCGTCTTCTGTGTGTCCCATGCTTCCAATGCGATCCTGGGAGGCAAGCCCTCAGTAGAGAGCCGATTTCGCCATCGTGTTTCTGACACAACTCTTTTTGCCAAGCTTAATTTTTCTCCGCGCTTCTATTCGAGCGGGGGCGACCTGTTCCTGTTCCAGGTATGCTGCGGTGAAGCACGGACAACACGAATCACAGCAGGCGACTCAGCCAGCCGCGCCCCCCTCTCCATGGATCTCCATGGATTGGCTGAGGCTCACAGCTGCGTGTGTGTGTAGTACTGGCGATGGTCGTGTCTACCAGATCCAAGCGCAACGGCCCCCTGTATCAACTTGCCCCTCAGTTCCCTGTCAGGACGTCTAGAACTGCCATGCTTGCATCGGAGCAAAAGACAACCGACAACCCCTGCCCAGGTCTCCCCATAATGAAGCGCCCGTATTGCCCCTGGCCACCCCCAGATCTTTGTTGAACTGTTCATGTGGACAGGACCACATTCTCGCCTGGCCCCTGGGACTGATTTCCCCCGGGGTTGATGGATGATCCACAGAAACGAGAAACGCCTGGCGGTGCAACGACAGTCCTGGAAAGCACCGGCGGCTCATGCGATTGTCTCCTAGGGATCGTGCCCGGCTGGCAGCAATGATTCACAATGATCAGCGAAACAATGCGCCCCGCCTGCCTCCTTTGCTATGTCAACGGCGATCAAATCCCCCAGCCTCCTCCCGGGCTGGAGGCCTTCATGCCTCCGTACCTCCGTGGTCCTGGCGGGCCACCTCCTTGTTTCCCCTTCCCACCACTTCGACCTTATTCGGAGTGGTGCGAATGCTACTTTTGCGTGGATACTTTGGGCAGCCGAGTCAAGTCTAAATCCAAAAGACCCAATGGGACTGGGCAGCGCGCCAAAGGGCATAGACAAGCAAACGGGGTGAAGCTTGCGCTGGCGTACCTGGCACTAAGCGCTAGCTCCCGCGTGCCCAGCTGAGAATGATGCATAGCATCGCTGCGTCCTGCAGGGACTTCGCCTCTCTCTTTCTGCCCGTTGGTGATTTTCTATCCGCCTTGTCCCATTTCAGTATTCCATCCGTAAAACACCAGCATGCAGAGTGGACATTGAGCACCAGTGTCAGGGACGACACTACGGGCATGGCTAAGCCAACAAGACATCTCAACTTCTCATCGTTTGCGTATCCACTATCGTCCGCTGTTGACGTTCATCAGCAAGTTGCAACGGGGTGGGCTTTAAGGGCCTTTGTTCCAGAAGATTGAGATGATAGCCGTCAGAGATCTCTGCGTCTCTGTCCATTTTTGGTTCCCAGTCGCTCAGAATTACGCTTCCACTATGGACGAACGTTCTCAGTGGCCGAGCGCAGGTTCGAGACTTGAAATCGCGCCGCAGGGCAAGCATCACCTCTGTTGAGTCGCCTTTCCACAGACTCTCCGCACGGCCTCTCGTCTCGCCAACGTGCGGTACCAACCAAACCAAACCAAAGGGGGGGGGGGGGAGAGAGAGAGGAGAAAGGTCTGGTGTGTTTGATTTGGGCGATTCTCTCCCGTGCCCTGGATAATACGGGCGTGGCGCAGATCCTGGAACATCATCTTCCCTCCCCAGGCACACCAGGGATGTGCGACAAACGTTTTCTGATCTGCGACAGTGTTTCTTCCCCTCCCTGCCCTCTGCGAGGAGGTGGGCAACGCGATCGCGATGCGATTGGCTCTTCAACAAGGTTCGGACCCTTGTCGTCTCCCACACAGAGCCTCCTTCGACGATCCAAATCGGAAAGGGCCCAGTTTCGAACTTGTCTCCATCACGAGATGCGGTCGTTCTCGCCGGTGTTTGGCCTCATCTTTTTCGACTCCACACTCTAAACAATTTGCTTGATGTTGGGGCTGGTGTCGGTTCCAAGGGTTGCAATGCACCAGACGGAGGGTGGATCGTGCAGGCGATGTAGGAGATATTCTGCTAAGTTTGCCTCTCATGTGCTGGGGAGTACTGGGGAGTATCAACTCAACATCGTGAAATGTCGAGTACAAAACCGCCTGATTCCTCCCAATCTTTTCTCATCTCTTCTCATCATCAGCATCAACATCTTCAGCTTTTCAGCAGTCTCTTCTCTCTTTCGGTTCTAATACCTCCTCCGGCAGGATACTACTCGTTTACACTCCTCTGGCAAGGAGCACCATCTCATTCATCTCTTAACTACTAGTCAAAATGTCTCTCAAGACCGTCGCTGCTACTGCTATCCTCGCCGCCGCCAACTTGGTGGCTGGCCACGGTGCCATCATCGGCGCTACCGGCGAGCTCGGTGGCACTGGCATGGCCCTCGGTGTTGATCTCAGCACTCCTCGTGACGGCACCCGTCGCGATCCCTTCCAGGGCGACTCCACCCGCTTCAAGGGCGATGCCGCTGACACCTTCGGCGAGACCGTCGGTGCTGGCACCAACGACCTGGAGACTGGCACCAAGGCCATCATGGCCGCTACCGGTGACCAGCTTCCCCAGATCCGTGCCGGTGGCACCATCGACATGACCGTCCACCAGGTCAACGGTGACGGTGGCGGCCCCTACGACTGCATGATCAACGGTGATGCCACTGGCGCCACCTGGACCAACATCAACGTTCCCGTCACTGTTCCCGGCCAGAACTCCCGCAACCGCGTAAGTCACTTCACTCACAACACTACAAAGTATTCGAGTCTAACAGTCACAGGACGGTGCTATGACCGACTTCCCCATCAAGGCCGAGATCCCCGCTGGCCAGACTTGCACTGGTACCGTCGCTGGACAGAACAACGTCTGCTTGGTCCGTTGCCAGAACGCAGCTCGCGCCGGCCCCTTTGGTGGCGTCGTCCCCGTCCAGATGGCCGCCGCCGGCAACACCCCCGCCGCCGCTCGCCGCAACCTGGCCCGCGCTGTTACTGAGTCTGACCGCCAGTTCAAGCGCATGATGAAGCGCGCCATGGAGGCCACCGACTTCGAGGACGAGGAGTAATTTAGTCATTCCTTTGCACATATTCTAAGATTGAAAGGGTGGAGTGGTCTTTGAGGGATTACATGTAACAGTACTGGATTACTGATAATGAGACACGACTGCCTGCTCTAGCTGGAGTATGGTCCTTCTACCTTTTTGCCTCCTTCGCTCTCCAATGTGACGGAATGTACTGTCAGTGACTTGATGGCCAAGAAAAACGAGATATTCTTTTGCCTTTTTGACTCACAGTCAGCAAATGTTGATTCTCATAATCATGGTCGGATGATTATGCAGGGAAATACATGCTAACACTTTGTCTCAAAATCGTCGCGCGCAAAACCTACCCCTGAAAGTAAGACACTCGGTACGTGTCAACTCTTGAAAAGATGACTGCCAGACTGTGACATCTGTTCTAGTGCGCGTGAGCCTCGTCTGGGCTGCGACGAAAGACCGGCAGCACTTTAACGATTTCCAGAATCTTGGAACGTGAAACGAAACAATGGTAAAGCTGGTTCACGGGCCACACACCATCTTGAAAACTCAAAGCGTCTTTAGAAAGAAAAAATGGGTGGGTTGAAACGGCCTCTAGCTCTTCAGACGAAGACACACCCAGGCTTAAGGTTTGTGGTTCCTGGAGAAGCAACCCACAACCTGGGGACCATTTCGTCATTCCGGCATCTATATCCGACTTTTACTGGCTATCGATATAAGCGCAAAGGTAAGTGATCATCAGCTGTTCTTTAGAATGTGGGCTTGCAGATCTTTTGTCCCGGATGTTTCGCAGCCAGGCATGCATTCCATGGCGATGGGCAAACGGTCCAACGGTAAAGTCTAACGACTTCATCATACCAATACGCTAAAAAGGCGACAGTCATCAAGGTAAGGCTTCAAGAAGTTTGCGCTGCACTGAGGCTAGATTGACGTGAGAGATGGAGGGTGAGTGGTGGAGGGTGAGTGGTGGTGAAGGCGAGCTATCGCCGTCTGAATACATCTAGCCTCCACCTAAAGACATATTTGCCGAAGTGATAAAGAGAGGAGAGCAGAAACTTTTCAAGGATGTATTACGGCTACATTAAGAGCCTCTGACGACAGGAATAAAAGGCGGAAAGCTAGCAGCCATACATACCAAGTGGCAATTCTTGAGGTCGTGGCGCATGCTAGTGGCTGCTTCATGGGGTTCCTTTCTGAGTAATGACTCTGAACTTATTTCTATTCCTGATTTACTGAATTGATGAGCGACTTTTTGACCATCCTTAATATTGATGTTTTCCAAGTTGCATGTATGATCGCGTTGCCGACCCCGCTTCTAGATGACGGCAACTTCTGCTCTCTCCATAACCCTTACTGGCACAAGACTGGTAAAGTAAGGAAGGTATGCGAATAGCGACAGAGTTAACTCCAGTGCCTCGAGAACACTGAGTCTTTCATTCTGGGATGGAGGGGTCTCTTTGTGGACTAGATCAGGACCTGTAGAATAGGCTTCAAGCTTTACTCCCGAGCTTTCTCCGCTCGGAGGTTTCACAAGGATACAAGCCCGTGTTGAATGTACGAATGACTCTACAAGCTTTCTGGTAGTGAGGCTGTCTAATACGAATAGTTTAGATGTGTAAAATAACTCGGGGGTTTCGGTCTCGCTTCATAGATGGTGACACTTCAAAGTTCAATTTTGTCTTCAACACTACCTTCTGCTAGATAAGTGTGACTTATAATGTTGGCCTTGATGATAGACTGCAACTGCTACTAATTTAAGAGTTGTCGATAAAGGGGCTTGAACCTCACACAGAAGATATCATGTAATGTTAACGTTTGTGCCCCTACTTAGTAACTACTTTACAGAAAGATCTCATCTATAGATATGAAGGTAAAGTAGGATCTGATTAGTAATTTAGTCAATGAGACTATGTTACTAAAGTTGTGACGGATATTGACTTCCTGAGTATTGACAAGACGTTCCCCTGACTATGATACCCGATTTCATCTCTTGTATCTATAGCGAGGTAAAGGACGTGAAAGAATTAGTATACTAGCTTCGCAGCACGAAAAGCAATCGATAGTCATATGTCAGCAATGCAACTCATACCGTTGCCAACAAAACCGTACCCAAGGAAGTCTAAAGAAGCTACAGAGACTAAGTATGATAAATGCGACTGGAGTGAGATCACCATCGCATGTGAGAATATCCTATCTCAACAAAAACATCTTTCAAAGAAGAGGAGAAACACCATTCTCGCCTGTTCAAAGTCGGTGCCGTGAAAAGCATCCCCATGCCATCCGGGCCGGTATGAGAGAACGGACCGTGCCGGTGTCAAGATACATGCAGTCTCTCGCGGGGAATTTTCGCATGATAATGCCTTCCTTAGCATCCGGCCGGCAATTGCTGACATGGAGATAAGTTATCTCTAGCCAAGAGATCCGACCTTGTTGACCCCGATTTTGCTGTCTTGGCGATGGCAATGAGAATTGACACATTTAACCGGCGACCCACACTTTCACCGCTCTTGCAGTCATGGCATCGGCATTAGTAATTCCTCGGCCGAAGTTGCCTACGTGAGTATCAGAAACAGTCGCCTCTAGTGAGCAATTTCAGCATCAAATGAACAACAGTCTGAGGAGAGTCCGCAACTCCGTACGGATAGAGTCCTAGACATTGGCAGCTAGCAACGACTCAGGTTCCAGGTGCTCTACCATTTGACTTGCCTGATGGGGTTTCGGGCCTCCGGATATCCACCACGGGGACCCCATTTTCTGGAGTTGCACCGCACCCCATAACCTAACGCCCCTCAAGCGAATGCTTCTCTACATTACCCAACTTCCTTTTCCCATCGTTTTCTCTCGCTTGTCATTACCGCCACGCAGGTCTGGTGCCATTCCTATGCAGCCCAAGCTGCGAGAACAAGGTCGAGATTCATCCAAGATAAGGCGTCAGAGCACTCAAGAGCCGATGGTCGGTTCTCGCAACTCGCAAGCGAGCTAGGGTTCCCCACGGTTCCGATGCCGGGATAGTAAACAAGGCCGGGCTCATGCAACGTCCCTCCCGCCAAGACACCAACGATATGAACTCCAAAGAAGCGAGAACTCTAACCCCCCGTCATGACCTATGCGCGATTAGAAATTTTCAAGTGCTCTGTGGTCGCTTGCGCCGTCTTCGGGCATGCTTCCCACGTTGTTGCAATGATTGCGGAGTCGGGACCTGATAGTCGGTAACCGGTTCTGCGCAACATGACACGAAAACTCGACTAAACGCAACCTCCGCACCCCGAAACCTCTGAGATGGGACTAATGGTAATCTAATTAGATGATGCCCAGCTTTTAGAGATCTGCTAAGCCTCCAATATGTCCATCCGGGTGCTTATCAAAACCTCACTTAGTTGAGCCTCATGCATTGTCAAGGGTAGCGAGCAATTGTCAGACAGTCATATAAAGGTCAGAGACAATCGAGGGGATCAACATTGAGCCCCCTAGACTTCTCACCCTCTGTCACTTTTGCCCTCAAAGTCTGTCATAGTCAACATGGCTGCCCGTTGGTCGACCCTCCTCACTGCTGCAGCCAGTCTTTGCCAGACGGCTGTTGCGGAACCCGTCTTTCGTGAGACGGTCTCTTTCCAGGGTCCGTTCGAAGTCGAGAGAAATGGAGTCCGTAACATCAATATCGAGTATAATGGCCCCCTCGATGGAGAGCTGTCCATTGTCTACGGTGGTTGCGGGATGAGAAGTCCCTTCGAAGCTCACCACAAAATCGGAAGGACACACATCGGATCCCACCCTGCTGCGAAGCGCCATCTGGAGTGGACGGATCAAAGACCGACCAAGTTTGTATGGATGGTGCCGGAAGATGTTTCCTCAGGTTGCTTGCAAGCTTTCGTTGACAGCCAGCTCGTTGGCCGCTCTTCAGAACATTCTGTCAAGAGTCGCAAAATGAGGAAACGTGCAACTTTCGCCGAGGCCACCGACCCAATGGGACCTTGGTTCGATGGCGTCGAGTACCTGAAGCAGAAGCAACCTGACGATGTGTTTGTTGCATCAGTCAAGAACAAGACGTTTGGTATTCTGGGCGCTGGCATTTCTGGTCTGCACACTGGTGTAAGTTTCCAAGACCACTCCGTCTATGATGAAAAACTGACAAGAGCCGTAGTTGCTGCTCGACTCAGTTGGAATCCACAACTGGAAGATCCTAGAGTCTTCAGAGAGAGTTGGAGGACGTATTCGTACCACCTACCTTAACGGATCAACTCCAGACGAGCACCAGCACCACGAGTTGGGACCTATGCGGTTCCCGCACAGCATTTACGATGCCGAAACCAACGAGACTTACCCCATCAACGATCAAAAGATGATTTACCAGCTGGCGGATGTTCTCAACGAGATCAACGCTGACGCGGATCCTGCCCTGCAAGTCAAGTTCATCCCCTGGATCCAGGTTTCTGACAATGCGCCTGTTGCCACCAAGGAGCGTCGCCCTGATGGCACTGTTCCGGGTCGCAAGGAGATCACTGCTGATCCCTCTCTCATGACCAACACAACCTATTCCAACGCTACCGCAGCCAAGGAAGCCATCCAGGCTCTTGACGACTTTAAGGCTTTGACTCCTGAGAGACGGAAGGTCTACGCTACCAATGTCTTCAAGGCTCATAAGGAGGCTGTTGAGACTGGCATGTTTGACTTTTCCGAGGTTGAGTACCTGCTTCACGTTATGCACACCGACCTCAACGTGACTGATGAAGTCACTCCCTCTCAAGTCGTGTGGCCCATGTGGGAGTTTGAGACTGTCTACTTCCTGGCCAACGAGTGGCGCACGGTTGATGGCGGTATCAGCCGCCTTCCCGCTGCCTTTGAGAACATCATCAAAGACCGCATCACCTACAAGACCAAGGTCTTCAGCGTCAAGTACAACGAGGACTCCAACAACCTCAATGTCACCTGGCGTGAGACTGGAGGCAATCCCTGGTCGAAGAACACCACCACCGAACAGTTCGACTACGTGTTTAACAGCGTTCCGTTCAACGTGCTCAAGTATTGGGAGCTGCCGCCTCACTCTAGCTTGATGCGCCGCGCCATTGAGCGCACAGTCTTCCTGGGTGCCGTCAAGGTTGCCATGCAGTACAAGACTCGCTTCTGGGAGCACCTCGAGCACCCCATCATCGGCGGATGCGGACGCACCGACATCTACGGCATCGGCCAGATTTGTTACCCATCCTACAACATCAACGGAACCGGCCCAGGTGTTATGCTCACGAGTTATGCACCCGACGCTGATGCAGTTGTCGTTTGCTCCATGCCTGTCGAGGAGCACATCGCCTACATCCAGCGCGCCATGGTTGAGATCCACGGACCCGTTGCCGATGAGATGTGGACGGGCAATTACGAGCGTCACTGCTGGGAGCAGGATGAGCACCATGCAGGAGCCTTTGCTGTCCCTATTGTCCCTCAGCAGCAGCTTTACTTGCCTGCTTTCTGGCAGACTGAGTTCAACACTGTCTTCATTGGCGAACACACCAGTTTCACCCATTCTTGGGTTTTCAGTGCCCTTGAGAGTTCTACGCGTGGTACTGTTCAAATGTTGTTGGACCTTGGTCTGGTTGATGAAGCCAAGCAGATTACCAGGACGTGGATGGCAAGGTGGATCAGTATTTAATGTGGCTAAAGCAACTCCATCGTGCACTCTCAATCAACGAATAGTAAAACATTTCCCATGTTGATTACTGGTGTTGAATGCCGCTATGCCACTTTTGACTCCATCGTTGTATTTGATTCAACCAGGTCAGTGCTAAGGTTGTGAATCCTTGTCCCTATAAAAGTCATCGGACCTGATGTGCGAAGTGCCAAACCCAGACAAAGACACTGGACATCATTCGCGCCTCAGCCCTGAATGGAGATCTAGCTGTCTCGCGAAAATCTAGTGTCTTCTGAAGACGCAAAGCAACATTGAAATACGTCCTTCAACCCACACCAATGTCCATCACTGTAGACAGACAGAAAAGAGCTAGGTCTCTTGTACTCAATGCTTCTGCGATCGCTCATTTGGTCACTATGTCTGCCATTTGTCGAGAGGTGGGACTGACCGTTCCGTGTACGGGGATCTGCAGTCATTTCATGGGGCTTGAAAGGCCCATCATGACTTCTCAAACGAGTGCTACTCTCACTAGCCTCTCTTGAAGGCTGGGCCCCTGATATTGTTGCATGAGAATCTTCGCCCAAGCAGGAGCATGGCTTCGTGATTGATGCAATGAGTGGCGTTCGCTCAGTTGGCTGGCCCTGCAGCTCCATACGAGGACTACTGCTTTGCGACTGATGACTTTCCTGACCCATCTTCTGTGGAGTGTGTGGGGGGCTATCCCTGGAGAGGACAGCTGCAATATTGTTCATCTCTCCATGTGATGCACAGTTGAGTGACCCACGATCGCTTTTGGGACCCCAAGTCTCGTCACAGAAGGATCCTGGTACTGGAGAATATGCTCGTGCATTGTAGACAGCCTTTTTCTGACTAGACTGGTGATTCGTGCTTGACGTGGGACGAGAGCTTGTCGTTGCACAACCTTGGCCCATCAGATACTCAGACGGTTCGGGTTTGCACTTATCCTCCAGTTCCTTAAGTTGCTTGGCGATCTTGGCGCAACTTTCTCGATCCTTGGGTATAGGCTGCAGAAGATCCTTGACAATGAGGTCCAGGAAGTCTCTGAAGTAGCCACCACAGTAGGGTTGTTTTCTTAAGTGGTTTATCCACTACGCGTTGTGTGGAAGAGCGCAGTCAGCGGACTGCGAAAATCTTCAGCCTTCATTCATGTGATTTTGACTTACTTTGTTGACTGATGGTTTCAGTACTGGCTCTTTCTCTCCATTATTTTCAATATTGCTGTGAATGAAGAACTTATCCTCCTTGAAACCTGCTGGTGCACCTGTGTCATCTGCCGTTCGACAACCCACAAAATCCCTAATTCCATGGGGTCCCTTCAAGTACCAGGTGATGAACTCGAGGAATACACAGCCAAAAGTCCATATGTCGTACGACCTGGAGATAGTAGTAGGTTCTTGAAGATTAAGTTCTGGTGCTCTGTGAGTCGGACTATAGCCTATCGCAGGAGCGTTCGACCGCGTGTTTATCCCGTGAAAGCGCGTATAGCCAAAGTCGCTAATTACCATTATTCCGTATGGATTTGAGCTGTGATCGAAAATTAGGATGTTCTCGGGCTTGATATCTCCATGGATTCCAAACTCTTCTGCAAAATCTGAAGGGCTCCTGTGGATCTTCTTGAGACCTTCGACGAGGCCTCGGCATTGCGTGGAAATCCAGTGTACAAACTCCGGCGACCTTTCTGGGCGATTTTGCTCCCAGTAGTCTTTCAGGTTGCTTCTGGCCCATGGGAACAGCATATTCCAACTGTCTCCTTTTCTCCAAGTTGCGAGAAGCTTGATGACGTGGTCATGACTTGATAGGCCAACCGTCTTTGCCCAAGCGCGCACCTCTTCGCGAAAATTCTTCTCGCGGCTGAACTTCTTCTTATTATCAGATCCAGCAAGTAATTCCTTGACGGCAAAGAATGGGTTTCCACTGGCAACACCCTACAGAGATTTAAGTTCGTGGCTGGGTCTTTTACAAGCTTGCTGGAGACATGGAAGTCCTACCTTGTGCATTGCGTGATGGTGCATATGAATCTGTACTCGCCGCACGTGACTGTTCGATGTCACAACAGATGACGTATTTGAAGATTCTGCGATGAAGGGCAGAACTGTGTCGGGCTCCAACTCGTAATGAGGTATCCCTCTGTCCTTGTCGCTGAGACCAATTGCAAAATAGGGGGATCGCATTGTTCTTTGGTATCTCTCGAATGCACCCCATTCTCCGAGGGACCATTGGCTGCCGAATGTTCGTTTCTTGAGATCATCATCGAAGCCTTTTGGGAACAATTGTCCATCTGGACTAGGTTGATTTGGATCTGGCACAAATGGCAAGTTGTCGTCCGAGAGATCGAGTTCAATGAATTGCCGAATTTCTCCTACCTTTTCTAAAAGCGTGAGAATTGCGAATACGCTTCTGGATCCCACCTTGGCGTTATTCTCTGGACCACTTGGAGGACACACAGCTTCTGCACATCTCCTCAAATCTGCTTCGCGAAGCTCCGAGTTTTCGGGAATTGATTCCTTTAATGCTTGGAAGACGGATTCTTTGGTGACAATCCTGAAAAGATGATTGACTGGCAACCACTGTGATCCTTGAGGTCTCCCAGCAAAGTATTCGAGTGACCCGTACACATCCCGTCCCAGCGATTTAACAATTGAGATTTTCTTCGTCGTCGCTTCTTTGTATTGCAAGTGAGAACCTATTAGGCTAAGGTCCGACTCAGCTGCTGCGACTGAATCATGGTTCTGACGAATTGAGGAAGTGTTCTGGTCGAATGCCATCTCAGCAGCTGCATAGCCCCGGTCATTTAGGGTACAAATGCTGATGTCGTCGTCATCTGATTGATGTCGTCGGGATTCAAGGGGCGTTTGGGGCCTTGGAGATAGACTTTGCCCATCCCGTCCCAAGGTTGTCACAGCGTTGGCGAGGGGCGAGGGGGTATTTTCATTCCATAGAGAAAGCATGAAGCGGGGGCGCTATAGTTCATGAGTTAGAACACTTCGCAAGTTCAAGTCAGGAATCAAAGACCAAGGGAACTTCTTAGTTCAGACACGCAAAGGTCCGAAATGGAACGACCCTAAGACGGCTGTGACTTACCTCGGCAGCTGTGTCTATACCAGGCTCTGACTCTCCAAGGCTAATGTTGTCATCTTCTTCTAGCATGTCGCTCATATCTTTCTTTCAAAAGCTTGCAAGTGAGTTGAGTGCAGTTCAATCTTAAAGAATGTCATAACCAGTGAGCGAAATGGCTACTAGTTCTCAAAAGCACATATTGATGCGTCTCCTGACCTCTGTCGAACCACGAATGAGTGCGAAGGTGCTCATATACTATTCGTTGAAGTGAGAATTAGAGAAAAGCTCTCTCACGGTTCCTCTCCTCATATCAGGCTGGGATAGGCCACCAGGCTGGAGTAAGCCGCTTTGGCTTGGCTCTGATGAAGGCAGTCTACATAGCCTCAGATGTACCAGGCCAGAATGCTCCCAGACTCCGGCGCTCCGCTCTACTAAGCATTACGATGGCACTGCCTCCTGGACCACCCTTCTCGTCTGTTATCGATCCAGCTGAGCGTCAATTACACCGAAGCCTGCCTCACGTTTCATACAGGATGACAGGAAGAAACACGAAAACGGGGCATGATATCGACCAACAGCCTGGCCCCCACGGAGGCGCATCAGCTCGTACCCCCTTCCTCGTCAAGCGCATGCAATGACCCATATACGCTACGTAACACCAACCGGTCTATTAGTGACACTAAGCCCTTTAGGAGCCTGATTATCGGTCGTTGTGTCTCAAATCAGCCTCGGTTGGGCAAGATCAGAAGTAGAACAAGTCCCAAGGATGTGTGGCGTGCAGAGGAATGGTGGGTGGTGGCAAGGGCAATTATGGTTGACTGAAGTCCACTCTCAGCCTACTTCTCAATGTTCTTACTTCACTTCCGCTGTGCCGTGTGTTGGCGGAAAGCTCAATTGCGATGGTCGCGAGAATAGGGCCTCCCAAATCTAAGATCATACTACCTTAAGTACTTTATGTATAAGAAGGAAACCAACGTTTCCGTCTCCCTGATCAGTCTAGATGCCTCAACCTGCTGCCTACCATTTCTATCAAGAACTAAGTCATATCATATCTATCTAAACCTTCCCTAAACTATTCGATCATTCTACGCATTGTTCTTCCAACACCTACCTTTGTGTGGAGCTAGAGGTCAGCCGACACATCGCCAGCAATCATCATCAAAATGGCGATACTCTCAACCTCTAACTCTTCAAATTGTAGCGGTGAATGGCAATATATCCATTGCAAGATCGTCAAAAGCCCGCAAGGGCTGTCGAGCCTTCTCACGAGGCTTTACGGGCCGGGGAAGTTCTCGGTTGAAGTACGTCCTTAGCTCGCGAAATTTTCAATATGCAGCCTATCCCCTAAATCAGGATAGCTTTACTGAACGTATGACTAATGTGACTTGAAGACAAGGCAAAATGTATACTGCATCAAAGCAGTGGATTCATTAGTCCCCCTGGATCTTGTAAGTGGAAATCTTGACCCTTCCCACCGATGTCACGTGTACTAAGAATGAATGGGAAAAGGCTCGTCCTGAAGTGAGGGATTCATTAAACGGAAAGTTTTGCCCGTAGATTATCTCGGTCATGGTATTTTTGCTGAGCATCGAGATACCACTTTACAACATGACTTACGAAGAAGCGACGCACGGTTTCCTGGTCGTGTGTGAGAGAGCCTAAATTTCCCAATTCCATAGCTATGACAGTAACAGAATTTCCAACAGATGCAATCTCACGGTTCATATTCCTTGATCGGGATGGAGGATATGTGGCACAGTAGTAGCAGCTGATCGCGACGGGAAAGGGTCAAGTACCTAGGCTAAGACAAGTATCTCGCTAGAAGATAAATCATGTTGCCCTGATTGCTCGCCTGATCAAGGCGATACCTGTGCATGCATGAGTGTGCCTAGAAAGACTCACTAACAACCGCTGTGCGAACCAACAACAGACAAGTGTGGCTGAATGGCCAGGCGGCATGGAGAAGGCGGCCAGAGCCTGCTTCACGGATATTGATACTTCTTGCGAGGCGAGATCAAATTCGTACTGGTTGTTGTCATTTGCCTGCATCTATCAAGGCAATTTTGTTATCGAGAGCTGTAAAATAAGCCGCATGGAAGAGGGTGTAGTCAAGCCCTTGACTGTGCCTGGGATATCTCGCGGCGAAGTTCTTATGGGCGCACGAACTTGATGTCATTTGCGGTCGCTCCCACCCTAGGTAGTTAATGGAGAGCAACCTCAAAACTTCCGCAATCCTTTTCCCCATCTCATCACTTCACAAATCGCGGATTCTCTTGAGGAGATAGCATACAATATCTTTTGTTCGACATGGCCAACCAAGATAGTATCGTTGGCGGAGTTACGCCATCTATCCAGATCAACGATGGCCCGCAGTACGGAGTTGACGATCTGCGTGCGACCGACGAAATCTCAGCCGTTACATCCTGGATCACTCCTGTGCTGCCACATTTAGAGAGTAACAACACAGACATTGACGATGCCCAGGAACATGTTGAAACAAGGCTTTGGGACAATGCCATCAGATCTCCCTTCGCCTTGAATAGTGACCCTGTGTTCTGGCCATCGAAACTTATCGAGCACTTGTTCGACAGAGAAGCAGTGCTCAGCCTTGTTGTGCACCTCTTCAGGCGAAATGCACTCCCTGCAGCGTACAATGCGGGGTCTGTTGACAGCATCTATCAAGAGTGGACCGATAAGATTTTCGGAATCGATGGTCGCCCAACGAGGTATCGTCTCGTCTTCGCCATCTTAGTTCTCATGCAAAAGGCCTCCTGCATACAGAGCTTCGTCAGTGAGAGTTTAGACGACAGTTGCCTGCCCCTTCAACTCGATCAGATCAAACAATACCAGGGACAGAGGTCTAGGCAATCAAACCGCCCGTTTGGAAGATGGAGCCCCCTTCTCGTGGATAACTTCTACAATCTGCAGTGCCGGTTGTTTGTCCAGTTCATTGCAAAATCTCCACACAAGGGAGAGGTCGCTCATTACAACTTCGATGCGGCCCACGTACTTCCATGGGTCATGATTTCCCAGCCGCTTTCGATCACCACACCGACTGGGGCCGACGGATCCACCTCAATGAGCTTGAGTGGTGGGTTTGGAGAAGTGAAGCAAATCGTCATTCATGGCTGGCAGCATAACTTCCACCGGAGTCTCCGTGAGGTAAGATTCATCAAAATCAGTTCTTTGCACCACTGTTCATTCAAGCTAAATGATCAAGATCTCCGCCGCTCCAGGGTGTTTTGCTCTCAAAAAACTGTACATCCCGAATAAACAAGAGTTCGACCAAGAGGTCGAGCACCTGAAGCGCTTTGGTGGGAGGCACCCCCACATCGTCACGCTCCTCGCCACATTCACGCGCCACACCAGCGGTGGTATTGAGTACCTTCTCCTATTCCCATGGGCCGAATGTGATCTACTGGAGTTCTGGAGACGAAATACATCCATCAAAAGAGACCACCAACTCTATCTCTGGACAGTAAGCCAGATCTGTGGCATTGCCGATGCACTAAGCTACATTCACGACCCAAATGACTTGGACCACCTGGATGCCAATGGTAATCGTCTCTACGGGAGACATGGGGACATCAAGCCTGAGAACGTCTTGTGGTTCAAATCCCAAGGCACTGGAAATCTTGTGCTCTCGGATCTTGGGCTCACACGGACACACAGACAAGAGAGTCGCTCCAATCGACCGGGCGCAGAAATACCTGTCTCTCCTAATTATAGACCCCCTGAGTGTGATATTGAAGGGAGGGAAGGTCGCATATCTAGATCTTTCGACATTTGGACTCTTGGATGTCTTATTCTCGAGTTCATGGTGTGGTTTCTTGACGGCTGGGAAGGATACGAGAGCTTCAAGCAAAGGCGCTTATCACCATACATCAACAGCCACGATACGCCCATCTACTTCGAAATTGTTCGGATTTCTGATGAGAACTTCGCTTTTAATATCAAACAAAGCGTTACAGATGTTTGTACTCAACTTCATGTTCGCGGGCAGGTGACGTTGCTGATATTGAATGATGTAGGAATTCGACCGACTACGGAGACACAAGCGGTGCTCACAGTTCATCGGTGACTTGCTGGATCTGGTCCAAACCAGGATGTTGATTGTTCAATCAACGGAGCAGAAACGAATTGCAGCATCGGACTTGTGTCGAGAATTGGGGGCTTTGCGCGACAACTGCTCTCGGAGGAGATATTATTGCGTGCCGCCGGTTTCATCAATGGCGGCTATCGAGGGTCATGTGCCCGTCGAGGCTCGTCTCAATAAAGTGGCGAAAAGACACATCGCGGCTATCAATGTCAGTCATTTTGATGCGATAATCATGGACTACAAGGGTCCAACACGATCAGCTGCTGCTAGGTAAAGTGTAAAGTAGACACTTGGAAGTGGGGGGGAGTCACGAATGATGGGAACTTGGAAGCGCCACGTAGAAATTATGACCTCTATTATTGCATGTTCTAAACGATTGAATTGTCTTTCCATACTCTTTGCTCAATGACGAGACGCGGTATTGCATTAAGAGAGTATCATTGATTCGTGCTTTTAAGCATAGTGATCTGCCTGGATTGCCCTCAAAACTGTCTCGCGCTCAACCTGTGTGTGCATGTGAAGATTAGCTGCTGAATTGTGGATAGAAAGATGTCACAAACTGACCGGTTTCAACTTCCTTGGGATGGTACAGAAAAATCTCCCACGCTCGGACTGTGTTAACATAGCCTTTTGTCAGCTCGTATAACTCTATAAACAACTTGCAACTTGCGGCTGGTTGAGTTTCTCACCGATATCTGAAACTTTTGGCGTGGAAAAATGAGTCGCAGGTGCTGAGCGATGACCGCTTCATCGGTGTACCTGCCCTGAAAGACCTCAGTCGCCATCGTCGCTACACTTAGTGGAACTGTGCAAGTTTGTTGTAATTTTCTGTTGGGCCTGTTCTCCGGGATCTTTGGATACAAGGTGATTTAGGGATCAATTGATGCGATGGATATATTTTATTCGGGGGCAAAAGTACAAACATGTGCACTTACTCCTGTGGTCATCGAGGAGCCTCGTACAAAGCCCAAGGCATAGTTTGCCTTGGAAGCGCGATTACGCGTTACAAAAACCTGCCGCAGAGTGACCACGTCCGCAGACGCACCCTTCGCCGCAGCAAGAACGGGGTATGAAAGGCCTCTTCAAGATCTTCTCACACACCGAAGGACTTCCTATGCGTTATCTATGATACAAAGGTGAGTGAAAAGGTAGAGTTCCCTCGTTATGACATCGATTTGTAGTCAGACGAATCCATGTGTTCGCCGTAGGTCGCGACGTCTTTGCGTGTGGGCTGATCTCATGACCACCAAAGGGCTTGTGCAGGTGGACGGGATCACAAGTCTTCGAGCCACTTTCTTGAGACACAGACGCTGAAGTCTTCCCCTGCGACTGAAATCTTTGGGAGAGCCAATCTAGACCAATGCCAAAAAGCCCTGGCGAACCACAGCTCAGGTCACATATCATTTGCGACAGTCTCACCGACAAAACGGCTGCAGTCATGAAAAAGCAAGGCGAGCATCAAGAGCTCATTAGACTGCCTGATTCGGCAAACAAAAAACTTGTGCTACATGGCAGCAGAAAATTCGTGGCGCTGCTGCAGGAATGCGGTGTGGGTGGCCTTCGTGCATTGCAGTGCCCCCTTGGCAGGCGTGGCAAGGTGCCTGACAAATCATTCCACAGGCAAGACTGCACAGCCTGAGTGATAAGCTGCAAATATGGCGCGAAGTCTCGCTCCTCCCGAGTCTGTGAACAGCTGAGTATTGGATGCGGCCTGAAGCTTCCGCACCTCTCATTAATTTTGGCCATGGACTGGGTATCGGACGATGGTAGTTTGAACGAAGCCGACCTCCAGAACGTTTTTCGATATGAAGCACGGGAGACGAGGGTGGTCAAGATCCTAACCAATCAATGCGTTCGTGTACATCCCTATTCGAAGAAAGGATGGAAGCTTATCTTTAGGATAGGGTACAGATCTCTGCATACGGTCGATTAAGACCTCAGGAGAGTGGCAATCATGGCTCGAGAATGTAAGCTTTCACCTTGTCATCTACAGGTCGATAGCCTATAATTGATGACTGATTCCAGGACACTCCATCACTTTACAAAGATTCGGGTCTTGTAGTCATGTATGAAGATTCTCCTCTTCCCAAAACAACTAAACTAACAATGTTGTCTCCAAAGAATCGCCAGAAAGCCATACGATACTGCAACAAAGCATTGCGGAGGAGGGAACTCTCCTATTGTCCACCCTTCGGGATCGACACCTGAATCATTTAATGAGAAATTTGCATCGCTCAGCACCTTTAGCAATGGGACATGGTCAAGTAACACTACCGCGGATATCGAGTCCCAGCCCGACACGCCAGAGGCCCCGAAAGGAGGAAAGAGGGAGGTGCGCCAACTGCCTTTTGATCGGAGCACATTCAGGGACATTTGCGATAGATTCTTCATACACTCCTCGATAGCGCGAGTTATAAACCGGGCAGACGTTCCTGTATTTTCTAGATCCTTTATTACCATGAAGCAAGGGGGTCCGGATGCAGCTGGCCAAACTGCCATAGGTATGCGCCCTACCTGTAACCAAGCAGCTGCGTTATTAAATTGTCGAGTACAGTATATCATTGCAGATCATCTAATACATGGGCGGACGACTTAGCCTTGACAGCCACTCACTTTCCCCGGAGCAACTTGACCTTTGCGGTACTGTTTGGATGCAATGCTGAGGTCGAACGCAACGTAATCAACCGATTAAGTCGAGCGACGGACCACGCATCTTTCCCTTTACTTCTACCAGGAATATTCGCAGAGCTGGAAAGAGACCGGATGGCGAAGGCCGTCACAGAAACGGTTGATGCCATCGAAGGAGCGATCTTCGAGCTTGGCACCGGAAATCCGGTCGAAGGCGAGGAGCTTGTAGAAGAGGATAAGATTGATATGAGACATTCTCGGAGGTCTGCATGGCTGAACACAACGTTTCTTCGGAACAGCTTAAGAGCATGGAAGGGTCAGCTTCGAAAGATGGCAGACCATGTCGCTGAATTGTCCAGTCTTCATAAGGGGCAGCTGATTGATGGAGTTTACGGGCAGCCCAAGTGCGAGGAACTGGATGAAAAGAATAAGTTGGCGCTGGAGAGAACTGGATTAATGATTCAAGATCGACTTCGTGTCCTCATGGAAGACTTCGACGACAGGATTCAAGAGTGTACGATGAGTGTTGAAGGAATGACGATTGCCACGCAATGGGTGAGTTGAACTCTCGCATTTGGTCGAAAGGCTATTTCCTGGTCTATTTCGAAGTCAACTGACTCTTCTCTCAGGCTCAAGGTGACACGAATGTGGACATTGCAACAGCTACTGGCCGCGATTCGAGACAAATGCGTTCGATTGCTTTGGTGACCATGGTATTTCTCCCTGGGACATTCTTCGCAGTACGTCAAATTGTATCTCTCGATACAGTGCTTCCACTTCTATTATGGATCCAAGCTGATGTAGACCAGACGCTATTTTCCATGACGTTTTTCAACTGGTCCCCGGGTGATAACGAGACGTCCGTGGTATCGAGTTATATCTGGATCTACTTTCTTGTGACCGGGGTCTTCACAGTCTCAACACTTCTACTCTGGTGGTACTTCCTTTCATCTCGAAGGAAGAAGTACAGGAGTTGCAGTTTCGGCACATCTCTTTGGACACTTTGAATCAGTAGATTTTGAATGGTTCCACGGTCTTTGTCAGTGAAAAGAGCGTGATCATCGAGACTACCAGAAAATTGCTCCGTGTATCAGACTTAATAAGAGAGCACTTCTCGTAGTCTGGAGTGAGAGCTGCTTGATTATCATTTCATGTATGGTGTTTAGTGGCTTAGAGCATCAACAAATGGAAAGTTACCACAAACATTCAAGAGCTTACCAGAGCAGGTTTGATCTGTTCCTTGCTTCGGACTAAGTGCTTTCAAGCTCAGTAGAGATAGTACTTAGTTATGAGCTGCGAAGAAACCAGTGGGTGGTAAGGTTCTGTGTTTACAGCAGCCCATGAGAACCTACTTTTAGTCCTCTTAAGGTAGGTAAGGTAAGAAAGAGTGATTTCTAAAGCCGCGAAACTTCGCTTCGCCCAAGAACTGGCCAAAGCATCAATAATTTCAAGTACGTGCTTAAATATATAAGTTCAGGAAAGCATTCGTTAATAGGGGGTATCACTCGGCATACGCCAAATTGATTAACAGTATGTGCACTGACAGTTCGCTGAACAGCCTGGCAGCACCAACGCATCTATCTGTCCACGAATCTTGTTCACACCATCTCAGTGACCTTCACACCAATGTCCACAGTTGTTCTTCAAGACTCTCCCCCCAGACTGCCTCTTACAGCAAGCTGTCGGCGCTTCTTGTCACCAAGGTGTCCTCCCTTCAAGACAAGCTCTCCTGCCTTGTCTCTAATCTCGAAGTCATCTGACGCTATCCAGTCTTGCTTAGAGGTCTTCTTCTTGATAATGTCGCGGCCAACCTGGTTCTGTATATCTCTGCGGCCGTTCAGAAGATCGTTGCTCAATTTTCGCCTACGTTTAGTAAGTTGGAGTTGCATCGGTGTCTAGATAACACTTCAAGGTAACTTACGCCTCGTTCCTTCGACGGTGCACCGGCATACTTGCAGAACCAGTCTGCACGTGTAAGTGAGTGAATGATCATCTTACAGTCCTGAAAACTATTAGAGGAGCTTGAACTTCAGCGAAGAATAATTTCCTACGTACCCGAAGATTATCACAGATTGACTGCCATCTGTCTGAGAACGCGTCGAAGTGTTCCCACGTCGAAACTGTCCTTGATCCAGACCAAAGAGGGCGCATGGTGAAACCTTGCTGTTGGTCCATTGCACAGCGCTGATTCAATGTCAGTCAGGGAAAGGGAGGAGGGTTCCACATGTGGGTGGCTGTAACGTACCAGGAGTCTCCAGCACAGCAGCTCGACTTCAACACCAGAAATACGGTGATGAATCACTGCCTCCAGAAGGTCTACAGGAGTATTCTGGTCGTTTACAAGAGTCCAATCGGTCTTGCTCATACCCTTGGGTCTCTCTGGGCGATCTGGACCCGCATCCTCTTCACCGAGGCCTCTGCGACGCTTCCTAGGCTTTTCTGCTACGTCTGGCGAAGAACGTTCCTGTTGAGTGTGTTCAATCTTCCCAAGGCGCTCGCGAGCTTTTCTCAGCTCAAAGAAATTGCTCAAGTCTGTTATGCTCTCAAACAGCTTTTGCACATAGGCTTGTTGAAGCTCCGAAGGAGTCGGCCAAGAAGCGTCGTCTTGAGGAGCTTTGCCAGTTGCACGCTTCACATGGCGCTCTTAGGCATTGTCCATCTCTTTCAACTGCTCCATGTCATGAATCACGCCCTTGTATTGAAAGGCTGGATCAACAAGCAATTCTTCCTTCAACAAGGGGTGTTCATGCTCCATGGAGGCCGACGACTGCGATCCGGCTCTTGTCCCACTAGCCGACACGATGTCGATGGGCGTCCATATTGCAGAAGAAGAGCCAGCGGAATACTGTTTTTCCTGTTCATTGACATACTGAGATACAGGATCCGGTTGTATATTCGATGTTGCTGGCCAGCCGTGGATCGATGCACGCATCTTCGGTGCCTCAATGGCTTCGTCTGCTTTGATAGGAGAGGATGCTGCCACACTTGATATCCAGTTGTGAAATCGTTCAACAAGACCCCAGATATCCGCACGATCAGGGCGATTGTAGAGAAGGGTGTGGTAGAACCCAATGTCTGGGAAGACGCGGAAGTGGTCGTGGTACCGTTAGGGAATGACGTCGTCTACGAAGGTTAGGCTTAATCAGTCTTTGATCCATACAGACATTCCGTCAGGTACGACCAAGGCTAACATACTAAGGAGGACGTCAAATATCCACTTCTTGTCGGCAGAAGGCACTGCAAGATCGTCGATGACATCGAGATCGGCCTGGAATGGTGAGTATTCGTCAGTCGTTGGGGACACTGAAGAAAGAAATTTGGCCATCATATTTTCTTCGTCAGGCCAATGAAATACGTCCGGCGCATTTCCATTGGCGGCGATGTCGAAGTCTGGCGATTCGAGGTTGAACATGTCGAGGGTTGGCGCGTCGAGGGCTGTCATATCAAGATTTGACACATCGAAGTTGAACAAGTCGAAATCGTTCATGTCAAGGTTTACCATGACGGCTAGAGGATATGAGAGGAGGGGAGCGTAAGTCGAGAGACTGAACGGGGTAGGTCCTCGAGAGGGTAACGAACAGTATGAGATCGCGCGGGTCGATTTGCGCGAAAGCCTGCGTCAAGAGAGGTGCGGAAGAGATGGAGAAAAAATAATCTATCGCAGAAAGAGCCTCTATTCAAGGGCCGGCAGAAGAAGGAGACCGCTCAAGGGCGGCTTCAAGTGAATCGCTGGGAATAGCTTCACCTTCGTCTGGTCCTCCACTAGGGCCCGGCGGTTGTGGGCCTAGCCTCACTTCGCCTTGGCCCAAGCTCTATCAGGTGGTCGGATACAGCAAACAAACTCCTTGAAGGATATAAGATGGAGAAAGGTGAAGCTCAACTACTCCCAAATTGGGAATTAGACAAGTTCGCCCCACCCGCGCCGGCGATGTCAGAGGGGATGAACGGAAGCTGAAGTTACTTATGTGCATCCTTGACGCTCAGATTCTGACGGTGGGAGCTATTCTGCTTAGCTGGTCACCAGAAGTACACTCCACGAGAGGCCGGCTGGTTAGGGGAAGGGGCACGCTTCGTCCCTCAGATCTGGTGGATCGCCCGTTGCCATCTTGTGGGCAGTAAGCTCGAGGAGCAAAGTGAGAGGGTGATGGTGAGAGGAGCAGCTCGAGAGCGCCATGGCTCAGACTAAGAAGACATCACTACATTGTGACTGGCGGCTTGTTGTCGTACCAGCTTGACAGGTAGGGGCATTGGAGACGTCAGGGAGGCTTCATATTATATATACACTTCTTCGTCAGTAAGTGGCTATTGGTATCTTACGTCTACTAAGTATGAGTGCGCATTCCATGTGCTTCCTGTAGGTACTTAGCCTATGCTCAATGAAAACAGACTCTTTACATTGTAGATTGGTTTGTAACAACCGAAAATGCACAATCGCTGCTGTCCACAAACAACCGTCTTTCTGTAACTTCCCGCAAGCGCATCAGCCAAGCAAAGCTCATCGCTTCAAGTCTTCACCAGATTCCAGACTTGAGGAGAGTCCCAGCACATAGCAGGAAATCGTATGTTGCAACGAAATGTCACTCTGCAGAATCAACCGTGAAGTAGACCCAGGAAAAGACACCAGACAGGAGCAGGCTCTGGGCTTGACCAGTCGACACAGAACATCGAAGATCACTCGGGCATCATATGATCTGGCCAGTACATGTCGTGTTATAGGCTGATGGAATGACTAAGGTACCTAGTATTCTTCGCATGGAATCTCTCTCACCTGAATCGAGCTAATCAAGGCTTCGAGCCTCTCGGTAAAATCGCGAAACATTCATACATGTACTGAGCACTTTACTCCAGGTGAAGGACTGAGCTCTTCGAGTGATAGAAGCGGTTCCGTATATCTTGCGTATGATTCCCTGAGGAATCATCTCGTTGTTTCCGCGTAAGATATCCGACACAACCAAGCAAGACGTAATGGGTGAGAAAAGCTGAGAGAAGTCGGGCAGTTGGCGGGAGATGTTAGCAATCACTTCAATAGGTAGCTCGCCGAGGGAAGGGGTTTGAGCAAAGCTTTCCACGGCCATACTATTTACTGAAGCAATTGAGTTGTTGGCAAGATCTTTCCTGCCGCGCTGCTTCGGTCAGACACAAGCTTTGGCAGTACGATACAGACTTGTATTGTATTGGGATCTAGCTGTGGTACAAGAGAAGAGGTGCTAGGCCAAACGCAATTCTTCGCGCGGCTCTCAGCTTGCCACGCGACAGTCAACGCGTAGAAGTCGCGTGGGGCAACGCGAAGAAGATACGCAGTAGAGTTTTGTCTATCCTGATAAAAGCCTCAGTCACTCACAGTGTGGGCCAACGTGAAAGACTGTTGCCTCGGAACAGAGTTTCAAACCTGTGTAACTTCACTCCTCTTCATACATGTGTTCTCGAAGCAAAAAGGGCCGTTCCATGTCCACACAATGAAAAAACGCTGGAACGACCGGACCCGTGGGAGCTTCCCCATGCAGAAACAACCCCTTGCAGTGGTGCCGATGTTCGGTTGATGCCGACAAGTTGTGAATCAGCGGTCTTTGGTGCTCGACACTGTGGAGCAGGTTATGCCATGTGTAAAAGCAGTGCTCTTGGTGGAAGCGTAGGTCCGTATAGAGAATCCTTCTCTCGCCAGCCATAAGCACTTGTTCAGATACTGGTTTGATGAGGTTCTTGTCGAATGCCCATGGGCTCATGTTGTATGCGTTGTATGTGCTGACGAGGTCGCCGTTGTAGCACTGGGACGGAACCCAGCCATAGGCCATGACGTCAAAAATGCAGCCTTTTTTCTTTGCTTCGGGGACCGTAGAACCACAGGTGTGTTTTGGAACAGCGTGTTGAGAGGATTCGACGCTCAACAAAGAGTATTCGTGGCTGAAAGCACCGAGTGCGAACAGAAGAAGGATGCTCAAAGCGACCCAGCAAAGAAATCTTGAAAGGTGGCATCGACGTCGGTCTACTGGAGAGTCAAGTTGGTGTCCACTGTGTTCCTTCCCAAGAGGGAGGCCGGCCTCCGGGTCGTCTTGGAAGTTCGTCATGAGGAATCTCCAAAACTGATGAGTGATGCGTTGACAATTCTCGTAGTCTACAGAAAAGATCTTTGATACTCCCGAGAGTCAGTGTCTTTAGATTCTTTGAGAGTTGGGTAGTAGAATTAGAAGCGAGAGAACAGGTGGAAAGACTTCGGACAAGAGGTTTAGGTCCCGAAGCAGGCACAGGGAGGTTGAGATCGGGGCAATCTACCACCTTCCTGTTCCGCGTTGCCGACTCTCTTTCCGCAATTCTCCAAGATATCAACTATCAAGTATCATATTTGTCTCGAACCTCAATGCCGTTAAACTGTTCCTGCCGTGTGTTTAACCACCTTCCCGGCAGCAAACAAACAAGGGTTGCACTGATGAAAGATATCCGCGGCGTTGGCAGGTGCAATATCCTAACTAAGTGTAGCGAGCAATCTTTCCTGGTTGTTGCTAATTCTGGAGATGTTTTTCCGCATTCGAAGGGATCAAGAGCTTGGCAACCATTGATGGCAGTCCCAATATGCATGTTGGTTATTAACACAGCCGTTGGCTTCCTGCCCCCAATCTGGACAGGGCCACCCCTCCGGCCCCCTGAAGAAAACGCCCGCACAAATTACTTCAGTTGGAATGGCCGATCCGCCAACGAGCGGACATTTTCTTGCATACTTGGTAACCTTTGTCAATCTTTTGTTTGCTCTTCACCCGCTGGTGGGTAAAGCCGTTGGACGAACTTGTGGCCCCGGCTTGGATAAGGACGTGCCCTGAACATGGCCAAAATCCGACCCTACGCCATGTGACGGGATCCAACAACAAAGCCAACGCCATGTGGTTTGTTTCACAAACTGCAAACATCACATATATCACATTCGCGCTTATCGCTTCGAACCCCAAGTCCGACGACGATGGTCTTCAAGCTCCGAGCGGGAAGGCAAGATGAGATTCTTGCCGCTGTGATACGGGTGAAAGAAAGGTTTGTTCATGTTACTTCGCGATGGGGGCTGAAAACAGTCTTCGACTCTACTACTTAAGAGCATAAAAGAGGCATCGTTTACTCTCGCCGAGGGAAAGGTCCCAAGAATCCATCTTCATCATCCAAACCCCAAACTTCACCCCCAGTCATAAGCCTCAACTTTTCTCCCAGCCTCACAATGCTCTTCACCCGAGTCTTCCTCCCCATCGCTGCCATCGTGGCTTCTGTCCTCGCTGCTCCGGTTCAGCCCAAGGCAGACCTTGACCCCAGATTTATCTACGCGAGCCCGTCCATTGCTTCGTTCGGCGACGAGGGCCCCGTCGAAGAAGCTACGACCGACGCCTCGACTGACTGTGTTGAATGCTTCTAATTCATCAAACAAGGTAAGGCTTCTCTTCGACATCCTAATCATCAAGATTTCTTTGGCAAATAACTAACATCCAGTTCGTGTAAGGTAGTCGGAACTTGGCTGAAGATTGGGATGCGATGGGCCGTATCACCACGTCCGTGTAATGGCATGGAATGTTCAAGACTCCCCAGCAAATATGGGAAGGGTATCTATCAAAGGGTTAAAGGGAACAAATCACATCACCTTTGTTCCCGTAATACAAATGAATTCGATAATTGATGTAATCTGAGTTCAAAGCCCACCTTTTGAAGTCTCACAGAGTGCTTTTCGTTTGCGTGATTCCGAACGTGTTCATGTGTCCCGACATGATGGCGGTGTTATCTCTACCTTTTTGGTCCGACATGGTTGCCGGCCAAGGGTTTCTTGGATTTCTCTCTACATGTTCAGGGGCTTGACGTTTTCTCGTTACACAGAAGATGGGGGCAGTACTTGGAGGCTCACTGGTCTGGCTGGAAGACGCTGTTCGGATTCGCTACTGACCTATGAACCCATTGTCTTCGGGCGCAAATCCCAGAAAACTGGCGTTGTTTTGCCTCGGAATCAAGAAATTACTTAAGTTTACCACCTTAAACTCTTCCGTAGTGAAGACATCTGTTGCGGTTCTTGAGTTTTGAAGTTGAAAAATGTACAAGCGAGTGTTCTTCTGTTATCTGCCTATACGCAGACACTCTCTGACTTTTGTCAAGCGAACTCAAACGACGGGATACCCCAGTAGAATGGCCTCGCAGGAAATACTGCCTACTCAAGCCCCCTCAAACCAAAGCTCAATCTTCCCAGTCTCCCTATCAAGAGCACTCTGCGCCTTGTTCCAGTGCCCCTTGCCAGCCATAGCCATATTCACACGCTCCGCCTCGTTGAAATCATACCTGACAACGCCTTCCAAGTAATCCTTGTAGCCAGTCCAACTGTGTCGTTTCGCCCACCTCTGAAGGGCACCCAAGTCTCTGCACTTCTGGTGGTGGCTGTGTGAGTTGAACGAAACGTACTCGTCTGATCCCGAGAGTGAAATGTCGGCGTGGCACATTAGGTCGTTCCGGATGTGGTCTACACAGTGCATGGTGTGGATGTCGTTGCGCGGCCATTTCTCGAGTGGGATCTTTGATGTGAGTCTGTTTCTGATGCGGTACTGCTTTTGTTAGTATAACATGGTGGAATATCATGAACTTTGTGACGTACCAAGCAATGAAGTGCGTGAAAGACGTTGATTTGGTAGATTTTGGAAGCCGGTTCATTCGGGTGAGTGATCGTTGCTGGGAGGGCATTTTCCTTTGCCCACTCGCTGTGGACTGAGACTATGCCGTCCGCTGTTCAATTAAAGGTTAGTATTGATCCGGTCGTTGAGTCGTTTAGAGGATGGAGCTTGCTCTTTTGAAGTTCATGCCAGAATGCATCTGCCTCCTCTGGCGAATTATCAGCAGCATCTACAATGTCGTAGGGCTTTGTAGTGGAGTTATATCTCTCGAGAGAAAAGTCTTGAGAAGCAAGTGTAAGCTGATAAGTCTAAGGGATTCATCCATAAGAAGGTGCCTACAGTCCTGCTGGTCAATGCCTTTGGTTTCGGCCCCAGCACTGGTCTGGAAGGTATGGAAGGCAAGGAAACTCAGTCCCAAGATAGGAACTTGGCAGAGAATAAAGACTAAGAAAACCTTCAGATGTGAGAATTTGGAGGGCGAAGTCTCTCCCGTGATAGCCTTTTCGCAGCGGCTGCAGAGGGCGCCATGCTCCATGTCGTTCATCTCTACCGCCAGCAGTTTGGCACCCGTGCCAGACGAGTCTCGGTCCATTACGATGGTGCTCGATGGTAAGAGGGCACGGCGAAGTTCAACTGGTAGAGCAAGACAAATTTTTGAATATTCTCAGGCTGAAAATCCGCGCGAGATTATTGTGTGGTTGAAGCTCATACGTGTGAAGACGACTCAGGACGGGAGTGACGACATGAGTGAACTAAGTTGCTCCAGTTTAGAATGAATTGAATAATGGCTACTGCCTGCTATTGTATATGTGTGATCCTTCCCATTGTGTTGGTTGAGTTATTCGCAAACTCCATCCATCACTTTTCACTTACGACCAGCTAGCTATCAACACCAACACCAAACCTGCATGCCGAGACAGGTGAGGCAGGGAGAACCATCTCCAACTCTCCCATCTGGATTCAAGTCATTGACAATTGACAAGCAACCTGCTTCCAAGCCAACACTATGCTACCGAAGCCTGCGGACTCTTCCCCGAGTCCCCGTCTCGTCCAGGCCAAAGATACCCCCTCACACCTTCACACCCCGGAAAGACGTTTCAATACACCTCTCGCCCCTCGCGATGTTTGCTTAACCCCTCCATGCCCTTCTGTCCCGTGCGACGAAACCCACTTACTTATCTCTCTCAACCCCATCCGAGAGCCGGGACCGGAACACCGGGGCAAGGGTCCAACACCAAAATGTGTCATCATCAATCTACAATATTCAACCAACAGACAAACACTTCCAACGAGCCAATCACAGCCCACAAACATTTGCTGAAGGAAATATACCCTGGATAACACCATACCAAAAAAGTCGTCGACGAGGTCAGAATCATCGTTGGATTCAGAAACACGTCCGCGTTTACCGCCTTTTTGACTACTGTGGTGACGATGTTGGGGTCTGCCAAGGGGCAAAAGTCGTGATAATCGCTTATGAATGGCTTCCAAGGACTTCTAAGGAACGACGCAAACACGATAAGAGTGTGGATATCTGACGGCCCCTTCGTCGTCACGATCGACGAGAGTGAGCAAACACGCTCGTGATCAAGAATTGACAGCGCGATTTAACCGCCTCGTCGGACCTTCCTAGTAAGTTCGTCTTCGTTTAAGAAGGGCACCTCGCAGATGCATGTGGAAGAGTGGATGTCACCATACCAACGGTTTTCCGAGTGCCCGGTTTCTTCAACACATTCGTAACTTCTTTCTGCCCAGCCTTTCTTCTGCATAAACCATACACTGATTTCCTTCGCCAAAGAGGTTTAGGTGACGCCAAAGATCTAGCTCCTCACGATGCCACCCACGGGCCTCGATCGTCTGGCCGGCCTTGTTCGCCCGAGCGAGAAGACTGCCTACGCTCAACTTCAAGGTGACGAGCTGGGACAGACTCCGGAGCCGAGTTCGCGTCGTTGGTCTTGGTCACCCAGCATGTCTCAAGTGCTTCTTTTCTTGATCTCTATGGCTCTTCTTTTCGCTACTGTTGTTCATCATATCCGCGAGGGTGAACACTCCCACAACCAACGGACAAGTGAGAGAAGAGATAAATAGAAACCCTGAATTCATTGCTAACCCATGTCAGATGTGGGAAACCTCGAAGAGATTAGAGGTCCGGTGATGTTCAAGGAGGCCAGCACCTCAGGGCCGTCTCCGGAGCTAGATGCTGCTTGGGATAAGCTCATCGATGAGCGTGAGATTCCCTTCCCCCGCTCACTTCATGGCCCGAATTTCTCAACTTCCTAGGCCGTTTCATGCTCGTTCCCGATGAAGACTTCCCCAAGTCTGAGTTCAGGACCCGAGACCCGCTGAGGGCTTCGACCTCTACTCAGAATGGCACACTTGCTGTATTCGAGTATGTCCACGCCTTGCACTGCGTTGTAAGTACTCCACCCTCTCCCAGCGTCAGTTGAAGATGACTGACCGCCCCAAGCACTTGATGTGGAAGCAAACGTACCCCGAGTACTACAAAGAAGACCACTTGAAGATGAAGAAGCACCCAAACTGGCAACATGCCCACATCAGTACGTCGGGCTTTCCCACTTCCGTAATGAGAGAGAGCTAACAACGTATACAGACCACTGCGCGGACTTCTTGAAGCAGTACATCCTTTGCAACGCCAACTTTGCTTTCAACACGTACTCCTTCAACGAGACCCGCGGCGGCGCTGACGTGGACATCGTGTCATCGCACACGTGCATCAACTTGGATGCCGCGGACGACTACGCGAACCGACACTACGTCAACCGTTCTGAGCTGGCCATGGCTACAGGCAAGGAGATCACCGCTGATGTCTTTTGAAGTGTTGATGGCGGGGTTTGAATCAGGAATACTTCGTGAGAAGATTGGAATCCTGCTCAGGCTTTACTAGAAGCAGATCTGAGCATGAACCAAGGGATCACATTGCGAGCATGGAGGTTGCATGTAATCACTGTACGCAGATAGAAGCACAAGTCTCGAGAGAAATGCCAGATGACTTGTCAGGGTATCTCTATGCCTGCTTTTGCCGTTCCGCGTACCCATTCGCGGAACCTTCCTAAGCAAACCATGTGTGACCTCACCACCGAAAACCCAAAACGCCGGCCGGGCTGGATATACGTAACCAGCACATCTTTGTAAACAGACATAGAAGGTAGTTGTGACTACCACTGGCGACGTCCTCCACGGCCTCTGCCGCCAAATCCGCCGCGGTTGCCGCCTCCCATGCCCTGCTGGTCGTAGCCTCCGTACTGTCCCTGATTACCACCAAAGCCCTGGTTGAAGTTCTGGCCCTGTCCGCCCTGGCCAGCGTTGCCAGCCTGGCCCTGCATGCCATTGAACATGGCCGACATTGTCGAGGGATCCATCTGGCTGGGATCCATGCCCTGACCCATCATCTGCTGCATCATGGCTTGCATCTCAGGCGGCATACCTTCCATGCCACCCATTCCTTGCATGCCACCAGCCTGCGCGTTGCCGCCAGGTGCGGCGCCTCCACCGGGCATGTTCATTCCGCCCATCATCATCATGCCAAAGTCCTCCATCATCTTCTTCTGGCCGGCGGCAATGGCGTCGCCGCTGAACTCGCCGCGAACGGCCTCCTGCTTGGCAGCGTAGAGGGCCCAGGTGAACTCGTCGAAGCCGTAGTTGAAGTAGTCGCTGATATCGGTACCGGGCTTGCGCCAGGGCTTCTCGTTCTCGGTCAAGTCTACGCAAAACTGTTAGCCACGCGACGCCATGGAAGGCGCGAGGGAGTGGTGCTTACCTTCGTCAATGTTGACCGCCGTGATGGGCTTGCCGACAGGAGGGTAGTCGGGATTCGCGTTGACATCGATCGTAGATTTGGAAGCCGCGGCGGCAGCCTTGTCGGCGCTGGGGATGCCGAGAGGGAGGTCGGAGGGCGAGGCTCTCGCAGAGTCTTCCTCCTTTGCTGGGGCTGCCTTGATCGCCATGTCGTTGGAAGCTGACCTTTGTGGGATGTTTCTGATGTCGCTATAGCGAGATTGTCTGTTGTTTGTGTGAGCGAAGGCACAGAAAAGTTTCATGTCTTTGTAGGTGAATAGAAATTAAGACGTACGTCGGGGGTGCTGCCTTTGTGCCATCTTTGCGCTCGGTGATGATGTCGATATCCTGGAGAAAGCGCCAGAACAGTCAGTCGCCGATTCACAAGTACAAAACGGGAGCTTGAGGCCCTGAAATGGTGCAAGGTAGGATATGTACCGAGTCATCTTCATCTTCATCCATGGCGCCACCCTCATCTTCCTCTTCGCCCTCCTCGAGCTCTTCTGACTTGCTCTCCGGCGCCTCTACTTTTGGCGACGGCTCTTTTGGAGGGACAGCAGCATTTTCGGCTGTTGTTGTGCTTGTAGTGGTCTGCTCGGTGGGCTGCTCATCCGCGTAGAAATCGTCATCCTCATCGATGTCCATTGTAGCTGTGTTTACGTTTTACGATGTCGTCGGCAATGTTACAACAAAGTGGTGGAAGAAGTGGTTGTGGTGGAGGTGGGAATGGTCGTGCGGGTGTTGGTGATGCAGCTTTTGCGGGTTGCTTCGCATTCAATGGTTTGGCGCCTGGAGCTCGAAGCTCTGGCGCGCCGAGAGGACCACCGAGAGGACCACCGAGAGGGCCACGGCGGGCACCACACAGCAAGGGCCGTCCAGGCCGCGGACAGTATGCGCCACAGTCGGGCGCATTAGATAATCACCAGCCACATGGGGTGGATCTTGACGGCCCACAATTGAGCTCGGGGGACGGTGAAAAGGGAAGCCGACCAGCCAATGAGAAACCGTCGCATTTTATCAAGGCGGACAAGGCAAAACTCGCTGGAAGAGCTATCAAAGCTACTCATGGCCCGAGCGCCAAAGCAGCAGCCAATTCTTCCGCGTCGAAGACCGCGAAGCAGCAGCCAGGAGCAACAAATAATTTAACCAAGGAAGGCCATCACCAACCGAAACCATTTTCCCCCGAATCCCCGGCCTTGAGGACTCACGCGCCTACGCCTTGCAAGAACACACTCGAACAGCCCAATCTCGGCGCACTCGAAGAAAAATTCAAGATGTTTGGACGACCGGCCGGTGGCTTGAGCATCAACACTGGTGCCGCTAATGCAGGGTGAGTTGAGAGTCATGTTGTATACTACTCATTGTAGACTCGTCAAAGCTAACGACGATGCCAATATTTCCAGCACCGGTACTGCTACGACTTCCGCACCTGGCGGAGGACTCTTTGGAAGCTCGACGGTGACGACACAGCCTGCTACCGGTGGTCTTTTCGGCGGCACTTCGACGGCAGGAGGAGGACTCTTTGGCAACAAGCCTTCAACACCACAACAACCAGCGACCGGCGGCCTCTTTGGCTCGGCACCCGCACAGCAACCGCAGCAACAACAAAGTGGCGGGGGCCTCTTCGGAGGGGCCCAGACTCAGCAGCAGCAGCAGCAGCCTGCACAGCAAACCGGAGGATTATTCGGAGGGGCTGCGACCCAGCAACAACAGCCTCAGCAGCAGCAAAGTGGAGGGCTTTTTGGTGCAACCCCCGCGAAGCCGGCGACGGGCGGTCTCTTTGGTGGGAGCACAGCGCAACCTCAGCAGCAACAGCAACAGTCGACAGGAGGAGGTCTCTTTGGCGGCGGCAACACACAGCAACCCCAGCAGAACCAAGGCACGGGCGGTGGTCTCTTCGGACAGAGCCAGGCTCAGAACCAGCCGAAGCCCGGTGGTCTGTTGTAAGTGGCATCCCTGGAAGGCATTGGGCCTGTGATTAACAAGACAATACAGCGGCCAATCTCAGCCCGCAGGTAGCTCTGCTCCCGGCTTAACTATGGGTCAGTCGACGACTCAGCAAAGCGTTCCTGGCGTACGGGTAGACATGTCAAATATCAAGGGCACAACGCGGTTCAATGACCTCGAACAATCCATCCAGGCCGAAATGGAGAACTGCGATCTCATGATCCAGCGCTTCATGGCACACGCATCCGAGATCCGAGGCTTCATGGCTGCTCACGGCGGCGATCTCGCACAACTTACCAACGACGTCAACTGGCTCCAGCGCAAGTATGAGGGCGTCAAGACGACGTTGGACGAGGATATCGTCACTCTTGGACACCTCAAGGACCTGGTCAAGTCTGACGCGGACATTGCCAAGATGGCATTCGCCGGCGCCGACCAGCTCAAGCTCCCCGCACACTACCACCAGACTTGGCTCACACGCGGCGGATCGGGCGGCAACACGACCAATGGCAACCAGGACCGCAACCTCGAGGACGTGCTCACTCTCTTCTCCAACGAGGCCGATCGCCTGAAGGAGCTCAGCCAGTTCCAGGTTCAGAAGATCAAGGAGATGGAGCAGCACATGCCTGGCGTCGAGCACGGCCTCTACGAGCGTGTGCGATCGTTGCGAGACCAGACACAGGTGCCGGCCTTTAACATGGTCCTCGACCTGCTGGAGACGATCAAGATGATGGGTGACAAGATTTACGAGGCGGCGGGTAGCATCGTTGATGTACGAGAGAAGCTCACTCAGCTCCAGCGCCAATACCCCACGAAATGAGAGAGTAGAAACGAGGCAGAGATTGTCCTTGTGGATACATACGCAGGGGGGGAGGCCACGGTCCAGGGAAGCAAACGGCGTTCAGGTTGGGGAAAAGAATTATATACCGGCAGCATTGGCGAAATGAAGCATTGATGGCTCTCGGGCAATTATGGCCGTGGATCAGGGTTGTAAGGTTGTAATGCTTGGATATTGAGATCCCAGAATGTGATGGACTAAGGCTGCTTCACTCATGATGGGAAGTGAGGGCTGCGAGAGGCGGGTTGATGGCCTGGATGCGCAGGCCGGCTTCATAGCAATCAATGCCTTGCGAAGAGGATGAATCATCATCATCATCGTCCCGATGGCCATAAACGATTCGTCCTCGGAGTCGTACATCACAGGAATAGACGAGATGAATATTCATCAGCCTACTGTCCCTCATACTCAGGCCTAAGGCCTCATTCGTCAACCAAGCCCAATCGATCCCCATGGTCAAGCGGTATAACGCCCTGGTCCTTTAGTACAGAACTTAGTATGAAATCTCGAGGAGTCAACGGATGGAGGATTTCGTAGGGGTCCAGTTCGAATCACAAACTGGGCACCCGAGCCCCGAGCTTTTGCCTTTTGGCCTCTTTTTACAGGATTGTCACATTCACATATCCCTTGATGTCAAACAGTGAAATGTAAGTGTGTGTATATTGTATTCTCAACCTCGATATAAGGTAATTGATGGGGTATCAGGGAGCTGTAATCCGCTCAGCAAAGCCGTTCATCCGCCCAAAAACGCCCGGTGATGCCTCTCGTGTCTCGTCCGTTGGTGACAGTTGTGTCTGAGGTAGTAGCAAACAAAGGCCTCTGCGCAAATCCCTCCGCCTTTGCCACGTCCGCCGCCGTCGTCGCCATGACCGTAGCCATGGCCGTACACTCTCAGTAGGTAGATATAACCCACCCCAAGATCAGTACGACCCCTCCCGACCACCATGCTCATCATCTCCGCCCCCATCATCCTCCCCAAACTCCCCATCATCAAAGTAATTCTCCGCGTCATAATCGCCAGCATCAGAATCATCATACTCAACATCCTGCTCCTCCTCCCCGCCCTCCTCCCACTCCTCTTCCGCACCCTCACCCTCACCCTCTCCCATCCTTTCCAGCGCCTCCAACTGCTTCTTCGCTCCATCCGGCCCAACCTCACCATCCTCATCCCCCTCAGCGTGAACATGAAACACATCCTCCGCCGTAGGCAACGCCGTAATCCTGCTGAGTCTCAACCTCTTCGCCTCCCCGCCCCTCCTCTTCTCCCCAGGAGCAACATCATCCCCATCAAGCGTCTCATGCAACTCTTGCGGAAAGAATTCCTTACAGAAAGGACGTCCACCAAAGTCGGGCAGTGCGCGCTCTGGGCGGGTGAATTTCTGCGAGTATGTCGGGACCGCATTAAACGGATCCGCTGTGGCGCGGGTGCGCACGCCGTATTTGGCATTGACTTGTTCTTGGCCGTAGAGTTTGCGCGTCTTGGTTGGGTCCATGCCCCAGGTGCGTTTGCGGGTGTAGAGGGGTCCGTCTTGGAATTGGCGGCGGAAGAGGAGGAAGGCGTTTACGTTTGCTTGTTCGTGGTCTGTTACTGGTTTCGCTGTCGGGATTGCGTAGGCCTGTGGTGGTGGGCATGTCAGTGATTGATATACTTGAAGGCTAGAATATGTCAGGGAGTGTGTACGTACGGGGAAGAGCTCTGAAGGTCGTGTATCGGGTGCGTGTTCGCCGTTGTCCCAGGATAACTGGGGGCCCTGGCGACCCCCGCGCCCGCCGCGGCCACCACCTCTACCACCCCGCGACATTGTATTCTGTCTCTGTTGTGTCTGTAGGTCCTCGTGTGCAATTGAGCTGGTGATTGAATCTGTAAGGGCAGTTGCTGGGTCGGAAGGTTATGGATGTGCAAAGGATGCGTCAGAGCGAGAGTGGGTGTGGTGTTTGGTGATAGTTGAAGTCAGCCTCTCTTTTTTTTTTTTTGTCTCCGAAAAAGACCCCAAAGGTTGCGGTTCGGTTTGGGACGGCGCTGCAGTGCATCGACAGCCTTGAGTTTTTTAGCGGGGTCCCATCCCGCACCTCGCACCTGCAGTGCGGTGGGTGACGCGCTGTTGCCCCGCTTACCGGCGCTGTCAGGCACCGGTGTCACCCCGGGGCCGTTCAGATCTCGGCTCCGTCTCTAGGTACCTTGATGTGAGACTGTACCTCCCATCGGCGTGGGTACAAGATTAGGTATTCATGGCTTAATAGAAAATCAAACATTGCACTCCATTAACCAGGCAAATACCTCGCCATCAGCAGCTTCGTCACCCATGGTTTCCTAAGAATACTCAAGGCACCTGAGGTACGAAGCTCCCACACGCACGCAGGTCCACGCAACCAGCAGCCTGTCACTCCTCCTTATCTTATCTTAGCGTCCGGGGACCCTTAAACCGAGCTTCCCTCTCTTTCCCCCGCCATCTCCAACGCTCAACATCGACAGCTTCCCAAGCTTCACAATTCCGTCGCAAACACCACCACGGCTCCGTCACCACACGATACTCAGGACAACGGCAACGACAACCATCCACCGATGACAGAACGCATCGTCCCCAACATGTCCACCAACTCCGTCCCCATATCCGGCCTCGCCGAGCTCGAAAAGCACCTCGACGACCTCGTCGCCTCCCCAGACACACCCCTCGAACCCAAGCTCCTCGACGATGTAGAGCTTCAACTCAATGGTCAGCCCGCTTCCTCTCTCTTCCCATCCCTCCCCCTCGGCTTCTCTCTCACATCCATCCTCTAAATCAGATACTAACTACCTCGTCAACAGAAACAAACATCCCACCCCTCCTCCCAGTCCTCCTCCCCCCCCTAATAACAATCCTCAAAACCTCCCCCCACGACCCAAAGCCCCTCGTCTCCCTAACAATAAAACTCCTCTCCCCCGTCCCCTTCACCCAAACCCTCCAACTCGCAGACGAATCCTCCCTCCTAACAGCCCTCCGCTCCCCCTCCCCGCACGCAAACCTCCTCGCCCTCGCCATCCTCGCAAAAGCATCCGCCTCCCCCTCCGACGCCGCAATCCTCTCCCTCATGCCCCGCGTCGTCGAAGAGCTCCTCCGCCGATGGCTCTCTAGCCCACACGTCGAGGTCGGGGAGCGCGCGGGCCGCGTGTTGGGTGATTTACTCGACGTAGACTGCGAACTCCCGCCGCCGAGTACCTTACCTAGCTCATCTGCAACAGAACTCGTGAAGAGGAGAGCGCCGGGACAGGGAAGGATGTGGCGCCGCATCTTCCACGATAAAGAACTCTTCGGCCTCGTCCTCTCCCTCGCAAAAGGCATCGACCCTTCCCCCTCCCCGACCTCCGACCAAAACGAGGGACCCGTAACCCTCTCAGAGCGCCAACTCTCCCTAGTCCAAGGCCGCATCCTCCGCATCCTCCCACGCCTCGCGGCCCTGAACATCGTCGAAGTAGGCGTCTCGCAGTTCCCGGACCTGATGGGCTCGTCCGAGGTCGGTCTCCTGCAGCTGGCGGCGCTGCACATGGTGGATAAGAGCGATACGCTGATGCACCTGAACCTCATTGATTTTTTCGAGACGTTGTTGAGCGTCATGCGCGTGGTGGAGCACTCGCATCGGACGATGGGTATCTTGAAGGATCTGGTGAAGCAGGCGACCAGGGACGATAATCTTTTGAAGAATGCTCTGCGTAGTCTGCCGGATCGGACTGTACCCGAAGAGTCGGAGTCACTCAGAAACTTCATCAGAGACGTATTAGCTTGAGACACATGGCACACACCTTGAGATTTAGCAGGAAGCAAGGAAGGCGTTTAGGGGAAACACAAAAGGGACATGATGACCGGCAAGCACGGAATAAAACAACTTCTGTTAATAATAGTTCGACGTCGGTCGATCACAGGCCCACCAAGAAAGGGGGGTGGACGGTGAGTGGAATACCTCAAATATGGACACGGAACTGCGCAAAAACCACCCCCTCGACGATCCGAGCCGGGTCGAGTAATTTTACATGGAAAATAACCCCCTCCTACAGTCTATCCATTACGCCATCCCCATGTGCGTGCGTGCTCTGCCGTTTTTTTCATGTTTCCTCCAAAATAAGCTCCACGAAGAATCAACGCCTCATTCTCGCCGAGGCATCGCCCTCGGGCCCGTCGACTGTGTTTTCCGTGGCACTGCTGATGATGCTGTCTCTTCGATCCACCTCCACCTTGGTCATCCCCTCAATACCGAGGCCAACCTCGCCAACGCGTCTCAGGACAAGCAAGAGCGCCGTCCTGAGCTCCGAAGTAAGGTCCTTGCCGAGGAGCTCCACAGCCATGACGTAGAATTCCTTAATGTGCTTCTGGAAGGCGTCCACAGGGAAGGCCGCGTAGCCCTCGAGGACGTCAACCACCACAGGCCGCCAAGCGACAATGTTGCGGTGCTGGCTGTCCTCCTCGAGACCGACAAAGTCCTTGATGATGCTCTTGCACAGGGGCACCAACGCCTGCTCAATGGCATCGCGTGCCGCCGTGCGCTCGTGGCTATCGTCTGCGTACATGCGGAAGAGAATGGCGACGTACGTAGCGGCCGCTCCGCTCTCCTGCTTGAGCAGGTTGGGGGCTTGCTTCATGAATCCCTCGCGCCACAGTCGCATGCGGAGCTCCTTGTCCGCATTGAATTTTCTCGCAAAGAGGTACGACCTCTTGAGCAGTGCCATCAGTCGAAGAAGCTCCGTTGTCGGAATCTGACTGTATACGGTGTCGTTGCTGAAGAGCTCGTTTACCGTCTCGATCATGAGCAGCTGTAGCACGCATCTAGAGATGATTCTGTTGAAGTAGCGACGACGAGCCGCTGTGACCACCACCGGCTGCTGCTGCAAGTTTGACGTTGGCTTGAACTCCTCTAGCGGTGGTTGGGATTGAGGTGCGACCGGAGCCGTTGGCGTCTTCAGGTCGTCCTCGTTGATGCTTCCGAGGTGTGCATCACTCGAGTTGCCGTCAGAGTCTCCGTTCTTTTCTGCTCCGTTGATTTTCAAGTTGTCTTCCTCCATTGACGTTTCGGTAGGACTGAGGGGGCCCGAGAACTCCAATCCGTTTGGCGGCATGTCGATGGATGCTGTTGAGTTGATGGTCGTCGCGGAAAATAGCTGGTGAGCAGTCGTGCGTGCAAACAGCTCACAGAACGCCCCCACGATCTTGGCCCAGTGCTCGGCTGTAAACTTGGTGACATTCTTCAGGATGAGCTGCTGCAAACAGTTGCTGCCGATCCTGGAGATGGTGTCGTTTTCTTGGCAGATACAAAGAGCCAACAGCTCCAAGAAGCGGTCCAACATGTACTCCAATGCGTCAAAGTAATGCGTGAACAATGTGATCATGTTTCGGAGTGCTTGAATCATGGTTGTGGACAGCCAGACAGATAGCTCCTCGTGGTTGAGTGCATTGTTGAGATCCGGCCGCGACCGCAGCACCATGAAGATGGGGTAAAGCTGCTGCCGCCAGAGAATGTCCCAAAAGTCTGGTGGGAACTCGCCGCCGTACTTGAGGAGGGCCTCGAAGAAGTACTCAAGCGCGTTCGACCGCACTTCGAGATCCTCACCCGTCATCAGCACATCGTGGAAGGCGAACAACACCGGGAACCAGTATCCCTCCTCCACCGACGTCCGATTCTGTGATCTCTGCAGTGTGTCCGCTGCCGATGCCGTATGTTCCCCAGTGGCGTTCTGTCCCTTTTGCGACAGTGGGCATTCCGGTGTCTTGAGCATACGGGGGATGATTGACTTCAAGCTCTCGAGCGCCTGCAGACTCTTCTTCTGGAATTTCATGTTCTTGGAGAACTCGGTCAAGCAGACAATCAAGTCGGTGAAGGCGCCTTGCGAGATAACGACGCCGAACTTGGTCTTGTAGACCTGGGTCACGTTCTCATACGCAAGATTCACGATGCTCTCGTTTGTCTCACGGGCAGCTACCGTGAAGACACCAAACATTGTCCTCCATCCAGAGCGAATGTTGTCGCCTCTGGCTTGGATCATTTGAATCAAGCAACGCAATACCATGTCCTTGACAGCAATGTTTTGGGAGTTTGCGAGAACGTGTTCGAACGGCTTGAGGAAGTCTTTTTGGAACTTGAAACCAGCCAACTCCTCGAGCTCCATGAACCGCATTGACAGTTGGCGAAGCGAGTCCAGGGCGAAAAAGACAATGGTGATGTTGTTGTGGCATCCTACTCGGTTGAAATGGTCTCCAAACACGTCCCAAATGTTGCTCCACTCGAAACGCACACGCGTCATGTTGTAGTAGGCAATCTCGACAATCTTCTGCAGACTGTACGTTCGCGGGGAGTCGTTAGAACCGGACACCTTGATCTCATCCCAACTGACTTCTGTCAAGGCCTTTGCGAAGTGGACGATAGCCTCTCCGTTGAGATTGCCCGTGTTGGTAAATATCCTGTCAACTGCCTTGATCACCTCGTCCGACCGACTCTCCAGCGCAATTTCGTTGGAGAAGCCCTGCGGGCCGGTGCCAGACCTTGGACGGCCACCTCGCCTCTTGGACTGGGTGGAGGATTTAGAGTCGCTGGTGTTTTCCCGTTGTGGAGGCATGAATCGCGCCTTAGACACATCGGGAACGACGCTTTCGTCCACGCCGCCTGTGATCAGCTGTAGGCGATCAAGTTGGCTGATGCACATGAGGACGTCCTTCCACGATGACCGCAAAACGTTGCCTTCGGTTTGTCCGAGCTCGAGAATGACCTTGAGGGCCTCCACATTCTTAGCCATCATCTCCTGCGGGTTGTTCAGGTTGGTGGTGTTCTTGAGAGCGGACACAAAGGCCTCCCGTGGCGTTGACAGGTCAAAGACACACGCAATTTTGGTTGCAAGTTTCATTCCCTCGAGGCATAACTTATTGATCTCAAGGTTATGCGTCTTCTGCATCTGACTTGACAAGGCTGAAAAGTACGACATCCATGTGACGTCGAACATTGGGCCGATGTGCTGGAAAGAAGTAGCGGGAATGAACCTGACACCAGACCGCTGGGCGTTTCGTCTCTGGTTCTTGTATAGAGTTTTGAAGAGCTGCTCTGATCGTAACGCAATCTCTTCTGATTGCTGCAGGTAGGCTTCTCGTTGCAGATCTCGGCCCATGTTTGACAGGGCTTGACCGAGGCCAGCGGCAATACCAGTCGATGGTGGCGGGACAGCGCCAGCCGCAGCCGCAGCCTCACGTTCACTCTTGAGAACAATCTCGTTGCTCGCAATTTCATCATAGATGGCCAACAAGTACTCATCCGGCAAATCAGCATTGTCGTTGATGCCGCGGTTGTTCTTGATAAACTCTTCCTTGCTCATGCGCTTGGCGATTTTGCTGCTGTGCAAATCGGTGTTGAGCATGATGACAGAGTACGCAAGTACGTAGGCTGTATCAGCGTTGGCAAACGCGTTCGGATTGCCCATCACGTAGCGCTCAGCAAACTTCAACATGTAACGATCGATCTTCTGCGCCTCTCCAGGGAGTCGGAAAGACTGGAGGAACGTCCGCAGCGCATCGACGAATCTCTTCTTGGTGAATTCCATGGCATCGACAAAAGCGTGCATGGTCTCGATGTTCTTGGGGTCGCCTTCTCCCAAGTACTCACCGATCTGCGCCTTGTCCAGACGCTCCTCGGTGAGCAGGAACTTGGCGACATCTTGCGGGCTGTCGCTCGGGATCAAGCCGTTTTCGATCAGGAGCTTGATACCCCTTTTCGGTTTGAAGTTGAACTGCTTGACGGCGTTGTTCATCGCCGTCTTCCTCGCCTTTGCCTTTTCAAGCGACGCCGGATCGTCCTCCATGACGGGCGTTGAGGGCGCAGGGGTTTCAAAACGAAACGGATTGTCGTACATGCTCGGATCAATCGAAGGGCGTACATCTTCGGAAGTTCTCGTTTCGCCATCTGGCCTCACCCCGTTGGTATCTTGGCGGACTGCGGCGGACCAATCCACCATTGATCTGAGAGAATCCACCAAGGCGTCCAGGGCCACACGCTTCATGACATATTCCTTGGGAATCTCGTTCTCAGGCTCGGTGTGGGGTGTGATTTGCGCGACGGAAAGAGGCGGGGGCAGAATGGCTCTCAGCTGCCACTCCCCTCCTGAAGTACTTTTGGCGCCCCGTTCCTCGTATTGCTGCTCTTGAACGGGTGTTACCGGAACTGAAGCTGTTGAAAACTTGGACAAGTCCTCGATGATGGTCTGGAAAATGTTGTCTACACTGCGCTCGCAATCGTAGTTGAGATATGTCTCCACCAAAGCCTTCGAATCCGCGCAAAACCTGTTCAAGATGTTGACGACGTACACCTTTTGAGAGATGGGAGCTGTCCGCCGTGCCAGTAAGGCGAGGTATATTTCGTTGAGAAATACTGCGATTTCCAGCTTGAGAAAGTGTTAGCACGACGAAATGCAGTCAAAAAGTCCGAGCACCAACCTTAAAGGACTCTCTCATGTACTTGAGCATCAACCAGAAAATCTCGCAGCAGACATCAAAAACGCGATCGACGGAGCTTGCTCCGTTGCGCGTTATGCTAAGACACAAATAGAACTTGACTGCTTGAAGAAAGGTCGTGGGCTCGTTGCTCTTGGAGTTCATAATGGTACACAGAGGAGAAGTGAAGACGGCAATGTTGTTGTTGAGGAGGGTATGGATAAGGTGAAGTGAGATGAGCTTCGAGCGCATGGGCTGGCCGCGAAAGTCGTAGAGCTGGTCGGGCGGCAGCACTTTGGTGGAAAGGTTGCAGAAGGATCGGAAGACTAGGTAGGCGTCCTTGATGTACACCTCGTCTTCGGCGTCCAGTGCTTCGGGACTGTCTTCAAGGGACGACTCAGGGGTGGACTGCTCGGATACGGATCGTGCTGCTTTCCTTCCGGGCTTAATCTCCGTCACCATTGTCGGGCCGTCACCCAAGTGTGAATCGTCGAAACTCTTTCGGTGCTCCAAGTCCTTGAGTGTGAGCTTCCCATTGCCATTCTCTTTGCTTTCAGCCGGAGTCTTTTCGGTTTCGGAAATAGGGGCCGTGGTAGAATCGTCCTCTTCTTCATCGTCTGCCTCTTCATCTTTCTCTTCTGCGATGGTGGTGCCATTGATAGAATCGCCCTGCTCAAAAGTGATGTTGCTCGAGCTGTGTTTCAACTTTTCGAGGTTGACGCGGGCTTCTTTCATATGTAACCTTGTCTTTACGCGCTCGAAGACGGTGCCAACCATTTGTGTGAGTGTTCCTTGGGCCATCTGCTGGTTCGCAGTGCTCCTCGACAGGAGGAAAACATTATAGACTTGGCGAACGGCCTTGAGGAGACCGGCGCCGTGAACGACAATCTTGTCATTCAAGACAGCGGCCAAGAGCGACTTGACAATCTGGAGCTGGACCTCGACGCCGGTTGTCTCCCCCTGGAAGCAATCGCAAATGGTATCGATGGCTCGCTCGATGAGGGGGGCTCTGTCGGCGGGAGCATCTTGCTGGCCGTCTGCTGTGCTCGGCAAGCTGAAGTAGGAGTATGATATGAGCTTTCCGATGCAGTCGAGGGCGCCGGTGACTAGTTGGACATTTCCTGTGCGCGTTGCCAGTTGCAACGGGGCGAAGACTATTTCGGGATCCGGGAAATTCGGATCGCTCTCCTTGATGGCAGTGAGCGTCTTTTGGAGAGATTCGGTGAGCTGCTTGTTCCTCTGGGCCTCTTTGGAAGCGGCAATGGCCTCCAGAGAGGAGACGAGGAATTGAAGGGAGCTCATGGGGGAGCACTAGAGACACCAAGTGCCATTCGCGAGTCGAGGGACGGTTCGTGATCAGGAGAGGTTTCGAGAAACAGTCGACACGCCAATCTAGAAGTCTTGCAGCAGCAAAGGTAATGGCAAGGTATGTAGGTAAGCAGGGCCGGGCATCGAGGGGCGCATGCGCATATGCAGGCCGACGTGGAGAGGACGGGAAAGCAAGGGGTGGGCCCCAGGTTGAGGTGTACTAGTTCGGTGGTGTATCCGGCGTCTTCGGAGACGGCAGCATCGATCCTCGGGAGTCGTGGCAGTGGAGGATTGTGCTAGTGGCTATGGTGGCCGTGGTTGTGGTGATGATGGGATTCCAGGTTGGTGATGGAGTCGCCCCAGCTTCTCGAGAAATGCAATACGAAGCAGCACCGCTATATGCTGTAGTCTGTCAGTCCTTGCGAATTGGACAGCACAGGCAGACGGTAAGATGGAGATGGCAATGACGGTCCAAATTTCTTTGAATGGAGGGACCCCTGGCTCTGTCCCACGCTTAGCTTGGGGAATGGGACCTGGCACTTGGAGCTACTTGATTTCCTGTGCTCGTCTTGATAGTTGACACTGTGAGCTGTTCGTGCAGAGCTGCTCGTAAGGCGAGGAAACTCTCAAGCTTCGTTCGAACACTGTGTGATGAAGATGGCGACACTGTAAGCCGAGGTGGCCCTGGTCGATTTTAATGTAGCTGCTGGCTGCATGGAGCGTTCTCTTTTCTGAAGGAGGACTCCAGCCAGTCAGTCGACGGGACCATCTGGTTTACGTGGCGGACTGAGCCAAGGCGTGGCCAGGGAGCGGCCACCTCTTCGTGTTTAATTGCCTTATGTCAGCAATTGGAGATGAAGCACAGGCCGTGTAGATGTGGGGCCATGAGGCTGAGGTAAGCGAAGTGGCATCCGTGTTCTTTTGGCCTTCTTTTTTTTTTTTTTTTTGCCAACGTCGCGCCTCACGTCTTATCGGTGCCTTGTCTTATCTGCTCTTATCAAAGGTCACGTGTCGATGCGCTTACTTGCGGCCAATCACCCAATGAATGGAGCATAATCACCGCAGACCCGCACTGCTCTCAACATTGTCTGTTCTCATTGGACACGCGGTCTGTGTTGTAGTCGTGAGGTCCCTTGTTTTCCCGGGCTATTCCCACTCCACCATCTCAAGTCCGAAAAATTCCTTTGGCCTCTCGGTCTTAATCAAGACCGCCCAGCGAGCAAAGCGATCGCGGACCCTGTTGGCCCATTGGCGTTAAGCACCGGCCACAATTATCGGCGAAACTAAGTGCCTCCTGCCCACACCTGCCCTGTGCCTTGGGTGAAGACCAATAGGGTACCTATGTAGGTATGCTACAGGGCGCTGCTGTCCACTGTGTCCAGGCCTCACCCAGTGCCCTCAGTGAGCCAACGTGCGCCTAACGGCCGTCCCTCCCTGCGGCGTATTTTGTAGGGACGCGCTAGCTCCCATTTCGGCCTAGCGCCCCAAGCTCCATCCAGCGACGGAGCTCAACGCAAAAAACTCCAGCCCCAAGGAAAGATTCCCGTCCGACAATCTCGAGCATCAACCTCGTCGTCCCAGAATAATCCCGCGTCGTCTTCCGTCTTTCTTCTTTCTCCCTCCCCCCCCCCTTCTCCTCGTCTCGTGCAATCCGTCATTCAATTGCCCGCAGGCTTCAATTGTTCGACGTCGAAGGTCCTTCTTTTGTCTAAAAGGATCATCCTCTTGAATCGTCGCCCCCCGAGCCCGGTCCGCCGTTCAACCATCGCCAAATTTCTCCCTGCTTTCGCGCCGCCCGCGAGAGCTATTTATTCACCATGATCTCCTCAGTCCTGAGACGGACTGTTCGTCCGAATGCCCTCCTCCGCAGCAACCTCTCTTCCCAGATCCTGAGATGTTACGCCTCTTATCCCCCGCACACCATCATCAAGATGCCCGCTCTGTCGCCCACCATGACGGCGGGAAATATCGGATCTTGGCAGAAGAAGGCCGGTGACACCATCGCTCCCGGTGATGTCCTGGTCGAGATCGAGACCGACAAGGCCCAGATGGACTTTGAGTTCCAGGAGGAGGGTGTTATCGCCAAGCTCCTGAAGGAGTCCGGTGAGAAGGACATCCCCGTTGGTAACGTACGTACACTCCGATAGATGAATCCCAATTCCCCTCGTCGAGTCCGGCCGGCGCATTTCACCATCATCCCCATCATCATCAACGCCGCTACCAACAACACCGCCATGCTGTACGCGCAAACTGACCCGTCCTTCACAGCCCATTGCCGTCCTTGTCGAGGAGGGCACCGATGTCAGCGCCTTCGAGGGATTCTCCGCCGCCGACGCTGGTGGTGAGGCCAAGCCCGCCCCCAAGGAGACTCCCAAGAAGGAGTCCGAGTCCGCCCCTGCCCCTGCCCCTACCCCCGAGCCCGAGAACTCCTCCGACGACTTCAACAAGCCCGCCGGCAAGCTCGAGAACGCTCTGGACCGTGAGCCCAACGCCTCCTTCAGCGCCGTTCGCCTCGCCAAGGAGAAGGGTATCAACATCCGCGACGTCAAGGGATCCGGCAAGGGCGGTAAGATCACCGAGGAGGATGTCAAGAAGGCTGTCTCCTCCCCCGTTGTCGCTGCCCCCGGCGCTTCCTACGAGGACTTCCCCATCAGCGGCATGCGCAAGACCATTGCCTCCCGCCTCCAGGAGTCTACCCAGAACAACCCCCACTTCTACGTCTCCTCCAGCATCTCCGTCAGCAAGCTCCTCAAGCTTCGCCAGGCCCTCAACGCCTCCTCTGACGGCAAGTACAAGCTGTCCGTCAACGACTTCCTCATCAAGGCCATCGGTGTCGCCTCCAAGAAGGTTCCCCAGGCCAACTCCAGCTGGCGCGGCGATGTCATCCGCCAGCACAACACCGTCGACGTCTCCGTCGCCGTCTCCACCCCCACTGGCCTCATCACCCCCATTGTCACCGGTGTCGAGGCTCGCGGTCTCGAGGGTATCTCCACCGAGGTCAAGAAGCTCGCCAAGCTTGCCCGCGACGGCAAGCTCAAGCCTGAGCAGTACCAGGGCGGCTCCATCTCCATCTCCAACATGGGCATGAACGACGCTGTCGACAACTTCACCGCCGTCATCAACCCTCCTCAATCCACCATCCTCGCCATCGGCACCACCAAGAAGGTCGCTGTCCCCGCTCTGTCCGAGGACGGCACCACCGGCGTCGAGTTCGATGACCAGATCACCATCACCGGCAGCTTCGACCACAAAGTCGTCGACGGTGCCATTGGTGCCGAGTTCCTCAAGGAGCTCAAGAAGGTCCTCGAGAACCCCCTCGAGCTCCTTCTGTAAGCAGAATCTGCTGTCGTTGTTGTTGACGTTGCGTTGCGCGTGCGGAGGCAAAAAGAGGCATGATGAAAGTTTCGAAGAGGCGTATCCGGCGTGAGAGAATTATAGACATCCAGGCCGATGGATATGACCTGTGGCTTTTTCGCCAATAGGGAGGAAGCGGAGGGCAGTGAAAGACGGGGCCGAAGCATACACCATCTGCTCGGCGGCGAACGAGGAACGAAACCACCCCCTACCACAACCTACTTCCCGTGTACAATGATCTCCTGAACTAATGCTGCATCTCGGGTGCGGAAGAGGTTTCTGTCTTGTACATTTGGTCTCCTATTCCCAATTTACCCAGAAATCCAAGCAGTTACCGTTGAAAAGCTGAAACCGTCCCGGCGTCTTCCGCCTTTTGTTTGTGCTCTGCATGTGCATGTGCGTGTATGTCTATCAGCCAGCCAGATAGCCAGGAACGTGGCTTTTGACGCGCTAACTCAAACTGGTCCAAGATCGGATGAACCCAGCGATAGATGAGAGACAGGTCCCTGGTAGCCACCCAAGAGTGACATGCGGTCACAAACAGACAGCCTACCTTACCCCGGGGCACAATCACATGCCAATATGCTGATTCAATGGCATTGTCAACGCTTCGATGTTGTTTTCATATCCCGTTTATTGCAACTATGCGCTCAAACTGGTACCGATATCGGCCTCTTGAGCTCTTGAGAAGTAAAATACGTAGATCGAGCAGCCTTGAGAGGTAGGTGAGAAACGTCACCCAAGGCCTCGGCTTGAGTTGCGAGCTCCGTGCAAGCTTCCATCTATCTAGCGGTTCAAACCTCTCAGCCTATCACTCGCCTCTTGATGATTTCGCTATTCATTCGGACCATCTCCTTCCATGAGGCCGTGCCAACCTTGCGTAAGAGCTGATGTCACACAATTCTCGCATCCAGGAATAGATGTGATGATGGGATGGGCAGCATGCTCTTCAAGCAAACTTTGTTATGATCTGGGATGAAACCGTGATAGGGCCTTTCACGTTGTCTCCTTACTCATGTTCCATTCCATGCGCTGACCAATTTCATCATACTCGCCGTTCGATTCTTTGGACGCTTGGAAACTCGAAAAACATCTTCATGCAGAGAATTTAAGAATGGAGAGAATTACTTCGACCCTGTTTGAAATTCTTGGAATCATCTGTTGCGACGTCATTACAGATGTGTTTCGCAATATGAAAATCTGGTTTCATTTTCTTTCCATGGACACTGAATTTCGAGTCTAAGGACATTGCAAAAATTAGAGTTAGCAATAAGAGTATCGTGAGATTCGTGACAACACACGGATAGATCAACGGCATAAATTAAAAAAAAACTTTAAGAAAAAATTGTTGCACTTCTCACTCTGTCGAGGTTTATTGCAGAAAAAGTAAACGAAGAACGAAATAAAACTTAAATCTTCAACATCAAAGATCAATGTGGGAAGGGGGACTCGGCGACGGACAAGAGCTCTTCTACCCACGTCAATCTACAGCGCTGGTAGTTTCCAAACATTGTCCACGCTCTGAAGGGGATCAAGGCGGAGATTCTTAGCTTTTTAACGTGTCGTTCAAAACTTCTGTGAGCCGTGCTATTGCCGGTCACTGAGAGCCGCGTGAATGGGTTGGCGCCACTCTCGGTCATTTATTTGAATCCTTCTCGGGGTGATCGAGTAAGTCGGCAAATTCAAAGGCAGCTCGGTGTTTTCAATGCGAGATACTTGAGCCAATCAAACTGCCGGAAACCTCGGCGTATGGCGGGCGGAACGGTCCACAAGCGCAAGAATCCCGACGACATGTCGGGGATAAGCTCTGTCTTACTCCTTCGCCATCATGTTCATCGATCTCGACCCCTTTCACAACACAGATTTATCTCGTCATCTGATAAGATCTTGCACTTCTACTACCATGATTACCCTTGATCCGCCTATTCTCGGACTAGGCAACAGCATAGACTAAACTGGGACCAATTTACCAGCGTGAAATTCGGACTCAGTTCAAAAAGCCGAGCTTCCCACCAAGCTCGCCCAGCCCGCCTCCGACGACCGTATCCTTCCCCCCCCCTCCATCTCCCATATCCCCAACCAGAACTTGTTTACTTCCTAAAATGGACTCTTTGAGAAGCCCGGACCAGCCTTCAGCGCAGAAGAAGCGGCGCAGACCAGCCCTGGCATGCGAACAATGCCGCCGTCGAAAAGTCCGCTGCGATAGGAACCTCCCCTGCAGCACCTGCATCCGATCCAAGCACGCCCTCTGCACATACACCTCGCAGACAAAGCCGGAATCTAGAAAGAGTCCCAAGCATGGGGCTGAGGATAACGGTGGTGCTCTCCACACTGCTCTCCGCCTGCCGGACCCTATCCTCCCCGCGTCCTCATCCCTGCGGGTGAGGCCCCCGATCTCTTCCTCTTCCTCCGTCGGTGCAAGTACACCTCTACCCACCCGGACACGGCTGGAGAACTTCAAAGACCCTGTTCATGGTTCAACCAGGGCCAGTGAGTCTGGTCTTGGGTTTCCAGAACCAATCATCCCGACATCTCGGCCCCTATCAGAAGCCTCCCCCGCCACTCACGACCCCAGGACACTCGATGGACACCCCCTCTTCCACGCAACTAACCCTGGAGAACATTCCGGCCCCGCAGACTTTGGGACTTGGAGGCCCGTAAATCCTACGCGTCCCCCGGCCCCGGTGAGCGTGAGGGCGGAGACGGCCTCGATCCCCGGAAGTTGCCCCGGTTCCTCGTCGACGGTGAATTCGCTGGTTGATCGGGTGAAGCAGCTCGAGCAGCAGTTGTCGGATCTTACCGTGAAGTATGGAGCTCGGGAAGAAGATGTACCCCAACCTGCTCCTGGTCTCCGAGAGGGGTTGAGATATAGCCGGGGCTGCGTCAGCAAGACTCGTTACTTTGGACAGAGTCATTGGATGAACGCGGCTGATATGGTTGGTGATATTCTCCTCTTGTTTTGATTCATCATGACATACTGTATAATGTCCTTTCTCTTGTCTTCAATGTTCGAGTATCTTTTCGCACTCGTTTGCTCGTAGGCCCCTTGTTTTCCCTCCTATTATCAATCAGATGTCGTGCCAGACCCTGGACCGCCTTGCGGAACTAGACAAACTCCTTATCACGTTGAACCAGCGCAATAGACACTTACACTTACTCTAGTTGTACCGCCTTGTCAACTTTGCGAGAAAGTTTGAGAACCGTCGATCATCACAACTCTACGTCGACCTAGAAAAATGCAAAAAGCTAGGCCGCATCATCAAAGCCCGCCGGACCCCCTCATTCAGCACAATCTCAACCGGCAAGAGCATGCCCTCCCGAGACCTGGCCGACATCCTCATCGACAACTACCTACGCACCTTTGAGTCCGTCCACCGCATCATCCACGTTCCAACCTTCAAGGCCGACTACGAAAAGTACTGGTCGGACCCCTCTGATGCGAGCGACTCCTTCATCATCACCATGCAGCTGTGCATGGGCATCGGCGCCACCATGCACGACGAACGCTTCGCCCTCCGGAATTCGGCCATTCAATGGTTCTGGGAGGCCATGTTCTGGCTCATTACGCCCTGCGAGAAGTCCAAGATGACCATTCCCGGGCTCCAGATCCGCTGCTTGATGCACTACCTCCGTCACACGGCTAATATCGGCTGCGATCTCACCTGGATTGGCGCCGGTGCCCTCCTCAGGACAGCCATGTACATGGGACTGCACCGCGACCCCAAGTCCATCATCAAAATGTCTCCATATCGCGCTGAAATGCGTAGGAGGCTATGGGTTACGATCTTGGAGATCACCTCGCAGACAAGCATCGACTCAGGCGGCCCGCCCCTCATCTCACTAGACGATTTCGATACAGAATTACCAGCAAACCTAGACGACGAACAACTCGTAGAAGACGGTGAATCGGCCTTCCCCGTGCCCAGGGATCCAGGTACACATACGCAGATGACAGTCCCACTCGTAGTCTTCGGAACATTCGCAGCTCGTCTCGCCGTAGCAAAGCGCGTGAATGAATTCCGATCAGATACAGTCTACGAAGAGACCCTCAGGCACAGTAACGAACTCAGTAAATCGCTCCAGAAGATGATGCAGCAGCTCAAGGCACACCCAGCCGTAACCTCTTTCCAGCTGCGCTACGTCCAGTTTCTGACGTACCGGCTATTCTTTGCCCTCCACCACCAGATCGCCCCGCTGGCGCTGCGAAACCCGGTCTACTACTTCTCTCGCAAGATGGTCGTCGATACGGCGCTGCGGTTGTGCGAGGTTGCTTTCCTGGCACCTGATAAGTCTGGCACTGGCGCCACGGTGAAGCCTGCGACGCCTTCGGAGGTGGATTTCCATCGGTTGACGATTAACGGTGCCGGGTTATACCGGTCAGTTCCCTTCCAGGGCGTCATGACACTGGGGCTGGAACTTATCAATATCAAGGAGGAGGAAGTGAGGAATGGGCACTCCATGATCTATAGCGGCTCCGAAGATCGGCTGCGGGGTATCCTCGAAGCTGTGTACGACTGGTCGCGAGAACGGATCCAATCTGGAGAGACGAACATCAAGGGCCACGCGCTGAGTGTGTTGCTCATTGCTCATATTCATGGGTTGGAGCAGGGTGTCAACGACGACAAGATCGAAGACTTCTTTGAGGAGGCTTGTAAGGAGCGGGTAAAAGAGTGTTATGAGTTGCTCTCGGAATTGGCAGGGGGCGATGTGATTGAGGAAGGAGTCAGCATGCCCGATGTGCATGATTTGGATATGGACTTTGATGCCGGAGTCGATATGCTTGGGGATTGGGATTGGGGCACATCCGTGGTAAGTCTTAAAGCCCCAAAGTGTTTTTGACGTTGCCTTCTAACTTGACTTCAGGACAATAATGGGTTCGGGTTCAGCTCTATCATGAACTTCAACGCTATGCCTGAGATGTTCTCATAAAAGCGCACTCGCATAAGAATTGGCCTTGTATTCAGAGCTAGTTGGAAACACTCCCCGTGGAATCGGGCCAGACTTGTCTGGAATTTAAATTTGCCGAAGAGTCTGTGTACGATATAATGTTGCGTCTTTCTGCGAGAAACCGAGCAAGAGATACCGATTTTCTGGCAATCGAGGCATATACCACTTGGAAATCTATATGCCGGAGGTGAAACATTTCTTGTTTGCGATAATGATTAATGCTTTGTGACCTCCCAAATGATATAAGGAGAAAGCGCGTGTAACGCGAGGAAGAACCAGCAAAACAAGTTTGGTAGAGCCGCAGTGCGAAGCGAGGAGGAAAGCGCGTCTTGGGAACGGAGCAAGGAGCATTGAAGATAAAAGACAGGTGGAACGAGTTCACGGAAGGATAGAGTGGCACATTGTAGGCGACATAGAGAAGCCGGTGAACCACGAACTCTTTGTCAAATCTAATGGCGAGCGTTCAACCTCCAGTAACGTCAGAATTGCAAACAAGCTCAACCAAGCGGAAGAACACCGAAGTCCCCTACAGAATTTGAAAACCCTGCCGTCTCAGCGGCCATGGATGACATTGTCCGCTGCGGAGATTCTGTAATTTCGGCGTTTGGCGGGAATAACAGCGGAATTATACTTAGCTGCAGGTCATTGCGATTGCGACAGCGTGTAGCAACCTGGGGACATTGCCTAGACTGGGGCTTCAGTGGCACAATGGCTGCTGATGGACGTAAGCTTAAAGGATGTCGATAGTCAAGCATCATAATCGGATGAATGTCTCACACCGGTTAAAAGGTTTGGTGAATTTGACTGGATGGATTGAACAACTGTCGGTACAACAATGTCCCGTCAGACAAACAGAAGTCCCATCATAGGCCCATATGCCTCGGAGAAGATCCTTTTGAGATCTGACTGCCTTGGTCCAGATTCCAGAAGCAGCCGCGCCCGTAATCCAGGCGCCGTGAGATGGCGATAGCGCTAAGTCCGGGACGCATCTTGGCGCCAGTGTGGATTCATCATCCGCAGGACGCGGCCGCACAGCCCGCATCGCCCGCACCGTCATGAACAATTGAGATTGAAAAGATGACCGGATCGCTGCTGACCTGAGTGAGATGTGAACATTCTCATTCTATTCATTCTCGATACTCAGGACACTTTAGCACGGGCAAGCCAGCATCTCCACTGCCACACAAACATCATTGTCATTTTCAGCGCACGATTCAATCGACATCACTAACACGATGCATCTCATCCTCACTGGAGCCACAGGCCTTGTAGGCTCAGGCGTTTTCGATGCCATGATCAAGATGAAGGACGTCACAAAGATCTCAGTCCTCAGCCGGAAGCCCATCCCCATGGCTGAGGCCGCCAAAGATCCTCGGATCAACGTCATCATTCACAAGGATTTCGAAAAGTACGACGCGGAGGTACTCGAAAAGCTCAAGGGCGCGAACGGCGCTGTGTGGGCACTGGGCATCAGCCAGAACAAGGTCAGCAAAGAGTAAGCACATCCCCCCTAAACCCACCCCAACAAACAAGAAAAGTACTCACACGTCCACAGGGAATACGTCAAAATCACAAAGGACTACACCTTGGAAGCAGCAAAAGCTTTCGCCAACCTGCCGCCGGACAACGAGCCCTTCCGCTTCATCTACGTCTCAGGCGAGGGCGCAACGCAGACGCCGGGCCGCTTCAGCGCCATTTTTGCCCGAGTCAAGGGCGAGACCGAGACCCTCCTCTCCGAAATACGCGCCGCGAACCCGCGTCTGCGTGCCGAGTCTGTCCGCCCTGCTTTCATAGACAAGGCCGGCCATAAGGCCGTCGAGACCTATGCGCCGAACGCAGGTACGCTGTACAATACCATGAACATGTTCCTCGGCCCCGTGATACGGACTGCTTTGCCGTCTTTTGTCAGCCCGACGGAGGCCTTGGGTAGATTCATGGCTGAGATGGCAATGGGCAAGGTGGATGATGGACTTGCTGCTGGTGGGAAGGGGATTATTACGCTGAACGGCGGATTGAGGGTCGTGGAGAATGTCGGCTTCAGGAGGTTGGCTGGTTTACAATGAAGATACCCCAGGAGGCATAAGTCCAGGCGTGGACATGTAAAGTTACTTTTTTGTTTAAATGTCGCATTCAGTTGGCAGTCGAATTCAAAACCACCGCATGCCAAAAAGTTCAGACTGCTTTTGCTTCGCACCCGCATTGTCGAGCATTCGACGATTCATCTTGACTCCTTGGTGCAACGGAATTTTGCCAAGGGTGTATAAAGCGCAATTGGAGGCCAAGTCGCCACCGGCACACCACTCATTGGATCCCACAGGGATCCCCTGGCTCAATGGTCTAGTGGTATGATTCGCCCTTCGGGTTTACCAATCCTTGCGCACAGCGTGAAATTGGGCGAGGTCTCGGGTTCGAATCCCGATTGAGCCCTTTGCTTTTGCCAATCCTCGATATTTCATGTAGGAACTTGTATGTTTTTGGCCAGTAGTTGTTCTGGCGTGTTTATAGGCGGCGGCATGACTGCTTCGGCATGACCGTGGGCAAATAATAATTCCTCTTGAGGTGAAGAGAGACTGAGACTATGTTGATGTCAGGCCCATCCCAGTACACTCGTTACAACGATTGTCACACTATGCCTATGAAATAATATGGTCTTACACAAGCATGACTAAGTTTGCCAAGGATATGCCAGTATAAAGGGTCTTCCACTCACTATATAGATAGATAGTCGGGATATTCCCATAGCCACTCGTTCTTCATACTCATCAATACATCCCATTGGTCGACCCCCTACCTGATAATCGCTGCCCAACAGTTGAGATTGTACTTGTTAGATAGACATTGCAAGGTATCATCACGAAACAACAGCAGTGGTGGGTGGGTCTGTCAGATGTGCATGATGGGTGGTTAGGTTAGGCTGTATGAAGTATATGCAAGCTGTCTATTGTTGTCGCCATGTGGGTTGCCTGCAGGTGACTGATCTTCACTTCCGCATGCTTGTTAATCGACGCCCTTCCCTTATAATACGAACGCCAGAACTCCAGAACGCCTTAATACCTGAAATTTAAGACACACACGAACGTCCCCAAACTTTGGAGCTTGATCTCCCTCGATCTTCGTGGTCTTTGTGCCATTTCTCGTATCATCCCAATATGCCTATCGCCCTTTCTAACTTGTGCCTATCTTCAATGTGTTGTTGATCTTGAACTAGGAGCTGCCCGAATGCATCTCGATTTGAAAGTTGCAGCCCGGGAGCAAGATGTGCCATCTAGACGTGTCTCAGACATAGGTCCTTGTTGTAATTGGCGTCTGTTGCTACCGAAGAGGCTCTAGCTGCATCGTTTGGTAGGCCCGTGTAGTTGCGAGGAGATGTAGTGTCCTTTAGACCATGTGGGAAGCATCGCTTCTGTCTGGTCCATCTGGCGACGATTCTGCTGGATGATTCTCCTCATCATCACATGGCGCAGGAATGTGGAAGACGGTGCCGTAGGCGGGGGGTGGTGTACTCCCTTCGAAATCAAGGAGTGGTCTCTCGGTAGAATCCTCGCGCTCATACCGAGGGAGCGGCTCTGTCTGGTCCGCAAAGTCGAGCAGTTCGGGCAACCTTCTTCGGTTGTCTCCATAGTAGTATTGTGGTGGCGCCGGCGGATTATACCGGCCCTCGAGAGAATACACGAGCAAACTAGCCCCGAATGCTAAGAGCATGAAGAAGATAAAGCTGAGCAATATCATGACGAGCGCCGCAGGAAGGGACATTTGTGGGGTTCCCTTGATTCCGTGTTCCATGGCCTTGCGTTTAGCGTCGGAGATGCTAACGTCGTGGATGGCGAGGAAGTGTTTGATGGATTTCTTCGGGGTATACATATCGACTGGTGTAATTGGTTGTGCCGTTATGTAATTCAGAGTGGTCGGCGCGGACGAGATTGACTCAATTGCGTGGTGAAGTGTGGTGTTGGTTTGAGTAGGTGGTCAAGGAGCATAATAGTATGTGTTTGTATTGGGAGAATGGGGACGGCCAGTCGAAAAGATGGTTCTTGGAAATAAATTGAACGCAATATATACCATGATCCCAGATCTATCTCCGGAAGGCAACATTTAAGCTTCACGATGACCTTGGTTGCACCCCAAGGTGGCTTAATGGCGTACGAACCTCCCATCTCTCGCGAAAGTACCGTGCTTCCAAAACTTGCTCAAACCCAGGGCTTTGTGTAGAAAGGGCTTTCCTCCCGTTCATGGCCCGCCCATCTATAGCCTACCATGGCCCAAATATGGGCGGAAACCTGGGAGACTAGAGCAATGCGGACAAGTCGCAATGGGGCATCACTCGATGAGCGATGGGAATACCCCGAACTGCGGGTACTGGGAGAACGAGCACAGCTCCTGACTGCGCATAACACGAAAGCGAATAGTTTCAACAACCTTCCCATTCGCGAGCACTACTACTGTGGCTAAGCAAGATGTTTCCCGTCAATGTGATTTCACTCCCATTTAGTAGGCAGAGGGTCCGCGACCTCATTGTTGCCCCCCTTCAGTCTTCTCTGCCTCCGGCTTTCTACCGTAAATGAAGTACCTGGTATGTTATGTCAGCCTCCAGGCTTCAATATTCAACAATTGACTTACACAGGCCAGTACGCATGGATGGACTTGTCTTTCAGGTCCTTCCTTACGTCGATCAGGAAGACCTGGACTTCTTCCTTCTTCCACTCATGGGCCCTAGTGAAAGCCGCCATGGTAAACCCTTCGACGCCGGATGTCATGTTTTCATTGTTCCACATGCCGAGCTCCTTGTACTTGCGTTGCCTAGCCCATGAGTTCGTGGGCCACTTGTCTACATGCATTGTAATATCGACGAATCCGACATCTTTCATTACCTCCGCAAGGGGCGCCACATGCTGATACGGACGCCCGAACTTGACAGATGCATCGTACATCAAGTCGATACACTTAGAAACAGCATGGTCCGGCTTCAGCGTACCGTCATCCGACTTGAGATAGAGATCAAACTCCTGCATCTCGAAGTAGCCACCAGGTGCCAGGTTACTGAGATTGTAAGCATGTGAACTTCCCAATTACACGTAGTAACTTGGACCGAATTGGATTGGAGCGGCGGCTTACTCGAAACATTTCTTCATATAAGCCTTCCAGTCACTGACGGAGGAATTCATCGCACGACTATGGATGTAGTCGAATGGCTGCGAATACATCCAGGGCTCCTCAAGGTCGTCTACCTCGAATTTGACGTTGGGGGGGACACTACTGCGAGTAAGCTTCTCTCGTCCAAGAAATAGTATCAACTATGAACAGTATTGCACTCACAACTCAGGCATTGACGGGGAAAGGTCCATTCCCAGAACCTGCTTGGGTCAGAAGGGCGTCGCGAATCGCTGAAATGGATGTGCACATACCTCAGCCTCAGGATGCTCGTCGCCGAAGTCTATTGCCCATATTCCAGTACCAGTGCCTACGTCAAGAACCCTCTTGACCTTTGACTTGGGATCATTGGGCGGTGCGAGCCCCAATTTGTTGTCTTGGGTTAAAAGAAATATGTTGTGTTGCAAGTCTAATGACTGTTAACTGAGGTGATATGAACCTTGAATCTCGGGTATTCGTTTCGAAAGTAATTACCCAACCTGTCCGCCTCAGATTCATCATTCGGAATGTGGTATTCTGCGTTGCACCAGCGTAAGTCTTCCGGCGTTGACCCAAGCACCTAGTGAACAGCTTAGAACCCACTGCCGTCTTTGTATCTGTGATACGTTCTTCCGTTCTCCAGTCGAAAGTCAAGAATGGAGCTCGAAATGCTCGTGCTTGATGAGGCAATACTCTGATCTCGTCTGTGAGCTTAGAACGCACGAATGCCCTAGTAGAACCAGAAAGAGTAATCTCACCTCGCCAAGCTCTGATGCACTGTCGTCTGTGACCTGTAACATGTCAGAAAATCGCTTGGAATCCCGTCGAAGGCCATTGCGTGTACCTCAGGAATGAGCTGGACTGGGGCATTGATAGTCGTCGTGTTGGCTGCATTAGAGGCCGCAGCCGCCGTAGGCGAGGCTGAAGTAGTTTCACCGCACATTTGCGACCGATCGTTGACAACAATGAGTACTAGTGAATGAGTGGCCGAAAAGACACCCTAAAATGTCTTCAATGATTTACTGAGGAACGAAACAGCGACAAGATACCCCCGTGTGAGCTTGAGTACTCTGGGACTTGACCTGTCTTTTATCTTGACAAATGTTACCCCTCTCTCTGCTTGGAGACAATTATGCAGGTCAACGGCGAAGATGCTATTTACGGTGTTGTCGAAGTCCACAAAAAGAAAGTAATCCGTGCATCAGAACGAATCGGTTGGGTAGAATGGAGCTCGTACGATTACAACATGCAGTTGGTCGTCAAGGAAACGCATGGTGCGGTTGGTTGTTGCCATCCTGTTGGGCACGTCTTGTAGGGTATTCCCGACCCGTTTCCAGCTGGTGTGGCTCGACTTCTCCCCATGAAAATTGAATTCTTGGCGTATTGACGACAATGGCTAAGAGTGTTATGGTCTTTTAGGTTGATGCGACGTGTGAAAAAAAGCTGCAAGCGCGCGCAGTCATGGCTGGTGACTTGTTTTGATATGGATACCAAGAGTCGAGGCGTTAAATCTTACGCGGTGAGAATATAGCGAGTAGCCCAGGAACATGCCTTTTGGTCATACTAGCCCGACGCTGTTTAGTGTTTTGGCAAAATGGAACGCAGGCTTGAGCAGAAAAGACTACAATCGTTGCTGAACAGGTTGATCGCCACGATTGTGGCAGGCAAAGTGAACGAGGTCGTTGGAGTTCAATGAAGGGTAAGTCAACGTGGACTGGGAGGCTCGCATGAGCAATTATGAGCGTCCGCGATAATCAATAGATGATGATCAGGAGAAGAACGATCAACCTTGGAACCACAATAGCACCACCAGAGTTTAGGTTCAGGACAGGTCGCTGATGCGAGTACTGTAGTTCTGCACCAAATGTACCGTTTCGATGAACTCAACTTGATTCCATAAACGGAGTTGTTGATAACAGCCTTTCGAATGGCAATATTTGAACACTAGTAACGATTGAAGACCAAGCAGATTTTATTCAAATTTACATGTAGGCAAAAAACAACAGAACTTACGACACGAACGAAGAACACTTCAAAGAAGTTCAGACGATCGGGGCCTGCTAGATGATGGTCCAAGCAGGTTCCTTCGTCAGTCATGCGCGTGCCATGCAATAAAGTCTGGGACGCGAGGTATCCTGAGCATGAAGAAGAAGAAACTGGAAGATTAGCCGGGGGACAAGGAGTATTTCGAGGCAGCTCGTTGGCGAAACTCCGCTGGGATAATTATGTGATCGCGTCAATCTGAAGTTAAGCTTTCAGCAGAACCCGTCCGAAGTTGTAGACTAGTGGGGCTACCCCGATCCATCATCTCAATGTCATGCTGTTTGAGTTCAGCTAAGCTGTCGGATTGACAGATGCAAGACTGGCAATCCCTAATTCGAGACTCACTGCAATAGCGTATACGATTCAGCTCACCCAATCACAATTATCCGCTCGAATTAGACTATTCCTCAGAGAAAGGATTTGGCTGTTGATGGCCCGCTCCCGACGCGCTCCACAACGGCCTCGGGAAACCCTGGGTGGCCTATTATATACAGATACAGCATTAAAATACCGAGAATCGGGGGCGACTAACGTTCCGAGCCGTCGGCCATGCAGGCCGGAATGGTAACGCCGTCAATATTGAGCCCCACTCAACTTGCCCCGTCTCTTGGCCGTGTAAGCCGTCACTGGGCCGTCAAGATATTATTGTCAAGACTAGGAACGAGTAATTACTCCATTGGAGAAGTATATAAGCTGAAGTTCTTAGTCTTAGAGATCTCAATTATACCAGCATGATTGTTTCGTTTCAGCGATTGTGTCAATAAATTCTTCTCTTACAAGCACGCCGCACTAGCCATGACTCACTCTCATTGCCCAAGAAAACAAGTGCAGTTCTACACACGATGGTGTTCCAAAGCTAAAGCATAAAAGCATTTTCTTAGACGGCGTACTCCGATGGCCCTCTACAGGACTCAAGGTTCTCATCGTTGTTGGTGGTCCTGCCGGTCTACTGACCGCTCTTGAATGCTGGAAAAAAGGACATGATGTTGAAGTTGTGGAGAAGAACAGCAAAAACTCAACAATTGGTGAGCTTCATTTCCAAGAACAAAAAGACTGAAGATTCGGAGGCATTTGAGACAAGCTGATACTTGGGCATAGGTGATGTGATTTTCATCGGCTCATCTGCCCTCGCAACTTTCAAGGACTACCCGAGCATGCTTGAAGAGTACCATCGCCAGTCGTGGGATGCATTCTGTTCATACCGAAGACTCGACGGTGAAGAAGTTTGTCCTCCTCAAGAGTTCGAGTACAACAGAGACGATGTTCAGCCCCACGTTGCCTGGCCCCTGAGAATCAGGACCATGGTGAGCCGACCGGGCATGTCCATCATGTTCTACGAGCAGTGCATGCGCCTAGGCATCCCAGTCAAGTTCGGCGTAAACGTCGTAGATTACGTTGAGAATGCAGCCGAAGGAACTGCTACTGCTGTTACTGCTGATGGCCAGGAACTGACGGCTGACATTGTGGTTGCTGCTGATGGTCTTGGCACCAAGTCTCACAAAGTGGTCATGGGAGAAGCTATCAGGGCTGTTCCTACAGATTTGTCATTTGCCGCATCTTCTATCGTCTTGACCCGGTGAAGAACAAGAATCTCTATGAAAAGCTGATCAAGACCACAAGACCTGATCTCCACACTCACTCCGGGTAAGTTCCTTGCGGACGATTGAACAATTCTTCAGTGTGCTGACTTATGACTTCCAAGTGACGATTTCCATTGTATCTTTATCACAGCTAATGACTCCATTGTCATCGCAATCACAATGCTGGTATGCCGCTTTTCCCGAACTGCAGTCGCGACTAATATTATTTTCTGCACAGAGGAATTGACTAACAATTACCATGATAGGATGATGGAACCGTATCAGAATCTTGGGCCGAAACCATCACTGGTGATGAATTTGTCAGCAAGCTGCCAGTGACCGAAGGATGGGACCCCTTGATTTTGGAAGGCATTCGCAACATCCCCGAGAACAGCATCGTCAAATGGCAGCTCTGCTGGCGTGATCCTCAGCCCAAGTGGACATCGCCTGAGGGTCGGATTCTCCAACTTGGTGACAGCGCGCACGCTTTCATTCCGTCGTCGATATCCGGTGCATCCACAGCGCTCGAAGATGCTCAATCTTTGGCTGAATGCTTAAGGCTTGCCGGTAAGAAAGACGCTAACATCGGGACTAAGGTTCACGAACTGTTACGGTACGTTCCCAGGTTCCCATGCATACGGCCTTGTTATGCCTTGAACCAAGCTGACTGAGGTGTGATTGACTCTTTTAGCATTCGACGCGCTTCTACCCTCCAGCGTCTTGGGTTCGCTAATCGACGAGAGATGCACCGTAAGGGTGGATTTGAGGAGGTGATGAAATCCGCAGCAAAGGGTGGCCCCATGGGGCTTGGTAAATGGATATGGACTCACGACCCGGCGAAGTACGCCACCGATAAATTTGCCGAAGGCCGCAGTCATCTGGAGAATGGTACTCCCTTTGAGCATACTAACCTTCCAAAGGGGTTCAAATGGGAACCTAATTGGACCATGCAAGGGGAGATTGAGATTGAGAAGCAGGGAATTCACACCCCTGACCTGAAGATGAATGGTGACTGGAGCATTTACTAGACTTAGACAACGTCCTATATAGTCGAACCGTTTCGGACTCATAGACCAAGGTACATAGATTGAGGCTGAGAATCAATAGAGTTTGTTTTCGTTCACAAAATACATCACGTTGACCCTGTCTCAATTTGTTTCGACCCAAAGCTCTATGAAGCCACAGTATCGCAACCACCATGTCATGTGCCCTTCTTCAAGTCAGGGAATTGTTCCTTGGTCCTCTGGCCATACTCCTTGCAGGCTTTGCCGGCTATTGTGCAGCAGGGATAGTGCCGTAGGTGCCGCTGGCAGCCAACGACACTACAGGCTTAAAAGGGGAGATCTCCAGTCAGCCTGGCGACTTGAGATAGTGTGATACGGAGAGCTCAGATATACTGGGGCTACAGGTAAGGTATCGTCATGGAATAATCAAGATCATAAGTTGAGGAGGAGCGCCGCCTGACCCCAGTCAGACCTGATTTGTAAATCGATTCGATCTGTAAACTAGCTTGGATTTGTAAACCCATCTCATTTGTAACCTGATCTGACTGGCGATAATCACCGTCATCTTTTCTCAAATCCTGCCGGTCGCTGTCGGGATTTGGAGCCGTCGCTTACAAGTTGCCTCATTAAAACAACAATCGGAGCTCTTACTTGTGACGACTTTGCGAGGTAAAGTGGGTCTCATCACCGAGGAGCATAATTGGTCGAGGATGTTAATTGAGACGCTGCCTGTTGATCCTTTGTCCATGAAGTTCAAGCTGCAACCTAGCACAAGGCACGGATGTGGCTGCACGAGGTGCTAACACCTTGAACGCCACGTCTGTTGTCCGGACATTGGCGCGGGGGCTGAAGTATATATGATGGAGAAGTCCGATAACACCACGGGGAACATTTCCCGACCTTCTTAATCGAAATCTACCCTCTCTTACAAGGACTGCACTAGAAGAAGACGTTGCGCAACCATGGATTCGAACGCGATTTTCAGAGTTGACGGCATCGTCGCCGTGATCACCGGGGGTGGGACAGGTATGCAATCTCCGTCAACAATTCGATGAGCATCAGACCAATGCTGAAACCACCTTCTAGGTATTGGTCTCACGATGGCGAGAGCCTTGATCTCTCAGGGTGCCGCCAAGGTCTACATCCTTGGACGCCGTCTCGAGGTGCTCGAGGCCGCAGCCAAAGAGCACCCTAATCTGATCCCCCACAAGTGCGATGTCACTTCAAAGGAAGACCTCCAATCCATTGTCGACCGTATCACCAATGAAGTCGGCTATGTCAACCTCGTCATTGCGAATTCAGGAATCCTTGGACCGTCAGTCCGCTTCAACCCGGCGCACTCCGTATCCGATCTGAAGAGGATTCTCTTCGATGAATTTTCCATGGAGGAAATGACGGAGGTTCTTCAGGTCAACATTACAGCTGCCTTCTTCACCATGTCGGCCTTCCTCGAACTCCTTGATGCTGGGAACAAGAATGCTCTCAAGGGCGGGTTCGGCAAGCCGGACCAGGAAGGCAGCGATGTCATCGCCATTCAGAGTCAAGTCATCTTCACGAGCAGTATCTCGGCTTTCAGTCGGCATTTCTCTTCGACCCCTCCGTATTTGGCCAGCAAGACTGCCATCATGCAGCTCACCAAGCAAGCCAGCAGCCAACTGGCTAGACACGGCATTCGTGTGAACGGAATTGCCCCGGGATGTAAGTACCACCGCTTTGATTCTGCGTCTCAAACCCACGTAGACTAAAATGTCATTTTCAGTATTTCCCTCAGAAATTGCCGCGGGACTTATTGGCGACCGCAAGCCAGAGACTGAATCTCCAGATGATACGAAGTTCATTCCGGCGCGGAGGTTTGGAGGCGATGAGGAGATGACTGGAGCTATTCTCTACCTTACCAGTCGTTCCGGCAGCTATTCGAATGGCTCGATCATGGTCATTGACGGTGGCCGATTGAGCGCCATGGCCAGTTCCTACTAGGAGTACTGTGTTAGATGGTGTCGGATAACTTCGGTCAGCGATTGGGGCACTCTATCACTCACGACTCTATGTCATATCATGATGGCAATGAATACATTTTCGATAGAAATGATCAAACCTCGAAGAACAAACGCGGGAATTTTGGGTTTCTTGCCATTTCAAGTGTACTTGATAAGTAGATCTGGACAACGGAGCTGCCGCAAGCCACATACATCATTTGCATTGACTGACGACCCATTGTCGAGCTTGCCAAGATGAAGAAGTTGGACATCCGGGTTCTGTGTCTACCCGGGCTTCCCGAGATCCTGAAATTACAGAGTATGGTCTTCAACTTTAAAGTACATGCAATGAGGGAACAATCAACGCGCTTACTTCTTTAACGTCCATTGCGTTGTGGTATTGACATCAAATAACCAACAACAAAGGCAGGTCCAATGAGTATCAACTGGAAACAAAACCAATGGCTGTCTGAGCGAGCAATACTATCTATGCAAAACGAAGAGGCTACAGACAAAGACTAGACCTCGGTCTCTGATATTTCACAAATATATTGTCTCGGACAATGTGCGCAATTGCCGCTGCTGGCTAGGAGATAATAATGAAGCCACTCGCCGACATCCAGAAGGAGATTCAAGCCCGCTATTCCTACACGCAACTTTTAGAAGTCCCTATTCTGCCTTTTCTTGCGATTATCTAAGGTAGATACTCCGCAAACACTCTTCGTCAAGTCTCGGACAGCATCAAACTCACATTCCTGTAGACAATGGACTGTCTACCGGCACCTAACGAAGTTGAAGACCAGAGCCATTACCGGTTCAACCGTGTACTACCTTTGTTCCGACTCTATTTCGGGGAAGAACTCGTGGATGAGTTTCGCCTCAAGCGCGAGGTAGACGAAAACGACGTCATGATACGAATGTTTAGAGCCGCTGGCGAGGGTCGACTCGACGGCTTGATGAAGAATGTTCTAAACAAACACGGTGCTGGTGATAAGTATCACGTTCCTGATTGGATGCGCAGAGCGGCGAAGAAGCTGCATAGACTAGCCGACGGCTCTTCATTCCGGAAATGGCAACGAAGTCGCCGGCGCAAGGCTGTAAATACAGTCGGGAGGCGCCTAGCAAAAGTTGAAATGTTCCGAATGACCTTTTTGAACAGTGAATGGGAAGCTGGCCTCAGAAGAGAACCCTTATTTTACCTTGGTGTATACCAGCATCCATACGACCTCCGTCAGGGCCGTCCGAGTGCAGCTTTCGACGCCGTCTTGGATGACCAGCTTCGCTGGGGCTTCCGTGCCAACTACCTCGTGGCAAACATTGCAAAGTTACGAAAACTTTGGCCGACAAACGCGAACTGCTTTATATTTTCGTTCCGAGACTGGAGGTGTATTGGTTCTCGCACCATGTACCTGACCCGTATGCAACAGTACCGGGTGCTGGCATCTTACATCCGAGCCACAACTATCTTTCCAAAGAGGCACATGGTAGCTGAGAGCAGGAGAGACGACGAAAATACAGGCCTTGCTTGTCGGGCTATGACGTATGTTGCGACTAGGATAATTGACGCCTGTATCCCAGAGAATGAGTGGCCAAATATGCTGTTGCAGATGCAGGCTCTTACAGATAGACTAGAGGAATCCCACAAGAACAGCAGGATCTGTGAAATTAGGGAGTTGTTGTCGAATTGAATTCCGACTTCATTTTCAAGACATTAGCTTGAAGTTAAAGCAGCCAATTGGAAGAGGTAGATCCCAAAGAAACTGAGAATTCAACTTCCTGTGGGTAGTGGACAAAACGTTTGACGGCGGCTAATAATATGTCGACACCTTTCCCGTCAGATGAGGATAAGAAGGATCATGTCCAGACCTCATGAGGGCTTCGTAACTTCTAATGAAACTGTATACGTGTATCTGTGACTCATATGGAAACCCAGTTTGGGTTTCTCGATACCAAGGTACTTGGAGCGTAGTTTTCTGACGTATGCTTTAGGCACCACAAGCAAGACCCGTAGAGGTAGATAACTTTGCTGGTTTCTCCAATGCTTTCAGTAATCAGTATGGATTAAGCACGTGCCAAGAACTTTTACTAGTATATATAAGGTAGCAAAGACGAAGGAGGCGGTTCAGAGCAACCACGGCAGTCATACCCCCGAGGTGACACATCACAAGACACAACAGTACTCACCATCGCCTCACATACCGCAAAATGGCCTCCTTCCAGATCTTGTCCGATTTACATCTCGAACACAACAACTACTCAGACTATCGCATCGTACCAGCAGCACCGTACCTTGCTTTGATAGGCGACATCGGATGTGTCAAGGATTCCGGCTACATTAGCTTTCTCAGAAACTTGCTGGACCAATTTCGCATTGTGTTCTGTGTCCTCGGAAATCACGAGCCTTATGGCTCCAACTGGGATAAGGCGTGGGAGACGCTGAAGAATTTCGAACAAGTAAATCGAAATGAACGCAAGAAGAACCCTCAAAGCCCCGTTGGCGAGTTTGTCTTTATGTATCAGGGAGAGTACCAAATACCCAACAGCAACATAACCGTGCTGGGATGCACACTATTCTCCGACGTTCCATCATCGAAGATGACACCAGTCAGCAATGGCCTGAATGACTTCCGCGAAATCGATGGCTGGACTGTCGAAGAACATTGCCAACTATACAAGGAAGATCTGAAGTGGTTGAATGACAGGGTAAACTCCGTGCCAACCGATTCTGATCGCAGGATTGTCATCTTCACGCATCACAGTCCCACCGAAGACACCCGTGCTGTCAAGCCATGTCACGCTCAAAGCGACGTCAAACCTGGTTTCCAAACGGACTTGCGAGGCGAAGCCTGTTGGAAGAGCCCCAGGGTCAAGCTCTGGGTGTTCGGTCATACACACTACAACTGCGATTTCGTGGACGATACAACAGGAAAGCGAGTATATACGAACCAGAAGGGCTACTCGCAAGATCACTCTCCGGGGTTCAGAGAAGGAGACGTGGTTCACATAGACTGAGGTGCGAAATTGAGTCTTCGGTCTCGTGCTTCAGGCCGTAGGAAAGGGGTCCCCTAAGCTTGCGAGCCAGTAGCATGTCTAGACGAAATTTTCTTCTCCTCTGGCCATATACAGCCTACCATTCGTACCCGGACCCTGGCCGCCCTGAAAACGAAAAGTTCATTCGCTTACTACTTGAGCAGCGTACTTTTCTCAGGGGACTCAAGTGGAACGCAGGTCTGATTCTCAACTCCGCGCAGTGGCGAGCTTTCCGAATCGTCCCGAGTCCGTATTCAGTGGAGAGCATGGTCGGTCAGGCTTCAGCTGCTCGACACTCGTTCTAGAAGAGCCCATGATCGAGCTCACCGACTCGGTGGTACCACGACCCTCTTTTATCCCTTCCTCCCCAAACTCAGGAGTGCGGAGGATTTCGGATGCTCTCCGGTGAGACTGAAGTGCGGGTGAACAGGAGACCGGGAATAGTACCAGCATCGAAAAGTTTGAGACGGTCATCTGAAGGTGCAAAACATGGAGAAAGGGGCATAACTCTGGGGGCGGTTGGGGAATCAGTCGCAGCGATTGAGCAATGGATGGAAAAAACTCGAAATAGATGGCAGCAGACGTGTGAAAATCCAAGAAAGCCAAGACATAGCTCTCCATTTTATCATGTCTCTTTTCCCCATCAAAGACATTCGAGTCGGTCCGTTGAATACAGCGAGAGTCTTGGACGATTCCCACTCGCAATCGGACCGTTACACTCCACATTCCACCCCGAAACTGCGGAGAACGGGGAACGCAATTTGGGGCCCCGACGCTCCGCGCATGGCGGTCAAGTTCCCCGGCTGCCCCGATGGGAGGCTCTCGGAAGTATAGCTACATGACAGATGTCCCGACTCCCATGGGGGTTCCAGGAAGATGGGCGGAGAAGCATAATGGAAGCTTTAAAATGAATTGTGATTTTGTGAAGCTATCGAACGAGAAGGACGCTGGAACCTGTGCGACGATGTACAGAAGGCCTTGAGAAAAATGGTGATACGGAAACAGTAGAGCTAATCAGTGGACGCGATGCAAACTGTTAGATCAAAGTCACAAACACTTCCCCCTCACAAATAACAACTCACATCCGCGTGAGAACTTTAGAAGCTAGATACTTTCAAGTGCTCAACGGTGAATGACAGACTTTTTAGTAGCACGCAGTCAGAGCTCGAGAAGCGTAGGAGGGCACTGGACCACGAGGATGCATTGGCATACCGCAGGGATGGCATTGACTCGCGTTGGTCTGCCCAGGTCAAAAAAACACAACTTCGCCAACTGCCAGCATTCGCCCAGCCAGCGGACTTGGAAGTTCGCGGCCAACTTAGGTAGAACGCGTTGCACTCACAGTCTAGGCACGTCGCATTATGTCTCGGAGCCCGCAAGTGACCCGGCTGCGTTGTACGGCGCGATAGACTTCTCGACAAGCAGAAACAGGTCGGACGCGCCGCTGTCTAACTCGCACGTGAGGGTCTGGGGATCGTCATTACTTTTTATTCCTGGTGTTCACTTCTAAGACGTTGCGTTGTGCAAACTCGGCCCCACGTTGCCGTGTTCCGCCTTCGCATATTGCATGGTTTAGAAGGGCATTGAGCAGACTTTGACATCCGTTTAGGCACAAGAATCACCAGTCTGGCACAGTTTCCAGGGAGACTCGGTCGCGCGTTGAGAGCTTGGCCTCCCACCGTGGACTCACCTTGGCAGCATAAGCCGGTGTCTTGGCTTCACAAATCGATTTCGTATGCCAATGTCCGCGTACCCCTGCCTCGCTGTCGGCAATGACGGGGGCCAAGCAGCCGATCTGAAGCCTCACCCTCAAGTCTCCCAACCATTGTCGACGGAGTGAGCCCCATGAACAGGTGCTTTTTCCCTGTCCTGCGTGTCTATTGTCCGACCTGAAGTTGTCAGCTCTCTGGCACTGCAAGCTCTGTAGCTCGCACGACTCGCTCACACCAATTCCCGCCTTGATGGAATGCGCGGCGCCCTTCCAACCCCGGATTCTCGATGCATGGGGCTTCCGGCCGTCGGTCGCGTGGGTGGCGCCTTTCCTGTCTCCCCCAGATGATGGCGTGGGATGAAAGTGGACTGCGCCCATGTATGGATACAACAAGTACTTCCCAAGTTCTTCCCACACCTTCTATCAAGCCTTAATCAACCTTGCTTGTCTGCGCCCCAGTATGGAGAAAGGATAGGACCGAGTCGGCCTCTGGGGCAACGTCATAGCATCGTTTCCAATCATTGTAGTCGGTCAGCCGACTCAGGTTCGTCCACATCTGCGAAGTGGCAGGCAGGATGCGGCTGCAGTATAAAGCCACCATGGTGCATACTCAAGAGACATGAGCAGCACTTCCCAAGCTCCCTTGTTTCTTCACTACGAGCTTGAAACGACCCTTCCTCTTATCTCCGCAACTCCTTCACTGGACTATTAGGACATCTGCATGAGTCCTTGAGCGAAGAGCTCCTGCTCTCTCACGGACTACTCCGCAACCCACCAATCTTAAGAGATCCATAGCGTCCAAGAGCTTTTGAAATCATGGGTTTGGGCAAGAAGTAAGAATCAACTACTACGGTTCCTTCTCACAGTAACTGATTCCCTGGTTAGGTCCATCCGCATCAATGGCGCCGACTGCGGCATCGAGTCGCTTTTGCTCGGTGTTATCACCAGCATAGGAGGCTTTCTTTTCGGTTACGACACCGGCCAAATCTCATCTATGCTTCTTTTCACGGACTTCAAGAGACGCTTCGCCACCGGCGCACCAGACGCCGATGGTATTCCACAATGGGTGCCCATCACCCAGTCCCTCATGGTCTCGCTCATGAGTATCGGTACTCTCATCGGTGCGCTCTCAGGTGCCTACACAGCCGACTGGTGGGGTCGACGAAGGAGCTTGAGTTTCGGTGTCGGTGTCTTCATCATTGGAAACATCATTCAGATCTCAGCCATGAACTCTTGGATTCACATGATGATGGGTCGATTCGTCGCTGGTCTGGGAGTTGGCAACCTATCTATTGGTGTTCCCATGTTCCAGTCTGAGTGCTCTCCCCGCGAGATTCGTGGCGCTGTCGTCGCTTCATACCAGCTTCTCATCACCTTCGGTATCCTCATTTCCAACTTGATCAACTTCGGCGTTCGCAACATCCAAGAGTCCGACGCTTCATGGCGCATCGTTATCGGTCTTGGTATTGGCTTTTCTCTGCCTTTGGGCTTGGGGATCCTCGTCGTCCCCGAATCTCCTCGATGGCTCGCAGGTCGTCAGGACTGGGAAGGCGCTCGCATGTCCATGGCGCGTCTCCGAGGCCTTAAGGACGATCCGCACAACGAGACCGTCGAAAAAGATCTGCAGGAAATGTTCAAGGTCATTGAAGAAGAATCTAAGACGGGCTACGGTACTTGGCTCGAGTGTTTCACTGGATCCTCTGGAATCCCCAAGACTGTCTACAGAACTATCCTGGGTATCTGCATTCACTTCCTGCAGCAGTGGTACGTCGCGGCACCTAACTTTCCAACATATGAGAACAGCATCTAATATCTATCATAGGACTGGTATCAACTACTTCTTCTACTACGGAGCACAGATCTTCGAGTCGGCCGGTATCGATGATCCCATCATGGTTCAGCTTATTCTCGGTGCCGTCAACGTTGTGTGCACATTCTATGGTCTCTATGCTGTTGAAAGATACGGTAGACGTTGGCCCATGTTCATCGGTGCTCTGTGGCAGTTTGCCTGGCTTACAATCTTCGCCTCCGTCGGCACTGCCCTTCCTCCCGAAACCAGCGCAACCAGCGGCATCGTCATGATCGTCTCGGCTTGCATGTTTATTGCTTCTTTCGCTAGCGTAAGCTTGCCCCTGTCAACTTGGACGATTCTTCTTACTAACTATGATATAGACCTGGGGACCTATGGCATGGTGCGTCATTGGAGAGACCTTCCCTCTCCGAACCAGAGCTAAGCAGGCATCTCTCGCAACCGCCGGCAACTGGTTGGGTAATTTCCTCATCTCATTCCTTACGCCCTTTGCTACCAACGGTATCTCATTCGCATACGGTTTCGTCTTTGCTGGCTGTAACTTGGCCGCCGCTTTCCTCGTATGGTTCTTCCTCTACGAGACGAAGATGCTGTCCCTCGAGAACGTCGACAGGATGTACAGCGACCCAAGTGTCAAGCCCTACTCTTCCACCAAGTGGGTGCCGCCAGGTTACATCACTCGAAAGGACAAAGACGAGTCTGCTTTCCAGAGAGCGTCGGTCCACACCGACAACAGCAACCCGAAAGAAAAGTCAGGCGACGAGAGGCCTTTCTCTGAGCATCATACTAAGCAGGAAACTACATCCAACGCTGTTTGATTACTTGTAGTTCTATAGTCTTTTGAGCATAAAGTCTCTGTAGTAATAACATTGCACACATTTGAGAGTGCGAACTCATAGAAGTTTACATTCGTCGTATTTGATACATACATGTAAACATGTATTAATCCGACCTGGAATGCCCTCTGTTCAAGACCTTAACAGTAATTCATCGTAGCGAAAAGTATCAATCGAGCTATGACCAGGAACCTGGACTGCTTCCCTGTGCTATTTTGAGGGGTTACTGGCCGTCCCCCGTTCTCATAAAGATATTTGAAGGCCTGTCCCGGTGCGCGAACTGCTCTTCAACGTCATACTCGATCTCCGGGCCTTCTTGCTTGAACCCCAGCTTGGCGTACACGTGTCTACCCATACTTGACGCCTCGAGAAGCAGCTCAAGTCCGCCACGTCGCTGTGCCTCATCGAGACCCCACTGAACCAGTTTCTTGGCGATGCCCTTACCCTGGAACTTGGGATCCACGCCGCACATGTCCAGCACGAAAACTGCCGGCTCGGCCGCCGTCGCCTTCTCTGCGATAACCTCCTTGCGTCGCTTGTGGAGTGATCCCATACAAGCAGCGGCGTATCGCTGCTCGGCTTCGTTTCCCGGGAAGATGGACTCAAGGCCGAGCTCCTTTATCGAGTCTTTCGGGGGTTGGTCGCCGTGACCTTCAACGACGGACTGCTGTGCCCAAGTGGCCATGCCGACGATTCTGCGCTGGTCGGCATTCTCGGGATCCGGAACGGTGGCCTTGAGGAATACAACGTTGGGCTCGCCCTTGTTGTTCTTGTTGACAGTGTTGAAGCGCTGAGCCATGCGGCCGGCCCCACGAGCCACACCTTCGGGTGTATCCCAGCCGGGGTTCATGGACAGATAGACACCATCGCGGGCTTGGTGGCCGAACGCGTCGCGGACGACCTTGGTGACTTGAGTGAGGTCTTCGGGCTGCGAGATGACTTCGATGCGCACATCAGAGTTCTGCCCCGCGTCGGTGGTGCTTGCCATAGTTGCTGCGGGGTAATCGGGGCTGCAGACTTCGAATGGCGGGGTAAATGTGCTAAAGTCTGGGTTCTGTGGGCTTTGAGATGGTCTTGCTACACAAGTTTCCAATGAGTCTCAAGCTGGGTTGACAGTCTGCGATATCTGCAAAGAACGAAGCAAAGTGGACAAAGTGTCTTCACTGAAAAGGATACCAACGTTGCCAAGTTCTTCCTTTCTAGCACGAGAGACGGACAGCCGGAGTTGAACCTGAGCGCATGAATCATCCAATGCCACAGAGTTGGCATGGCCCACTAGACTCCGCATCTCGTAGGCGAACCCCCGATTTTAGTCGTCAACTCCATGTTCTCACTAGTGCCGGAGCTGACTTAACTCTTATCAATTGCAATGGTGGATCCATCCTAGGAGAATGCAACGTTAGATGACAACTTGAGCTCTGATGAGCTGTCAGTAACTGAGATAAGTAAGAACTAGGTCTAAGTCAAAAACGCAGTCTGTTCCAATCACAAAGTGGTAGACAGTGTCTAATGCAGATATGAAATCCTAAATGAGGCTTGAAGTGCCCATAATGTTTAGGCTCTGTAAAGTTTCGTCTTCAACAAACTGTTTGAGCAAGGACGAATTCTTCCATGAAGCATAGATAGCTTCAAATTGAGCATTGGAACAACTGTTGTTTTTAATATTCAAGATGCCTTGCATTAATCAGTCGTCATGTAGTTTTCTCTCAAGGCCATGCACCCAGCGCTATCGGTAACACCAACTTCAAAGCAGGTTCACTCTTCTCCAATTGATTACATCCCTCTTTCCAGAAAGTTATGACAGTGCACTGACTAGCAGCCGAAAACTTGGGCAGTGCAAACATTGATACCAGCAGCACCAGCGCCAGGTGCAGCCATGTACTCGCACTTTGTCGCAAAGGTCCATGAGCCGTGAGGAGCAGAGTACTCAACAACATCGTCACGGAAGCGCATGTATGCTGAGTATCCAGACCGACAGTTCAGACCTGATGATGTAGTCATAATTAGCTATTGTTGTAACGTCATCAAGTCAGAGCTCGATAGAGTCAACTCACGCCAGCCATTAGCGTCGCCGTATCCATTGACGCTGCAAACTTTTTGACCATTGTCTGTGAGGGTGATGGTGGCATATTGGAAGTTGTTGATGCTCGCGACGAAATCGACGCAGGCTAGTGCAAAGCCAGCGAAAGATGCGAGGACGACGTTCTTCAGGGAGACCATTTTGAATGGAGTGATGATTGTTGCTTAAACTTAAAGATCGATGAGTTAATGAGTGAGGAGATGCGAGCTGAATGAGAAAATTTCTATGATTGTGAGAATTGCACGCGAGAATTATGATACTTATACTTGTCCTTGACTCCTTCCTCGATATCGTCGAGGTTGAAGTATCAGCAAAACTTCAGCAATGACAGCCTAAATGGCAGCCTAGTCGGAATTGCCCCATAGTCATTTCAATCGTGACAGGCCTATAACAGTTTTCACATTTTGAGGCCTTGACCGCTGCGATGTGAAGCATTGGCGGCTTACTTGCCAAGACAAAAGTCTAGTTGCCTGCCTCGCCAAGTTAGACAACACCCAGGCTCTAATCCCCATGGGGATTGACGTCGCAGGGGGGGGGGGCATCTACCCTTTCAGAATCTAAGGTTACCTTGCAAGAGAACTGTTGTCCCGATTGGTTGTGATCATGGTTGAGCAAGGACTATAACATACTCTCGTGAGCCCGAATGACAGCTAGCTACTGACTCGCTCCCCAGCGGTTAGCCACGATGGATGTTGATTCCTTCGCTGAAAATCTCGCATTCAGTAGCTTGCTGAGCTGAAAATCAAAGAGAATGAAAAGCTCTTAACCATGCAGTTGAAGCTGACGTGAGATTCTCTGCTTGGTTATAATAAACGAACTTTCTTTTCTAGTAATGTAACTGTTGGATTCACAGGTGGAAAAGGAAAATACTCGAGTATCGTGGGTAGCAACGATCACCGACTGTAGTGGTGATATTGCTTGTTCTTGTTGTTCTTCAGTGGAAGTCTAACCAGGTGCCAGCGGCGGCAGGAAGTCTGGGGTATACCACCCTCGTGTGGCTGAGCCACACGGACCACCGTGGCTGGAACGGACCGCGGCAGCAACCTCCTGCTGCCTAATGTAGGCCTATTCCAACAGTAACACTATGGAAATCGGTCATCGTTGGATTCGAAGATTGCAGTTTCGCGCGCTTATCTACTCGCATTGTGAATGAACACTTCGGTGGAAGTCGTTCGGCTGCAGCACAATGACTCTGCGACACTAAGCAAAGTGAAACATTCTACGGCCTATCCTTAGTAATCATCGTTAAGCGCCAGATCCATTGTACCTTCTGAGAATATTTCTGCCCAAGCAATTGATCAACTCATGTGTTGAGTCCTTGATGGTGTAGGCACCCCACAACCCGAACTAGAAGTCCCTCTGGAGCATCCCTGCTGCCTTCCCTGCCATGTTAAAGTTAATTGCAATTTCTACGCCGAATGGAGCGTCACCTTAATCTTACTTCACTTGCAGATTGCTAGAGCTCCAATAGGGCTTTTTGATTTTCCTGTATCTCACTTTCCTCTGATCATACCCAGAAGATGACCTATGATAGAGTGTAAGTGAATGAATTACTAGCTCACAGGACCCAAGATTCAATATTGGTTGCTAAAACGTGAAGCTTCATTCGAGAAATCTAAACAAACAATCTACGAGGCTAAACAAAGACAAGGAAATCTTCCAATAAAGCACAGAATCAAGTGTCCAAAATCAAGCAGAGCCGACGGCAAATTCCTTGACGACCTTGCACTCCGGGGCTGCTCCATTGACAGCATACTCGCAGCGCTCGCCCTTCAGGGTAGAAGCCAAACTCCTCTTCTGCTCCATGCGGGCAAAGTGTCGGGAGCGCTTAGCGGGAACGTTCTTAGGAGAAACGTCAGTGAAGGCTTGCTTGGCAGCGTCCCAAATCTTGTTGTCGGAGGTGATGAAGGGAGCACCGGCAAACTTGGTCAGCGACTCTTCCTTGCCGTTGAAGAAGCCAGAAAGCTCCTCAAGGAAGGGAACAGTATCGATGGTCTGGTTCTTGCCGGAAAGAGAGCGCTTGCCGTAGGACTCCTTGCAGCTGTTGCGGTTGGCGATCTGTCCCACATTGTCGGTTATGTACTTGCAAGCCTGCTCGAAGGTGGTCTTGGCCAGTGTGTCGTTCTTTCCCTTGTTGAAAATGCCAGCGAGGTTCTCCATATCGAGGTGCAGGGACTGGATGGGCTTGTTGGTGCCGTCAGGTTGACCGTCGAGCCAGATGCAGCGCTGGCGAACACCGTTAAGGACGGCACCCCAGTTCCACTCACGGCCGCACTGGAATCCCAAGTCACCAACGGGGATGAAGACCTCATCACGTCTCGCCTGGGTATCGCTGCCCTTGAGAATGATGTTGGAGACGCAGATAGCATTGCCACCGGGCTGGATGTCGAGAGACTTGAGGTTGAAGCCATTGTTGGTCTTGAAGCTCTGAATAGGCGCCTCGGCGTTCTTGAGACCCTTGAACAGCTCCAGGTCACCATTGTTGCGGCACTGATCCTCGGGCTTGTCACTGTTTCCCTCAAAGACACCAAATATCTGGGTGTTGGAGAAGTCGGACAGGATGATGGAAGGAGGGTTGCCCGCAGCATCTTGGTTGTCTCCAATTTCCGTGCGGATGGTGTAGAAGTCAACCTCCTTGGGCTTCGTGTTGATCGCCGACATGATGCCAATGCCCGATGAGACGAGTCCCCAAAAGGTGGCAACATTGCCCATGGCGACGCCGAGGGTTGCAACTGCTCCGATAGCGGCCATCTTGTTTCAAAAGATTGGTGGTAAGTGAAAGTGGTAGGAAAGTTCCTAAGTGAGTGACTAAAAAGCAAGAAAAAAGAAGGAAGTACAACTCGTTGTTGTGATAGAAGACTGATCTGTGTGATGTGATGATGAGAAGGACAACATTTTTCGAGGAAAATGAAGAACTTTTTATAATACCATGATACCGCTATTGTTTGTTTGTTTTTGTTTTATATTTAACGCCATGGCGGCAAGGGCGCAGCCGCCCTTGCGGCAGACCTCCCGGAGGGTATGTGGCGTGGAGGGTCGCAGGCTCTAGCTATATACTATATAGTACACGCCGTATCCTGACGTCCTCCAAGTCTTTGATACCGCTAGACTTGCTGCTATACCAAGTTCGACCATCTTGATCACTACTCAATATTCAATTTGATGATGGCAAACTGTCACCTCGCTTAGCCTCTTGATTGAATCCATATTACGCCTGGCCAAGTAAGGCCAGCCTCTCCCATGAGAGTCGGCGCCGAGCGGACTCTTTGGCAGTACAAAGGCCGAATGCCCGATGCTATTCTCAGCTGCCAAGTCCGGATTCGATGCATCGTGAAGTGAATTAACAAGGTTATTGTGGACATTCTTAGCATACATGTTAAGTAGACTGTAGAACCCAATTCTTTACCTCTGAAACCGGCCAGGCGGGACGAGGATCGACACCGGCAATGCTTGACAACCACGATTCATGCACACCCGGAAAAGCTCTCCGAGAACATTCAGAAGGCAATCTAGTTGACAATGTCACCGGCGAAGTGAATCGTCTGAGTGTTCAACCATTACTATGACTCTTGAAATCCACTGGACTCGAGACTTTGCCTTCTCCCAATTGAAGCTCTTGAAGTCGATGACTTACTCAGAGTATGAACACGCTCTCAGCTGCATTAGAATCAAGCGGAGATGCGGAGCAGCGTCAGTGCAAAAATAGAGTTCCTCTAGCTCACGCAGCATGTGCCCCTTATTGTAACCAGGAAGGCCTCGAAGCGGCCTTGTGACCGTTTCCCTGCTTAATATGGGGGAGAAGGGCTCTAGACCCCATTTCCCCATGATAACTGGGCTGATGCTAAGCCCTATCACGAACTTTTAGACTCGGTGGCGCATCAAGGAACAGCCCGCACTATGCGGACTGGACTTCTCCGCCGGCGGCGGGCTGCTAACTTAGTAGACACCAATAATTGACTTGTCAAAGCTATGTGTCGTACCCAAGGCATTTGTTAACGCATAAAGGAGCCCGAAGTCCTCGTAACCCCTTGAATATGTCGCCTTGGCAAGCCACGATCCGGATGAACTCAACAACTTGACTCGTTCGGAGGCCGAGAACTTGGCTATTCTGACAGGACAAACACCTTTCGGTGGCCCCGTGATATGTCATAAACGTCTTGGGAAATTCTGATATTGATGAAATCTACCAGGTTGAATGCAACTCATTGAACGCATTTGCCTGGCTATCGGCACAAGAGCGTTTGTATGCTCACGTACTCGTGGAGCCGGCCTGAGGGAGCGCGTAGAGAAATGCTGCCCACAGCAATGAGCTTTACCGCCGATCTGTAAACATCCAAGTAACGTGCAGTTTTCTTCCGAGATCTTCACTAACGCCATGTGTGAGGAAGCGCAACGGAGAAAAGGCCACCCTTACATTCCGAGGCCCCATTCTGTGCTATGGCCGATAACCGATTGGCTGCTCCTGTTTCACCAACATGGGGGCGATGAGGACCACCCTTGTTGAAGGTTTCAGCCTCTAGACGAACAATAAGCCATCGAGTGGTCCTGTCTAACACTGCCACACTTCACGATGGGCCGACAGGCATTCCCGTTCCATGGGAATGGGAAACAGCGGGCCGCATGGATCCAAGTTTAGTGTCGTCGTCCTCAGCTCGTGCTCATAAGCTTGGAGACTAAGACAGAAAGCTTTGCCCAGCCTTAAGAGGATGATTCACCCAGCTTGTGGCGCGCTACATGTGGCGTCTGTCTATAACTATGGTACAAGTGCAGGAAGTATGCTGGTGCAGATCACGAGACGGCGTTGGACGAGATGTGCGTCGATATTGATGAGCTTAGTCTAGTGCCATTTAAGTCTACTTTACGTTGACCGCGGTATTGTAAAAGTGTGTTTGCCTGCGCCAAGACACAGAGGGTGAATACTCCTCGAGATGACAATATCGTTTTAAAGTCAGGTCGCTCTTGGGGATAATATTAATGTAGGATTTCTGGATTCACCAAGTCAACGCGAAACAGGGGAGGCACAGCAAGTAACAACGTTCCAAAGTTTCTGCCTCAGTGCAACATTGACAAATGGTCTCGGGCACCTGTGGCAAAGTCTTTCTTTGTTGTTGGCTAATCGGACTTGTGGTGAAAATTACAAGCTTCGAGCGTCCCGGAGAGAATTTGTCAAAGGACCGGCGACTTTCTTGAACTTTGCTCGATAGCAAAAGAGATTCAATACCGCATCTACTCACGGCCCCTAAAGTACGTACATGTAGGCAAGATATCACTATGAACTCTATTATCACATATAATGACATTCATGTCGCGGTACTAGAGTATAGGAGCGTTGGGCCATGACGTCGCCGATCCCCCAGCACCCTCCTGATTAGACACACATGATCTTCGTCCTTGAAATCTGAAGAAGCATCCAGAAAGCACCATCGTACGGCATCTTCGGGAGCCATACTCCGCGCTTTGGGGTAACTACCTATCATACTCACCATATACATTCTAGTGATAAGGAGCAATCAGATGTTTAGATGAGCATATACGCATCCTGTCTAGGAAGTCACTGAGTCTCTAAATCCAGATGAGAATCAGGAACATCTCCAGCTAAGACAGCTGCAATTTCAAGCATTGAAGCTGTAGTGGTCATAATTCTCAGTACGATAGTCATCAACCTCACGGTAAAGGCGTGGTGTCCTCAGAAGGCTCTTCCACTTGCCTTCCGATGCCCTTTTTCAGGCTACATTTATTGTTGGGAATTGCCTCCATTCCACCCGGAAACTTGAAGTTACAATTTATATTGATGACATCTATCCATTCTGGACCTGAAGGATATAGCCCACGCCAGTCAAGCGAGCAGCCAAGTATCAATCTTCACATATTACGCTTGGCCAAAGTGGCTCATCTGAGACTACATTCGATGAGAAATGGCCATCACGGCTTCCCACCTTGATGTTGTCATAACTGAGAGTCTTGCATTGCATATTCGATCAATCAATACATGAAATAAATCAAGGTCTCAGCGAGGGAGAGATCTGGAAATTTAATTTTGGAGAGAAGTTCGTGAATGTTCAGACAAGCGTTTGTAGCGAGTTCGGATAGGAGACGCTGAGTGCAACAATTCCGCTTTTGCCCGGTATTTACTGATGTGGTAGGTTGTAGATGACTCAATGCTAAGTCTGTTCGGCCGAGCGGCGTCTTGTCGAAGATGTACAAAACTCGCCTGACAGGCTTGGAATAGGTAGACCGCAGATAAGAGATGACGTCCAGGAACTTTTTGGGCAACAAGAAAAGTCTTTGGGAGTCCTAAAATGAGACACCGGTCTTCAGTATCTCAAATCCTGTTATTCTGCTCTATCGTTCACCACTTTGTATTTTCTTAATTCTTAGTAAACCGCCTTGATTTTGGTGTCGTTTACATCTTGTGTTGATGACCGAAGCATCGGAAGCTGTCAACATTGTTCACTAAGAATAGTAACTTAGTACCGCAATCAGCTCTTGAACGATGCTTTCTTAAAGAAGTTTGTAACTTTGAGAGGCTACATCCTACCTTGATTCCAGCATCGAAGAATTTCTAATCGAGCACATGGGCCCATATTAAATGCTGCGAAACCACAATTCCGACAAGATTAATTGTGCTCCGCCACAATGGGCAATTGTGAAATGCTTCTGTTGTGTGAATCTAGTGATCTTGTTCGCCCTGCTTGAGATCTTTCGATGGCCGCCCGAGACATTATCAACGACATGAGGCAAAGACGGCCTTCATTAGAGGCCATATGAATAGTGCAGGAAATTCCACCCCTTATGTTATTCTTTTGAACACCTACTTCAACTTCGGCAGGTATTTCCCATCACTTTCCATCATCCACATATTTCGCGGGGTGGCTCCTTTCAATAAGGGTGTCATATTACAATGTTCAGAACCGAGCCGCTGGCAACACGTCATGATGCTTAGATCTACATTCCAAAAGGCAGTAACTTTCTAAGCGTTTCTTAAATCACAGAATTACATTGCTTTTGTCGGATTGGAAGTCCAATTCGGCCGCGAGTAGGGGCAGAGCATGGGCCACCTCGAGGGGGTACACTTAGACCTCGACTACCCACCCAAGCTCCGGTTGGAATCTCCCTTTTACTCCTTACGCAGAATCAATCAATACAGAGAGATATTGATACTTCGTCACCCCCAGGACCCTACGGTTCGAACCAACATCACTGTGATAGGGATACCAACAGCTTTAGCCCATTTTTATCCCCACCTAATTCATGCACTCAAAATGTACCTAAGGGGGAGTGGGTGTCCCTGGAACAGTGCGAGCGCAGTTATGCCATTAGGGGCATTATAACCCTTCCGGGATTTTATTTCGATAGGCTGGCTACCTCAAGTCTACTAGATTTTAGGGATATATATATATTTTAATAGGTTTTAACGCTTTAAAATAGCCTTTTTAATACTTTATTTTTATAAACTTTTATTAGCCTAGTGTTACGAGCAGGACAAGGCAACCAACTGTGGCACAAAGCAAAAGCTTCGATAATGTGTTACGGCCAGCTAGTCGTAGTGAGGTATGTTTGCAGAAGTTGAGGCTGCGGAACTGGTAACAGTATTCGTAGTCGGGGATAGCTTCAGGGAAGCTATGTCTGTAAGTCGTAAGGTAAGGGAAGGCTTCGATGATCAATCATAGTCTTATCAAAGAGGTTCTCAAGAAAGATAGCTGAAAGCGATCATAAGATCTGATACGAAGTTAATTGCTGAAGAGCTATGGAAGTCTGTCCTAGAGTCCAGCTCAAGTCCATCCTTATATACAAGTCCTGGTCCTGAACATATCCTTTGTCAATGATCAGTCCTTCTGATCGGGTGAGCGCTTATTGTTCCTGTATGAGCGCTCATTACTTGGCATGATGATGATGATGATGTATTTAACGTCTGGTATTACTTGGCATGAGCGCTCATGGTCCCACCATGGTTGCTCGTGTCTTATCTTATCATCACGTGACTTGTACCATAGTTCTTCCGTTCCGTGAGGGCGTGCCCTAGTGTCCCTTGTCTCCTGCATATATGGTGTGTTGTAACCGCCGCGAGCCTGCGGGGCAGGCCCTGTTCTTGGTCATGCATGTTGGGTCGTAACATAATGATGACTGCGCATCATTTTCCCTTGTTCTGCAATATAGCTACGCGCCCACAGTGACAAGTTGCGGCGGGCGTAACAGTAGATATGTCTATTGTTCAATTTTCGGCATCGATGCCTAGTAATTGCCTACGTGTACCTTCAAAGTCACAAAGGCTACTAGTACCTAGCGATGAAACATAGAGGCTCAAATTGAGGGCAAATTGGTCTTCACATGTGCATGTTGAGAAATATCATCTACAATGCAAAAGCTTCAATTGCTTCTGATTCCGGTAGTAGATGGATTTGGAAAACGGTCTGCGCGTGAGAGGCTGTTCCAATTTCGCCTTACGTACTCGCACGATGTATTTTCGTACTGTCAAGGTTCTTATGACTCTGCTCAAATCACATCATTCTCAACGCGACAAAAGCTAAAGATCAATTCATCTCCGAACCTAAGGATCGCTTAAAACGCAAGTTTGCATGCAGAGGTTGACTTGAGACATGACTGAAGAAGTTCGAATGGCTGCAAACATACCCTCTTCATAGCTTTAATGTCGATGAAGGAGGCGCGCCAACATAGGCGCGGCTGCAAATCTGTCTCAGCGCTCATGCCCAGACCCTCAGGAAGATGTACCAAGTAAGTAGGTAACGAAAGCAACTGCCCGTCGGGGCTTGACCTAGGTAATTGGAATACCCTGCATGCTTCTGTTGGCCACTCGGGTATTCACATATAACATGTACGCGGCATTGCGGGATTTATATTTCTGACTTAGTAAGGTAGTCACACTGGTAATGTATTTGCTACATGTACCTAGCAGCAACGCAGACGATCCCATTGGCAAACTTCAGCGCGCAGAAATGGTGCAAGTCATGTTATTTACAGTGCAGGAAAGATCTGCAAATTTTCGGACATATCCCGTCTCCCCGTCTACGCTACTCCTTGCTTCAGCGCTCCTGTCTGATGGGCTAGCTCCGACGTTGGATCTTGCCCCATTCCTTGATCAAAAAGCACGTCAATCGCCTACTAACGAACAAGTATCCGTACTTGACAACGAGCATAGACTGCAATGTGGTGTTGGTGTGTGGTCCACTAAGGCCATGGCTAGCGGAGTACGTTAAGACGAAGAGTTCTAAGTTGCGATGGGGATGATTGAGAGTGGCTTGTTAGCAAAAAGCCATTGAAATTAAGTCTGTCAGAAACGTCGACTACACAAATGTCTCGTTACATGTAGTGGGAAAATTTTTTAAATACTACCGTGTACACGTTCATATCGGCTTTTCAGCCTGGCGAGTCTTGATGAAGACGCCGCCGTGGGCTACTGGGAGCATAGAGTCTCCTCAATCACGAAGAGAACCGAATCCGAGCAGCACCCCTGTCGAACCCCCAGTTTACGGATACAGTGGCTCTTGTCACCGGCCCCTCTAACCTCAATGCCCTTCCACAGCGGCCATCCCATTGGCTTGATACGGCATCAAATGATTACTTGACTTGCTAAGATAATCGCGATGTGAAAACCTGCATTCGCAAGCTTCTGCGGTGCGAGCCGGGTCCCAGAAGGTTCACGCATCGGGGATAAGAGTCGCGCGGGTTGGTTGAAATCACGAATGACTTGCCCAAGTAGAACATATGCATATCCCCTGACAGGAAAGTTCCATAGTTACTTACACATTAGGCATATGGGGCCGTGGAGGAGACGTCACTACTCTCAATCGAGCAGACTTTGTGTCCTGTTCAGCATTCAGGGGGGCGCAGAGGGCGCATGCACCACAGCAAGACTGTTATCAACCAATCAAAGGGATCTTGAAAGAGCAAGTTACACCTATTCGATCTGTCAGTTAAATTAAAGTGACAGGCGTAGTTTGTTCCAGGTAGAAACACTGCTCCTCTTTGCAAGCCTACCGGCTTTACCGTATTCGCGTATGGCGAATGGCTGACATCGACGCTTATCAGAGGCTGCGTCCTTCCACAGGTTCGATGAGACTCAGTTTTTCTCAATCCATTCTCTCTTGCTGTTGAGTTGTTTCTGCTCAAGTCTCTCTTTTACATTTTGGTCTTGAATTGCCTTGTTCAATCAAGTCTGTCCATTCGTTGAGTTGCGAACTCATTGTTTACATTCTTTTCTCCTCTTTATACCATTTACCTCTTTCGGCTAAACTCCGCGGATTCCGCGCTTCTTACAGACACAATGAAGTCGGCTTCAACCATCTTGGCGGTCTTGGCGGCCGTTGTCAATTTGACTTCCGCTCAGACCGTGACCGGAAAGGCGGAGGGCTTCGCGACCGGAGTTACCGGCGGTGGAAGCCTTGCCGCCGTCACGCCCAAGGACATCGACGAGCTGACAAAGTACCTCACCGACGACGAGCCCCGTGTCATTGCTCTTTCTCAGGAGTACGACTTTACCAAGTCCGAGGGCACGGAGACCGGCACGGCATGCGCCAACTGGGGCACCGGCGCCGCTTGCCAGAGAATTATACTGGACGACTGCGGCAGCGCCACCAAGGAGACGGACACTTGGTACAAGGCCGCCCGTACGCCTATCGACGTCGGGTCCAACAAGACCATCATCGGTGTCGGTAACAAGGGCGTCATCAAGGGTAAGGGCTTGAGGATGCAGGGCAGCAACGTCATTATCCAGAACATTGAGATTACCGACTTGAACCACAAGTACGTCTGGGGAGGTGACGCTCTGTCTTTCGCCGGCGCCGACCTTGTCTGGGTCGACCACGTCACGGTAAGTAAAGTTCTGCCATAATTTAAGTATTTGTAACTCGAAGCTGACTTGAAGAAAGACTACCCGCCCCGGTCGCCAGCACTATGTCTTCGGCTTCACCCCTAGCAAGCGCATCACCCTGTCCAACAACTTCATCAACGGAAACTCTACCTACTCCACTGGCTGCGATGGATACCACTACTGGACTTTCGAGATGGTTGGCGAGGATGACCAGATCACCATGAAGAACAACTACGTGTACATGACTGCCGGCCGTGGTCCCGCCCTCAGTGGCGCCACCCTGCTTCACGCCGTCAACAACGTCTGGGAGGACACCAAGGGACACGCGATCGAGGGTGGCGACGCCAAGGCTCGCGGTATCTTCGAGGGCAACGCGTTCATCAACGTCAAGCAGCTCGTTTCTGACTACCAGGGCAAGCTCTTCACCGCCCCCGACGCGACCACCGCCGCTCAGTGCAAGACCGCGCTCGGCAGAGCCTGCGAACTCAACGTCTTCGAGGACACCACCGACGAGTTCAAATACACCGACACCTCCTTCTTCAGCGAGTTCGATGGCTTTTCCATCGCCAGTGCCACAGCCGGCAGCAAGATTAAGACCACTGTCCCCAGCAACGCCGGCATGGGCAAGCTGAGCGCTTCCTCCTCTTCCTCTGATACCACAGCTGAGGCTGCTGATGAGACCACCGATACCGTTGTGGCTACCCCCTCCGCTGCCCCTGCAGCTTCCACCTCTGCTGCGCCCAAGGCGTCCGAGGCTGCGACTTCCGGATCCGTCGCACTCTACGGCCAGTGCGGCGGCCAGGGCTACTCCGGTGCCACTACCTGCGCCTCTGGCAAGTGCCAGCTTGTCAACGACTGGTACTCTCAGTGTATCTAAGTCGAGGGAATGAAGCCAACTACAAACGGCAGAAGCAAGAAAGGAGAGAGGTGTGCACATGATCACGGGTAACGGCGTCATGTTGCGGTACCCACCCTTTTGTAATATTATTTCGGATTCATCGGATTCATCGGATCCATGCATGTATACTTTCCCTCTGTAAATACATTATGGCCTGGGGCTATGTGGAAAATGTCAGCGTTTTGCATCAAATGTCTCCTACAGGCGAATACTTTCCTAATTCGATCAGAATACTGTGACGAAACCACTGTTCATGCAAGGATCATGAATCTTTAGAGCTCGTATCACTAGCTCATATGGTTTGATATCTACCTGAGGTAGTGGGTTGGGTAAGTAAGGTACCTAAGATAAGTCAACGGCGGCGGACAATATCCGTAGTTTGCCATGGGATGAACACTTAACATAGCCCAATTACCAAAGCCTTTCATGTTCCGATTTCCCGGGACAAAAGCTTCAATTGTGGGCGATTTAAAGCAGTGGCAGAATTACTCGTCAATTCGTGGGTTTCACTACCTTTTGTTCCCACTTTCGCTCTCGCTTTCGCTCCTTGCTGTGGCTTAGGCCACGCCTAGTTCTCTAGTTCATCTAAGTCTTGAGTCGTGAACACGATCATCGCACATCTCAGCCTTACGGCAGTACCGGAACATCGAAACCACTGGAGTCCGGATGTAGTTGAATTCGGCGATTGCTTCAACTACCTATGTTCAGCCCTACGGTATTGACTTACCGGCGTGCCAAGGAATGGCTATTTAAGTGTCTATAGAATCCTCTCTTCAGCACTCGTTCCATAATCTCACAATTCAACCAAATAGTCAACACTCACTTCAACAATTCACCACTCACTTCATCAAACCCCATTTTGAACCAAAATCGCCTACATCACTTTCAAAATGCAGTTCTCTACCGTCACCGCCATGATGACTTTCTTCCTCGCTGCCGCGACTGGGTAAGCTACCAACTTTCTCAAATCTCGTCCAAAACAATGATTCCTTCTTCGAATCCTCTCCTATTGTTCAACTACAAGGCACACTATATAGAGTTTCTAGGAGTCTGAGGCTAACAAGTTCTCAGCGTCACCGCTAAGCATCACACCCGCCTCCACAGCGGGCAGTTTATCTTCGGCTTCCCTGTAAGCTCCCACTCACCGCCCGAACCCCGTTTCTCAAGATGAAATAGACTGATGGCGGACTAGAATGATGCTGCGACCAACAAGGTCTGCCCTGGCTTCTGCTCCGACTGCACGCTCGGTGACGACGACGGTCACCGTGTCTGCAACTCTCCCGGCAAGGAGATAGACGGTGATGGTTTCTCGAACGCTTGCATCGCTGCCGGTGCCAATGGTAGCGAATAAGGGGCTTCGATAGTTTAGCTGAGCTGTAGTCTCTGTAGCCAAACTTCCTGGTGTCAAATTCCAATCCAAACAGTATAGCCTAAGTCATGTCTGGAGCTCAAGATTCTTGGACCAAAAGTACTTAAGTGAGGACGTTTGTGTTTATACACAATTCAACTATCGTTTTCATGCAGCTGTGCACTCTACATGTACGCTTCATAATGCCATTACATGCTAAACTGACGATTCCTATGATATCGCCGTTACCGCTTCCATCTTCGGCTTCTATGGGTTCTTCGTAAGAGGAACCACGCGACGGGTATTTAAGGTCAAGCGAAACACTGTAGGAAATAAACTTTAGAGATTCTTGCCAAGATCCGCTACCAACGGTTTCGTACTGAGCCTCTAATCTTGGCTGTTTCCTGTTTCGGCCACAGCAAAGTCGTGAACCCTGTCCGAACTTTGAAGAGGTGTTCGGATGGACCACCTTTAAGTCGAAAGACTGCCCGTAATCCCAGCCACAATGAACTTTATATCTCTACAGCGAGCAGATAATCAGCACCAAGAGTACAAAAGCCGAGGCCTTAAATGTCGTAAACGTACGGCAAGATATCTCTTAATTAGGACTTAGATTTCTGCGCGGACAAAAGCCAACTGCCGCGTACCCGCTCGCGCAATGTTACACAGGATTGCATCATCATCAACCACCCCAGCAAGACGTCTTACCGAAATCCAGAAGGAACGGTCGCTAGCCAACCACAGTATTCAGACCAGAGGCCGAGATAAGCTATCGGGAAAATAACTACATCCTTTCTATTGCCGGACTTCTCGCCATGGGTGCGCGAGTCTGGATTCTCGTCGGGAAACTCCCGACCCATGCCTGCCGGTGATGTGCTCCGATGTGGCATTGACGACTTCAACACAAGGCTTGTCGATGTTCCCTTAAAACTGATCATGATAAAGATTTATTAAGGGAAGAAATGATGGGTTGAACTCGGCGGTTTCGTCTCATACTGTTGCAAGTCCAGGTACATTTCGAGACTCAGGCGCCATGTCAACTCCGCCGGTTCGCCGTTGGTATCACTGGTTTGCGCCGACTGATACCCCCGAGGAGAGAAAGCTGATCCTCAAACTTGACTTCCTCATCGTGCCCTACGCTTTGTATGTCTCGTTTCTTCTACAAGTGCTCTCCAACAAGACTGACCATGCCTCCGCAGCATCATCTATTGGGTCAAGTACATCGACCAGATCAACATCAGTGAGCAAACCACCTTCGAGAGCACCTTCGCTTTGCTGCTTATGCCCGCTAACACAACATCAGATAATGCCTACGTTTCTGGAATGGCCGACGAGCTCGGCTTCCACGGCAATGAGCTCGTCCAGTTCCAGACCATCTTCGTCGTTGGCAACGTAGTCGGTCTTTTGCCGTTCATCTACCTGTTCCCAAGAGTCCCGATGCACGTTCTCGTTCCGACCCTTGATCTCGGCTGGGGACTGTTCACTCTCCTCCAATATCGCGCCAATAGTTACGCTGAAATCATGGCATATCGGTTCATGGTGGCCATCTTCGAAGTAAACTCCCCTCTTCTACCCCGGCCGTCTTGGATCAAAGCTAACAGTCAAACCAGGCCTCGTACTTCCCTGGTGTCCACTTCGTCCTCGGATCGTGGTATCGAAGCGATGAAATCGGCCGAAGAGGCGGCATATTCTACATCGGTCTTACCCTCGGTACCCTGACAGCATCCTTACTACAAGCCGCAGCAGTGACATACCTCGACGGGACTCACGGCCTAGCCGGCTGGCGCTGGCTCTTCATCATCAACGCAACCATCACGCTACCTCTCGCGGTAATCGGATACTTCGTGTGGCCCGGCACGCCCGCAAAGCCAAACACGCTTCTCATGAAGGAGTCTGAACTCGACCTCGCACGCTCGCGTCTGGAAAAGGCCGGCGCATCGGTCAAGAGCACACCTTTCTCACTGAGCCTCTTGAAACGAGTATTTACAAACTGGCGGTTCTACGTCTTGATCATTTGGGATATCCTCTTCTTCAACACCAGTGCGAACAGCGCTGCCTTCTTGTTGTGGATCAAGAGTCTCGGCAGATACAGCACCGCCCAGATGAATAACCTGGCTGCACTCAGCCCCGGGCTGGGAATTTTCTTCGTGCTGTTCATCAACTTTAGCGCAGACTTGTGGATCGGGCGTCCGGCGGCTATTACCTTGGCATCGGCGATCAACTTCTCGGGACTGGTCATTTTGGCTGTCTGGAATGTGCCGGAAGCCGCAAAGTGGTATGCGTTCAGCACCACGTACTCTGCCGTCGCAGTCTCTTCGGTGCTGTACGGCTGGGCCAACATTATTCTCAAGCACAACATCGAGGAGCGAGCGTTGACCTTGATCCTCATGACGGCTATCGCTACATCTACGAACGCGTGGATACCGCTGTTTGTGTACCCGACTGTCGAAGCCCCGAGGTTCCCAAAGGGCTATGTGTACTCTGCCGTCATGGTGGTTCTCCTGGTTATCATGACGCAGGTTGTGAGAGTATCACTAGGTTCTCATGGGTAAGCATTCTCGATGTCAAGAACGGAGAGACTGGAAGCTGACTTTTATCTAGGGAGAAGAGGATCCGCAAAACTCAGGACAATGATAGCGCTGCGGACTCTAGTGAAGGGCGTCCGTCAACGAACTACGAGGTATCTGACCAGAAAGGACCTATTCCTGCAGTTGCGGCAGTTTGATTGTGCTCTCATAGTGAGTCCAGAGGGATGGTTAATCATGGAAATTAGCCAGTCGATTCAACTGTATGTGAGGAGTGTTGATCAAAGGCATCGCCGCCAGGAACCGAGTCTCCTCTCATATCTAAGGTTCGTCACTAATGGCAACTAGTAATCCATTCTCAACTGAGTAGTGCGAGTCGTGATGCTTTATGTAATTTGTACCCGACGGAGACAAGCTCTTTAGGCGATGGTGGTGATGAGAGGAGGCCAGGGTAAGGGGGTTAGGTTGTGGCTCATCCTTGAGGTTGAGAGTAACCCACCCAGCTCTCAATGGTATGCGACGATACAGTGTCATTCGCTCGCATATCCTTTAACACACGGCACACTACAGCATGCCTTTAAACGGAGTCAACTTTGAGTGACAGTCTTCTAGCTTTCACCAATTCATTGCAGACTTGAGCCCTCTATCTAGCCCGCACCGAAGTCCACAGCCCATCCTCTCACACGCGACCTAATATCCCTCCCTCTTGTTAACAAGATTGGCAAGCTTCTTCCCCTCACTCAACCTCTTCAAATTCAACTCCAAGATCCCCAGCACCCTCTCCCCATAACTCGTAGACAACCCACTAATATGCGGCGTAATCAACAAATTCTTCGCCTTCCAAAGTGGATGCCCATCAGGCAACGGCTCCGGATCCGTAACATCCAGCGCCGCGCCCCGAATCGTCCCCTCGTCCAGCGCCGTAATCAAATCATCCGTATTAATAATCGGACCCCGCGCGATATTCGAGATAAACGTCTTCTTCTCCGCCAGGATGCCAAACTCCTCGGCCGAGAGCAAATGACTCGTCTTATCCGTCAACGGCGTCGCGACGACGAGCAAATCGAGCCCGGAGCCGAGGAAAGCGTGCAAATCGGCCTTGGAGGCGCCCGAGAACCATTTGGAGGGGAATTTGCCCTCTGGGTCGCCGAGCCCGGGGGGCGTGTAGGACTCGTCGCGCTTGGATTCGGGGGTTGGACGCGGGTGGAGGGTGTAGGCGTGGACTTTGAAGCCGAGGGCTGTGGCGACGCGGGCGGTTTGTCTTCCGATGCTGCCGTAGCCGAGGATGCCTCTGCGGTGTTTGTGTGAGAAGGGAGGGGGCTCTTGGGTTAAGAGTGGATGAGGGACTTACATTGTGCGGCCGACTGCGTCTTCTACGAAGTCGTTTCCGCGCTGCCAGTGGCCGGAGCGGTAGTTGTCGATGTATTTAGGAACTGGGGGGTCAAGTTAGGTGAGTACTTTCGGTACGTCAATAGCTATCTATGATGAGTTCTCTCTTACGGTTGTGCTGGAACGAGAGGAACGTTGTGATGATCCATTCAGAAATCTGAGGCCTACCGCCCTCACGTCAGTCAAAAACTCCCAGCTCGAAATCCCACAGACAAAATCTCACCCGTGGACACCATTCGCCGTACAAAAGCTCACACCCGTATCCTTGAACAACGGGTCCTTGAGAATATGATTCGCGCCGGCGCTCTGGAGCTGAACATAGTGCAGCTTCGGTGCGTCCTCGACGGCGGGCAGGGCGCTGCCGGTCAGCAAGATAGTCACGTCCTTCCACTCGTCGTGGTTGAAGGTCTCCTTCGGTTTCCTGTCAGCCCAGCCCAGCTCGTGATGCACCACCTTCAGATCGGGGAACTCGGCGTGCACCCTGTCGAGCCACTCCTGTGGCAGCGGGAACTGGGAGAGGACGAGGAGCTTGTGGCCCTTGAGGGTTTTGTTCGGCGCCGGGAGGAGCATGATCATTGATGTGGATGGTGTTTTATGAGGAACGCCTCAGTGGCATCTCAAGAGTGAGAAGAGGAGGGTTGGGCGATAAGCTAGGTGTACAGGTTATAAAGCAAGCTCAGGTACTCGGGAGGAGACGAAAGCCGTTGTGTGAGTTGAGAGTTTGAGAAGCTCCGACGGGATTGGGGGTTTCGTTTCAGCTGATGATCGCAAAGCAAAGCAGGCCAAGCTTCTCAAAGCTCAACTTCCAACCCACCATCGGCATCTTTATGGGATTCGGCGGGTGCGGGGGCCGGTTTGCGCATCGCAGGGTCGAATTGCGCAATAGGCAGGTCGGAAAGCCGCCGATGCGACCGATGGCTGGGGTGGGGGAAGCCACTGAACTGAACCAAGCTAAGTTCCTCAGTTCGTACTACGGAGTAATTACTCTGTCACTGTAGAAATGTGTGGGGGGAGAGGATGTTCTTTGGGGTTCAGACGGTTGGGTCAATGGCGTGCGGCAACATTGTCCATGTCATCATCACTGGGCAAGGATAAGGATACTCTTGATCCAATCGTAAAGCGGCATCGAGTGAGTTAGCATCAACTTATCAATCCCTCCCGGCCCGGTGTCGACGATGGGCGGGAGTTGCGGTATTGAATATACGGTTCTCCCGTCGGGCACCAATCTCAACTCCCGTTCCAAACGCCGGGCCTCATACCTTTTATGAGGCTGATAATGCCATTGAGTTTTCAAGAAGAAAGAAGGTTCTGTCTGCCCGTACCTTCGATGGCTTGATTTATGATAATGTAATCCAATCGACCGGGGCCTTTCGGAATGAAACGCTGATGCCTTGTAATTCACGATAAGAGTGATTTGGCTGCTCAACTCCACAATCGCACCCCATTCTCTTGGCGATTTTCATCTTGAGAATCTTGGTTCTTATGAGATGCTCTAGGCACTCATTAAGACTCATCATGATTTATCTCTTTTGTAGTCCAATGAGCATACTCATGAGAGTCCATTTGAAACATTCAAGCAGGCGGTGAGAACTACAACTGGATTCTGCCGTGGCAGTTGAGGGGGACTTGCATGAAAGCTTCCCCACCACATGACATGAGGCGCGCCCTTGACCATCACTTTTCAACATCTTTTGGATACAGAGTAGCATACAGTAGAGATACAAATACCACTTCGCGATCACGACATATGAGGCTCTGCTGGTCCTCGATATCGCAATCTCGGTCATTATAGATTTCCATCATCGGCCATCTTGTAACAAGACTTGAAAATGGCATCTGTCCGACACGCCCGCCGGGAGGGTAAGTGAACGAAGCGTCCCACTACCACGGCCACCACCACCACCACCAGGATGACGGACCAAGGACTAACACCCCACCAGACATCCCCACCATCCTAAGCCTCATCAAAGAGCTCGCAGACTACGAGCACGAGCTCGACAGCGTCCTCGCAACAGAAGAGACCCTCGGCGCCACAATCGCCTTCGCGCCCTCCTCCCAGACAACCTATACGCAAGGCAAACCCCAAACGGAGCCCACATCCCCCTCCAAACCCGCGCGATGCCTTCTCCTCTTTAACGAGAGCGGCGAGGGCGTCGGCATGGCCCTCTACTTTTACAACTACAGCACCTGGCGTGCCAAGCCGGGCGTCTACCTCGAGGACCTCTATGTGCGCCTGTCGGAGCGCAAAAAGGGCTACGGCAAGCGGCTGCTCGTCGAGCTGGCCAGGGAGGTCGTCGCCATGGAGGGCGGGAGGCTCGAGTGGTCCGTCTTGAAGTGGAATGAGCCGAGTATCAAGTTTTATGAGTCCATTGGCGCAAAGGCCATGAACGACTGGGTTGGCATGCGCGTCGATGGCGACGCCTTGCCGAAGCTGGCTGGCTTGCTTGATTCGTGAGGAGTGCCAGTGTCTATCGGAAGAAAAAAAGTAGTTACAATCATATAATACATCATTATAAAGACCAGCCCTGATCCGCAGGGTGCCTCTCTGAGATGCCCTGCGTCACCCTTGGTGGCACTCAACTGCCTGCAATCAAGTTGGCCCGACTTTTGTGGTACCCGAGATCTTGATTCTCTCGGCATTCCAGCTTCTCTGGAATCGTTCGGCTAGATATATGGATAGGGGATGGTGTGATCTCTTCAGGATCGATGGCCCTGTCCGCCCATTTTGATGTGAAAGGTGCCAGGCTAAGCCCGCTAATCATCACTTGGCTTGGGCTTCCTTGAGTCTCACGGCCTGGAATCTCTGGGCTTAGAAAATTTGAAGTTTCCGAAGCTGCCTGGCGTGGAGTCAACTTCACGTGGAGGTCTATATGGCTTTGGGGGTTTGAAGTCGCGAGGCTTTGCTTCAAAGTCGCCTGGTGTTCTGGACTTCTCGGAATCAGGCGACTTGGACCGAGGCTCGCTGGTCGCGCCGGCTTCACCACCGGAACTGACTTGCTTTGAACCCTTAGGGTGGGCTTTCTCACCGTCAGGCATAGGGCTGCTGGTCGTTGCAGACTTGGGTGACTCTGGCTTCGGCATGCGCCCCTGAGCATCGACGCCCTCGAAGAAATGATGGTGTGCCGCAGTGACCACGGGCAACTTTGGTTCTACGCGACCCCACACAGGCCTTGCCGCTTTGTTTGCGGGCCCCTTCATATATGAGGTTGCCTGCCACATCTTGAGATATTCGCGCCGCACAGCGCGCCTGGAGAAGATGGGGCGTTCGCTCTCCTTAATTCCAAGCCGACCCGTCTTACTGCCGTATTCAACAAGGAGGCGACGTGCTTGCGAAAATGGACCAAGGTCCTTCTTGCCGGTGAGCAGTTCGAGTTTTCGTTGACCAGCTCTCTCGACGTCGCGGACAGGGATATGGGCGGAAGATTGCCACTCCCAAGGTTCCCATTCGTTTCCGCCGTTGTTAAATAGTATCGAAAATCGGTCGCCGGTTATGACATCTTCGGGGGCTCTCATAGGAGGACCAGCGATACGCCTTCGTTTTAACATCTTGTACATCTCGGGAGGCGCCTCTCCGGATGCGAGTTGCTCCAAGGACTCCCACTCTTCCTGTGATACCGGGGGCATGATTTTGTCGGCCTGGGCCTTCCAGAACTTTCTTGTGAGTTTGGTCACTCTCCGCAATGCAACTGGACGGCCCCAGCCGTCCTGCTCGGGTACGTCTTTTGTTGGATCGAGATCGCCAATTGTGCCTCTAGGAAAGGCGGCGCCCGTTATGTTACGTTGGTGACTCTTTTGCGACCTGAGGTATCGATCCAGCTTGGGGAGGTCCCAATTTTCTTCCATGGGACTGAGATGCTGCCGAAGCCAGGGCGTGGGCTCGTCCCAGGTGTATGTGCGGTTCCATGGGTGGACTTTGGCGCGCTTTTTCATCATCTCTCTCTGCATCTCCTTTTTCCTTGCGAGCTCTTCTAGCTTGGCGGGGTCGGCATTCGGGTCCGACCCCTTGAGGACAAACGAAGCCATAAGCTCGCGGCGGGATTTGCCAAGTCGGCCAAAAACATGCCACATGACACGTCGTAGGCGGTCCTGATCGCCTTCGACGGCAGCCTGGAGCGCAGGAACCTTGTGTTTTGCGTCGGCAAGGACCTTTTTGCGGCGGTCCTCCTCCTTCTCTCGATCTTCTGCTGGGTTGAGGGACTCGAGGATTTTAAGCTCGCTTTCTGCCATTCGATCTCGCTCGTTTCGGAAGGTAGTTCGTATGCGATGATCGAGGAAGGGCCGTATGGAGGGAGGAAAGTAGGTGGCAGAGCGCAGCAGGTGACGGTAGACATGCAACGGCTGCACTGGACGTGGTAGAGGTATTCGGGTCTGCATTGCGGCAGTTGGCGGGCCGTCGCAAAGGACGGCGAAAGAGGGAGGGAAGGTCAGTCGAGAGGTAACGTTAGGGAGAGACTGGTCTTTTCTTCATTGTGGTTGTTACCAGGCCGGGCAGAGACGCATGTGGGATGTCAAGCAGGATGCATGCAGATGACAATGCAGAGGAGCACCAAGAAGCTGCCCTGACAGGACCTGCACCGTCACCTGCAAGCTCTTGCGCCGCCGTTGGTTCGCTGGTTCGGCTGGGGAGAGGCCGACTGGCCCAAGCTCCGGAGGTGGGGCCTTTTCGGCCCAGGTTGGCGCTCAGCTTACGGAGTACACCATGAGATATTCACAAAGAAGTAAAGGCATCTGAGAATAAAGCATGTACGGATAATGGCATGGCTATTGTGGAAAAGTAATATTCTACAAATTTCATTTTATTCCCTACGATGAAAAGGAGATCAGGTACTCAGAGGCTGATGGGAGGGCAAGGATGGAAGGTGAAGTACGTTGAGGTAAGGCAAGTTACCTTACTCGGGACTTAATGGATATGAGAGCATGACGCACATCGCTTTGTATGAAGTTATGGGTGAGTGGGAGGCATTTTGACTGCCCCTCCTTTTGCCATGAGTGATGCTTCAGTTCCATGACTGAGGGGTGTGGCAGAGACGCGATAAGAGGTCTGATAAGTGTGGCCGTGAATGGAAACAGAGAGTGAGAGTAAGAGTGAGAGTGGGACGCGTCACGGTCCCTTTCCTTCCACTTTCCAGAACGCGTTTGGAGGGGAGCAAGGGCCCAAGGGGGGACCTTCCGCTGCTCACACAGTCCGAAAGATACGTACCGACTAGTTGACCGAGCAAACAGTGGCCAGTGCATCTCGCTTAACAAATGGGAAAGCACCAATTCTCTCCCCCTCCCCCCGTGCCTCCCTTCCCAAGTGTCCACGGTACCGCCGTCTCTCACCGTTCCTCCCACAGCGTGCACTTTCTTCCACGTCCCCCCCGTAAATTGAGACGCGCGACACGTTCGCGGCTCACATCCCCAAGACACGCCCTCGCGAAATAGACACGTCCCGTCACCTTTAATTGAAATTCCCTTTTCGGGCTCAGCGTCGCGGGCCCTTTTTCACTTTCGGACCCGGCAACCAAAGCGACGAATACTCGCAGTTGTGAACTCTGTCAGATATCCACTTGATCTCCAGTTCAGCCGTTGTCTGGACGCTCCAATCTCAACCTCACCTTTCTCTTTTTGGTGGCCATTTTTTGCGTCTTTCTGGAACCTCAAACCCGCCGTCTCTAATCTGCTCGAACCCGAACAACCTTTCTCTCTCTCTCTCTCTCTCTCTCTCTCTCTCTCCCTTGGAGAATAGCCGCCCACGACCCAAACTTCGCCTGCGCATCCTTCCACTCACAACCCACGTCTCTGCTGCTGCTTGTTCCTCCAGCTGCCCTGCTTTACCTTCTCTATCGCTGCTCCTATTGCTACTGCATCCGCATAGCATACACAGCACACCACACGCACAAAGCACCCGGCCAAAGAGTGGCGCAACGCAAAGCACCGCAAAGCAACGCACCGCACAACGAGCCCCAACCAAAGGGAACAAGACGGCGGCTGCACGCATTTCGCATTTCGAATCAGCGCAACCTCCGAATCCACTGCCCTCCTCATCTCCTGGGCTTCCACAACCACAAGACCCGCCAACGTCGATTGATCGCCTCACTTATTTAGAGCTCCCTTCTACGTCTACGGCCCCTCTGCTCTCCTCTCCTCCGCCTCCGGATCCCATCACCTTGCCATCGGTTGCTCGCTTCCAATGTGCTAGCGCTGGCACATGTCTTCGACCACCCTCACAACTAGCCATCCCTCCCGCTCCCTCCATCCCCGCCGCAAATCGTCCTCGTCCACCGCTCGACGCCACGACAATCGCGGGAATCCCGCTTCTACAGTAATGATGCCTTCCGCATCGCAATCACAGCCATCATCTCAACAGTCCTTCACAATGAGCCAACAATCTCAGGGCGGCTACCGAGCCTATGGAGGGGACTCGAGGCTCGCCAATGAGGCCCCGCAGATTTACAGCGTAAGTACCGGTCCTCCTTGTGGCCGCGCTACCCTAATGTCGCAGTCCATAATGGGCAGTCGCACTGACAAGCGCAACTAGGCCGTCTATTCCGGTGTCGACGTTTACGAAATGGAAGTCAATGGTGTCGCCGTTATGCGCAGGCGGCAAGACAGCTGGCTCAATGCCACCCAGATCCTCAAGGTGGCCGGTGTCGACAAGGGAAAGCGCACAAAGATACTCGAGAAGGAAATCCAGACTGGCGAGCACGAAAAGGTCCAGGGAGGCTACGGAAAATATCAGGGCACCTGGATCAAGTTCGAACGAGGCGTCGAAGTCTGCCGCCAATACGGCGTAGAGGAGGTCCTGCGTCCCTTGCTGACGTATGACATGGGTCAAGATGGAGGTGTTGCAGGCCGAGGAGACTTCAATACCCCGACCAAGGAGCAGGCTATGGCTGCGCAAAGGAAACGGATGTACAATGCCGGAAACGAAGCGAGGACCAACGCCATGGCCGGTCTCAACGGCACCTTTTTCAAAAACATCTCGAGCACTGCGTCGCACGCTGTCGCTGCTATCAGCAAGGCACGATTCGACTCCCCTGGCCCGAGAAGCCGCAACGGACCGACCAAGGCGCCCAGCTTCAGCCGCCAGAGTTCCATGCAGAATGGCGACGACTTCCCCGGCAATTCTCAGCAAAGCCTCGCTTCCGACTACGGCAACCAGAACGACTCGGCCTACTCGACTCAACAAACAAGCCAGCAGTTTGATGGTCCAGAACCACCTAGGAAGCGGCAGCGTGTGACCATGACACCGCAAGACAGCTTTGGATACAACAGCAACTCTATGGAGATGTACCAGAACCAATTTCCAGGATCGCCCACGGAACCCAACGAATCTTTCATATACTCTCAGGCCAACGCCCCGGCACACGACGGCCACAGCCCCCTGAGTCCTCTACCGTTCGAAATGTCCCCCGATGCCGAAGCGAAGCGCAGCATGTTGATGAGTCTGTTCATGGACTCGGCGACCTCGGATCAGTCAAAGCATGAGATGCTCCGGACATTAGCGCCCATTGAACTGGACATGCCTATTGACCAACAAAGTCATACTGCCCTACATTGGGCAGCCACATTATCACGCATGTCGCTCTTGAGGGCCTTGATTACAGCGGGAGCCAGTCCTTTCCGAGTCAATGCCTCTGGAGAGACTGCTCTGGTCAGGGCATGTGTAGTAACAAATTCTATGGACCTGGGACAGTTCCCCGATCTTCTTGACGTTCTTGGAAGCACAATCGAGGTCCGCGATAGCAAGGGACGGTCGGTTCTGCACCACATTGCCATGACGAGTGCCGTGAAGGGCAGGAACGCGGCAAGCAGGTATTACCTCGAAAGCCTCCTGGAATGGGTTGTGCGACAGGGCAGCAATCCCAACGGTCAACTCGCCGCCAATGGAAAGGGAGATAGTGCGCCAGCCAGCTCACAATCCCAACCATCATCACAACCCAAGATGGGCATTGCTCGCTTCATGTCGGAGATTGTCAATGCCCAAGATCACGCCGGTGATACGGCCTTGAACATCGCAGCGCGGATAGGCAACCGGAGCATCATCTCACAACTACTAGAGGTTGGTGCTGATGGGGAGATTGCCAACCGCGCCGGCCTACGCCCTGTAGACTTTGGCATCGGTGGCGAACCTGCGGATGAAGCTTCCAAGATCATCAACGGAGCCAATGGCAACGCGACAAATGGGGATGTCGAGAAGAACGGACTCGTCAGCAGTGAACTTACAAAGGAAAGCAGTGACGATATCGTTTCATGTGAGTCTCCTACTAAAGCACCCTCTCTCTTGCCGCATCACCAAACTGACAATCATCAGCGATTACACATCTTCTTACCGAAGCAAGTTCCACCTTCCAAAGTGAGGTGAAGTCAAAACAAGCAGTTATCGAGTCTCTCCACACCACCCTCCGCACAACATCAGCCCAATTAGGCGAGGCCAAGAGAAACCTCGAATCCATGCAAGCAACGTTGCGCAAACAGCAACTCGCGCGGCAAAAGGTCTCAAACCTGAGCCACGCCCGCGAAGAAGAACAAGTCCGCCTCACGCAGGAACAAAACCGCGCGGGACGAACAAACGCCCTCTCCTCGTCATGGGAGACGGAACTTAGCGCCGCGCTCGAGACGGCCGGCACGAATGGCGAGGGCGGCCTTTTGCCCTCGGCGGCGACCCTCCAGGCGAGATTGAGCGCCGTATCGGCACGACGGGACGTTACGCGCAAGATGGCGGGCGCGCTCAAGGGGCGGAGTAAGGACCTTGAGGTCAAGTACCGGCGCGTGGTGGCCATGTGTACGGGGGAGCCCGAGGACCAGGTCGATGCTGTTGTCGATGGTCTGCTGAGGGCGGTGGAGAGCGAAAAGGGCGAGTTGGAGGTTGAGCGCGTGAGGCGGTTCCTCGGTGGTGTAGAGGGCGTGGTCCACTAGTGCGTGGCATCGCATCTCGACAGAGAAGTGAGGAGAATAAAGGAGAGATGGGAGAAGGGCGGTTAGTTGAATGAAGCGGGATAAGCTGTGTTGTGTGGATATTGTCATACCCCCCCCCCGTGTTGAAGAAGCATCTATATTCGGAAGAGGAGTGGTCTTTTGCCAGGTTTTATGTTTTTACCCAAAGGCGTTTGAGGAAGGGAGGGATGCAATTCAGGAGATGCGCGAGAGGCTCTGGATATCATGATATTATTTATTCGTCTCGGAAAAAAGACAAGACAAGGCTTTCGACATAATCAAGTCTTTTCAATTTTCAGACTCGTCGAGGTTTTCCAACACGTCCCCCACAAAGGTATGAATGCTTTACCCATGGATAGTGAATATCCCAGGGGTGGTTTGCCTTGTTTGAATATCCCTTCCAAAAACGCCTTGCAATGCTGCTGTGAGATTCTGCAAAAAACCATTGAATCGCTTCTCCTTCTTCTCCTCTTTCCTGTCTTTCTCTCTTCCCTGCTTTTGTCTTCCCAAGTTGTGAGAGTCCTCACCGCGCCAGGCCAGAAGCATAAAGGCCCTCCCACCGTTCCTCAACGCCGCCCACCAACTTCTTCGCCCTTTCGATTTCCCTGTCCAACTCTTCCACGTTACGTGTAAGCGCGCTGACCTCCTCAAACCGCCGTGCATCCCGTGCAGAGTCCACCATTTGCTGCACCATGAAGCGTTGCTCCTCCAGGACAACCAAACGCTCGCGAGCCTCCTTCTCTTCCGTCTCGAGTGCTGATACGGCGGTACTGGTCTCGCTTGCCTGGCTTGCTGTTTCGGATTCGGCGAGCTCCTGGTTGCGGAGTGGTGATAAGTGTAGGGACGATGAGGAACCATTCACACTACCAGACTGTAGGGCGCGGAGGCGAGATGCCTGTGATGACCGAGAACGTAGGATTTGTGGCACCGACTTCAGAGTCAACATATGAGTATGCAAGAATGTGGAGGCTGCGGCATAGACGGCTTGCTGTAAGCGAAGCTGCGTCTTCGAGGTTGTCTTCATATCACGGAGGCGACGGGCGGCCGTGTCGTATTTGGTAAAGGCATCGGTTAGACGTTTCCGGATTTTCGAAGCCTCTTGAATCTGAGCATGTGTGGGAGGTGGTTTTGATGATTCAGCCCCATCGTCCCCCTCTGGCTGGAGCGCGAGTAGTGTTCGTTGGAAGATGGGCATAAGCTGGCGAATACCACGCTCGAACTGGCGCAATGTCTCGTACGCTCGCTGGTCGGCTGGCTTGTGGGAGATGGTGGACGCAAAGTCGCGTTTTGCAAAGATTGTGTGGTTGCACTCGCGGCACATGCGAACATCGATGCTGAGTTGGCCGGGCTGTGCCGCCGTCGGGGGCTTCTCCGTCGCAGGGCTCGTTGCTGAGACTGTTAGGCACGATATTCGTGATGATCCCGCGGATTGAGACTCACGACTGGCTATGCTCAAGCCCACTTCACTCGAGCAGCCTGTAAGTGGATCGGCGCAGACCACCCTGCCACATATCCGGCAGTGATGTCGTCTAAACGTCCAAGATCCAAACTCTTGCTGGCAATATGGGCATTGCGTGACGGAGGCGTCGTCCTCCCACGTAACCACCGACTGCTCAATCAGTTTCCTCTGGTTCTTCTGACCTGCCAAGGCGGCGACAGGCGACAAAAGGCTTCCTCCGTTTGTCGTGACCTCTTCGGGCGCATTCGCAAGCAATTGCGTCAGCTTCGTCAAACGCTTTTCCAGCCTAGCCACTTCGAGGTTCTGCCTCTCCACCCTCTTTCGTCGCATCTCCGCAAATGTCGAAGTGTGGTCGATCAGGACACCGTTGTGGTCGTTGTAGCCATCTCTCGACTTGTAACACGTCTCGCAGACTCGGACCCAGTATCCCCGCACGGGGTCGTGCTGGGCAGACCTCGACAGCTTCATCTGGTACATTGTATGCTCCTCACAGAACAGCCTGCCGCAATTCCTACAGTTGATGCTTCCATTGACAGCCCCGAGGCCTTTCCCGCAGGTTGGGTCGGTGCATCGGTCGTTGCTCGTTTGGCGTTGCCAATGCGATCGAGTAATGAGCTCGTCTGGGTCTATCGGCCCCTCGATGAGCTTCGCGGTCGTGGGCGGGGCGATGGGCAGGGACTCGTTGGATTCGAAGACGTCGAGGCCTCGCAGTTTTTGGTTGATTATAGATAGTGGCTGGAATCGTTTGGCCTTGAGCACCTGCTTGTCGAACCAGGTGCGGACCTCATCTTGTTCGACTTCGGGAAGTTCTTGGTGGTTATCGTCGATGTGTCTGAGTAGGGTCAGAGACTAGAGTTCAGCATCGCAAGGACGAAAAGCCAAATTCACCTGTTGAGTTGAAGCAGCGTCAACTGGGGGTTACCGTTAGCACGTCTCTCTCATTCATGGCAGAAGGTTAGACGGACCATTTCCTCCTCACATATTGGGCAGACTAGCTTCGAACTCGAAGTCGCGGATCTCGATGGACCGCCAACACTAATGTTGGATCCAAGATCCTGAGCAAAGCCGGGTAAAGGGCTCGATACTGGAGGCGACGCCGAGGAAGAGTTGAGGGACAGGGTGCTTTCTGAGGGAGCAAAGGGACTAGGTGTGCGTTGGTGGCCGTTGATGGCGGGAGGCGTGGGAGGGGCGAGGCCCTTGCCGCTGCCCAAGATGCGGCCGCCTCCCAGCTTGCGGCCGGACATCGTGGAAGACGGAGGACGATAGCTACGAGACCATGAATCGGTGGTTGAAAGTAGGGGACGTCGAAGTTGGTTTTCTTCGGTTGTCTCGGCGGGGAGTTGAATGTGTCGGAAGGGCGGGGATTTTGATGTGTAGATGGCAGATGACAGACGCAGGTCGCAGGTGCAAGTGCCAGTTCAAGTGCAAGTGGTTCGTGGCGGTGGTTCGTCTTCACGGGTGACGGCCCCCCCGTCACCTCAGCTCACGGGCAGGTTGGTTCCAGTTCCAGTTCCAAGTCGCAGGTTCCCGCGCAGCCCGTCAGGCCTCTTCCCTGCCAGGGATTAGCAGTGGGAGCATCAGCAGCAAGCGGTGGGCGGACGGCGGGCGGGAAAGGCAATGGCAGGCAAGCAGGGCGGTGGGTGAAGGTCTGAAGGAGGAGGACAGGGGTTGGGGAGCAACGCATTCGGCGGGATTTGGAGACTGAGACGCTAAAGACATGCGCTAAAGGCTGCGCTAGTGGAGACGGGCAGGCCAGGGCCCACAGACAGGGGAAAGGCGGGGCAGCCCGGTGCCGACTGATACAGAGATACTTCTACCACCATACAAAAACTTCCCTGAGCGGAGTACACATCTATCGTGCAGACCGCCATTGCGTCCCTCCATGTGGGGACAGCAGCCTTATCGACGGCCTTTGCGCCTTATCGCGCCGACCTGGCAGCTGCATCTCTCCAAAAATGCTGCCCAAAAAGTTGCCTTCGTCATCGAGCACTCAAACTCGTCCCACAACCACAAAGACATACACCATGGCCGCGAAGTCAACGACGAAGAAGTTCCCCGAAGTCAAGGGCGGAGGCAGTCTGATTCTGGCATGGCAGATCAAGGGAAAGAAGGTCTTGGTCGTTGGAGGAGGCGAGGTACGTTGGCACAGCCCACTGCTGCATCTCCGCGGCGTAGCTAGCTACACAGAGCTCTCTGCCCATCTTCCGCCAGAAATGACTCTTCCCAGTTTGCAATGCCATCACCAGTGTGATGTACCGATGAACACTCGCTGACTGTCTGCCTGGAACAGGTTGCCGCCGGCCGGATCCTCAACTGCCTCGATGCCGATGCCAATGTCACCGTTGTCTGCCCAGCCTCTGGCCTCAACCCCGAGGTAGCCCACCGTGTTGAACAAGCCCAAGTTACCCACATCGACCGTCTCTTCGAACCCTCCGACCTGGATGGCGCAGCCATGGTTCTTGTTGCCATTGACGACCCGGCCGCCTCTACCGTAATCTGGAAGCTGTGCAAGGAACGCAAAGTGCCCGCCAACATCGCCGACGTACCCCCAGAATGCGACTTCTACTTTGGCAGTGTCCACCGTGACGGCCCCCTTCAGATTATGGTCAGCACCAATGGCAAGGGTCCCAGACTAGCCGCCATCATCAGGCGGCATATTGCAAAGTCGCTTCCCAAGAATGCTGGCAATGCGATTGAGGCCATTGGTACACTCAGGGCGAAGTTGCGCAAAATGGCTCCGAACTCGGAGGAAAGCCCCAAGCGCATGGGCTGGTACGTGACAAACCCTTGTCTGCAGACATGGATACTTTACCTCCTATCGTAGATGGATGCTAACATTTGAACAACAGGATGATCAAAGTCAGCAACAAGTTCGACTGGGAAGAGATTTGCGATCTCACCGACGAGGACATGGAAAACCTTCTCAGGTTCTATGCGTCAAACGAGGTGCCTACCATCGACGACCTCTTGGCCATGAGAGAAAACCCCGGCTTCAACAAGATGGACGTGTTCGACGGGTCCTTTGGTTTCTGTGTGGGTGTATAAGTACCGAAGACATGTACATACGCTGTGTACATACATACCGGATATGGGTGTTTGAGCGATATTGGGCGTCATTTCATTGGGGTTATCTAGAATGCTTCACTGGCGACATCTCACGACATGAAAAGGGTTTCGGTATCAAAAAGGCCAGGCGCAATATGGCAAGACTGGCATAGCATCGGGTTTTGGAGTAGTGTACTATTCGAAAGGTAGACTAGAAGGAGCATCATCGAGTCTGCATCTCGTCCTTCTTACCTTCCAACACAACCAAGACCAGTGTGAAGGTATGTTTTCAGTTCTGAACTGAAGCCTGGCAAGAACTGGCTGGGTCTAGAGAATCAAAATCTCGCATCCAAGCTCCGTCCCATGATCCATCCGACTTCTTGCCCAGAGCCTCATCATGGACTCTTTCTGAAGACGTTCAGCAGTGGATGGGGCTGTCCTCGTGATGCTAAGCAGCTTCACTTTTGTACGCCGGTAGACTCATTTGCGTAAAGCCTTGAGTGTGATTTGACAGTATTTTTATAACGCTCTATATAGCCCTGAATTTAAGAGAAAAAATGTAGGAGCAGTAGCCTCGATGTGATGATATTGGGTGTATCCCCTGCCAAAGTGTCCGGGGAGAGAATTCCGGAGCTGGCGCCGATGGACCCATAAAACCGGTGTACCTGCCTCCGAGTACCTCCCGCTGCTGTGCCTCTTGGGGAATCTTCGATCCCAGTCCTTCAAATCCATGACAACTCGTCTTACCTTAGACACCACTAGACAAAAAGTTCCTCCATCATAATAAATATCCATTCTGCGGATACCTCAGAGTACCTTTACGCACATAGTCCACCTCTTTCATCATTGCAGTACATTGGCACGCATTAATATTCTGTCTGCCCGTGCCTTGCCTGAGCGCCCATCACCAACTGGTCCCACTGTAGCTTTAGCAGGCTATCCTCATTACTTTCAACACATCATAGCTATCACGCACACAACATCCGCGCGCCTCCGCAACACCCACGATTAATCCCACTAAAAGTAACCGCCGACCGACGCGTATTCTTTGCAGGCGATTTCTACGAACCTGTCATCGATCACAAAAGTCGCAGGCCCAGCCAACACCAACGCGACATACTTGCATCCACTAGCAGCCTGAGACATCACCGCTTTTGTGCCCATTCCCGAGTCGCCAGCACCATCGCCAGCTCTTCACCATGCCTCCTCGCGGTCGCCCTCGTGCGGCCGAATCCGATCCTGAATCGCTACCCGACAGACCATCTCCATCGTCCCTCGAGGAACGCGAACCGCCTCCGCCCTTCTTCAACACTACCTTTTCCACCCATCGCGCATCGCCGCTCTTCGTCGGCGCCAACACCCTAAGCTTTCCTCGATTGCAGACACTGTCGCAGCGCTTACGCGACACGCTCGTGGGAGACGTCGTCAGAGGTGTACAGGTTGGGCTGGAAGGCAGCGACAGCTCTCTAGGACGCGCCGGTCCGTTGGAAAAAGTTGGCATCCGATGGGTCGGTGTTGAAGCACTACTGGGCGCCGCCGACGATACAGACCCAGATCTGAGCAGAGATCTTGTCAGCGATGCTTTTGGAGCCGACGATGCGGCCCGAAAGAAGAGATGTCTCGTCTTCGAGATGAGATACGAGAACGCGCTGTGCACAGCTGTCCTGCTACCATCGCTCTCTGAAAAGATGGCGGAGGAGTCTACCGGTGGACTACAGTCGGCCAATAACCTCGGCGTGCCCGGTTTACTTGCCAGCAGCGGCTCAAAAGATGACAGGCACTTTTTACATCTGCCTCTGCTCCTCCTGCGCATGCCAGCACCTCTGAAAACAGTTATTGTCGACTTCCTATCAAGCACATTCGACTGCCGCATCAGTCCTTTACGCCTCGGTACGAAGGGCCTTACCACGGCATGGGAGAGATGGATCGAGGATGCCGGACTCCCCGCACAGGGCCCTCTGGCAAAGGACATGGTCTTGACCCTGGGCTTCTACATACCACCAGCAGTGACTTCAGATGGCACAGACGAACAGCCCCCAGACGGACTTGGGATCAAGTCTATCGACATCATCATTCCGGCCGAGGAGCTTAAGCGGTTTACAAAGGAAGGAAGAGCCCTCACGAACCCGACACTTACCAACAAGACGGGTCTCACTCAAGGCTACCAAGACGATCCAAGAAAGAGAAAGAAGCTCGCGGGCGGCAAGGCGGACGAAGGATGGGGATGGGTTGACGGTGAGGGCGACCAGCAAGAAGCATTCTTACATGCCTTGGGGGCCTACTTAGAAAAGCATCTCGCCCTCAATCTCTTCCATCCGGGCGTGAGAGTCACCAAGATTGCTTGCGGCGGGTTCGTGCTCTCAGAGGGACGTGTCAAGGTGTTTGTTCCACCTGGTGACGACGACGAGGTTTTTGAACCGGTCAGAAGTCTGATCAGCGATCTCATCGCCAGCGCCAACTCTTGATTCATAGAGGCCTCGATACATCACGTTCAACTACGAACAAGGCCAACAACCTAGTGCCTGTATCAGGTGCCCTCTCATCTGCTTGCGAGCAGTCTAGCGGACGGAACTTCGATTCAAAGGCCCGACTAGCACTCCAACACAGTCGGAGCGGGGGTGTGATGCTCAACACACCCTTCGACCTTGCCGGGGACGACATCACCAGAGGTGAAGGCTTGTATGCCCCTCAACTAGGGTGAAAGTCCGGGGAATATGATCAATTTATTTCAATCTAGGACAATTTCCCGGCCCTATGGCTCATACCGGTTATCCGAGAAGCTACATCAAGTAGCCCTTACGGGTGGAAGGCCTCTCATAAGCAGCAATGGTGGCCAAGCCTCCAGGGTTTCATTCGGTACGCACCAAACAAGGGTGGCTTTTTGCAGCTACCGAGGCTCGCAAAACTCGGATCTCGCGAAGTTCGGATGCTACCTAGGCGCCTCACTGCAGCCGCCCTGAGCAATAACTCGCAATCTATCTGAGAACCACGAGATCACTGCATGGCCAGCAAGTTGCCGCCGCAGCGCCGAGTGCGTCATGCAATGTCCAAATTCATGACCAGTCCTCCCGGGTAATGTCACTGCCGGATGCCACCCAGGGACTAACACATTCAGCCGCCATCTACCATGCTTATTCCCCGCATTACCAGGGGAAATGCCTTTCTTCCAGGCCGGCTGGTATCCGCTTCTTACACGATCAATAGCACCTTCCGTGCCATTACGGCTTGTTACCACCGAACTTGGCTTTCCAGAACGGGCTGCAAATCCTGGTCTCTGCAGTTGCGAGCCTCTCGTTTGGCTTTGGACCGTGCCCGAATAAGCAATTCGGATTATGGTTATTGTATAATAGTCTAAGCAAATGAGCGGTCCTTCATCTAAGGTTAAGCCATGTGTGTTAGTTAGAGCCTCCATCTACCCGAAGGCACAACTTCCAACTCTATAAAGGCGACTAGTCAAGACAATGCAAGACACAACTCACAGCACCAAAGTCCACTCCTTTCCACATCGCTCACAATGAAGTTCTCCTCAGGCCTCGTCTGCCTCCTGGCACCCATCACCGTCCTCGCCGCCCCCCTCGAGGAGAGGCAGGCCTCGCAGTCCATCGACAAGCTCATCAAGGCCAAGGGCAAGCAGTACTTTGGCACCTGCAGCGACCAGAACCGCCTGACCGCCGGCAAGAACGCCGACATCATCAAGGCCAATTTCGGTCAGGTCACGCCGGAGAACTCGATGAAGTGGGACCAGATCGAGCCGAACCGCGGCCAGTTCAACTGGGCCACGCCCGACTACCTCGTCAACTTTGCGCAGCAGAATGGCAAGCTTGTTCGCGGGCACACTCTTGTCTGGCACTCTCAGCTAGCGGGCTGGGTGAATAATGTTCGCGACAAGGCTGGTTTGACGACTGTTATTGAGGACCATATCAAGGCTGTTGTTGGACGGTACAAGGGTAAGATCTACCACTGGGTAAGTCTTTCTCCGTCTCCTCCCTCTGCCTCTATAATCAAATTCCTCTAACGCGTACATAATAGGACGTTGTCAATGAGATCTTCAACGAAGACGGCTCCTTGCGTTCCTCCGTCTTCTCGCAAGTCCTCGGCGAGGACTTTGTCGGCATCGCTTTCCGCGCCGCCAGGGCCGCGGACCCCAATGCCAAGCTGTACATCAATGACTACAACCTCGACCAGGCGAGCTACGCCAAGACGCAGGCGATGGCCCGCAAGGTCAAGGAGTGGATCGGCAAGGGCATCCCCATTGACGGTATCGGTACGTGTGAAGCCGGCCTATATGCCATGACACCAGGTATCATGCAATGCTAATCGAGACTCTCCAGGCTCCCAAGCTCATCTTCAAGCCAACCAAGGCGGCAACGCCCTCGGCGCCCTACAGACCCTCGCCGGCAGCGGCGTCAAGGAGGTAGCCATCACGGAGCTGGACATCGTCGGCGCCAGCGCCGCTGATTACACGGCTGTGACAAAGGCCTGTCTCCAGGTTCCACAGTGCGTCGGTATCACGGTTTGGGGCGTGCGTGACCCCGATAGCTGGAGGGCGCAGAATAACCCGCTGCTGTTTGATGCCAACTATAACCCCAAGGCGGCTTATAATGCGGTGGTGACTGCTTTGCAGTAAGGATTTTGGTTGATACAATGAGGAGCTTGGCTTGCTTGTTGGTGACCTGTTCGGTTTCTGCCTTCATGTATAAATTGGAATCGTGGCGATTATGCCGTCGAGTATATAGGCTTCTTCTATGCACAAATTCAACCCTTACGATTTAGTTCTCGTTGCTTGATGGTCCGAATCACATGGAAACGCATCGAGCGCTCTTGTCGGATTTATGCGTATCCGAGACGACCAGACTGTCCCGACGTCTTGCCGGACCCAAAGGTCGGTTTCCAACGATCGGGAAGTTGTTGGCGTATCATGTGGGAGCGATATAGGTAACTTTCTTGGTAGATTGTAGTACAGTAGTGCATACATACGTTGCCCAATCTACTCCGTAGTCGCTATCGGTCCCGTCATCGACGGGACTTTTGTGACGTCGACTGCATGATGGTTTGCTATACCCTGTAAGCCACGGTAGGGTGTATGCAGTTTGCCAATGATATAGCTACTTATCCATGTGCCAGGAATCGGCAAACAATTCCTTCGAGATGCCACGAAACTCCGATTTGAAGACGGGTGACGGACTCCGATAATAAACCGAGTGTCCTTTGCCCCAACGCCAGAACAATCAAGGACTGGTTGAGGAGACATTGTCAATGGAATCCCAGGAGCCGACAGAGAGTGTCAACCCGGACCGGAACTTGGTCACTCTTCTTCAATATGTCGCCACGTCTTCATCTCAGTCGATCATAGCATACCAAGCGGGGCACGCCCCAGAAGATTCCGTTCCAACAGCCGTTTCCTACTCAGATCTGCTCTACATGGCTCATGCAAACGCTCAACTTCTTCAGCGGCTGTGTCCGCTACCCGAAAAAAACGCCGAAGAACGCCGTGTCGTCTTGCTCTGCCTCGACAATATCCTGGACTCCATAGTCTGGTTCTGGTCGGCTGTTATCGCGGGAATCTTGCCGGCAATCTCAACTGCGTCGATTCTTGAGCCTGATCGATCAGACTACCTATCTCATCTACGTATACTGTTGAAAGATCCGTTATGTATTGTCCACCGGTCGCTCTCAGGTGCGAATGGATCGCGGGACTTTGCTGCGAGATTGCCGGTTGAAAGGACAACTTCCCAAAGTCTCGCAGCGATGAGTCGATCGATGTCTCCACTGCCACTGTCCAGCCATTCCTCTCGGTTCGACCCGGCGGTTCTGATGCTGACGTCGGGTACGACTGGCAAAGCCAAGGCGGTACAGCTCAGCCATGGTCAGATACTAGCTTCGTTAGCAGGCAAGGCCAAGTCTGGTAGATCTCATGGCGACGGTCCCTGCCTCAACTGGATCGGCATGGACCACGTGGCGTGCCTGACCGAGATCCATCTCTTCGCAATGTATATGGGCCTCTCCCAAGTGCATCTTCCAGCGGAAGAGGTGCTCTCCAGCCCTGTGCAGCTACTAAACATGGTCAGCCGCCACCGGGCTTCGCGAACCTTTGCCCCTCATTCTTTCTTGGCGAAGTTATCCAGGGAGCTCGAGTCAGAGCAAACATCTTCGTTAGGTGGAGATCTAGATCTCAGATGCCTTCGATGGCTTGGTTCCGGAGGAGAGGCAAACATGGTAGATGTCTGCGAGAGGCTCCAAACCCAACTCGAGAAGTACAGTGCGTGCAAAGATATCATCGTCCCGGGGTTCGGAATGACCGAGACTTGTGCTGGGTGCATCTACAACACCAACTGCCCGACTTATGATCGAGATCAAAACCACCAACATGCTTCCGCTGGCGAGAGCATCTCTGGACTACAGTTTCGAGTAAGACTCCGAGATGGAAAGTCCTCGTCTGAATTTGCAAATACCGGCCAGGTTGGGCTTCTGGAACTCTCCGGCGACGTGGTATTTGACAGGTACTACAATGATCGTGAATCTACTGTGGCATCTTTCACAGACGATGACTGGTTCACTACTGGCGACCTCGCTTGCGTCAACCAAGACGGTCAAGTAAGCCTACAAGGACGGTCCAAGGACACGATGATTATCAACGGGGCGAAGTATTCCCCGAACGAACTAGAACGCCACCTCGAACGGGAGTTGATCGAAGGCGCGGTACCAAACTCTTTCTGTTGCTTCTCAACTTTAGCCCAATCATCAGATACTGAACAAATCGTCGTCGCTTACTTACCCTCCATTGAGGAAGATGATACCCGAATCCAAACCAAGACCCGCAATAGGATAGTCGATGTTGTCGGCATACATACGTCCTCGTCTGCCATCGTTCTACCTCTGAAAGCCATGGATCTCAAGCCATCGGCATTCGGAAAGCTGCCAAGGGGCGCAATCAAGACGGCTTTCGAGAATGGCGCATACAATCAGGAACTGCGCAAAGCGAGCGAGGCCTACGCAGTGGATCACGACGTCGCAGGAGGGACAACATCCCCTCTTGAGGTGCTCGTTTGCCGCGTAGTTCAAGAGCATTTTGATGTTGTCAAAGAGCCACATGTGGGCGTCCAGACATCCATACTCCTACTAGGTGCTACGTCCATGGACCTCATCAAGATAGGACGTCTCATCTCAAACCGACTTCAGTTATGCGAAAGACTCACGCTCAGCCAAATATTGAGAAACCCAACGCCTCGGCGCCTGGCTGCGGTGATTGAAGGATTTGGGAAGAAAGATGGGGCAGGAAGTCTGGTCGTCACTCTCCGGTCTGACGGCAGACAGACGCCGCTGTGGCTCGTACATCCCGGTGTCGGAGAGATCCTTGTCTTCATGAATATTGTGAGGCTCATCGACGACCGGCGAGTCTATGCTTTCCGCGCGGAGGGTCTTGATAGCGGCGTTTCGCCTTTTGCTTCCCTGGATGAGTTGCTGGATTGCTACTTCAATCACCTCAAAGCGGTCCAGCCAACGGGTCCCTACGCCATTGCAGGATACTCATTTGGCTCTATGATTGCTTTCGAATTGTGTAAGAGACTAGAGGCAGCAGGCAATGTGGTTATCTACTGCGGTTGCTGGAATCTTCCGCCACACATTAAGCATCGCATGAGGCAGCTCGGCTGGGTAGAATGTCTTGCCAACCTATTTCACTTCACGGAGCTCATGGGACAGGGTCAAGCTATGCATCAAATACCTCTATTGCGCCAAATTCCAAAACAAGAAGCAGTAGCGCACCTCCGAGCCCTCAGCGACTCAGCTCGTTGGGTCGAGTTAGGCCTTAGCGAAGACGAGTATGTGAGGTGGGCAGATTTGGCATCTTCACTACAGCGCCTGGCACAGGACTACGAGCCACGGGGAAGAGTCCGCAGCATGGATGTGTTCGTCGCAGATCCTCTCAAGGAGGTTGCTGTTGACCGTGAGGATTGGGTTAAGAACAAGCTGAGCCGGTGGCGAGAGTTTGCGGATGACGTGCAGTTCCATGATGTTCCGGGCGAGCATTACTCCATGTTGGACGAGATCAACGTTTCACAGTTCGCCCGCAAGCTGAAAGATATCTTGGAGGCACGAGAAGGCAGGATCCGTCATGTTTCCTCTGCAGCTCCTCGGTTCGGACCAGCGCATAATACCTAAGGCAGGATAGTTTTAGCATCGTGGGCGGGAAAGCAGCGGATACGCAACTTGAAAATTGCAACCCTCGTGTTAGCTTTTCCGTGATGCTACGTTAAGAAGCCGCAGACAACCTCCGGCTTCCGTCTTTGAACCGGCAAGGCAGCCGGCCGGTTCAAGATAGTTAGCACCGGTCCGGTCCCGAGTCAGGCTTCCGGTCCGTCCCTCAGCGGCAGATAACTTATCCCCGCGGACTACGTTTCTCCGCGGGAAAGTCGACCTTTCCCAAAGGCCAATTGCACACCGCGGTCATAGAGCTGAGAGTAATTGCATACTGACGGCTAGTGAATAGGTATAATAATAATACGCCCTAGTTTATTGACTGCCATGATAGTGGCTGAAGTCTCCTTCAAACTATATCCAAGAATATTCATACGTGTCGTACACGGCTACAAGCCGAAGAACTTCATATCGTCATCACCCCGAATGGGCACGGTGTGTCCAACGCCAACAGCCCAAACACCAGTGAGGTGATCACCAAATACATCCGTGCGGTAGTTGGCAATAGGTGTGTTTTGAGAAGAAGTCGTAGGCTTGTCTGGGTTGTATCCAAAGACTCCGGACCACTGCTTGATGGTCTCCTGGTAGTTGGCGTAGTTGAGCGTGGTGTCGGTGCTGCCGTGGTAGATCTGCATGCGGGGGCGGGACCCCGTGTAGCCGGGGTAGGCGTCGTAGACCCATTGGGCCCAGCGTGCCGGCGTGGCAATCGATTGGCCTGAAGAACAGGTGCTGTTCCAGCCGTTGACGGTGCCGGTGTAGAAGCAACCGGCCGGAACGCCGTTGTAGACGATGCCAGCGGCGAAGACGTCGGGGTAAGTGGCGGCTAGGACGTTCTGTTGCCCGTTAGTCACTCGAGCATTGTCTCGTTAAGTTGTGGATGTTGACTTACGGTCATCATAGCGCCGGACGAAGAGCCGGTGACAAAGACCTTGGACTTATTGCCATTATACTTGCTGAGAGTGTATGAGACCATGTTGGCGATGGAGTTGCTGTTGGCTCCTCCGTTGTGCGTGAGAGTTGCCTTGGAGGAGACATCCCAGCAGGTTCCTGAGTACGGCGACTCGGGGTAAATAACGATGAAGCCCTTCTGATCTGCGAGTGTCTTGTAGGGACTGCTGTTGTAGTAGGCTTGAGCTGTACCAGTGCAGTAGTGAATGGCCACGACGACGGGAGGGTTCGCTGCCAGCTTGTCGGGGACGTAGATGTACATCTTGACGCCGCTGGGATTTGAGCCGAAGCTGGTGACCTGCTGCAGCGAGGCGGCGCTGGCAGAGGCGGCCAGGCCAAGGGCGGAGAAAATTGTGCTGAACTTCATGGCTGCGATGAACTTGCTACAAACAAGCGCGTGCTGATTCGGTCTCTGGTGAACGATCTTGGGTACGTTCTTGAGCAACTACTTATAGTCCCAAGGAACGAAGCGAACGAAGCTGTCGACAGAGCATCCTGTGGCGCATCTGGCAACTTTTGTAGACTTCCCTTCCGCCGCTCGCGAATAGCATCAGGGGCCGCATGCACTATGTGTAAAACCTGATCATCTCGTTACCCCACATCCAGGGTCGTGGTGAAAAGGGGGCCATCATCGTCAATTTAGCCGGTTGGCTGGGGGCCGTGCTAAGACCCATGTCTCATCCGAAAGCGAAGAGAAACTGGTTCATCTGGACTTGTCTAAAAAGCTTTTCTTCGGCACTTGCCTGGCTTCCGAAAGGGAAACCCGGCTCTTTTGGGAAACTCTGGGTGCCGGTATCCGTTGTCCAAAGTGGCTCTTGCATTGGCCTTCCCGAAGGGGGTGCCTTGCAGCGCGGAGCTGATGAGCCTTGAGAGGTGGTGGCATGCCGCATTGCTGATCTGTGCGGATAATTCGACGGGGTACTCCGTATTTCTACCGGTCATGCCGGGCATGGGTGATACTCCCGCGCTTAGTATCTGTAGGTTCATGTTCTATTGCCGAACAAGCTGGGATCCCACGTCGAAGCAAGTTGGCGATGAACAGCTCTGGTGGAGTTTTAGACGAAGCTTGAAGGAAGGGGCTCGGCTTGACAAGCAGCTCCATCCCCGTAACGCGAGACCACTTCGCCTCAATCTGGATGAACAAGCAGTATTTATTATTCCGGTAATTCTGGCAGATCGTTGATTCGGAGGCTCAGGCTTGCCGTGTTACCGATTGAGCGTGCGTTGTTCCCTGTCTCCTCACAACTCGCGCCCGATCTGAATGCTTTGTCTGTCTAACAACTAATTTGTATAGCGAATAGCTCTTATTACCTGGTATCTCAAACATGATACGCCATTACAATATCCTTGTCACCCGGACGAACCTCGTACTCGATGCGCGATCATCGGACATCCGGCATCCAGTAGACTGGCGATCCTTCAAAGTTGGGAAACGTAGCAAAGGCCTGAAGACAATCAGCTCAACACCCTAGTTGAAAATTCTGGAGGAAATCGTGTACCGAAGAGTCCAAGTCCAGCCAATCCGTCGTCTCCCAACCGCTCAGAAGGTTCGTCATCCCTTCGAACCCGTGTTGCTGGAATACCTCACCCATATCGGCTGGCGGTGCTGGAGCGCCCGAACTCTCGTCCAATTGCATCGGCTCCGCACTTCCATGATCGGCACGCTCAATGGTTGGTTTCTTCTCGTCGCCTGAAGGACCTTCGGAATGGGGAGTGGCCTCCTGTCGAAGTTCTTCGAGAATGACAGAGTATCTGCGGCTGGGGCTCTCGGCAGACGTTGCTTTCATCAAGTGATTCTGACAGCGATCCGCCAGTTCAAAGAGCCCCCTTTCCGGATCCTGTCTCCCTCTTTGAATCTCATAAACGTACACCACAGCGAGTGCACAAAAGGTGACGTATGGTGTCCACCAGAAGGCGTGGAACAAGGTTCCGTCGCTAGCCATGCCGTCAACCGTCTCAAGCGTGGTCTTGGCTGCGGTGATGCATTCATCTATGCTGTCGTCTAGGGGAGATCGCTGACCATGTCTTGGGCCACCCGTTCCAAGGAGAAAGGGGCGGTTGGCGTGCATGATGGCATGGCAATATGCCAGCTTGAGGGCTGTATTCTGCCTTCTGAATGATGGAATCAGAGACATGGGCCGAACGGTGCCCAAATGATGTGGCAAAGACTCGCGCCACCGGTGTAGAGCCTTCCCGTATCGATGCGCAATCATAAGACGATCATCTTTATGGACAGGTTTGATCGAGTACACCTCGCGAGAGATACCGTCAATGATTTGAGCGAGTTTAGCGTGGAAGATGAGGCTCTCAACGTGACAGTCCATCTCTGGCTCGTCACTTGATCTACCTTGGGGTGTCATGTCCTCATCGTTGACACAGTCGGGGAAGTCCTGGTCGATATCGTCATCGCGATACATCCTCGGCCGGCCAAATACAACAGAGAGATACTTATCGATGGTGTATGCCACCCAGAAAGTCCTCTTCCGGCACTGCGACAGGATGTAGTCCTTGTCACTACTCGCCCTGTTGCGTCCGGATTTCCGATGCAGACCCAGGGCTGAGATGATGGGAAGAATACTCCCGAAGACGTACCACGCTTGGTTCATCCGAGATGTCTGGAGGAGATACAGCACCTGTAAGAGGCGCGCCTGCGAGGACTCTAGCTTCGGCAACCCGATCTCCATATCCGTCAAACTCAAAGCCTGACAAAACAGAGCATCACTACGTCGAAGGTCAGCACTCTCTTCTTCGCCGACGTCTCGGACCTTGCTTTGCCGAAGGGTGACGATGGCGAGAATCGTCAATACAATGGAGGCTTTGGCGTAGCCGATTTCGTGGTGTAGCGGGCGGTTGTTCTTTGCATTTGCGAGCAAAATCTCGAACCATTGGGCAACGTAGCCTTGGTGTAAGCATCGATAAGTCACCACGCAGACATCAAAGTAGAAGTCCAGCATGTCCAAGCCGACCGACTGGTCAGGGAGAGTCGAAACGTCCAAAGATTGCGAATCGAATGGCTTGTCTCCTGCTCTCGTCAACCTCTGGTGCTGCTCAGTGCCGCTCGGTACGTTTCCCGGAACATCGGTGGTGTTGGATTTCTGCGACGAAAGTCGTTTCCATGCTCGGTGTAGGAACGTTAGACTTGACGTGGTGTCAACATACTGCCCTTCGATTTCGGCAATCTCGACTTCTGGCGAGGCTCGCGAGACTGGCAGAAGGCTACGGCGGCCACCTCCTACGATTTCCGGTTCCTCAGCCACAAGATCAACGCTTCTCGGCCGAGCCGCACCCTGGCGGGCAAGAGGGGGATCACGCGGAGCTAGGGATGGAAAAGGCGCCGCAGAGGGAAGTGGTCTTCTGTGAATGGTCAACTACAATTCTAGCCATGGTCAAATACTGCTAGACTCTTACAACGACGTACCTTGGGGCCTCTAAAGAAGTTGATGGGGCTAGTCGAGCTTCAGATGTCTCGTGGCTAGAACTACCGGCTGGGGGAGGTGTTGGCGGTCTACCCCGTCGATAGGTAGCGTCGTAGATGCAGGAGAGACGTTTCCGGGTGCAGACGTCGCAGGGTATCGTTCCGGAGCATTTCAGTTTCTTAGATTTGCAAAAGTCGCATGCGCGACTAACTTTGTGACTTCTTCGCCGATTAGCGGCGGCATTGGCGGCGGCGGTAGCAGCCGATGATGAACGGCCCTCGTCAGGCCCTTCAGGCGAGCCCTCGGGCAAGCTGCGTTTCCTCCGATCGGTAGTAGTCGACGGGAGGCTAGATGGGGAGGGTTGTGAAATGTTTGACGAAGGTGTCGGGGCGGATGTCGCTGCAGGGGCATCGTCGCGGATACCAGTGTCGGTGCTCGCCGTTGTTTCCGCCGGCGTGTCGGCCATCCTACCACCATCCACTGATATCCGACCCTCCGATGGGTTTGCTGACTGTCTCCACTGACTCAAGTCCGATCCTCCGGACTACCACGTCGATTCCAGCACCCACAACGACTCCTACACCGGGTTCGGCGCTCCGAATGTGTGCGCTTCGTCTTATTACGGCATATGGTGAATTCGTAGGTGGGTCATAACGGAGGATATCTCGTACCGGAACAAATCGAGAAATACCTTACGCCTCTCGCGTGGTGTGGCACGCAGATCTGGCTAGGAGTTTGTGCGCAGAAAACAGTCCGGAAAAGCAAAAGTCAGGGGCCAGCTGATTATTAAGGGGAGCAAACAAACCGGCCACCAACACACAGCAAACAAACCGGCCCCCTTGCCCGCTCAAAGCTCGGCTGAAATGCGGGGCAAGGATGAGCAAATCGGTTGGATCGAAACCTTCATACCCTCCACAAGTCCGGGCTCACTATTGCCAGAGTCTGTTTCCATGATGCCCCCTCGCTTCACATGCTGTTGATAAAGGATGATATCTCTCGACGAGGAGGTTGTCCAATGGGGATTGTTGCCGGGCAATCGCTACATGTGTTGCCCACGTGTTGCGTGCTTACAATCAGATTGTGTTAGTTTGTAACTTCGTCCAGTATACTCGATATGGCCTATGCATCAAACTGCTTATGACGAGCCGGCAGATAGTACAGCCTCGCCCTTTTCTATGCATACAGAAAACTCGCAAGAGACGTCTGGATAAATAGTTATGCAATGATATCATTAAGGAGCTAAATACTACGATACTTGCACAAAGAGTCGGATTTGTGGCCCGAATTGGCCTTAGTGACCCCCCTCAATGGAATGACAAATATGCCAACTCCCGAGCTTTGATCCCTGCTGCACATCATCATTGACTCCAGCGCTGCAGAAACGATGCAGCTGAAATCTTCACAGACACTCGCGCGGGGATAAGTCCAGCACTCAAACAACCATCATCCAAGTAGACAGCAGTCTGCAACCCACGGCCTCTCACTATCATCCCTTAGAGGTAGCTCGGCACCGATGTGGATGAGATCTGGGAGACTGTCTATCGGACGATCGGACGGTCAGTCCATCCACCCCCACCAGAATCCTCCCTAAATCCGGTCGTCTGCCCCGCTATCCCCCGCTCTACTCCGGACAACCCGAGCCGGTCCCTGTCCGCTGCCCTTCTGAGGCGGACGGCGGCTTCCAGAGTTGAACCGGCTCTCCAGAATTTCGACCCACCGGCCGCAGCACCGTTCGCTTCGTCGCAGCTTGCTCGTGAACTCTGCTCCTGGGCCCCTGACGTCAACATGGCGGCACACAGGACTCTGGACAAGCCGATCCCCTAGCGGACGTGCTACTTTATATCATGCGGGCCGACCCCTCATCTCTTTTACCTCGAAGCAGACAGATTCAACGACATCGAGCATCTACCTCTATCTGACTCGTATCGGAACAATTATCCAACATGTCTATCGAAGTTTTCCATCTTGGACTCTCTCAATCTGAGAGAATCGTATGGCTTTTGGAGGTTAGCAACAAGCATTAAGCAAATACCCATCTAGATCTGCAATCGCTAAGACTCTACTAGGAACTTGAAGTACCATACAAGTTGCATGTCTTCCAAAGAGACCCCATAACAGGTCTCGCACCTAAAGAAATCAAGGAGATTGTGAGTATTTCTAGCAGAGTTTGTGGATAGTGGATAGACAACTGAACGAGTCAGAACCCCGCCGGAACCGCACCGTATTTCCGCGATACCACTGTTTCACCGCCAGTCGAGCTCGGAGAGTCTGGTGCAACCGTTGAGTACATTCTCAACATTCATGGCAGCAAGGTCGGATCAGGAGCCCCGAGACTCCTTCGTACCCCCGATGACGCCGATTACGCCGCCTATCTCGAATGGTTTCATTTCGCAAACGGCACTCTGCAGCCCACTCTCGGCCGCGCTATGACCCTGTTGTTCGCCGGCGCTTCGCAAAGTGACTTTGGCAAGCGGATGGAGGTCAAGTCCCACGAGGCTCTCAAGCTGATCGACAACCGCTTGGCTAACAACAAGTGGCTTGCCGGTGAGAATCTGAGCGCCGCGGATATCATGACGGTTTTCACTCTGACTACCATGCGTGGCTTCTATCCTCTTCTGGACTTGTCGGAGCACAAGAACATTCTGCGGTACCTGAAGGATGTTGCCGAGCGCCCTGCGTACCGCAAGGCGCTGGAGAAGGGAGATAAGGACATGGAGCCTATGAACGGGCCAAAGGTCAAGGCTTTCAAGCAGTTCAAGGGATTCGGTGCCATCTACGAGTCTCTGGGCTACTAGAAGATTACTCAAAACAATACAACTCAACTCCAAGAGAAAATGACGCAAAGTACCGAATAATTGGACAAAAGAGAACACTTTCCTGCCGCAAGCTAGGTTATCCTGAGATATAAAAAGTGGCAAAAGTATACTCGCTTGACCAGCCTGGGGGTCGAACCCAGAATCTCCTGATAACATGATAAATCGTAGTCAGACGCCTTGCCATTGGGCCAACCGGCCGTGATAGTCGAGTAGTCGATCCACTGAGGTGGATACTGGTGGTCGTCGGCCTCAATCGACTTAAGAAGTTGAGGTTGAGGGTGATGTGGTGGGCGACGAGTTAGCTCGATAAGTAAGTAGACTCCGGAGTTAGAAACTTTCGATCTCCTGCGGGGTGGTTCATATATAATAATCAAAAACGGGACACAGGGCCTGGTTAGATCAGGCAGTCTTCATTGATTCTCTACGCTAGCTTAGCTAGCAGCCCTTAGGGAGGCAGGAAAAGCTCTCGTTCCACGACAGCATACAATGCACGGGTATGACAGCTTGAGAACATGTGTATCTTGGAAACGGACGTGAAGTTGTAATGGTATCTGGAAGTGTGGAAGTACTCAAGAATTTCTCAGAGAGCATATTTGAACAACGGGCTCTTCTCCCCCATGCCGCCCAGCTCTTCCTCAGTGTACCTTTCTCTGACCTCATCTTCAGTCTGGAGCGCCTTCTTATCATTCATCCTCTTCAAAAGAAATTCGAGAGTTATCACAGCAATGATACCAGCCGAAGCAAATCCAAACGATGTACCGAAGCCAGTGGGATATGTCGGCGCCTCTTTGTCGAGGTAGATGTAGCTGCCGATCAGGCCACCGATGTTTCCGACACAAACTAGGAAGCCGATGCTGATTGCTCGTTTCTCCGGGCTCGGCGTATTTGCTACGTTCCAGGCATTGACTCCAGGTAGGATCGGGTACATTCTGTCGATTGCGAATTAGTTCCTCGGAGTCTTCCACATTCAACAGACTGGTGTCTTGCGATGGAGAGAGACTTACCCGAAACAGGCCAGACAAACGGCAAAATAACACAATGCAATGTTGTCTTTGATGTCGGCACTCTTTGTGAACAAGATACTAAACGCAGCAACGAGGCAGAGCTGAGGGCCGATGATGAACGGCATTCGCCAGGAGTATCTGTCAGCAAAGACTGAAAAGACGTAGGCCGAAATAGCCCCGACTGCATACGGCGGCATCGTCAAAAGTTGAGCGTTGGCCGAGGTGTATCCCATGTTCTTAATAATCTGCGGCATCGTAAACTTCATGGCGTAATTCGGTACTGCATTCGACCAGTTTGCAAAAATCAAGAGGTAAATCTTCCAGTCTGTCAGAACAGAAATCAAAGCTTGCTTATCAAAATGCTTCTCTCTGAACTCGCTCGGTCGATGAACCCGCCGGGCCTCTTGTCGTAGTTCGAGATAACGCTTTTCGTCGTCGTCAAGCCACTTAGACAGAGCGGGGGAGTCGACGAGGAAGAAGAAACAAATGACACCAATGACCACTGTAGCCAGGCCTTCGAGTATGAAGATCTAAGACGTTTGTTAGAAGATTCCAGATTAAGAGCGATGGCCTCCGAACGTACCCATCGCCAGCTTTCGTATCCTCCAAAACCATCCAGTTTTGCAATGGCAAATGCTAACAGGCCAGAGAAGCCTCCACCAGATGCGGCGGACGTGTAGAGAAGAGCTATCCGAGTCTGTGTTTCATTTGGAAGGTACCACTTGGAGATGATCAGGATAGCGCCTGGTAGGAAACCTGCTCTGTTTACAAGTCAACATTTGCTACATTTGCCACCACCACCTAGAGGTGAATACTTACTCAAACAAGCCCAGGAATATTCGGACAGCAATCAGACCACCGTAGCTTTGCACCACGCCGTTGCAGGTCATGACAACGCCCCAGCATGTGACAATACCACCAATGTAGAGCGAAGGTCTCTTGAACATGTGAAGGATCATGTTACTCGGGACCTCTGCCAGTACGAAAGGGATGAAAAAAACAGAGACAGCAATGTTGTATTCGACGCCCGTCATATTGAGGCTACCTAATAGCCCTTCGATCTTGGCGTTCCCAATGTTGGTCTTGTCGAGATACGCCATGAGGTAGAGCAGAATCAACACAGGCATGAGTCGGTACTATTGAAGAAGCGAGTCAGATTATACTATTAGGTATATCAAGTAGTACGCAAATTAGGTGAGAGTGACAATCAAGGGGTACGTACGTCGACCTTGCGAACTGCTTTCTTCTTTTTGTCCTCTGGAAAGGTTCCGAGAAACGCAACATCCTCCGGACTCAAGTTGCCATGGCGTTGATACTCATCATGGGCAACAGAGTCTTTTTCGTGAGAGACGTGTTCAATGTCGGAGCGGTCCGAAGAGACTCTATTGACAGCCATGTCTCCTAATGCAGATTCGGGTGGTAACACTTTCTCTTTGTCAGGAAGCTCTCCACTGGATGAAATGATCGTCATGAAGAGATTTCTCAAAGCTAGAAAGTCGTCGCGACTCGGCTTTATAGTTGAAGAGCGGTTGACGGGGTCATCATATCAAATCAGGACTATAGAACCTGGGGAAGCGGCATAAACGTATGGTTGACTCTGGAGTTGCGGGGGGAATTTTGAAAGAATCTGGGGTACCGCCCTTGGCGCTGGGGTTCTCCAAAAAGACGAATGGCTCGGAAAACACGTATTTTCCAGTCTTGATAGTAGCGTCAAGCCACTCATGCTTAGCGTCAGCATCGATGGCAGCCCGGATTACAGGATTATGGTCGGAAATGACTGGATTAAGAATGTTTGACCTGTCACCCGACTTCATTCTAAAGAATCAGGCGTTGCTAGAGGCGGGGAGTGTCTCTGCAATGCGTTGCTGTCGCGCATGCCGAGAGAGTCGCGCTCTTCGTTCTGCGACCCTCTGCACCAAAGTTCAGGAGTACACAACCTATGAAACGGTTGCGGCATGTGGATGGGGTGACAATTGGACGAGCCCGGACTTGTCAAGCCCCATCCTGGCACTCACATCATCCTTTCCTAGTGCTCTTGGTTGTTGCCTGTGTGTTCTGGCCCCTCTTTTAGTGGACATGAGTCGTGGTTCCGGGCCTCCTCGGACTTGTGTTTCTCGGATTCCTGCCGGAAAAGAAGGCCACCATTTCACGCCGGTTCGGATGAGCGGGGCTGGCAGTCAGCTCCAAACATACGCTGCTAGCATTCACTCTTCTTCTAAACTCAGGAAAAAGATTGCAGGGTGCCGAACTTAGTAGACGCGACTTCGGCATATCCTCAAACGCGAGCTCATCTAGCCGCCAAGAGATGTTGTGTGTGTGAGGCTCATCATGATCTTGTTATATAAAAGCAGTCATTGCAAACCGTATCTCGAGACTTCCATTATTTTCACAACAGTCAAAGCACACATCAAAGTCCACAATCTCCAGAACAACTTTTGTACACTCACCAATACCAAAAAACATTACCCATCTTAATCATGGGTTCCAATGTCGGCCTTGACCTCCGCGGTCTCACCCCTGCCCCCGTCACCCCCTTCAACAAGGACGGCAGCGTAGACTACGATGCTATCCATCGTCTCGGATCCTGGCTCGGCAGCATCTCAGGCGTCAAGGGTCTCGTCGTACTCGGTCACGCCGGTGAGGGCACCTTCCTCACACAAGACGAACAACTCGCCGTCATCAAGGCTTTTGTCAAATCCGTCGACAACCGCATCCCCATCATTGCCGGCATTACGGGAGAAGGCACCGAAGTAGCCGCCCTCGAAGCTAAGCGCGCTCGGGAAGCCGGTGCCTCGGCCGGCCTCTTGTACCCTTCGCACGGCTGGCTCCGCTTCGGCTACCAGCCCGGTGCTCCGCAGGACCGGTACAAGCGCGTCTTTGAGGTCAGCAGCCTGCCGCTGATTCTGTTCCAATACCCGGACGTCACAAAGGCGACGTACAACTTGCAGACTCTTCTCGATATTTCGGCGCAACCTGGTGTCTTTGCGATGAAGAACGGCGTCCGAAACATGAGACGATGGGACACTGAGATCCCCGTCATCCGAAAGGAGAGACCGGATCTCCAGATTCTCACCTGCCATGACGAGTATCTTTTGCACACGGTCTTTGATGTTGATGGTTTCCTGGTTGGCTACGGCAACATTGCGCCCGAGGCTCTGATTGAGTTGATCAAGGCTGGCAAGGCAAAAGATTACCCCAGAGCGAGGGAGATCCACGACAAGTTGTTACCGGTGACCAAGGCTGTGTACCATCGAGGATCGCACATGGAGGGCACCGTGGCGTTGAAGCACGCGTTGGTTGCGAGGGGGATCTTGGAACATGCGACCGTTAGGTCACCTTTATTGCCTTTGGAGGATGGAGCCGAGAGCGAAATCTTTGCAGCTGTGTCTGCATCTTCGCTGTCTCGTGTGAAATAGTTAGGCAGTTTGAATATTCCAGATACTGCTGTGGTAAGAGAACACCTCGGGGTATGATGTTTGTACGGTAGCAACCAGAGAAGTATTGATTAGCACACAGACGAAAAAAAGACGAATCGCATAGGGATTCCTGTTATCCCCTCTGACAGGGCAGCCTCTACAGTGATCTCAAGAGTGATTTCCACCTCTAGGCCTCATCGTCGATGATCAGCCAGAGTTGAACCGCACCGCGGATGCCCTTGTATTCCAGTCACAGATCACCACTCATCGTACCTGTACGGGTCTAGCCAGTCTTTTGGAAGCAGCTTTGGCAACTAAGAAGACAGGCGTGCTCAGCCCGCTTTTAGCTGCTTTTAGGTCGAAGTGGCTTGAGACATCGTCCTGACTTCTGGTACACCTCATTCCATCAAAAGAGCCACCACCATCATCCACAAGGCCATAACCCAGTGCGCTACTCGGCAGTCAAGACAAAGAATCTGTCCACACCTCAGATACACAAGCGTCTGTTGGGTCGATTCACCAACCACGGTTCTCATGGCCACTCAACTTGGAGCAGACTGATGGTACTCTGACGTTAGAGCATCGGTCCCTAAACATGGGCCTATCTGCCGGATACAATGACAATCTACCGCGTCTTTTGTCTCGAAGATCGCGGTGGTCCAGGCTCAAGCTGTGGCAATCAAAGGCTTTTGTGGCAAAAGCCTAATGGCCAGGAACGGCCAACATGCGTCTTTGTGGCTCTCGATAGCACGAGCCAGGCACATGTCTAGACCCCATACACCTCCTCTCGATCCGTGATCCCCCTTTACCAAACGGCGGGGATTTCTTTCAGCCGTCTGAACCCGCAATGCCTCTTGTAAACGTGGACCATGCTTTAAGTCTCTAATCTTTCCATACCTCCTTACTAGTGTATCTGTCCAAGGTAACATCAGATTCCTAGGGTTTCTCACGGACAAAGTATGGAGTCTACCAGAGATCTTTCTTTCTTTCCCTCAATCTCTTGGGCCGCCGCCCGATGGACCCAGATCCTTGGAGTCGGGCTCGTGGCGTGGGCGCTCTACGGAACTTTCCTGGCAATCTACAGAGTCACCCTACACCCGTTGGCAAAGTTTCCCGGCCCGAAGTTCGCCGGCGCGACATACGGGTACGAGGTCTGGTTCGACGTGGTGCGCTGGGGAAAGTTCATGCATGATTTCAAAAGTCTGGCCGATGCTGATATCATCTGATACGTCTAGGTCCCATCGTCAGGATCAACCCGGATGAAGCTCACTGTAATGACCCTGAGTTTGTGGACATCATCTACGCGAATGGAAGCAAGAAGCGCAACAAGTCGAAAATGTTTGTGGAGGGATTTGCAGCAGAGTAAGTTGCCCTATCCCAGGTCTCGCTCTACAAATATAGAGTATGCTGACACGTGATGTGTAGCTTGAAAAATGTGAGCAACCTTCGGAAGGCGATCCAAATCAACCTTTCAAGTCGGCTAACTTTGTCGTCAGGCAGGATTTGGCACAGTTGACCACGCCCATCACCGCCCCCGCAGAGCGGCAGCGAGCAAGTACTTTTCCCGAGTACAGATTGCCAAGTTGGAGTGGGTGATTCACCAAGATGCCCAGCGGCTATGCGACAAGTTCCTTCGGTACCAGGGCCGTGGGCCATTCGAAGCTGCTTCACGGCCGACATCGTCAGTGATTACTGCTTCGGGCAGCCATTCGGCTTCCTTCAACAGCCTGATTGGGAGCCCAACTTCAAGGAGGCAGTCTATGTCATGTTGCAGTTGATTCACATCATGAGACACTTCCCGTGGACGACGTGGTTGATGGAGGCTGTTCCGTTGTTGGTGTTCCTGTTCGCATTTCCGTTCGATAGATGTTCAACATGGATAGGGATGTCATCAGAAAACTATCGTCGAAGATGGGAGCACTCGCTCGCTGAGAAATCCAAGGTGAGTCATTGTGACAGAGATATGCATACAGCCCATGCTGACCAGTCCATGTGAAAATGCCGGAGATGGTCAGACAGACCAAGTCAGCATACGAGGCCGGTATCAATCGCGACCGGACGACGGTGACCCACTCACTTCTGGAGTCAAACCTGCCACCCGAAGAGAAGACAATCAAGCGACTGACTGGCGAGGCGACTTTGATGCTTGCCGCTGGCACCGAGACGACAGCCTCAGCACTCAGCGTGTGCACGTATCACTTGCTTCGCAACCCAGACGTCGTTGAGAAGATCAAAGCCGAGCTTCTCTCCGTCACGACGGATCCAAAGCAGATACCGACCTGGGCCACCCTGGAGAGGCTACCTTACTTTGGGGCCTCTATCATGGAGGCACTGCGGATGGGTTATGGTTACCCGTCGAGACTGCCTCGAATCGCACCGGACGAAGACTTGGTCTACCAAGGCACGCGGACACCGCCGGGCGCCTCGGCGCCGGTAGAGGTGACGCATGTCATCCCGCGAGGTTATGCGAGCGGTATGTCGGCGTGGATCATGCATCACGACGAGAGGGTATTTCCCGACTCGAACAAGTTCCTTCCTGAGAGATGGCTTGATGAAGATGGACAGAGAAGGCGGGGTTTGGAACGGTACCTATTGACGTTCTCCAAAGGAAGCCGGCAGTGTTTGGGCATGCAGTAAGTTTCTCACTCTCTTAGCGATGGTTCCCGCATGAACCGACGGTTCAAAGTTTCTGAGCTTCAGCTAACCGACGTAGGCTGGCATACTGCGAGCTTCACGTGGCCATTGCTGCCAGGACGTTGCGCGTCCTGCCGCAGTTGAGACTCTACGAGACGACAGATGCCGATATTGAGTATGATTATGACCTTGCTGTTGCAATGCCGAAGAAAGGCAGCAAAGGGATCCGTCTAGAAGTGGTGTGAAGGATGAAGCCTGCATCAATGCATGCCGTGCTTGTGTGAAATGGCGACTTGGGGTCATAGGTCCTAGACAAGCTTTGATGAGCAATTGAATGTGTGGAAGTCATTATGATCGAGGTCCAATAGCGAAAGCTTACTGGCGTCATGAGATGATCATCCGAGCTCGAGAGTGTCATCAAGTTCCGTCGATGGCCGCTGGTCCTTCCTTACACTGTGGCTCAGTATGATTTCCTGCGAAACACCTTTCACTTTGCACCCAATTAACCCGCAGACGTTGACGTGATTTTGAATTGAAGTATGTCAGATTCGCGTTCCTCAGGGCGGGGGTTCAAGATGAGAGTGAGACTAATATGAGTGAGTGAGAATGAGAGAGACTGAGAGAGCGGCGGATGAGAGTGAGACCGCCGGAATGTCCGTGCGGCGCTTAGCGCCACACTGTGACCACATCCGATCTAGCGGGACCCACTCGGTCCCGAGCGCCGCGCCTACCGGGACCGAAGCCAGGGCCATCATGAACTGAAAATACGGCGAACGGACTCTATCTTCGCCGACACTACCAGCACAAATCTTCAATGATGGCTTTATGGTATGCAGATGGGCACCAGTCGAATTTGCTTCCACTCGTTTGCTTCCAATCCTTCACTGTCATTGGAAGCTTAGGTAAGACGACGCGCGCGCGAGTATTACCAATGCGCCGACCAACCCCCTGACTAAGGCAACGCTCTAGGACTCCAGGGACACCGCCAAAAAAAAAAAAAAAAAAAAAAAAAGACAAGTCAAGCCGTCCCTATTGATGATCTCCCACTCTAATCATCTGAATTCCAAAACTTCTGCTGAGCTGGGGATCTAGACCCGATGCGAATCTTGGGAATCAACGATTGGTAGAGGCTATTCATTGGGTCGCGACCTTTGCTCCCGGCGCGCGGCATCCCGAGTGGCACAGTACAGCAACAAAGGGCGACAGGGCCCGTAATACAGCCACTTGGCGCGGCATCTGGCCAGTTTCTCTCAAGACTCCGCAGTCAGTGTAGCAACAAGCATATGATCAAAAGAAAAAAAAAGCATCTTCTGTCCCCGTTCTCCTAGAGAGCGCGCGCTACCTCTGACTAATGCCGTGGCACCCGCCGCGCCGTTCGTTGCCTTGACTCGGCCTGGCCTTTCGGACCCCTGCCGCACCGAATCCCTACAGTGGACGCGCTGGAGTGGACGCGCTTCGGACATTGTCTGGCGGTACATCTGCCGTACGGCTTATTCCCACGTCTTTTGCTTGTAGCATCTCAGTCTCCGGATAGCACTACGACTAACCCGCTCCATGCGTCTGATCCCAAAACCGCAAGAAGAAAAGAGAAGCACACCAAGCTTTACAAAGCCCAATCTCGCTTGTCACACGCAAGCTCAAGCTGAATAATCCGAGCGCCGCTTCGTCTGAAACATTGGATTGGTTCTCAACTGGTCCCATCCAACGCGAGAGGAACGATGTATCCGCACAGGGAAAAGACCGAGCGGCAGTGCAACTAGGTAGGTAAATATGTGAACACGCAGGCATGTGTGGTACCTCACGTCTTTGGGGATGGGAAGTATTCGGCCGAAGCCCAGGGCGTCCGCTAAAAAGTCCCCGAATCCTCTGCCTTTGTATACTTTGTATAGATGAAATCATTCATTATCCTCCTCGCTCCCACCTTTCTCCTAGACCCTGCGCCCTCTACCTTCTCTTCTTACTGTAGATCTCTTTGTCCAAGCAACTGTGTCTCGTTGGGTGCCCTGTCAAAGGTGTCCACTCCCGCACTCCCCCACGACTATCCCGTACCGTCACATCTCAACCTCCGGCCCCCAAATACCGGCGACCTTGCTTACTTTCTCCCTTGATTGGGGAAGTTAATCTGACCCTCAACACCGTCAACACTTCTTTCACAACAAGAACGACTCGTGCCTCTCGTCAATTTCTACAACACAAATCACCCTCACAAAATGGTCAAACAGGTCGTGATTCTAGGCGCAGGCTACGCAGGCCTCGGCGTCGCCCACAAGCTGCTCAAGTACACCCAGCCCAAGGTCAAGGATCTCAAGGTCATCCTTGTCTCCCCCTCGACCCACCTCTACTGGAACTGCGCCGCCGTGCGCGGTCTTATTCCCGGCGAGTTCTCCGACGACACTCTTTTCAACGAAATCAAGCCCGGCTTCGAGAAGTACCCCCAGGATGCTTTCGAGTTCGTCCTCGGCAAGGCCACCATCTTCGACGCCACCACCAACACTGTGCAAATTGAGACCAACGAGGGCCTGAAGTCTCTCGAATACGCCCAGCTCATCATCGCTACCGGCTCTTCCCTCGCCAGCGGCGTCCCCTTCAAGACCATCGGCACCCACGAAGAAACCCTCACCGCATGGCACAACCTCCAGTCCGAGGTCAAGGTAGCCAACTCCATCATCGTCTCCGGCGCCGGCACCACGGGCGTCGAGACCGCTGGTGAGCTCGGCCACGCCTACGGCTCCACCAAGCAAATCACCCTCATCGTCGAGGGCGACGCGCCGCTTCCCGGCCTCCTGCCCCAGCTCGGCAAGATCGCCGCCAAGAACCTCCAGCAGCTCAAGGTCAAGCTCGTCACCAACGCCCGCGTCACCGAGGCAAACACCTCTGGAGCCCTCAAGTCCATTAAGCTGTCCAACGGCGAGACCCTCACCGCGGATCTGTACCTGCCCCTGTTTGGCGTCCGGCCCAACTCCTCCTTCATCCCGGAGCACCTCCTCGATGACAAGGGCAGCCTGAAGCTCAAGCACGACCTCCGCGTCGAGGGCCTCACCAACGTCTGGGGCGTCGGCGATATCGGCAACCTCGAGGCGAAACAGCTCATGCGCGCCGAGGGCCAGGCGCTGCACCTCGCCGACAACCTCGATGCCGTCCTCACCGGCAACGAGACCAAGGTCAAGGACCTCAAGCTCACGCTCAAGCCGCAGGTGTTTGTGACTATTGGCAAGAAGAAAGCCACAGGCCAGTTCAACACGATGAAGCTGCCTGGTTTCATCGTCAGCGCCGCCAAGGCCAAGACCTTCTTCACTGAGAAGGGTCCTGGTCTGGTCCAGGGCAAGAACATGGCCAGAGCGTCGATTTGATCAGCTGTACCAGGAAAAAACGATGTATGACGGAAGAAGATTGGTAATTGGGTTTGCTTCAGCTTTGATATCCCGGGTTGCGAACTGTCGTTGCTTTACTTGTTAGTGTGTGGGCACACGAAAGCTATTAATTATTGGACATATACCCTTAATACAGTCGAAATACGCAACTATGGTGTGTTCAATGCTTGTGATTTCTCTAATGATCTCTTATCTCATCCTAGGTGGCACAAGATAGGCGCCCACATGGGGCAACGACCTGACTACCGTCCGATCATGGTCACATGTAGCTAAATTCAAGCGCCTTGTTGATGACCTTCCTCATAGCATCTCCCATGTCGATGTCGACGCTCTTCTCTGCATCAACCCAAATCCCCATCTCGTGCTCTTCGTTGAGCTGGAAGTCGTTTCCATCTCCTCCAACGATGATAACAAAATTGAAGTGGACCACCGGACGCTTGATCACAGTAGTCTGGGCTGACGGGCCTGCGGCATCATTCTCTGCAGTACCCTCTTCTTTGGCAGACCCATACTCCACAGTCTCCTCCTGGATGTCTAGGGTTGGAGGAAGGCAATTCCCGATATCAATTACCAGGAGCCCGACCGACTCAGCGACCACTCGGAGGATGGCGTCTTCAACGGTGTCATCAGAGCCCTTCATCTCACCCCCAGGAATTTCATGAAGTTTGCGACTAATCCCGTGGTTGGGCCTGTTCTTGAGGATCAAAGTCTCGGTGCCGCCAGGTCCCCGGCGAATGATAGCGGCGCCGACCATGATCTTGGGAGGGGGGATTTGCGCTCGAAGGTCCAGCCATGACAGCATGTCTCTGCGAGAAAGTGTAAGAATGTCCATGATGGGTGGTGGTAGTCGAAGCGAGAAAGGCGTCAAGTCGTAGTGTGTAGAGTTGCGAGTAGAAAGTCGAAGTAGAATTCCCAATGAGAGCTTGGTGTGTTTAACGGTTCGGGTAGGAGTGAGGTCAGCGAGAACCAGAAGTTTTGAATGGGCTCTCATAGGACTTAAATACCTTGTAGAATGATCGGTATTGACATTCCAGTTCCTGGGAAGCAATGCTGCCTGGGAGAAGATTGTTACCTGCGATGGCTTGCCTGCCTGTGATGTTGAACCAATGTGACCAAGACTTTGACCGTAGTGTATCAGTGAATTGTTTTGAGACTTCAGTTGATAGATGATGACTGGAACCTTCAATCAGGATGCGGTTTCAGATCTCAATGAGAGTAGTCTGGAAGGTGACGGTAATGTGACCGCCGGCCTATTCCAGTAGCCTTTAGACTCACATGACCAATACTTTGATCTTATGTTCGAAGGCTAGACACAATGATGACGAACCCCCAGCGACGCAATTTTCTGGGCTCATTTGATGGATATTCAGGCCAACACATGCACTAAACACAGCGGCTTTCATCCGCTGGATATTTCGGTACAAGTAAAGTCTCAAGACGAGTGGTCATAATTCTAGTTATCTATCGTAAATCATTCCTGACATCGCAACTCTATTTCAACAATTAGTCAGTGACGTCTTGAGTACATGTAGCCATGAACACAAGACCTGGTACGCAACAAACGCACGAGATCCTCTTCAGCCAGCGCAGTACTGGCTCTTGCTCCTAAGCCACGCGCCCCATCTCCACATCACAAAGGGCACGATCAACCCCATCACAAAGACAATACCAGCAAGCAACACATTACCCCAGGCAATACCCAACACATCGTATAATCTCGGTGCAAACAACGGGAAGCTGAAACCAGCCATCGTCCGCACAAAGGCCGCCGCGCCTGCTGCGCTGGCCGCATATCTCTCATAAGAGTCGATGACATAGGTCTGCACGCACTGAAACGAGAGTATCAGCCCAGCGGCCAGAGTTGCTGCTCCAATGTTTGGAACGATCCAGTGGACTTCAAAGTGTGCTGCGATTCCGTACAGTAGGAGGCCTACGGGGGTGATGATGGCTGTGGGGAACATGAGAGGAATTCTGAACTCTGGACACCCTGTGTCATTGTTTCGCGCCTTGAGCTTGCGATAGACCTGTAAATGTGTAAGTTAATGATTTATTCAAGGTACTGTGAGTATGTAAATCTTACCTTATCAATAAGGGGTCCGGATATCTGTAACCCGATCACGAAACCAACACCAAGTGAGATGTAGTTCAAACTAGCCGGTCCGGGTTCCATGTCGTATTGCTCACTCCACACAAAAGGGAACGAAGCGAGGCTTGCAAGGAGTTAGCTTTTATCGCTAATATCATACTGAGTAATGAGATTGAAGCTTACACAAGATACATAAGACCATACAGGTACGCCCTGTACACCGCGGTGATCTGCAGCGCTGGCTGAGTAAAGAGCATTCTGAATGGTCTAACAAGATTCTTCCGCAACGTCTGTCCGAAAGTCCTGTCCGGTTGATCAAACTCCGTACGGAGGTTCACGTTTCCCGTCTTCTTACGCAGAATTTCAGCTTTGACTGCCAAGATCTTGGGGGCGTAAGTCTCAGAAAGGAAGAGAAAGGCGAGAATTTGGACGACCGCATCAGCGATGGAGACGGTCCAGAAGATCCAGCGCCATGAGAGATACTGTGTCAGGTATCCGGCAGCTGCAATAGTCAGTAAAGGTTGTCTGGTAGAAGTACCTAAGATGCAGGAAGTACTGACCGATAGGCCCAACAGCAGGCCCAAGAAAGGGAGCAAGACTGTAGATGGCAGTCGCTGTGCCCCTCTCTTCGGCTCTCCAACAATCACTCAGTACGCCGCCACCAAGCTAATGATTGTAAGGTATCAGCAAGATGCTCCGGATAGATGCGACTCGAGACTTACAGCTTGAGGAGCACTCCCGCCAAGTCCACTGAGAAACCGAAAAGCCAACATCTGCTGCTTTGAAGCAGAGAAGCCGCAGACAGTGTTGAAGATCAAGTAAAACATGTTGGCAGACTGAAGCACGACAACACGACCATACATCTCTGATAACGGAGCAAGGACGAATGGCCCCACGGCGTACGCTAGTAGGAAGATGGACATGAGGAGATAAGTCTCAATGTCAGACTCGACGTCAAATTCGTCGGCGAGGGTGTCTAGCGCGGGGGCTAGCATGGTTGAGGAGACTGGCGATATGAATGTGAAACATGAGACCAAGATGGTGGCAGTCCATTTCTTGTGCCTGGCCCAGTTCTTTGGGTTCATTGGGTCATCGGGCCCAGACCATGTTACCTAAGGTATGATTAGCTTCCTGAATAGACTCGATGAATTGTGTACTATCTAGATAACGTCTATTCATTACATACCAGGTCTGGGTCTTCCGGATCATCGGGCGTGATTCCCTGTGCAGGCTTTTCCTCGGGAGGGATTTCCGCAGAGGGTCCTGCCTGCGTGCCATCGTGAGAAAGCAAGTGTGAACGATCGTCAGGAGCAGACGTCTCCAAGATAATCCCAGGATGTCTGCTGCCTGATTCCTCCGCTGGGTCTTGGAGCCAGGGAAATTTGTATGCTGTTCTCTCATATTCTGAGAAAGAAGGTAGTCCTGGACTCCATCCTCGCCATAAGCTAGATCTTGATCGTGTCAGAGTCCTATGAAGGCTGAAGCCTGTTTCGGAGTCTGCCGATACCGGCTTCCGGGGAACAAAGTAGTAGGCATGTGGTTTTGAGTCAGACATGACAGGAACGAAACAAAGATGTGAAAGCGAGAGTTGGGAAGATCTTGAAGCGAACGTGTTAAGCGAGAGATTAACGAATGGTGGTGATGATTCTCAAGTGTCTCTGCATGTGGTGTGAAGTTATGAAGCTGTGAACCTTCATTTAGTCCATTATATGAATTTCCACAACGTTAACAGAACGAGATTTTCTCGTGAACAACACTGAGGGAGGCCAGTCTTCTAGCACCAAGATAACAAGGAGAAGAGCACCGCCTCATGCACTCATGATGGCATCGCCTCGGTCCTGGCGTGATGTTTTCGGGCTTAGAAAAAACCAGCCTTCCTGTAAGCGGCAGAACCAGCCGGGCTCAAGAGGTCACACATCCCTAGATTCATTCGCCCAAAGACATCCTGCCAAGTGACGCAACAAGGAAAACTAGCACTGCCAGAGTGTATCTTCAAACCAAATCGTGGGTGAGAATGACAGCCGAAGCTTTCTTGGCGGTCGATCGGCGGGGTGTGGGTGGGTTCTTGGATTGCTACGTCAACTGTGGCTGATGAGTGCGTCTTTTGGAGTAACATTTTTCTAGACTCCGCCCAAGCGAGGCCTTGAGCCCCTGGGATAACCCTGAAAATAAGTGCAATTCTTATTTATAGCTCAGGTACGGCCGTATGTGATTGGGAGACTATCTTTCAAGACGGAAAACCTTGGATGGACGTTTCGGGGTCCGTCGTCGGTTTCGATACGAGATCTGGGAACCAATCTGGTCGCGTGCTCACTACGACTGGCATCGGGTCTAAGAATCGAACATCATGATACCACGCATACCAGCCAGTTGGATCTCGAGAGCATCTAATCTGCGCACCATGCCGGTAGTCTGCTCTGCCGCTTTCAGAGGCTGTGTCATGATGTAACCTCCGTTGACGAGTTGCTACGCCATGGAAGCCGTTGACAGCTCCTAGTCTTACCTCGTTTCGAGACATCTCGTGTGAGTTGGTTGCAGCCTACAGCCCATCGAGGCAAGGGACAAGTGCAGGGCTGAAAGAAGCCATCATGGTCCCTGGCTTTGGGTATGCAGAGATCACACGATCGCATGCCCGTTTGCGAAAATATGCACCGGCGGAGCATTTCATCGCCACGACTCGGCAGCTGGATGTCTTCGTTACCAAGCCAGACTGCCTGATACTCAATGTCGTCAAGCCAGGAGACTGAAGACCAGAACCGAGGACAAGTCACACTGAGCCATTGGCAGGAGAGTTGTGTTCTTCTAAGGCGTGCTGCAGATCATCATCGTGAATGATATAAAGCTATCTGCTTGTGGCGTCTGAGAATTGTGTTTGACTAAATCCACATCACCATCAGTCCACATCTTCATTTACGTCACTCACATTCGCTTCTCACAACTATTCCACTCGCTATCAACATTCGCTTGATTTTCAAACAAATGAGCTCTTTCCCCAACAACATTGCGGTAACACCTGATCAAAGAGAATCATCACCATCTCCCATTGATCTCACCGAGTCCGCACCCCAAGCCATCACCCACCAAGACGATATGGGTTCTCTTCCTGTTCCCGAGGGCATGAGAGTTCTTGTTTGCCCTTCGGGATTCAAGGGCAGCTTACAGCCAGACGTTGCTGCTGATTGCATCGAAGCCGGAATTCTGGCTGTGATGCCAGAGGCCATCGTCCGCAAGGTTCCCCTTGTCGATGGAGGCGAGGGTTTCACTCGTGCCCTTGTATCGGCGACTGGCGGCACGCTTCATCCAATCACGGTCACCGGCCCCGTGGGCATCCCGATTGCATCCTTCTTTGGCATCCTGGGAAGCAGCAACCCAGATACGCCAAAGACTGCCGTCATGGAAATGGCAGCGGCCGCTGGCCTGAGCCTTGTGCCTTCTCATCTTCGCAACCCGGGCCTGACCACAACTTTTGGAGTTGGCGAACTCCTAGCCGCTGCTTTGAGCGCTGGCGCGAAGCGGATCGTCGTCGGATGCGGTGATTCGGGCACCTGTGATGGCGGCGCCGGAATGCTTCAGGCGCTTGGCGCTCGACTTACAGACGAGGATGGACTCTCGCTTCCCATTGCTGCCGGGGGCGAGTCTCTTCTGCGTCTGAGAAACATTGATCTTGGCGGCATCGACAAGCGTGTCAGGGACGTCACCATTGAGGTTGCTGTCAACTGGAACAATGTACTTTCTGGCCCCGACGGCGTTGCCAAAGTCTTTGGCGCGCAAAAGGGTGCCAGCAAATTGCAGACAGAGCGACTTTCAGCAGCCATGGAAGTCCTCGCCGTCGTGGCTGGCCGCTTTCTCTGCGACGATAACGTGGGCCTCTCGCCCGGTGGAGGGGCTTCTGGAGGGCTGGGCACCGGTTTGCGGCTGGTCGGCGCCAAGCTCCGGCCAAGATATGAGGTGGTGGCGGAGTATGTCGATTTCGACGGCTTGTTCACCGACTGTGACCTGGTGCTCACGGCCGAAGGGGGCATCGACGACCAGACGCCGCGGGGCAAGATTCCCGCAGAGATTGGCGTGCGCGCGAAGAAGCACGGCTTGCCTGTCATCGCCATCGCGGGAACCATAGGGCCAGGAGCGCGGGTCAACTACGACGTCGGGATCGATGCGTACACGTGTATTCTGCAACGACCATCCACGCTGGACGAGGCCATCCTGGACGCGGAGGTTCTGACACGCGAGAGCGCCGAGTGCGTCATGCGGATGATTGTCGTGGGCCAGGCGTTGGGGTCCAAGAAGGGCTTGCCCATGGCGCAGCAGCCGGCTTCGACATGGGTTTAGAGATGTTTCTGATTGATTGTTTTTTGAGTTGCAATGGAGCCAAGACCGTAGATAGGGAGACTTGACAGGCTCAGTGGACGCCAGTAGGGACAGGGATGTGATCTAGAGTTTTTTTTGACCGACATGAGAATATGAGAGAATGACCGCTAGCAGCCCTGGAATGAGAGAAATTCAAGACTTGGCATGAATCAGAAATACTGTTGTGAAAGGGGGACGTGACTGGCGGGAGAACGCACCAGCCAAGACGCTTGGTGTGGCGATGCAGACTGTGAGCTGGCTGTCCAGGGGCAAGATTGGAAAGCAGGTGAACAATCAGAGTAGTGAACAGGATTATGTCAAGTAAGAATCGGATGATTAGAGTGATCAAGGTTCAAAGGTATGTTCGTCCGAAAAGCAAGGTAAATGAATGGGATGGAGCCGGGTGGGAGCTGTGGTTATGATAGATCACGGAACGGGACGGGGACGGCGGGGAACCATGAGACGGAGGGAACGGCCGTCGAATGAGGGTACGTACCGATAAAGTTCCTGCCACAGTCTCTCGCCGCTCACATAAGAGGCGGGATTCATTGAGGCAGCGCAGGTCATGCCAATGAAGCCTTTGGCTTAAGTTGACAATAGACGAGAGCTCTAATTCTTTTCGGCTGAATCCCAAGGAATACCGTTTATATTCTATTTTTGTGAACTTTTGTAACCGTCTAACTAATCATCTTGATGCGTCCCTCTAGAACAGGTGCAATGACACGGGTCCAGTCGACCGTGAACTCCCCCTCATGCAGAAGATCACACACCTCAGCTTTGACACCTGCCTTGCTTGCCCATCTCGCGAAGAACTTACGCATAATGAGCATCTCCATGTCAATCTGAGCGACCCTATCCACCTCATCTTCAGAGTCAACCTCGTCGTCAGAGTCATCTTTGGGAGGTTTGATGTTCAATGCATGTCGTTTGACCATCCACTCAGCCCACGACTTGGACTCCACCTTTGGCTTGGGGTCCGAGGTGCCCGTCTCCGCCGGCGTCTCCCACATTTTCCGGGGCTCGACTGGGCTGTGGCACTTCTCGGCGACCTTGAACCAATGTTCGCTGAGGTTCTTCCATTGGCCAACGGTACGAAGGCTCATAAAGTACTGGCGCAACATGGCGGAGATGAGAATGCCGTTCTCTTCGCAGACGATCTCCTCGGCGGTTCCGCCCTCGGGCTCGACGAGCAGGCTGGTAAATCCGTCTAGGATGGTCAGCTGATGATCAATTCCATGAGTCTCTAAAATTACCTTTTCCTCTTCCCATGTACCCTCGAGTCGCAAGTGTATACTTCTTTTCCGGTTCTATCGGCCCGCCTCCAAGAGTGGCTTCTACAATGCGGGAACCAGCTGGCTTGCTGGGGTCGAAGGTGTACTCAATGTTGGATACTTGCGGGAATCGGCCTGGTGGGTTAGCAAATCATAACGTCTTGAAGACTACGGATTATGCCGCATACCTTCTTGTGCTGGGTACTGGGAAACGCCATTTTCCAAGGCATCCCAGAGCTGCTGACCGGTCACTCTGATAAAAATGACGGGATCCTCAAAGGGGAAGCAATTGGTGATATCCCTGACCCTGATCGCGCCAGGAGGATAAATCTGGTCGCCACGGATTGTGCCGGCCGCCATCAGGGCACAGTCGGCGTTGTGATAATGCCTCATGACGTCGCAGACGAAATTTCCCATGTTGCTCTCCTTCATCCGGACAGTGCTGAACCTTGCGTCTAACGGTGAGGCCGTCCAGCCTACGGACTTGGCCAGGCTATGCTTCAGCTTAGAGGTCAGCTCTTCGGTAAGCTTTAGTGTCTCCTGATCTTCCGCGATGGAGGAGACTATGTCGCGCTGCAGAATGTCAAAGTCCCACTTTCCTGAACCATCCTCCCTTTTCCGGACTTCGATGTAACTGAGTTGTTTGAAGTCGGAGCCGGATCGAAGCACGTGCGTGCCATTGATGAAGCTATGAGCATAGTAATGATCGTGTCCGCCCAGGATTATATCAATGAGACCCTCGGTCTTGTCGGCAAGCTTGTTGTCGTTTGGCTCACGCTGATGGCTGAGACAGATGATGATGTCGGCACCCTGGGCCCGGAGCTGTGGCACCAATTCCTTGGCTGTCTCGCTGGCCGACTTGTAGATGATGTTTGGCGGCAAGCTGTTGATTGTCTCTAGCCATTCTCTCTCGCCGAGGCCGAGGAGACCAATCTTGATTCCATTGGATGATGTGATCATGTGCGTGTGCTTGGCATGTCCGAGAGGGACATTCTCGCCCAGAGCCGGGTCCAGGACATTGGCGAGAAGCCAGGGAAAGTTGCACTTGGCGGTCAAGTGCTCGAATTGCTTGACTCCAAAGTCGAAGTCATGGTTCTACGTCCAGCATGTTAGTTCGAGAAAGAACCAGCAAGGTATGAGGCCCACTTACACCAACGCAAGTGCAATCAACGCCGATCTTGTTGAGCACTGGCACCATGTGCTCACCTGAGGCGCAATCAGTAAAAGTGACAGATGAGTGGCACGTGATGAAGATGGGCTGTACCTTTTGTGACGGAGCTTTCGAGACTGGGGTTGAAGACATCTCCCGAAAATAGAGTGACTAGCTCGGGCTGGTCCTGGTAGCGTTCGTGGCTTCGGTACTCGTTGACGGCAGTGATGAAGCGAGCAACACCGCCCACCGGCTCAGCGCTGGCTGGTTCCAAGTGGTAAACATCGTTGAGGTGGAGAAGACGCAGGGCAACCGGCGCATTGGAGCCCGAGCTGAAAGTAACGACGGGCTCATCGGGCGCTGGGGTGTTCTTGGGCATGGTGGGGACTAGGGAGAAGAGTGAAGGATCGAGAAGTGGTCTAGGAATAGCAATGCAGTCGGGACGGGTCGGAAGGTTGGTAATAGAATCGCAACGCAAACGAGCGTTGCTCGTGAGCTGAAGCTAGGGATGTGAGTGAGGTAAAGTTAGGTTAAGCTAGGTTTGGGGTGAAGGTGAGGTGCCGTGCCGTCCGCCGTCGTCCCTACGGTGCGGTGAGCTGAGGACTGCGGGGGCGGGGGCGGGGCAGGGGCAGTGAATTGGACCGCGATTGATTGGTGCAGTAGCGACGGGGACGCAGGAACCAACCAAAAGAGACAATTACCAATGGCAGGTCCAAGACACGTGATATGAAGCTGCGCCATAGTGGGTCCTGTCACTTCTATTTCGGGCACGGACTCCATCTGATAACGATAAGGTTGCTGCTAATTATAACATTTGCCCCACCGCGAGGCAGCACCTGCCTCGAGTGAATCTTTGCCTTCCTTCAGTTTTATCAATATGAAAGTACTTTATGTGATCTGTATACTTTAGCTAGTAGTTGAGTCGACTTGGTATGACAAATTGAAATATAAATAGAGTATTTTCATGGATAAAGCGACTCTAGAATACGATTTCCGGCTCTATGGCGGCTGACACCGTTGTGAAGCAATGGAAAGGACAAATCTGGACTAATGCACTTACAGCGCTGTCCTCAGTTCCGAGATATTTCTTGAAGGCACTACTTGAAACAATTACCGCCTATTCGGTAAAGTTCAGCAAACTTGGTGTTCGCTGAAATCAGTTCCTCTGGCGTTCCAAACTCCAGAACCTCCCCATTCCCGAGCAGGGCGACTTTGTCGTAACGGACCACATGTCCAAGTCGATGCATCACAGCCAACACCGTGCAGCCCACAAACTCTGTGTCAACCACATCCTGCATGACAGATTCGGTCACGGCATCAACGCTGTGACATGTTAGCCAGGTCCGAACGTATTGCAATTCGTTCCGCAAAAGACCTTACCTGCTCATTGCCTCGTCTAGTATCAAAACCTTGGACCTCCGCACCATGGCTCTAGCCAGGCAAAGAAGCTGCCTCTGTCCTGCCGACCACGCAGCAGAGTCTATGTCCTTGTCCAATCCACCCAGTCTCGAAACAACATCCCAAAGCCCGACCTTTTCCAAAGTGTGGGAAATTTCGCTGTCGTTCGAAACGATGCCGAACGGGTCAATATTGAAACGAATAGTTCCAGGCACCAGAAACGGGTCTTGAGAAACCACATTGATGCGGGAGCGGAAATCACCTTGCACCACTGTCGCAAGATTCACACCGTCTAGTTTAATGATGCCTTTCGTCACATGCATCATCTGCAATAGACTGAGAACAAGGGATGTCTTGCCGCTGCCCGACCGGCCACATATTGCAATGTGCTGACCAGCTTCTATGGTGAGAGTGACGCCTTTGAGCACCAATTCAGCTCTTAGACTGCATGTTGGTTAAGACTTCTGAAGAGAAAATTATCAGAAAGGTCACGGATATGTGAGACTTACCTATACGATGCAGAAAGATCAGAAAAGGATAGAGCCCCGGAAGAAGGCCACTCAAACGGCATTGAAGCATTTCCGACGCTAGTTTCAGTTTCCGTCTCCAACAAAAAGCGCCTGACCCTAGCGACCGCTCCGACGCTGGACTCAAGTTTAGTCCAGCTTTGAATTAGACGAGCCAAGACCTCGCTGAAGCCAATGACCATAACCAAGCTCACGCCTACGCTGCTTGCGCTGAACTTGTCGTGCCAAGTCACCACCGTAGACACCAAGATGACTGCTAGTGCGGCCACGAGGAGGTTGAGGACAAAAGTCAACCAAGCCTGTATACAACTCTGCAAGTAGTTTGGCCGTTGAAATGTGTCGATGTAGCCGTAGTTGCGCTTCTGGTACTGGGCCTGCCATCCGAAAGCGCGTACGGTTGCGCCACCGGCAACAGACTCAGAGAAGTGCGTATATAGAGGTGCCTTGGCTTCGATCCCAAGAAGTCGTATCTGGCGTGATGTCTGGAGGTAAAACCGTTGCAGGAAATAGAGTATGGTGGCAAGAAACGGTAGGGTTATTCCAAGATACTGAGAGAAGACGGCTAGAATGACGGCTTTTGCCAGAACCGAGATAGCGGCTAGTGAAGGTTTCAGTTATTTGCATCATCCATTCGGCTGCGGGGTACTGACTCGAGGTGTAGTTCACCATCGTCGCAGGCAAGTCCATATCGACAAGTTGCATGTCTTCGCTGAATCTACGACAGGGGTTCATAAGTGAGTGTCCCGTCACCAGCGCCGCGAAGATTGTGTGAGACCCACCTGTTGAGAAGCTCGCCGCTGTCCGTCTTGGACAAGAACCTGAAAGATGCTCTATATGGATAAGCTTCATCAGCATGAGCAGTCTTATCTGAGGGACGTCTGCGAAGACTTACGAAAAGACAGTTTGAAGAAGATCGCTGTGCAAGCCGAGAGCTGTGTTGGGCACTACGTCGAGGAAGGCAAACCAGGCGGCCAGAGATGCGCCGACCGTGCCCAAGGTCCCGATCATGACATAGATGCCCAGGTAGTACCCGACACTCTTCTTAGGCGCAGACGTGTTAGGCTCAGACCACCACTTTATCCAAACGGCTGGCAACGCTTGAATTAGCTTTTTTATCGCTTCGGAATGTCGGTCAACCAGTGCTTACTTGAAAATTCGGAAAAGAAAATCCAGGTTACAACGGAGATGGTGTACATAAATACAGCCTTCCTACCGGCACTTCTCAAGTAGTATAGGTAGACTGCCTTCTCTCCGTTCTTCCGTCGGATGTCGGTATGTTCTAGCGAGGCTTGAGAATGTGTGTCTGCTGATCTGATTGTAATCTTCTCGGGAGGCTCAGAGGCTTTGTCTATCTCAGCCTTCCCAAGCTCCTCGATCACATCGCCAGAAGTGCACTTCAGCTCGAGCTTGATGACATATCCCTTCCCATTAGACAGAGTCATAGGGCTGCCAGCTTCCTGAATTCTTCCGCTGTCGATCACAATCAAGTTATCTGCGAATTGCATAATGCTGCCTGCGATGAGAATTGTGTCAGTAGCATGCACACTAAGTACACGGGAGATCAAGGCGTTTTAAGCTTACGATCATGTGTTGCAATCACAGCTGTTATGTGATGTTGTCGGAAAAGACCCTTGGATCCCAAGAGGCGGGTCGTGACATGGCGAGAGGTATGAGCGTCAATCCCACCAAAGACGTCGTCAAGAATGACCAGTTTACATCTTGAATAGACAGCTCGTGCAAGTGCCTACAAGCCAAAAGCTAAACGTCAATTCTCTGAAGTCAAAGCATATACAGAACGGGAGAATGGATGGCCACTTACGACGCGCTGTTTTTGTCCCCCACTGAGATTAACACCGTTGCTGCCAATGACAGTCAGGTCGCCCTTCTCGAGTACCTTTAAGTCGGGTTCGAGTCCACAAGCAGAGACAACGCTGTCGTACCACTTTTGCTCAAAGGCGGAGATACCGAGTATGTTTTCCCGGAGAGTCCCGTTCTCGAGCCAGGGCGACTGCGAGCAATAAGCCATGGCGCATCTGCCAATACCCTCTGTTGGCTCCGGAGCTTCAATCGAGGATCTAGACTTGAGCTCGCCTAGTATTGCACTCAGGAAGCTTGATTTGCCGCTCCCTACCGGACCAACTACAACAGTCAACATGCCTCGGGGTACATTGACGGTGATTCCATGCAGCACCAGTTGATCTTTCGTCCATCCAAAGCTCTGGTCTCTCCAGGAAACAATGTGCTGTTGTGTCTCACAAAGGGGGTCCATCCTCTTGAGTTGCTCCAGGCCAGGTTCTATTTCCGGTGAGAGGTCTTGCGGAATTAGAGCGCCGGTCCATTCATCGCTCAGTGTGGACTTGCGATTGTAGTTGCAGAAGTCTTGTATACGACTGAAACACCCAAACGATTGCACCACCATTGGAAGTAGCTGAATGAACTCAACGACTGGTGTTGTGAGGAGCGCAATCAAGGCAACGGACGTAAAGGCTTGTGCTGGCAATAAGGTAGTGTGCTGCCAAAAGACGGAGACGATGACATAAACAGCGAAAGTGACAATAGGGGCGAGATTAATTGGAGTGATCGCTGGTTGTCCGTGATCAGAAATTGGCAAAAGTCTTAATTCCTCGCCGGGGCTGGGGCACTTACAAAGCAGCAGCGTTGTAACGAGAAGCTTCCTGAATGACTTCGAGGTTTCGACTTCTTCGATTCTTAGCCTCTGGAGCACATTTGCCATCACACGGCTGAGACCAAGCATTTTGACAGCCTTCATATCGCCTAGCATGATCGTCGTCACACGAAGACGCTCTTGAATTCTCTCAATCCAGCGTATCTGCGCTGTTTTGGTAGCCACCGAGATCCTGGACGTCGCTGCAATGAAGACTACACATCCGAGGTAAGCGAATTTGACGCGTAAATGGAGATCACTGATCTCTTTCACATACCTAGAACGAGGAGAATAGGGGCTAAGCAAGCCAGTGAAAGCTGGCGTCCAAGCAACCAGCTGGCGATAGCAATGTCGAGAAGCGATGCCCAAACTGAATGGAACATGGACATGGCGCCAAATATCCGCTCGACGTCTGTCCCCATGAGGGTGACCGCGGAAATTTCTCCCATGTCCACCTCTCTGGTATGAACAGCGTGCTGGTAGAGAAGAGCAACCAGACCCCCGCGGAGTCTGGTGGCAAAACGGAAGTTGTGGTATTGGTAGACCGAGGTGCTCGCCGCAATACCTAGATAGACTAAAGCCCACGCGCATATTAGGCCTCTGCCATAGTTGACGTCGGGATTGGTTTCAGCGACATAGGTGACGGTTGTGTTGATAAGAAATGGCTGGGCGAATGTGAAAACGCTGAGACATAGTCGGGGAAGTATTGGTGACAGGAAGGGACCAAGGTAACTTCGGAAACAAGCTTGAAGGAGACTATGCCGTTGTTCATGGTCATCTAGGAGGCAATCGAGGTCAGCAGTGTCTTGATCGAGTAAGATCGCTTGCTGGCACGAGGATTATAGCTTACATTTGTCCCACACTTTGGCAAGCCTTGTGTGCAACCTTTGGCTTTTGATGCTTGGGTCAAGACCTGGAAGATCACTCAAAGATATGACTTTAGTATATCCCAAATGGAACGTCCTTGCCAACCACCAAAAGCAAGTCCTCGCCCAGAAGCCGCTGCTTTGTTCCGGTGTTGCGTGCTTGTCGTCGTTCGGAGGTTCTGAATCAGCCAATCGCTTCTTCATCGCAAGAGATTCCAAGACCAGAGCCACAATAGTTATGAAGAGGATTAGAGTAAATATGGTGGGCAACGTGAGTTCTTTGCTGAAGAGCCACAAAGTCCGAAGTCGCGCAATACCCAGAATACTAGATGCGGAAAGATACAACACAATCAGCGTAGATGGCCTCTCGGACCTTTGGTGGGTTGAGGCGGAGAGCGCAAAGACTGCAACCGTTGAGATTACTGCTAGGATATCGGCAGGAGTTGATGCCGACGTCTTGAGTGGGGGGTTGCTTATGCGCAGAGCAAGATAGACGACCTGAAAAACAAACAATGCGGTCAATGTCGTCTTTGGGATTATTAGCTATATGATAACTGCAGAAATTTTACATCAACAGTCCCTTGGAAGCAAACGTACCAATTTACCATGAGACAGCTTGGAATGGAGAGTCGAAACAATGCGTCTGCGACTCAGGCCAATGAAAGACGCTGGCGCAAGAAGGAGGAGAAGGCCAGAAGGTAAACAGGCGAAAAACACGTCTTCAAAGAACAAAGTAAAGTCAAATGAACGACATTGGTGATCGACTCTTGGTCCGAAAGACCGATCGCCCAATGTCCCTTGGCAAGACATGGTCAAGCTTAGGGGCAATTAAATGTGTTCAACAAGGCGAGAGAGTTGGTGTGTTGGTATGGGTCATACTCTTAACGAGGCAATTGGCTTTGGTAAATGGCTCAGGGAGGGCTGGGATTGCAAGTGCATATGGGCTCTTCAAGACATAAGGTTGGACGCGCGTGTCCGAATGCCTACCTCGATTTCAGTGGTGCAGACACTGACGCGTTGCCCGCTGCCTCATTTCATGATAAGAAGTTCTGGTAGCCCAGGCTGCAACTTGCGTGTCCTGGACCTTCTCATCTTGCAGTACTGGCGGCATTGGCCAATGGCAGAGTGACTTGCAGATAACCCCTGCTCAAGTTGCCGGAAGTAGACCCTCGTATTTACACAGTTGATGTCGTGAAGCCAAGTCAGGGAGCAGACAGCATTTCACCGACCGCTTTTTCATTAGGCCTATAACAATGACCCGGTACATATTGTCGAGGCTGTATTTACATAAATATCAACGGTACGTCTGCCTATCAGTCTACTCGTTTATTTTACCATGAAACTCACTTCCATTTAGGTAGTCTTCCTATTTGGATCGTTAACCGCACTTCAATGGCAATCGTATCTGCGGAGCGTTCTACACTGGGCGCACATGGACTAATGTCGAGGAATCCTGTTGTGCATCTCCATGAAAATGGCTTATGGGAAGAGATCGGATCTTGGAACTATTCGTAATTAGTCTTGGTGAAGGATGCCTTATGATGTAAAGCTGATACTATTAACCAAATGCCGCTTAAGCTGATTGATGTTTGCCCCTTGTGACAACGTTACATCCCAGGTCACAGCTCGCCATACCGTTTGAGGGATAAAGTCTACCTTGTTCCACCAAGCAAGCAAAGATAATCTCACCGATGTGCGGGCTATGCAGATAAGCTTAGTTTGGCAGCCTCGGATCGTCGCACAACATCTTTCAGCTGCGGGGGATGAGGGTGTAGAGCCTCGCAGAGCTGAGACATCCCTGAGTCTTCATCTTCCACACTGTTGTCCACAAAGAGCGAAGATGGCTCTGCCTCCTACGTCACAGTCAAGCGTTTAATGTGCCCAGCTGAAGAGTTCAATCAGGCATGGCGTGCAGCATTGCATACCATACTGACACATGGTCACCACGAAGCGGGGAATCTGTCTCCCCGTCTGACCCGCTATAGTAGCTTCTTTCCAGGGGTGCCAGGACAGGCACGACAGGCAAGACAGGGTCCAAGACGAACCAAGGGACCAGCTCAGAAGGTTGTCTTAAAAAGTGTGTCGCACAGTGCCAAGATCGTTTCGACAGCTCAGTGACATATGACGCCATTCTGTAGGGCTCTAGATCTGCAGGATCTTCAAGGGATTGAAGGCTTGTTTCTTATGTGCGTAGGTACTATGGTCACTAGGTGTCTAAGTAGGTAGAATGTAGGTTACTGGTTTTGAGTAAGGACGTCGAGGTAAAGTAAACACCTAAGAATGAAACCAATCCGAACGAAATTTCCGCAGGACTAATCGAGTTCCCAGAACTGCCATCGCCGTCGAGAAGCAACAAAATTTATCGTTGTGGTTATGGCCTGATGAGGGTGAGCCTACATGTATCTTTGTGACCAAGATCCTGCCTTTGCCCCTCATGTCCGCATCGACCTAGGCAATGTTTGGTCCCATCTTCGTTTCTGTCCCATCATCATAGGCTAGTATGACCTTAGTTTCGGCCGCTAACGTAGCTCTGTAGGGCCATCCCGCTGCACCCTTGCAGGGAAATAGCAGTGTGAGTGGCTGATCATTTTGAACTAATCGTTGATGGCTTAGGTGAACCCCAGACTACATACCACCAAACAGGTCAGAGATATCCTGGATTGAACACATCTCGATACGATGAACGTTATAGCAGCTTTGAGTTGATCAAATGTGAGGTCGAGTGACGAGTGCCAAGCTTCATGATCAGCTCGAGATGCTGCCATGGTGTGCACATACTTTCAGCTACGGCCGCCTCGCTGATGTTCTGTGTTGCATAAGCTCGGACAAACTTATGGAAGGGAGCTGTCTGCTGGAAGAGGCAAGATGACTGATGACTTCGAACTATAAAGCCAACGGCTCAACGCGGTCTTTTGATGAGATAGAAAGTTGCCATTGCAGTGACGCACTTCTACAACATTATCAACATAATCCTCCAACACAGCTTCTTTCGAAACATCACCATGAGATATCAATCATTTGTCGTCTCCTCTTTTTCAGTGCAGGCCGCGCTAGCGGCGCTGAATGAGCCCTGCTATGGCTCCGGTGGTAGAGCCGGTACGATGATATCACCCGTGTCTCGACGAAAGGCCCTTGACTGACTCTTCTCCCAGGTGTTTGCGTAACTACAAGTTCCTGCTCCTCGAACGGAGGCACAACTGTTGACGGCGCTTGTCCCGCCGATGCTTCCAACATCAAGTGCTGCACCAAAGCTTCCTGCGGAAGTGGGGGCAATTGTCGTTGGACAAGCGACTGCTCAGGAACATCTGCTTCCAACCAGTGTCCAGGTCCTAGTGGCTTCAAGTGCTGCTCTTCCACTGCCACCGGATTCGGCGTCTACGATGATCCAACCATTCCATCTGTTGGTGCCTGTAAACAGGTTGCAGTCAGCGGCGCAAAGAAGATTGTCGCAGCGTTTCCTGGGAGGGTCAGGCAAATCTACTGCACTCGCGACTGCACATGCCCTGGCGACTCGGATCATTGCTGCGGCAAAGCGACAGATATGATGTGCTCTGATGCTGGTGGTGTGAGTGAATCCCACCGCGTTGATTGTTTGCTTCCAACATTACGTGGCTGATTCCTCTGCAGGTCCCCACTATCTCAGGCAAGGAGATTGCCGAGTGGGTTATGAATAACCGAGCAACGCTCGACCTTAAGTACGTTATCTGGGGCCAGAAGATCTGGAATCCTTCTCAGGACTCGGTCAAGTCTTGGTCTAGCTGGCGAAGTATGGATGATCGCGGAGACTTTACTGCGAATCACTGGTGAGTTTCTCTGCTCAAATATAACCCTAGAACCCTGTACTCATTCAATTCCTAGGGACCATGTTCACGTGAGCTATAACTAAGGGTGAAGTGAGCTCATCGGGACGTAAGAATCGAGGGCGCAATGAAACAGGGCAGGGCCTGGCCCGGCTTGAGGAGTCATTGGATGGAAGAATTTGCAAAGAGAATCCGTACCGTGTACGTCCTCACCGAAGCAGGAATACAGATAGTTTCGCGAGCGTGTGCCGAGGTGGGCTACTATGCAGTTGGAACCCGTGCCGGCTCCTGTACCCGAAAATAGACATGAGCCCTGCCCTGTTTACGAAGCTGTCCTCGTAAAGGTTGAATTTGAATCCGGAGACAATTATTTAGCCACCTCGGTGTAATGAAATTTGTGTTCTAAGAATGGCAGGTGGTGATCATAGTTGTAGACAAAAAACTCCTGCCCAACAGGAGATAGCAGGTTATTACGCGCCAACTTTTGCAGCATGCAGTTGACACATATGCACCAGGTCATCCAAAGAGGATCTTTTACTACTCTTCCGCTTCAATCCGATAGGACCGTGGACTTGTCTCTTTTCTAAGCAGAGAGCCCACATATATCACATTCAACCGCGTGGTCAAAACCAACATGCATACAGCACTTCCCTCTGGCTAAGATGAGGGGTAAGATCCCGAGCCAACAGGCTTCTTGTGTTCAAAAGTTGCGTTGCTCGTCACGATCCGAGACGCAAGATCAGTTCACGCAGTCGTCGTATTATGAGAAAGCCCGCTTCTTCTCCAGCGAAGCTGATACAATGACATCAAACACTGATGCAGCCGCAGCGGCCCAAACGGCCTCTCCCCTTCGATTATCTCCCGTGGGGCAGGCTCAACAACCTAAACTCACAACCACCATCGCCCCGGACCTTCACCCAGATGATGTGAGAATACAATAGAAGTCAGAAACCTGTGTTTTCTTTTACTGATTGAAGAAAGTCTGGAGATGACTCCTCTGCAAGAGGGGAGGTGAGGTTTAGCCCGGCCATCCTGAAAGGGTCTTCTTATTGACGGCAGTGATTTGCAGAGCATTGCTTCCTCCAGCACTAGCGTGACTGACTCTGTACTTCAATACCGTCTTGAAAATGGAAGGACATACCATAAGTACAAGGATGGCAGTGAGTTAATGAAGAAGAGAGTCCGGAGATGTAACGGACCATGATCACTAACAGAGTACAGAATATGCCATTCCCAATGATGAGCAAGAGAAGGAGCGCCTTGGTGAGACGCCAAATTTCTTGCCAATCTTTGTCTCTGACCCAAAGCTAATTCATATGGAAAGATGTGCAGCACAACATGTTCCTACTCACTTTCGACAATCAACTCGGAACTGCACCTCCCAACAAGAAGGACTCTGTTATTGAAGTGAATAGAGTTCTGGACGTTGGAACTGGAACTGGAATTTGGGCTATAGAGTTTGGGGACGAGCACCCCGAAACTGAAGTGAGTGGAAGTCTTAGACTCGATCACCTATACGTGACTGCTACGTTGCTGACTGTAGAGCGCGATTTGAACTCAACAGGTTCTTGGGGTTGACCTTTCGACAATTCAGCCAGTATCGTAAGTTTTGGCGCTTGCTGTTGGTTTGTATTCACGACTGACCTGCTTTTTTCAATAGCACGCCCCCGAATGTGAAATTTGAGATTGATGATATTGATGAAACGTGGACATATTCGCGGCCCTTTGACTACATCCACAGCCGAATGATGACATCCAGCATCGGGGATTGGAAGGTATATCTCCAGAAGTGCTACGAGTAAGTTGACTAATCTAATATCTATACTATACGCCACTAAATCCTTCTCTAGTCATTTGAGTCCTGGAGGATACGTAGAGTTGAACGAAGTGGACCTCAAATCCGGGTGCGATGATGGGACTCTCAAGGATGACCACGCATTGCTGAGAATGGGTCGCCTGTGGGGTGAAGCTGCGGAATATTTTGGCCGACCTTTCCAAAATAACAGAGACTTGATCACTATCTTGAGCGATATCGGCTTCGTTGAGATACATGCCCAAACCTTCAAGTGGCCCTCGAACCCCTGGCCGAGGGATAAGAAGCACAAGGAGCTCGGGTACTGGAATTACGAGAACTCTATTGCAGGCCTTGAGGGCTTCATGATGGCGCCTTTTACGAGGGTTCACAATTGGACTAAGGAAGAGGTCGCTGTGTTTGCTATGGAGGTTCGGAACGAGATGAAGGATCCTAAGATTCATTCGTATTCCAACATGTAAGTGACACCACTCTCCTCAGCACCGTGTCCATCGGTCAACTAATCTTTTTAGCTGGTCAATTTATGCCAGAAAGCCTACGGAAGAGCAGAAAACTAGCGGATGAGATTTGGAGGCACGCAGTTTCTGGAGAATACATGTACATTTTACTCGCACAACATAGTTTCGGTGCCCACTGTCCTGTGTATTTCCTCTTATAGGCTCAATAATAACCCTAAGCACTCGTCACTTCCTTTCTTCATTTCTTCTTCTTCTATAATATAGGTAAATGAGCCAGTGATCCGCCTCTTCTCGCGCTGTCGAATTATCTGAAGTCCCCTCTTGCAAGTTGGTACTTTCATCCCATTATCAGCCAGAACAGGCCTGTCCGAGCATGTTCGTCTCGCGAGGTGTTCCGCTGCCCCATGTGGAAGGGACCGAAGGGTGCCACTCCGCGATCCCTGACCTGCATAATCCACACAAGGTGCACTAAGGGATCAGTTACCGGCTTTCCGCTCCAACGTGATAGGTTTACATGCGAGGTGTAACCGGGCTGAAAGCTGGCCGGTAGCTTTCTTCATCAGGAAAAACAACCGTTCCTTCCCGCATGGTCGCCGCAGACGTGCGTAAATATCACATCTCAGGAGAGGGGTAGCCTGCCATCGAACGATGAGCTTGCAAGCGATAGAACCAACAGAAACCGGTCACTGCGTCCAACAATTTGAAGCAAAGATACATAACAATGCGTCTCCCAGCTACGCATAAACCAATTCAAGAGAGAATTGACGTTTGTGCCTGAACCATTTTTTGCCGCGCACTATGTCCGACGTCAACCAACCACGCAGCGCTGGGCAGGGTCCAAAATCGGCTTCGTCCCGGGGTGTTTCTCCCCACAACGCAAACAATGCACAAACACGAACTACACCCGCTCTAGATGCCGAAGAGGTAACAAACCCGTTTGGCACCTTTCACTTGATTTTATTGCAGCACGGACTTACTCCATTGCAGCCCAGCGAAGATGATCTTTCAATCAGAGGCGAAGTACGTGTTAATTACCTCATCCCTCTCTATTCTCAACCGAACGGAAAACACGCACAAAACTTTTGTCTAAGCACCTTACAATCTAGAGTGTCGCGTCATCAAGTATCAGTGTGACCAGCTCCGTTCTTCAGTTTCGGACAGAGAATGGGCGAACATACCATGGCTACAAAGACGGCAGTAGGTTGTATCACTTTGTTTCAATGGAAGAAAGCTAACAGCAGACAGAATATCTCATGCCCAACGATGAGAGGGAAAGTGAACGATTGGGTTTGAAGTCCCTGTTTGCCTGTGCATCCTCAACTCGCAATCTCTAATCGTCCAACAGACATTCAACACAACATGTTCATCCTCACTTTCGATAACCAATTGGGAAGTGCCCCAATAAACGCGAAAGACACCAAAATCAAGGCGGATCGAGTACTTGATGTCGGCACAGGTACCGGTATCTGGGCGATGGATTTTGCAGATGAACATCCAGAATCCGAGGTGATTGGAAATACCGTTGAACCAATAGCTCAACTGCTGACCGGCTTCCTTTCAAGGTTCTCGGTGTTGACCTCTCGCCCAATCAGCCAACCTTGTACGATCAGTCCGGTTCTGAGGCGGGATCAACTTTTGCAAAGGACTCGCTGACACTGATGTAGTGTTCCCCCTAACGTGAGATTCGAGATTGATGATATCGAGGAGCCGTGGAATTTCTCGCAACCCTTTGATTACATTCACAGTCGTCTGATGACAGCATGCATTGGTGACTGGAAGCAGTACATACAGAAATGTTTCGAGTAAGTTACGTGCACAAGTTGATCAACCAAATTCATGCTGATAACGCAATCACTGAAGCAACTTGAACCCCAACGGATATCTTGAGCTCAACGAAGTCGACTTGTACGGCAAGTCAGACGACGGTACACTCGCCGACGATTGCGCCATACACAGGTTCTCAAAGCTGTGGGGCGAAGCGGCGGTCAAATTTGGGCATGCATTCCAGGACAACTCGACTCTTAAGGACCTCATGACCGAGGCCGGGTTTGTTGACATCAAAGTGCAGTTATTCAAGTGGCCTACCAACCCGTGGCCTCAGGATGCAAAACATAAAGAGCTTGGGTACTGGAACCTCGATAACACTATTGCTGGGCTCGAAGGTTTCATGCTAGGTCCTTTGACGAGAGCCCATGACTGGAGCAAAGACGAGGTTACAGTCTTTGCAATGGAAGTCCGCAACGAGATGAAGAATCCGCGCATTCATGCTTACCAGACCATGTAAGTGGCTCTACTATCGACAAGTTACCTATTGAGTATTTGGCTAATTCTCGGATCAGCTGGTCTGTATACGGTAGAAAGCCTGCTGCGGAGGACGTTGCGGCCAACTGATTTATCAATGGTTAATTGAATCTGGACTTGCCTTGTGGTGGTAGGCAATGTGGTCTAGTGATGGAGATGGCTGCTAGGATAGCATTTAATGGAGAGTAGCCATCACGCGCGTCCATTCTTCTCAGGACCTGTGTTGACTTGCGTACTCACATGCTCTTCTAGCCAAGAATACAAACCAGGAATGTTTTGATCTTACGTTTGACTCTTACCTCATGTTGACGTTGGTCATCCGCCTGGCCGCTAATTCGAATGACCGTACTACTGTCGATTGATAGTGAAAGCATGAAGCATTCTGCAGAGCGTTACATTTCCAAAGAGCCAATCGTCAAACATCTTGAGCCAGCCACGGGTACTCCGTAAATATTGTTGGTAACTCAGACTAGACTAGGGTCAGAAATCTTGAGATCCACTGTTCACTGCATTCGAGGATCTGATACGTGCATCATATCATTTTTTCGGGGGTTTCCTCCCTGGATATTGTGTTGGATGGGACGCTCGCCGCAAACATGCATGACTGTACCCAGCCAAGGAGAGGGGTAATAACCCATCCTGCTTTAGTCATTCATTTCGACAGATAAATCAATTAACAGGTCTGCTGCCGAGTCTTGTTCCTCTTTATTTCAATTCCAGGCAATATCATCACCAAATCTTTGCGTCAAACTCCAGACGCGACTCTCTCGATCCACCCCCACGCCTGCGCAACAGCGTCTTCGAGAGCAATACTGCCAACGATGTGCACGACAGATAACACGGCCAACAGCCCGCCACGTGCAGCTGGGGGAAATCAAAGTAACATCGCGCTAGACGACCGCGATGATATTGCTGCCGAAGAGGTAATGCCAGGTATGCGCCAATTACATTTGGTACAGCGCACTAACATTCCTATTTCCTAAGATCACGGACGATGATGCCTCTGCTACTGGCGTACGTTGCCTGTCCTGAGCCGTTTATAATAGCGGATAAACAAGATCATCAATTGAAACATTTTCTAGCAAAGTGTTGCTTCATCTAGCACAAGCCTGTCCAGCTCGATCTTCGACTACCGCTTAGAGAATGGCAGGACTTATCACAAGTACAAAGACGGCAGTGAGATTTCTGGTAGACTTTCTACGCGACAGTAGTACTGACTCGGGCAGAATATTATGTTCCGAACGACGAGACAGAAAACGATCGACTTGGTTTGTGCAGCAAGGCCTTTTCTCTGCGGTTTCTCCAGCCGCTCAGTGCGGTAGTGGAACTGTCACGTTAACATTAGATCCGACAACTAGATCTACAACACAACATGTTCATCAGAACTTTCGGTAATCGACTGGGCACTGCGCCCCCCAATAACCCTGAATCCAAAGTTGGTCGGGTATTGGATGTCGGTACAGGCACAGGAATTTGGGCGATGGAGTTCGGGGATGAGCACCCTGAAGCTGAGGTCAGGCGCTGAACAGTCATCAACGACTCACGAGCGCAGCGAAATTTTTCACACTTTACTAACATTGAGGTCGCAGGTTCTCGGCATTGATTTATCTCCTGCCCAACCAGAGTTGTGAGTCAAGTTGAATGGTCATTCTATATACAGAGACCATAGCTGACTTATGCTGCTAAAGTGTACCTCCGAATGTACGCTTTGAGATCGACGATCTCGAGGAGCCTTGGACATACTCTCGGCCATTCGACTACATTCATAGCCGTGTACTCGATTCATGTATCACTGATTGGAAGGCTTACTTCCAACAAAGCTTTGAGTACTGATGTCCATCACCTCCACTTACGACAAGATGACCGTTACTAAACTAAACTTTGTGATAGTCATCTAAATCCAGGTGGTTATCTTGAGATCCAGGAGATCGACGCCGAGCCTCGTTCTGACGACGGGACCTTGAGAGCCGATTCATCCCTGATGAAGAGTCTGCGGCTTTTGAAGGAAGCAGCAGACTTCTTCAAGCGCCCTTTCCAAGACATCAAGTCGCTGGCTGATATCATGGCCGAAGTCGGCTTTGAGGACATCCATCTGGAGAGATACAAGTGGCCTACGAATACATGGCCAAAAGACCGGAACTACAAAGAACTCGGCGGGTGGACCTATGAGAACCTAGCTATTAATTGGGAGGCGTTTCTCATGGCGCCTTTGACTCGGGCTCTGAACTGGACAAAAGAGGAGGTGATGATACTTGCTATGGAGGCAAGAAAAGATCTTGGTGACAGAAGTGTCCACGCTTACTTCACAGTGTAAGAAGAATGCCCTACTCTCGGCGCCCATGGGCGAATTTTGTCTCAATACTGACACTCTACAGCTGGGCGATACACGGTCGAAAGCCATTGAAGGCCAAGTCGACTGAAGAAGGAACTACTGCCTGAGTAGTTGAGCCCTCAACTGCACGGCTTCTGACCTAAGAAGCAGGGTTTCAGCGAGACCTGATCTTTTGATTTGAAAGACGTTCATGAGTCATAATCATTGATTTTGTTTGCCTAATAATAACCTTCAAACGTATCTTCGTGATCTTTTGCCACCAGTGAAACAGCTTCTTTGATTGTTGGGCTGTCGTCCTTGGGCCCCAGCACATCGAATGCCAGCCCGTAGGTCTTCTCGTTTTGAATCGCGGCGTAGATGACCTTGGCGACATCTTCCCTGGGAATCATGCCCACAGTGCCAACCTTTCCAGCTCGTGCCTTCCCAGTACTAGGTCCCTCAGTCAAGCCACCAGGTCTCACGATGGTGTAGTTGAGCTTGCGATCCGCATTCCCCACCCTCAACTCCGTGTCGGCCGCTAGCTTAGCCCGGAGAATGGGACCGATGATACCCCACATGCGGTCGCTGAGCTTCTCATCGGCCTCGGTGTACCAGTCCGGAACGGGCTTGCTGTCTCGGTCGCGGACGTCGAGGGCGCTGACGACGATGTAGCGTTTGGCGACCACGCTGGCCTTGGCCAGGGCATCCATGGCGCGAATGGCTCCATCCCGGTCAACGGCCTCAGCAGACTGGGGGTCCTTGCCACCAGCAGCCCACACCACAATGTCAGGCCGGGTGCCTTCAATGATTTTGATAAAGTCGACCTCGGAAGCCGTAGCAATGTCCTGGACAATTGGCTTTGCGCCGATGGCTTCCAAGTCCGGAACCTGTTCCGGATTGCGGATAACGCTGAAGATGGTGTGCGGGGTATCGGCGTCCCGAAGGATCGTTGTCAATTGACGGGCGGTTTTGCCGTTGCCACCAAATATGAGGGTGGTTGGCATGTGAAGGATTGAAGCGTCGCCCATGTTGAATCGTTGTGCTTATACACGTAGTATCTGAGTTGAGATATAACAAGAGGTCACACAGGTACCAGGAGATATGTCGGACGATTAACGAAGCTCCGAGAGCGCCGAACCGTTAGCTCCTGAATTGACTTCGATGACGGCATAATCCCGACACGCACTGGAACGGAAGAAGTCCAGGGCCGGAGGAAAGGTTTCGGGCAGTCGTTTTTCCGTACACTGGACGGAACTTGGTCAACGCCAAGTCGCACATTCTTACAGCACATTTTACCCCCTAGGAAGATTGCTTACTTCACTGATTGAGACTTTCAGCAATCAAGTTAGGTTTCTGTCAAACTTAGAGGCCCAAAATTATGTGGGCAAAGTGGGTGAACCCCGAGCCAGAAGCCCCCAAACCGTGTCAGAACTTCAGTCACGACCGCTCTGCCTGCAATCTTCGCACTTTTGCATGTCAAGAAACAACTGCCTGTTCGATTCGCCTTGTCGGACGATACCTCGGATTCCTCTTGCCATGATCCCGGCCGAGTTCTATGTCGAGTGATCCGGATCTGGTAGGGCGTCCGCCCACGCAGCATCTTTACACGAACAAGCTACAGCACGCTGCGACGGTGTGCTGATCGTCACCCACGTCGCTCGTATTTCAGGCTGTATGCTAGGTAATTACAGCTGCCTTATTGGGCAGGAGACTATACCCCACGATGCATTGGGGATAAGCTAGGGAGGCCTGGTTTCGGGAAATGAACTAGACCAGCACTTAACTTCAAGCATATCTGGGCAGGGTCCACAACGGTAGGAACCGATGGGATGATGGGAGCTCGCTATCGGCATTGAGAGGAATTAGAATAGCATGGTGGGAAAGGGGAATGCGAGATCTTGTCCCCCCAAGCGCACAAATGTCTCCGTCCCATCACTGCAGGGACCAAGGGTCGCCCCGTTCAACGTTGCATTGCCGAGATGGAAGAGCTTTTCTGGAAACCCATAAAGCGAATGAGGGCTGGCATGATGTGAGATGAACTGAATATTTGGTCGCGCACCTGCCTTTCGTTTCAGTCGTTCGCTATAGGCCTGCACCCATCATGAAGCAGAGCATCCTGTCCACGCTCGCTCTGGCGTCCATCGCCGCAACGGAGTATGTCTGACCTTCTTAGTACGATGAGATTGAGGATCACCTCTCTCTTCAGTCCGGATACCTTCGCAGAGGTTTCATCAATGGTCAGTTGCCTCTCTATCACGGAATTTCAACCAACTACTGACAATAGATTAGGCGTCATTACCTGTGGCTTCGGCACGAGCATCCCAGGCCGTCAGAACTCTGCTGAATGGATCCGCGCCGCTTTCCATGACATGGCCACGCACGATGCCGCCGCCGGCACTGGTGGTTTGGATGCTTCCATCTTCTTCGAGCTGGATCGCCCAGAAAACATCGGAGGCGCCTTTAACAACACCTTTGGATTCTTCAGCAGCTTCCACTCCATTCGCGCCTCTGCCTCTGATCTCTTGGCAATGAGTGTCCTCGTCGCCAGCTTTTCTTGCGGCGGAATCCAAATCCCGTTCCGTGCCGGCCGTATCGACGCTCAAGAGGCCGGCTCTGCTGGTGTCCCCGAACCTCAGACCGATCTCAACACTACTCAGGAAGCTTTCACCAAGGCAGGCTTCTCGCAAAGCGACATGATCGCCATGGTGGCGTGCGGTCACACTCTGGGAGGAGTGCACAGCATGGACTTCCCCGAGATCGTCGGCGTGGAGGCGGACCCGAACAACGACACCGTAGCCCACTTCGATACCGAATTCGCTAACTTCGACAACGTCGTCGTGACCGAATACCTGGATGGTACAACCAAGAACCCTCTGATTGTTGGAACGAATGACACCCTCAACTCAGACAAGCGCATATTCGCCGCAGACGGAAACAAGACGATGCAAGCCATGGCCGACCCCGCTGCTTTCCAGACCGCCTGTGCCGACATCTTCACTCGCATGATTGACACCGTTCCCGCCAACGTCAAGCTCAGCGATCCCATTGTGGCCACAGACATCAAGCCCTACATCAGCGGCCTCTTCCTCAAGGACGACGGCAACCTGTCCTTCGGCGGAGATTGGACTGAAGCTCATGCCACTGGCTCCGAGATTCAATCTTACTGGCAAGGTGTAGCGGAAAGGTTCGACGTGCGAAAGTACATCCACTTCAAGCACAGCGTTACCTCTGCGGAATGGTCTGGGGGAAAAGGCAAATGGATCGTCAAGATACAGACAAACGACGGTGTAATTACTGACGAGGCCAACTTCCTGATAACTGCCACGGGTCACTTCAGCGACCCAAAACTTCCTCAGTATCCTGGCATCGATAAGTTCGAGGGACACTTACGGCATACCTCCAATTGGGATCCCAAGTTTGATCCAAAGGGGAAGCGGATCGCAGTCATTGGGAACGGCGCTTCCGGGCTACAAGTATTCCCTCAATTGCAGAAGGTGGCTACTAGCATCGACCATTACGCCCGCAACAAAACTTGGGTCGCAGCTCCGATCGGCGGGGAAGACTTGGCAGACTTTGTCGCAAAAATATCGAAGACGCGCGATCAGACCCCGAGAAGTATCTCAGCTTTCGCAAAGCCCTGGAGGGAAAGCTTTTCAGTCGCTTCGGGGACATCTTCAAAGACGGCCCTCAGAATGCAGCGGCTGAAGATTACATCAAAGAACTTATGAGAGCGCGGCTAGGGGCGAACTCTATGCTTGCTGACGAGATTATACCTGAGTTTCCGGTAGGCTGTCGGCGACTGACGCCTGGACCCGGCTATCTCGAGGCGCTGACTGCGGGAAACGTCAACAACATTACCGACAGAATCTCAGAGTTCACTGAAACCGGGATTCGGACTGTGGATGGTGCGTTATTGCCTGCTAATCGTGACGGGCTCTTTGGCTGATTCAGGGATTACTAGGCACTCTTCGTGAGGTCGATGCTGTAATTTGCAGTACAGGTCACGACATCACATTCAGCACCCAGTTCCCCGTTGTCCACAAGGGACTCGACCTACAAAAGGCTTGGAGGCCTGGCGGAAAACCGGGATTCCCAGACACCTACCTGGGGATGCTTGCTCCAGAGGTTCCGAACTTCATTACAGTACTCGGACCAAATGCCACAGGACCAGCAGGAACGCCGTGCCATGCGGTCGCGAACCAGCTCACATATGTTGCCAAAATACTTGGCAAGTTTGCAACCCAAGGTTTACGGACCATAGCTCCGTCAACAGCTGCGACTCGTGATTTCCGAGCCTATACTGAAGCTTTCTTTCCTCGCACTGTCATGAGTGAGCACTGCAGCTCCTGGTACAATGGCGGTATCAAGGGAGGGATGATCCATGGTCTCTGGCCCGGCAGTGCTGTTCATGTTGACCTGGTTCGAAAGGATCCGAGGTGGGAGGACTTTGAGTACACCTATCAGAACCCCCAGGGAAACAGGTTTGGGTGGCTAGGAAATGGCTGGACCAAGAAGGATGTTGCGGCTGCCCATGGCGAGAGTGGTGTGGAATTAGATCTGACTCCTTGGTTGGAGAAGGGTGCTTTAAGTGGTGATGTAGACCTGAGAAGCTACCATGAGAAATGGTGGGCGAGCTAGTAGCTGTTTCATTGTTGCAGTTCATCTAAGACTGAACATATAAATTTCATTACCATTACGAATACTGTATGTGTCTAGCTGCAGGAACTCAAGGCTCCCGTCTTCTGGAACACAACTTCGGCGGGGTTATCACCACCCAACTTGATGTCAAAGCTGGTGTTCCATCCGTCAGCATCGACGCTTCCAGTTGCTGTGTAAACCGACCACTGGCCCTGATCCTCTCCCTCCATAAGCCAGAGGCACTTCCACCTTGGAAGGTCGCCTTGCGGGTAGTGATGACGGTTGATCCGTTGCCGTTGCGGCCAGCGAGAGTCAGTTGGACCGAGAGATCATTGGGGTCTCGGTCAGTGACCGCGGTGGTGCGGATGCGAATGTGTAGAACACGCCATACACAGTCTAGCTTGCGAATCTGCTAAATCCCGGTTTTGTCCGGATTTCTGATAAGAAATTGCGAGACTCAAGCATCCGTACTTGCTGCCGAAATCGGCCACAGGTTGATTGCGTGATTCTTCAATTCTGAGGCAATGGTTTATCAACGGGAATAATGTTCTCTTTCGCCGATGGCAACAGACGCAGTATCAGCACATATCCTCCATTGAGCTCGACTCAACGCAGCACAGGTTTGCCCCGCCAACATGGACCCTCCCGCTAAGCGGCAAATAATCCTCAATGTATTTGACATGTTCACCCCGAGCCACCTATGCTTCGGCCAGTGGCGCAGGGGCGATGATGAAGTCGCCGACAAGTTTGGGGATCTCAATTACTGGACCAATCTCGCGCAGACACTTGAGTGAGGAGACATTAATGCATTGATATTGGCCGATACCTTTGGTCAGCACGATGTTTACAAGGGAAGCGCCGAACCGACGATACGAACGAGTTGCCCGTTCCCCATGGGTGATCCTGTTATAGTAAGCAACGAATTTACTGGTTTTGTCGGTTACCATGCATTGACACTAGGAGTAGCCGGTGACAGCGATAGCAATTATGACAAAGAAGCTTGGGTTCATCGTCACAACCAGTACGAGTTATGAGGCACCATTTGTCATCGCCAAAAGATTCTCAACCCTTGACCATCTTACGAAAGGCCGTTTTGGCTGGAACATTGTCACTTCTTTCAAGGAATCCGCTGCTAAAGCCGTACGTTAGACTCCTCATGCAAGCAATTGAAGCACATGGCTAAGGCTCAACAGGTCGGTGTGCCTTATGTTGAACACGATGAGAGATACGCCGCTGCTGATGAATACATGGAGTTGGTCTACAAGTAAGTATGTTCGATGACTGTCTATAAAGATTTAGGACTAAGGTATCAGAATCTGGGAAGGCTCATGGGCAGATGACGCTCTCGAAAAGGATGCAACAAGCAACACTTATGCTGATCCCAGTCGCATACGCTGGATCAAGCATCACACGGCAAGATTCAATGTGGATGCCCCTCACATCTTGCATCCTTCGCCTCAGAGAACTCCGTTTCTGATTCAAGCAGGGACATCGCCGTAGGTACAAATCACACAGAATACACAATTTAGGAACAACTAACAACCCCACAGCGCCGGTATAGCTTTTACTGCCAAGCATGCCGAAGGTATCATGATATCGGGGCTTTCACCTCACATTTTGGCGCCGCGCGTAGTCGCCATCCGTGAGAAAGCAGCTGAGTCTGGTCGTGATCCTCGTAGTGTCAAGATCTTCGCCGTCATTACGCCAATTATCGGAAGGACAGACGAAGAGGCTAATGCGAAATACCGCAAAGCCTTGGAATATGCAAGCTTTGAGGCTGGTCTTGCATTCTTTTCAGGCAATGCTGGAATAGACCTTGCCAAATATGACCTCGATGCCGAGATCAGACCAGATGATGCAACGATTGACGGGCGTGTACATTCGTTGGTCAGTAGTCTCAAATATCGTGGCGATGACATTCCCTCGTGGACGCCTCGCAACAACGGAAAGGCAATGGCAATTGGCGGGAACGTGAGCGGATTTATGGTGCTGATCAGAAACACCTCCGCAAGGACCACATTGGCAGTCAATACAGATATGATTAGAGCCGTGATGAGTATGAAAGACGGGACCATGTTGGCCTCTAAAGGTTGCTGGATTTCACTACTGAAGAGTGCATAAGAACCGGGATCTGGCTCCAATCAATGCAAACCCCCACTCGGCACGTTATGTTGTCATTTGTTCTAAACTTGCATCAGTTCCGAGAATTCGATAACAGGCCGAGAATGGGCTCTTCCGACCTCGCTCTTATCACTGAGGACGCAAGGGACTTCTGAAGTACCCTCTATCTCGATGCATCTTTCCCACCTGTGGACTCTCTCTCGGTCAAATTTCATCTACAACTACCCACCCAACGATTTTCGATTACCATGAACTCCAAAATTGGATCAAAAAGAGATGATGGTGATATCCTTGGATCTCAGAGACCCTCGTCATCGAAATGGGACCTCATGAGAGGTGTTATATGGGACGGTCCTCGAACGAAAGAAGAACATCGCCTTATACAACGTCTCGACTTCTTTGTGCTGTAGCGTACACTTTAATTCTAGTTTTGGCCTCAGAGCTGGACTGACGATGCTACAACAGAAGCTGGGCGACTTTTCGGTATTTCGTCAGACTACTTGACTCAAGTAACATAAGTAAGGACCATAATCTTGATCCTAGTGAAGAAAACAAATTCCTTACCATTGATAGCGAATGCGTATGTCAGTGGCATGAAAGAGGACCTAGACTTTCAAGGCAATGAGTACAACCTGCTGCAAACATTCTTTACTTGCGGGTATCTAGTCGGCCAATTTCCTTCACAGTTCCTGCTCACTCGTAGTAGGTCCCTGGGGTGCGATCTATTCTCATCTTCAACCAAAAAAGCTAATGGCTGCCAGTTCGCCCTTCAATTTATCTACCCATGACCGAGCTCCTTTGGACCATTGTCACCTTTTGTTTTGCCGCAGTCAAGGACGTTCGTCAGGTCTTAGCTATGAGGTTCCTGCTTGGATTTCTTGAAAGCCCCTTTGCCGTCGTCGTTCTAACCATCATGGGGAGTTGGTATACCCCGCGAGGTAAGAGCCGTCATTTCGCAAAAAAACTCTTATCTTTGCCCTAAACTCGTCCCGCAGAGCTTTCCAAACGGATCTCGATTTTCTACTCGGCCAGCTATGCTGCCAGTATGTTCAGCGGATATCTCCAGGCCGCGATTTACAAGGGTCTCAATGGAGCCGTTGGTCTCCCAGGCTGGCGGTGGCTGTTCATTTTCTGTGGCATAATCTCGATCTGGGCTCCTATCTGGGGATTCTTCGCCGTCCCTGACAACCCTCATATCACAAGGGCCCGCTGGATGCGTTACAGGTGAGCAATCAAAGCACATAGCGCTGATGGAGGCGATCGACCGGCGCAAACCCGAGCCTTTGACGAAAGCCAGGGTCTCAGCTATATTCACCAACTGGCCCATCTACGTCTTCAGCTTCGCCTTGATGTGAGATTTCTCTCCTACAAGTGTGGCTCCCTAGATGGAGGACGCTGGCGTAGATTGTACTTGTCATTGTGTTGTCACGCAGCCCCTCAACTACTTCTCGGTCTGGCTCAAGTCCTTGGACCGTTTCACGGTCTACCAAATCAATCTCTTTCCCACTGCAGCACAAGCGGTCGGCCTTGTGACTACTCTGCTGCATGCTTGGGTCTCTGATGGGCTGGGAAGAGGACCTCATCGGTATGATCATGGTAGCAGTCGAGTCCAGCTATGCACTGACCTTTGTCGGATATGTCATCAACGCTGCTTCGTGGGGCTTCTGGCCAGTCCTTTACGTGAGCCCTCTTTCTCTGTTGTTATTCTGACCCGTCACTGACGTCGACTAGGCGTGGGGCATTGACATCATGCACAAGAACATGGAGGAGCGCGCAATCGTCATCGGAGTCGCACAGACTCTAGGCCAGGCCTTCATCGCATGGGTTCCAGGTATGTAATTGCCTTTTCCTCGACATCTTCCAAAGATGCTGATTGTTGCAGTGATGATCCTCGATGTGGGTAAATACGCGCCCTCCTTCTACGTGAGATTCTCTGCCATGTGTGGAGTGGGCGTTTTGGAGCTTTCGAGTATTTTCCTCATCAGATACTTCGAGAAGCGAGAGGTGACGAAGAACGACCAAGAAATCACTAGCGAGTGATCATCGTTCTGTGAAAACTTTCATCATTTTCGGTATTAGTAATGTAATATTGAGATTTCCTCAACCCATAGTCTACAGATTTGCAGAGAGAACGCAAACGGCGTAGTTAGTCGGCACCTATGACTTGTAATGAGAGAGCCTGCAGATACTGGTGTTAGTTCTTTCCCGTGAGATACCAGCGATGTTCAACGCTGAGAAGTACTTACTCAATCAAGTTACCGTCGGGATCCCTCACATAAACGCTCTGAATAGGACCCTGAGCGCCCGTCCGCGCAACCACTTTCTCGCCCTCGAGAACCTGAACTCCGTCCCCTTGGAACCCCTTAATGAGCTCTTCGAGATTCGTGCCATCATCCACCAAGAAACAGAGATCAGCCGTGCCAGGCAGCGCGGTCTTGGCCTTTGGCTCGAACTCCTTGCCCTGCTGGTGCAGATTGATCTTGTGCGTGCCAAACTTCAGTGCATGCCTCTGGACGGATGGTTCTAAAGGTGACGTGAATGTTTCTGCCTTCATCCCGAGGTACTTTGTGTACCACTGGACCGTCTTTGGGACACTTGCGCAGGTGAGCACTAGGTGATCCAGCGTCTTGACGACGGCTCTGGCTCCGGACATGGTGCAATGATGTAGAGTAAAGCTTGCAGACTTGATCGACGCAACAAGGAGAGTCTTGGCGATTGTGTAAGTAGCGATCGGGCTTGGGCTATCTGAAAATGTTTCGTGTGAGAAGTGAAGTGAGGAAGAAGAGGAATGGGGTCTGATGAGCGGCAAGAACGTCATTAGTGCGCTGCTAGGGCGGACCGTGCCGAGTTTCCGATTCTGGAAACGTTCGGCTTGCGGATCCTACACCGAGTTCAGATTCGCCGGGACTCCACATCCGAGGCCCGCCGCTCTAAGTTCGGAGAGAGAGTATTCTGGTCTCTCTATTCAACATCAAGCGATGAAATATGATGAGCTCTTTCTTTCGCTGGGATCAACTGTGACTCTTGCTTTGTGCCATTCAGCGCAGGCTACCTTAAGAAGATGTTGGCATGGACCCTACATCAAGATGTCAGGCAGACATTGGCCATAACCAGCAAATGTGGAAAATGACAGACTGCATTACTTTTGAAGATACAGCACTTGCTTAGAATGTACTGAATTAAACCTGTCTTTGTCCCTCATTCGCCAAAATATGCCCGGTTGGATAACGGGGTAGTGCGCAATATCAACTTCCTACTGGTGCAATTTTGCCTCACAAGCCATTCTATGTTCTAACTTCTGTCTCACGTCTTCCTCATCTTCGCGTCCTCTTCGCCCTATTCCCTGTTCCAGCCAACGTATTCCCAAAGAGAACGCCTGGCCTTGGCCGTCTCCACGAACATTTCTTTCGGTTCGCTTGCAAGATAAACTACTCTCAGCCGTCATGTAGTGCTGACGCTGTTGGTTGTAGCTTCCGCTGGTAGATGATACGAATGAGAAGTTTGTTGACAGTCATCGGCGATCGACATCTGCAGAAGCGCAGTACGGAACACGAAGACAAAGCCTGAGAAGGATTCACTGCCATCAATTCCTCAATAGAATTGGAACTTCTAGCCAAAGTACGATGCAGAGCTAGTCGAACACGAACGCCCGTTAACTCGGGGCTAACTTCAAGCTAAGGCACGTCAGAGTCAGGGGTCATTCACAAATGGAAGATCCCTCGCAGGCTCGCAGCTTTGCCTAATGACCCATAGAAGTCTTTCGCGACGGCCTCATTTACTTGTTTGATCGTCCACGATAACTCATTGGCCGTTTGAGTTCGGTTGTGCTGGTGGCTGAGGTCGAGTGGGTGTACCTGGTCCGAGATTTGTGCCACGACGCCCGCATGTGTGGGCTAACGGGTAGGGCGTTGTGAACCGGGGACAGTTTAATAACCTGCATTCATGAGGATGTAGGGACAGAATAGTTCATTCCGAGACCCAAAGACGGGTGGAATGGCTCTACGAACCAATCGATATTTGATACAGTCAACGCACGATGCTTGGGCAGTGATCGCAAGCCTTGAGAAACATCGAGATACCATCTAGTCCCAATTGTATCGGCCAAAGAACATATGATATGCTTTCCCTTCTATCTGCGAGGTAAGTTTTGCAGGGCGAGAAGAGGGAATTAGAAAGCATCACTTGGCACTGCCAATTGGAGGGAAATCTAGGCTACTATGACAACGTCACAACGACGTTGCAAGCCACTTGCCGTAGTCAAATTAAAACAAAGTTAGCTGCCGACAGCTGAAAAACAAGCTTAAAGTTGATTCGGCAGCACGATACCATGTCCACAGTCTGCCGCAACAATGCATAATCAACGGGAGCTAAGTCCTACCTGCAGTGCTAGCAGCGGTTTGACAGGCAGACAGAGTGACAGACTCCTGGAAACATGCCTAGCTCAGGGTGATCGTGTCTGGGTTCTGAGTGTCTGGTTGATCGTGTTCCTCGAATCAGCCCAGCCACTCAGCCTGACGACTTCGAGAGATCGTGGTTATCGAGACGAGCGGGGTAACTCCTCCCCGTGATTACCTGCAGCCACAAGAAGCTGAGCCCTCAAAATAAGCAATTGCTTAACCCCAGACCCTAGTTCCCCGACGCCACCATCACCTCCTCTAACTTTGCTCAACGGCCACTTGGGAAGCGACTCTGACATCGCGGGCTAGTTTAGCTGCAGGAACAGAAAGATGCAGTTTGCTGTATGGCACCGTTGTGATACCTTCAATTGGACGCCACCACGTAATTGCTGGTTGCTCATCTCCGTTCAGTGTGGCAGCTGAAATGTTGCATCTCCGAGGAGTATTTGCACAGGGCCCAATGTCACAGCCTTACGTTGTGCGCCGTGTACTTAAGCACGAGAGTTCCAAGAGAAAGGAGAAGGGAATATCAGGCCAACTCGGATACTCGAACAGATCAACTTTCATCAGCACCTCTTCACCCTCGTTTCAACACACTCGCTTTCATAGCAATCATGCTTCAGCTCAAGAAACTTCTTGTTCTGGCTCTTCCAGCCTTGGCTCTCGCCGACGAGGCCTTCTCTCCTCTCAAGCGCCAGATAGTAGAGATTCCGTGCAGCGAGTCTGGCCGTAACGACTGCGGCGATGGCTGCATTCCCCTAACTTACACGTGCTGCCCAGACCAGCAGGGCGGCTGCCCCTTGACATCCACGTGCTGGCTCGGCAATAACGGCCAGTATGCGTGCTGCCCGATCGGCAAGCGATGCGTCGGCCCCGGCGGTGTCAACACGGAACCCGGGTCGACGGTGACGTCCACCCTTTCCTTCACGGAGTCGGTTCCGGACGTGGAGACTTCCACGTCCTTCTTCGCCTCGACGTCCACCGCAACCTTCACCCTCACTTCCGAGATCGAGAGCACCTCGACAGAGACTTCTCTGGTTGCTGAGCCGACTACGTCTCTTCCGGTACCTCCGGTTGTTTCCTCTCACTCAACGACGGCTGCTGTACTGCCGACGATCACTGTCAACAGCACCACGGCTCGCCCGCCTCCGGTCACGGTGAACGGAGCGAACACCCACGGTGGCTCGATCCTTCAGGCTATGGCCGCTGGTGCCATAGCTTTGCTTGCTCTTTGAAACTTGTGTAGGCCGAGATGGGATTGCGTTCGATGTTCGGGTCAAGAGAATTCGTATTGTCGAGCAGTAATATTCGTGTAAAGAAATGGACGGACGAATGTGGGTATGGGGAAAGAGAGGATCGATAGTTTTGAAGCCAAAACGTAATGGAAATTGAAATTGACAGGTTGGACCTCGTCTCCCCAACTTTCTGTATTACCATGGGATCCGCCGCCAGTATGGTTTGGCCGAGATGAGTCTCGTGCTTGCCTTCAGAATCCGGGGCTCCGGACCCAGGCGCGCAAAGTGGCGTGCTTTCTCGTGGGGGACGTGTGATTAAAGGGCGCAAACAAGGCGCAACAGACATGTGGAAGCCTAGACGGGGTTCGCCCAGTCGTTATCATGGTGGTGACGCAGGTTTGACAAGACTAAAACGTTTGAGTCAAGCATGATCACGGTGATAGTTCGTATCTCTGAGCGGCCAAGAACGACGTTTGAGCCGCCTCTCAGCTAGAGAAACTTATGAGTCGGGATCGGGATCGGAATGGGTGACCGACAAGTCACTAGTGAAAGGAGTTGGCGTCGGTTCAGTATTCCATTTCTCTTGGCCGGCGTGCTGGATGGGGGGAAACGGCAACTTTGAACCTCCACCGTCCGCATCAAGGGTACCAAACAACAGGGACTGGTAGAATTGGAGATGGACGGTATCAATTACCCTTTCCAGCTCCCTGGTCATGGCCGATAAGCTTTGCAGGTCCCTTGTGCTGAAGAAATGACAATGTCAAGTAGTGTTCGCGAACGCCGACAGCAGATTTCTCGCACTAGGATTCGTCTCGTATCAACCGCGGCGGTACAGAAGCCTGCCTTCCGGAAACATTGTCTTCAAACTTGGGCTTCTAAAAAGTGGGCGTCTGAGTTATTGCGTGCTGGTCAGGCGATCCTTATCGAGGGCGCGGCTCGGCACAAGGCAGTTCCAGGAACGCGACAAATTTAGACGCGAAGTCTCCGTATTACGACATAGCGATTCAGGTGTTTGGTAAACATCGACATCGGTGTTTAGAGACGTCTTTCGGAGCAACTTCCCCAACATCCAATCAGACATCTGACAGGCTTCCCCAGGACCGAGAGCCCAGGCCGAGGATGGTGACACTGCAACTGGGAATTTTGCGCGATTTGATGGAATTTGGCGAGTGCTCGTGCAGCCCAAAATTCCCAAATTCAAGGGACTCTGGAGAAAAAGACGAAAGTTTTACGTGATAGTTTGGTATGAGGGCGGGTACCATCGGTGTTTACCCCGTCGTGGGCCGTGGCATCTGAGATGCAGCCACGTGATATGGGGTCTGTTGCCCAAGTACGGAGTATGGATACATACAAAAGTACCGGGCTGGTCTTAGGTAAGCCACGGCTTGGATGTTTGCAGTTGTTCTGGAAGGTACGTACTGCTGCCTCCAATTCTCATCCTGAGGTTCCCCAATTCCTTCTGCCTGAGCCTCCAAATTGGCCGCAGATTTTCTCGGTGACAGCTGCAACCACTTTAACCACCCCGTTTTCCTCACCGTCTCAGTCTCTCAGCAATTCATTCCAGTAATCAACATGCGCCATCCTCGGACGTTAGCCTCTTATCAATACGGTGTGCCCGAATGTGTGGCCGAGTGTGGATGTCGTGTGGACTGCCAAGTAGATAAGCCTTCCCTCCGAGTTTACCCCATGGGTTCGCCATGAAAACGTTACCACACAGAAACAGCTGATGGACTGCTAGGTTTCTGCTTTCGGTTTAGTTCTTCCCCATGACTGGATCTGCCCGCCTTCTGCACCAGTCGCCCTTTGCGCCTTTCGCCTCCAAACAACATCCAACAAGGGTTCACTTGTAGCCCGCGCCTGGGCATACACGCAGACACGCAGAGTCAGTCTGTCGAATATTACCCACGCCGCAGAGGAGCACACAGCGTACCATCAATACGTCACGTCGGCATGCCCAGCAACACCGACTCATCGTCCACAAGGGTTGTCTCATCAGCGTGGGAGCGCGGGCAGAAAAACAATGGGTTGAGAAACCAACGGAGGCAGCTTCCGTTGCTTGGTCAAGCTTGAGGCCCACGTACGAGTGTAGTGTAAGCTGCCCGTCTCACGACAGACGGGAAGCTTTCGCCATGCTGCCCATCGCCCCGACTCCATAATACTGTAGCCATTCCCCTCCTCTGCCAGAAGCTTGGCCCTTTGTTCGCGTCGTTCAACTCTTCGCGTTCTGAAATCGTTCCGTGGTTGCGCCGGGGACGCCCACCGACAAGGCCTTGCCTGCGACCAGAGAAAAAAAAGTTGCCGTATTAATATACCATTGCTACCCGCCCGCCCACATCGCATACTCTCTCCCCCTCGACTGCTCTTCTGCTTTTTCTTTTCTTCGCCCGAACCAAAGTCGAGCTCAGTAGATTACAACTACGATTCGACAATGGAGACTGCGGACAAAGATTACAGAGGCGGCGGTCCCTTGACCGACGTCGAGTCCAAGCACAATGGGGAGTACTACCCCCGCGACGTCAACTTCGCCGCACTCAGCGATCCCAACGACCTGGTCAACTCGCATGACCAGCTGTCGCGTGGCTTGAAGAGCCGACACATTCAGTTCCTGGCGCTGGGTGGCGCGTACGTTTCCCGCCTTTATGCGCGCCCTCAATTGGGTTGAAGTGAACGCAAGCTGACAGTTACCTACAGCATCGGAACCGGTCTCTTCGTCGGCTCAGGCAGTATCCTCTCAGCAGTTGGCCCCGCGCCGCTGTTCATGGGATACCTCTCCATGATGATTGTCGTGTGGAACATCATGAACAATCTCGGAGAGATGGCCACCTACCTCCCGCTTAAGGGTATCTCGATTCCCTACTTTGTCGAACGCTTCGTCGAGCCCAGTTTGGCTTTCGCTGCCGGTTGGAACTACTGGTACGCATACGCCATGCTCGTTGGCGCCGAGGCCTCGGCCGGCGCAATCCTTCTCGACTACTGGAAAACACCCGTACCCTCGGCCGTCTGGATTACAATCATTCTGCTCGTCACCCTCGCTCTCAACATCTTCGCCGTTGAAGTCTTTGGCGAGGCCGAGTTCTGGTTCGCGAGTATCAAGCTCATCACCATCTTCGGTCTCATCATGGTGAGCTTCGTCATCATTCTCGGCGGTGCCCCCGACGAAGGTCGCATCGGCTTCCTCTACTGGTACGACCCAGGCGCAATTACACCATACCTCGTCGGCGGAAACACTGGAAAGTTCTTGGCCTACTGGACAGGTTTCGTCCGCGCCGGTTTCGCCTTCATCACCTCCCCCGAGCTGATCGCCCTCGCGGCCGGTGAGACCGTCGCTCCCCGTCGCAACATCCCCAAGGCCGCTCGCCGTTTCGTCTGGCGTCTGGCCATCTTCTACGGCCTCGGATCCCTCATGATTGGCGCCATCACCCCTTCCAACGACAAGCGACTCCTCAGCCCCGACTCCAACGCCGCTGCTTCCCCGTGGGTTATTGGCATCCAGCGCGCTGGCATCGGCGGTCTGAACCACGTTATCAACGCCGCGATTCTTACTAGTGCGTGGAGTGCGGGCAACGCCTTCTTGTACTCTGGCAGCCGTATCCTCTACAGTTTGGCCCTCAATAAGCAGGCCCCCCGATTCTTCGCCCGTACGACCAAGCGTGGTGTCCCTTACACCGCCGTCCTCGGCACCTGGTCGATTGCTCTGCTCTCCTACCTCACCGTCAGCAGCGGAACCTCGACCGTCTTCACTTGGTTCATGAACATTAGCACCATTTCCGGCTTCATCGCCTGGATCGTCGTCATGATCACCTACCTCCGCTTCCGCAAGGCCATGATCTACCACAACATGATGCACCGCCTGCCCTTCAAGACGCCCCTGCAGCCCTACTTTACCTGGTTCATCCTCGGGCTTCTCGTCATCCTGACCCTTACCAACGGCTTCCAGGTCTTCTTCCCTGGCCATTGGAGCGTGTCGGACTTCTTGTCGGCGTACATTACTCTGCCCATCTTCTTTGTGCTGTACATTGGACACAAGATCTGGTTCCGCACGCCGATGGCCCGCAACATCGCTGATGTAGATGTCTTGACTGGCGTTCCGGAGATGGAGGCCATGGCGGAGCTTGATGAGGAGCCGATCCCGAAGAACCTGCTGCAGAAGATCTGGTTCTGGCTTGCTTAGATACATGGAAGGCACGGAAAAGCATTTAGTTGGGCATTTACTTCAAAAGTTTTAGATACCAAGCAGAATAAATTGCATTGTAAAAATTTCGCCATTCTCCAGTTCGCTCAGCCTGTGAAATTACGTCCCGTCCGCTCCTCAAGTCAACTTCAGGATCCCCCGCCACCACCAGCATCGCCATTAGCAAAGACGTTCCGCGATGTACCTGAGAGATCACCATATTAGCATAGCGCAAGCTCCAACGCCGAACAGCATTTCGCAACACTCACCTGCTCTCCGAACCGTAGTCTCAATAATCCGTCCCTCCTCGTCAACATGATACGACTTCCCCTCGTGGGTAGGCAGGGCCTCAACCGCCCCCACAGCAGGAGGCTTCAGCATCCTCTTGAACTTGCTCAAGGCGCTATTCGGATCAGAAGGCGTCTTGGCCTTGGGTATTTCCTTTACGACGCGCGTAGAGACGTAGTGGTAGTTGTCGGAGCGGGCGGGCTGGGGCTCGGTGCCTCGGAGCGGTTGGTCGGTGGTGCTTTCGGCGTTGCGGATGAGCGGGTGCAGGGAGTTGGTGTCGGAGGCGACGAGTGTGTCTTGGCTGAAGACGGAGGGGCTATAGTCTTTGATATCGGTGTGAGACGCTTGGTTGCTGGCCATGGTTGAGGAGAGTCGCTGCGAGCAGATCTCGTTAGCTAGTATCTTTGTATTTGGAAGCAGCAAGTTGTCGCAAACCTGGGAGAGGATATCGAGTGTGCTGCTTTTGCGCCCAGTTATGTAGCCAAAAGACGACAAGCACAACTGCGCCTGAGTAAGTCAGCCTATTCCATTCGAGAAGCTGCACATTCTGCCGCCAGCGTCTGCTGACGCTCGATTCCGCCGTCCGGGAACTGGCACGAAACTCTGGGGTTTTTATGCAGTGGCAGATGCCCCAATCGAAAGAAGAATCCTGGCCAAGCTTGTTGCCTATTCGTGCTAGAGCAGCCAAGCCGTAATACTTCACTTGCTGGTCGGGCGTCTTCGTAAACAGGCTTCGGCAGGGCCGGTGCGGCACAGCAGCCAGTGTCAGGTCAGGTGCCATACGAAAAGGTGATTTATTTCCTATGAGCTCTTATACAGTTGCTCAACATTTCTCTTGTTCTTAATGAATCCATAGGCTAGGCACTTCAAGTCCTATAGTCGAGTTGAACAGGGATCTGGGACTTCTTCCACACGCAATTGCCAATATCTTTGGGCCAATATCACTGCGACGAGGGTAGGCACTTCCTCGGGCTGCAGAGCACCTGCTTCATGGACGGCTACAGTCATCCAATCGAGCAGTATGCTTTCCCAGGGCCCAGCATTGTTTGCTTTCATTCAGACGCGTGCAGCATAGGAATTGAAGAGCAAGACATAGCACAATAGAGATTAGAGTAGACGTGAAGCACACTTGAGGAAGCCCCATAAAGTGTATAACCCAACCAACCAAAATTATAGAATTACTTTTTACTTCTTCAAGTAATTTGTAATTTAGACTTGATCCCAGCAAAGTACAACTGTTAGAGCTCGTTACCAGCTTAATTAACTGAGGGGTACGTCGCATTGCGCTGTCCGAGAGCGATAGTCAACTGCGTTTCGATTGGTTGCATGTCTGCAATATCCTTGCTAGGCATCAGCAACCAGTCCGGAAACAGTCGAGTAAAACTTGGAAAGTAAAAGTTTAGTATTACAATTGTAATTTTTCTCAAAACTTTATCTAAATCCTCTAACTTTTCACCGCTTAATGGTCTGATCCCTGCCCATTTCTTTCTAAAATGCAACATGTCCTTTGTGTTAGTGTGCATTTGCGACGGAGTTCCGGTGTCTGTCTGAGAGGTATAAAGGCCCCAGCATCCATCCATCCGCACATTCTCCTCCGTCTCAACTCACATCATCATTGTATCACAACACCTCAGTCACACAGCAGCCACCACCTATTGATCATCACTTAGAAAAGAGTAGATCAAGCATGACTCGATCGTCCCAAGATACATGCGATTGATCCCCTTATACTGCACTTGCTAATCTGTCATCCCAAATCCACCCGTCAGCAGGAAACAGGAGGATCATTGACCCGGCATTTGTCGTCGGTCACATAAAGAGCAGAGGAACGTCTCATCAACCCTTCTCATAAATACGCTCTCATAAACATACTCTCATATAAATAAAAGCTGCAAACGAGCAAGCACATACTACAAAGGCACATCATAAGCACATATCATAAACTAGGCTTGGAAGGCAATCGCCAACCACAGAAACAGCTAGATTCCGCAGTTGTAGCATCATAATAGAGCTCAATTGCGAATCGCACATACCAGTAGAGCAACTGGACAAGATAACATACTCTCAAAAAAGAGCAACGTCCTATAAGTGCTATCATAACAAACCTACTTCAATCAAGCTGTCACGGCGTCTAGAAGACATCCATATAAAAGCCCAGAATTGCCTACTTGAGCAAGACCACTCTCGAGAGGGCTTCGGAGGCATTGATCCCAGCTGTGACCTCGCCGGGATTGCATACCTCTCTTGAGATAGGGCACTGAAGTAGACCTTCGTCTCCATCCAAGACCTCTCCTGTCGAGCGCATCGATCGCCATTGCCAGAACAAAGTTGGTAAGTTGTACGCCCTGTCTCATCGCCAACAAGCCAACACAGACACCAGAGCAAGTCTGAGAACCCAAGCACTCGGGTCTCTTCACGTTGCCGCGGACACAACACGTGCCATAATCTGCACTGGAACCTGGCTGATTCCATTCTCGCGGATTACTTCTCCGACCGCCTATCCATTGAATTGAGTCAGCAGGAACGACCGACCCGTTTCTGCCTGAATCATCGGGGTTTCGTTTCCAAACTTCCGGGCGGACTCGGTGAAAACGGCCCCACTTTACGGCCCTGAGGCCGAACATTCACACTTCCCAGGCCCGGCGTGTCAATCACCACCTCCGAGTGCACCGGCCTAAGGCTCTCGCCTCCTCACAACTTGGTGGATGCCTCGATACCTCGCAGCTGGTCTTTCTCTTTAATCTCCACTCTAAATCAACTTCTCCTTTTTCTTCCCTTTCTTCCTGTTCTTTTTTTTACTTCTTTTTTTCATCCACATCACAACTTCACAAGCTTCAACCAACAACTGCTTTTGCTCTACACCAACAAAAGCATTCATCTCCAAACACCAAGCAGCATTCACCCTCTTGTAAGTGGCTTTTGTCTTCATCATGTTCCCCTTCATCCGCATCATCGACATCATCGACTTCCCCTATGTCAAAACCACTCATCATTGTTATTCTTGTTGTTATTTTCGTCTTCCCCTGCTTTGATGGTTTTGTCTCCTTATTACCTTCATCGTTTTCATTTTTCTTATTATCCTCCTCATCGTCATCTTGGTCTTGTCCTCCTATTATTTTCGTCTCCTATATCATTTTTTATCTCCTTTGATTGTTTCTATCATTCTTCATTACGACAACTCTCTCCTTGTCACTTTGATTGTTTCTATCATTCTTCATTACGACAACTCTCTCCTTGTCACTTTGATTGTTTCTATTATTCTTCGTCGTTACAACTGTCTCTTTTATTACTTTTATCGTTTCTATCGTTCTTTATCGCTATAACTCATGTTGCCCTCTCGTTTGTCATTTTCATTGTTTTTATTCTTCTTCATCACCTTAACTCATATTGCCCTCGACTTTATTACTTTCATCATTTCCATTATTCTTTATCACTGCAACTCTCCATATCTAATGTCTCCTTTATCACTTTTATTATTTCCATCATTCCTCATCACTGCAATTGCCCTCTCCTTTGTAACTTCCATTGTTTCCATCATTTCCATCTCTGCAACTCATCATGCGGTCGCTCTCGCTCGCTCTCGCTCGCTCTCGCTCGCTCGTATTCGTCCACGATGCTGACTATGATAAACAGTGAATAGAAACATGAGCCTTTCTCTTGGTTCTGGCAGTGGTGGTCTCGGAGGTGGAGGTGGGGGGGTGGGCTCAGGCCTGCCTCCTACACCTCCCGGCTACGGTGACGTAGCCGCCTACAGCAGGGCCTTCGAGCGGAAGGTCGGCAGCCTTCTTTCGTTGGCTGCAAGGCCAGCGAACACCACTGCCACTGTTGAAGTGGGAAATGTTCGCCGCTTCCTGGGCGGCTTTTTATCCTTCCTCGAGGAGGCCCGGTCGCGCTTCCCCGACCAGCTGCCCGGGGAGCTGTACGACCAAAGATACATGATAAAGCGGCTCCTGGTGACGATGGCGACGATCCCGCCCGAGGGCGCCGCTGGAAGGAGATTCCGTTTCTTCTCGCCTCCGACCAGAACCAGAGCCCGCGACCTCATCGAATGGCTCACTTCTGTTGTCGACCAGCCGCTGCCGCCTCCTCAACCGACCATACCCGCGATGCCGCCTCCTCCAGTTCCGGCTTCCTCGACCGCATCAAGACCAACCGCCAACAGCTCTCAGCGGAACAGACAGGCCGACGACGTCAAACCGGTCCCTGCCGACCATCCTATCTGGGGTGTCAACCGCATGATGCATGGTATCGCCCAACGAAAGGGAGGAAAGATCCGTGTCTTCAATCCTGCCTACATTGAATTCAAACGGCCCGCCAAGATACTCGGTCACAACGGCTGGGAGGTTGGCCAGTGGGTTCCCGGCCAGCTCAACGCGATGTACCTCGGTGGGCACGGTGAATCCAATGCCGGAATCTCATACACCAAGGATGAGCATGGCAATATCGGACCAGCAGCATCAATCATCATGGCGGAGAAGTACGGCGCGATGGACGTCGATCAAGGCGAAACCATCACGTACTGCGGTACCAACTCGATGGAGACGACACGCGATAGCCCGGCCGACGGCGCGCAGCTCGTCCGCGGAAACAAAGCTCTCATGGTTTCCAAGGAACAGAAGACTCCTGTCCGCGTCTTCCGCAAGGCCAAAAAGGGCAGTCAAAACTCCACCTACGCGCCCAAGGTCGGCCTCCGATACGACGGACTTTACTACGTGACCGGTTACAGCAAGGCCACCAACGACAAGGGCGGAATTTATCACAAATTCACCTTGCAGCGTCACCACCCCCAGAAGCCTCTTGAAGACCTCAGGAACATCCCCAGCAAACAGCAGCGGAGAGACTATGCCAAGATTGACGACGGCTACTAGTCCTGACATCGCTGTTCGACACCACGAATTGAGTTCTTCGGCTACATCAAGAATGGTCTGGATATCAATCACGAGACACGACTTTATAATCGGTGGTTTGGGTTAACTTCTCGGCGGCTATACGGCATACGGCATACAACCTCAGTCGACACATACTCCATACGAAAGCCAGAATACCAACAAGTTTTCGGACGCGGTCTTCTTCCTTTCTTCCTCGGTACTTCATCGTCCATGAATAGCATGAGAATGTTCGCTCTCTGATGGTCCCTTTCAGGCGTCGGTTCGGAAAAGTCACAGATACGTTTTGCTTCTTCTTTCTCTTCAGCGACGCGACCTGTACCTCGACTTCACTATACTTCGGAGGGTCTCAGACACATGATTCTGGTCTTGGGTTTGCAGACACGGTTCCGATCTTTTCCTTGCGCCTCACGGTCTGCTGGTTAAGAGAACCTGACTCTAGTCTCTAGATGGAAGCTTGATGGACATGGACATGGACATGGACATTTCGTTTTCTTCTTCTCTCAACAACGCGACCGACTCCTCAAATTCAACATACTTCAGATGTCATTGGACTCAGGATCTCATTCTTGGAGGTTCAGACATGGTTCCGATCTTTTCCTTGAGCCTTACGGTCTACTGGTCAAGAGAACCTTACTCCGGGTGGAAGATTGATGGGCATGGGTTGTTTTCTTTTCTTTTTTCTTCTTCTTTCAAGGCCAAGGGGGCCATATTGATTCTTTATCGGCATGATCAGGCATGATCCACAGGCAATCGTTTCCATTGAAGGATCGAGCCGCTTATTACTTCACATTCTGGGCCTGGGAAGAGGCTACCGTGGATGGTATCGGCATGGTCAACAGGGTTACTTTTCCATTGAAGGATCGTTTCTAGCTGTGTTTTGGGCGTTTACAAGGGTTTATTTCATGGATTCTGAGTCTGCAGATGGTGGAGGTAATATCGGGGGAGAGCAAGGGGACTTCACCACAGGCAGTGGCATCAGGCAAATCAAATTCGTTATCAATCAAGTCTTGCTTCTATTTCGTGATACTATGACAAGTGAAACATGTGACACCTGTGGAATCTGTAGAATTAATGAGGCCAATGTCTGTTGTTTGCTGGTGCCTCATCTTAGTCCTCACAAAGAACCACCTCTGTTGTAAAACCACAGTCTAGCATCCTCAATACCCATCGCGCCGACCATGAGTATCCTCCCAAACGCGTCAATGTCATCAGCAGCAGCATCCCTAAGAGCCTCCTCAAAGCACTGCTCCGTAATAACAAGGTGCTGTTTTTCCTTCCAAGCAACGGCGAACTCCACTACTGTAGGCGCCTTCCAAAGATGAGCAGACATGGTCCACGACTGGCAAAACATGTATCGTTGTTCACAGCCGTTTGTGAGCGTGTCGACGAGGACACTGTACGCGACAAGGAAGAAACAAGTGAAGAATATAGTCCGGCGGGCTGACTCTTGAAATATCCATTCCTGCCAAAAGTCCTTGGTCGGGCAGGTGGAGTAGTCTTGGGCTGGGCCTGTTGTAGGCTGTGCTTGTTCCCATTTCACGAATGGCAGCAGGGCGAGGATAGTTTGTTCTAGAGAGGAGAGGGTATGTTGAGCGGATGCTCTCATGGAGATGTCGCCGTCGAAGAGGCGGATGATTTGATACAGGAGGATGGCGTGGAGACGGGCTAGGATGTCGAGACGACTCTTGGGCTTTGGGGAGGCGAGGAGCTCGTGGGCTCTGGCTTGGATGGTGCGTAGTATGAATGAGGCGTTGATTGAGTTCTTGGCTATGTAGAGAGCGCAGCAGGCTTGGGCATCTGGCGAACACATGGTCAGATTCTTTCCGTGAACAGTGGACTTGGGTGAGGGTGACATGAGGTGCTCACCTTGCATGTCTATGGGCATGTGAGCGCGATACAGGTAGGGATGGCTCCATGGGGCCTGGTTCTCCATCACCACTATGGTCGGAACCTTCTTAATTTCATCGAGGGAATATTGGAGACGACTGGCTACTAAAGCTTCAAGTGAGCCTGACGGAGCGTCATAAGATGGGACGAGCATCTCGTCTGGCTTGGGCGTGAGGGAAGGAGCGATCAAGGGCCCTTCAAAGAAGGCGTCAGAGGTTATGAGTTCGTCAAAGGCGAGATCGAAATTGACGTCTTCCAGGTTCCCCATGTCCAAAGGTAAAAGATCAGGATTCTGGGACCATGGAATGAGAGAGGCGCCCAAGCCAGCGCCGTCACCGAGGAGGGGAGCGGAAACTTGGGTCGGGCTGCTTAGATGCTGTTGCCGCCGAGACTTTGGGGTTCGCGGGACGAGATCACCAGCATTCCCCTCCGACCTGTTGGTTGCCGGCGGAGCGGAGTAGTCGCAGGCGATATTCCGCCTCGAGCACCGCAAACATGCGGGCTGGCCGTGGTCGCATCTGCGCTTGGCTTTGATGCAAGCTATACACGTCTTCCGCCGAGGAGGTGGGTTGGCCCTCTCGAAAAACGAGTTGGACATGTTGGCTTCGATGGGCGCGTCGGTCTCTCTCAATTATCATTTGATGAGTATCTGAAAACTGGGCTTTCTTTTGAGGTTCGGCGATAGCTTCACTGTCCTCGAGGAAGCTTTCCAGACGAATTGAATGAGCGTCAAAGCACTGAAAGTGAGCGCTGGAGAGGACTCATTGAGGCGCTGTCAGCGCTGCCCAGTAATTATGAGCTTACTTAATCTGGCGGGATTCCGCCAACATTTCCCACCTCATCCTTCATCCTTCCCTCTCTTTGTCTGCGTCCTCATCTGCAAGAAACACCAAAGTACCTATCGTCACAGCCAATCAGTCATGCCAAACATGTGATCAACATAATCATGCGAAGCTGGCGGCGTTCCGTCGTCGATCGCGTGTCTCTGGGAAGGAGCCTGGCGATGAGACCTTCAACGGTGCTGTGAGCTGCGCTGGGGCGACGACCTCAAAAACACATGTTCAACATCTGGGATTCAGATGATCATCTTGTGAGTATACAAGCCTTCGATTCGAGAGGACTCTTCTAATCTGCTTCTGATCAAACAGTCTCATCACAATAGCACCTCTCAATCGAATCTCACAACGTGTCTTCCCTCAGATTTCACTCCGAATCATCAACCTACTCAGCCTCAACCTCATCCACATCCACCCATGCCTCAATACACAATTTTCGTCAGCGGCGCAACAGGCACAGTAGGCGGCTCAGTCGCACGAAACCTCCTCGCAGCCGGCGTCGCCGTCCACGCCCTCGACCGTGACCCAAGCTCTCCCGCCGCCAAAGCTCTTTCCTCCCTCGGCGCGTCTCTCACACTGGGAGGCTACGTCGACGAAGGCGCCCTCGAAAAGGCAATGAGCGGCGTCACGGGGGCCTTTCTAAATCTGATGCCCGACTTCGTCGACCACGACTGGGAACTCAGGACTGCAAAGCGCATCATGGCCGCCGCCAAGGAGGCAGGCGCCACTCACTTTATCTACAGCAGCAGCTTCTCGGTGGATGCTCCCCAGAAGCTCGAGTACTGGGATCCCGAAAGCTTCACTGCTACAGTCCTTCTCTCGAAGCAGGCCATCGAGAATGAGGTTCGGAACGCGGGCTTCGAGCACTGGACCATCCTACGACCGGGAAACTTTACGGCGAATTACATCCTGCCCCTCGCCGCAGTATTCCCTGACCTCGCCAACAAGGGTCGCTTCATCACGGCCTTGAAACCCGAGACGAAGCTGCCGACGGTGGATCCGAACGATATTGGACAATTTGCGTTGGCGGCGTACCGGGATCCTGACAAGTTTCACGCTCAGGAGATCTCGCTTGCGTCGGAGCTGCTTACTGCGGATGAGATTACGGAGAAACTTGCGAGGTTTACGGGGAAGGATATCAAGGCTGTATACCTCTCTAATGAGGAGGTTGAGGCGCAGAAGGGTGGCAATCCGTTCTTGGCTGGACAGTTGGCTATGCGTGATATGGAGCAGTTTGCTGATATTGAGGGGACAAGAAGTTGGGGAGTTGCTTTTGGTACCTTTGACGAATATCTGAAGCGGGAGAAGGATAGAGTCACGGAGACGTATGGACATCTTGCATAGAACTTTGTAGTATGGTTCTCTCACGGGCTTCAAATAAGAGGAACGCAGACAGTATACAAGAACCATGAGTCGTAGACATATCAAACATCATCCAATATTGAACTCCCAAGCCTCCCCATGCCTCTCCCTCCCCCATGTCGCCATCCCCACCCCCAACCCCTCCGTCAACCCAGCATCATACCTCATCCCGCTCTCCGCCCACGCAACCCGCCCCGTCCTCCATGTAACCCACTTCTCCGCGAAAACACCCTCAGGCGCCCTCAAAATCCCAGCAGCAACATTCACCAACCTCTCCCCATTCTCCTGCCTCCTTCCGTCAACGCCAAAATACGCCATCACACTCGCGCCACACGTCCCGCAAAACGACCGCCACACGTTCTCAGACGACTTGAACGTCTTACCCGTCCCGCCGAGCTGCAAATCCTCCGGCACGGAGGGTGTGATGCAGGATTCCGGGATACAAACCCATCCGATGGCGTGAGCGCCCGTTTGCAGACGGCAGTTGTCGCATGCGTCGACACAAGCAGGCCATTTCCGGGCGTCGACGGGGGAAAGCCAGGCTCCGTAGGCTTTATCTTCGAGCATGGATGCCTTGGGGCGGGAGATTGTAAAGGAGACGCCGCCGCAGTGGCATTGGGCGCGGAGGACCTCTTCGCCGTCTACGCCGACTTCTCGCCCGTGTGTCGTTGATGCTGCGGCTTCGGATTCAGCTGTCTTGGGGTTCCAGATCTTTAGTTCGTTTCCATTCACACGCGGAAGCCATTCATATAAGCCCCCGCCGGGCGCCGAAGCTGTGTTGACGTGCGTACGTATGTCCCAGACAGCGGGTACGTCATCCTGATTCGCATCGAAGATGGACGTCGAAATAACCCACTCGTCGTCGTCGACGCCCACGTCTCCGATGTGGCAGCTACACGTACTGCAAAAGTACCGCGTGCTCGAGGCTGTTGCGTGGCGATAGGCCGTGAGAGAGGATGATAGCGAGGACGGCGCGATGAAGTAGGGGGATACGCCGGAGGGGAGGGGGGCGTGGAAGATGCAGAGAGTTCCGTGGGTGTAGCGGCAGATGCTGCAGTGGCAGAGGTGGACTTTGAGGGGGAGGGAGGAGGTGGGTAGGGTGAGGGTGAAGTGGACGGCTTTGCAGTAGCAACGGGCCGTGAGGGTCTTTGTTGCGGGAGGTGACCCGGTGGGTTGGGGTTGGGTTTCACTCATTGCAATGTGAGATATCCATCACCATGTCAAGTGTGAAGGAGTGTTCCGTCAAGTACGATGAAATATAAAGAGGCAATGAGGGGCGGAGCTGGACTTGAGCTACCGGTCTCACTTCCCTTTTGAGCTGAGCGATAAGAATCAACTTTGACATGATTGAAGGGCGTGGTTCAAGTCGAGTTAGCCTCAGATGCGGGGTTCGACCGTCATGAGAACCACACCGGCAATGTTCTCGACTCAAATAATGTGGCGTTGCGATGTCGGACAATTATCCTGTAATTATATTTTATTTCATAAACGGCTAGATGTAGGTAGGTCTAGACAACTGTCCAAGACAAGGGTATCAATTCACGCGACATTCGTGTTAACTTGGTATCACAATTTCATGATGCGCTCTTCCTCGTCTCTTTCTTGAGCGCCTTGTCTTTTGCCTTCTGACGCCACTCCACACCCCAGTACATGATGGCCAGCAATGCCGGGCTGAAGACAATGTAGAGAAGAGCCAAGAGCGTAAAGGCCCAGCCCACGCCAATCCCGTTAATCATGGGGATAATCGCTGCAGTTGCAGCTGCACCAAGCAGACACCTCGTAAAGTTATTCGCCGCCGTCGCAGTCCCGGCTTTGCCTGGATGGATATCGATGATGAGCGTGTTGGTAGTGTTATTAAATCCAATCATGCCGACTCCGAAGAGGAAGAGCAGCACGCATGGGACAGCCACGGGCGCGCGGAGGTGCAGAGCCCAACCCCAGATGAGCAGCAGGATCGAGCTGAGATACAGCAGTGGCAGACCGACTTCGAGGCGGGCTTTCTCAATGGGGAATCCAGTCATGTCTTGCTGACGAGACTTGTCGTAAGGGATCCCCAGACGCTTGCAATGCCGGCGGTAGTTCCAGTTGATCAAAGGCCCTACAAGAAAGGCGGCCACGACTGAGCCGCCAGCCATGGGCAGGTACATGAGGCCGACCTTGAGACTGTCGAAGCCGTAAATCTCCTGGAACTGGGTCGGCATGGAGGAGGCGATGGCGTAAAACCCGGCAAATACGATAGCGCTGAAGCCGAGGAGCAGTCCAAGTTCTCTCTCGAAGAGCAGACGAAGCGACTCGAATGGGTTGATCTTGAACTTGAGAGTTGGTTTGGCAGTGTTTGATGCTCCTGTCGTTTGTCTCGTCACCGGCGCTCCACTTCCCTTTTTGGCTCTGTAATAGTCCTTGATGAGCTGGAAGCCGGTTCGGTAGAGCTTTGGAGGCCGTACCGAGCCATCGTCCACGATCCTCCGGCAAGTCTCTGGAAAGAAGAGGAGAAGGATGATGAAGAAGACGCCGGCCAAGATGGTAAGAAACCAAAAGATGGACCTCCATCCTAGATATTGTGCCAGAACACCGCCGAGAACTGGGCCGAGTGCTGGTGCCAGAACGATGGGAACAACAGTAAGGCCAACGTACTGCCCCCTCTCAGCCGATGTAATGCTGTCTGCCACTACAGCTGAAGCCAAAGCGACGGTGCTGCTGGAGCCTGCAGACTGGATGCAGCGAACGATGAGCAAAGAAGCGAAGTTCTGCGAGAGTGCAAGGCCAATGTTGGCCGCGATGTAGACGACAAAACAAATGACATAGGCAGGGCGTCTGCCGCTCTGATCAGCCAATGAGCCGATGAACATGGGCACGATTCCCTGAAAGATCATGTAAGTCGTCAGGGTAAGATTCATGTCCGAGTCGGAGACGTTGAACTCGTTGGCGAGGACAGTCAACGCCGGAAGGTAGATTTGCGCGGTGAAGGGCGAAAAGAAGGCAGCCAGAGCGGCTCCTAGCACGATGAAGCGCTTCTCCCATGTCGTATATACTGTGTATGGTGGAGGTTGTTGCTCCTCTGGTGGTGCAGCTGCTTCCTCGTCTACTATTGTCGTCTTGGTAGAGTCGGCTGGTGGCGCCGACATGTCTGAAGATGTAGGACTCGTTGGTCGAGACACGGTGGGCGATGATGTTGGATCTCAGTCTTATCCAGCCTTGCCACAGAGCCTGGCGGTGAGTAGAAGGCAATAAGAGGAACGCCAGGCATGGGGCAATTGTATTGATATAGACATGCTATTGCCGAGATCAGGACTTATGATGAAAAAGTCAGTCTGCGGCTAGATACTTGGCTAGGCAGTCATTGGAGGCATAATCCATAATCGGGCACTTTGGGGGCATTTGGGGGCATCGGGGGCGCAGATGTAATCCATCACCGCTGGTCCGTTGGAACTAATACGACATCGTTGTCGGAATGCATAGTCGGTGCCGAGTCGGCGTGTCTCATCGCACACTGGAGTTGCGACAGTATCAGGCTAGCGGAGAAAAGGCTTCGGTATCTTGCTGTCTTAGTCAACTTGTGCCCCGTGGGTCATTTCTAACCCAAGTAGAAGAAGCATTAGATCCCGGCGATAATCACATTACCGCGTGACTTCTCCATCGCGGACCTCGACCGAAGCGCTCGAGCTGACTGCTGACCGGCCCGCTCTCGGCAAGGCATCCCATCATGGTCATCTCGTTTATCGACGGTTGTAGAGGGGAGAAAGGGTCCGGCCATAAGAACTTATCCACGGTTGTAGAGCAAGTAGAAGCTATCGTAGGGTTTTGGTGGGCGAGTTCAAATGTCGAGGTGAAGTCGAAGGTTTAGAGTTACAATTGAACTTACACGGAATGCCAAGAGGAAGGACGGAGCCAGGGAGGAAAGACGGGACCTCCGGGATGGAGCGGACCGTCATCGGCTAAACTCGACACTGTACGTACACACGGTACGGATTACCTAAGGTACGGCCCCGCCGCCGATTGGGAAGGCGGTGACGTGTTTTCTTGGAGAAGCCACCTGGAGGGTTGGAGGTACTTTCGTACCGAGGGAGCTCCAGCATGAAGTGTCCACTGTCCAGAGCTCCATTAGGCGTCAGGCAGTACCTTACCTTGGACCAAGAGACCCTGCATTCACTCAAGGGACGCGCTTTCAACGTCTACTCTCTTAATTGCTCCAGTCTCGACAATTACTCTACCTGAATTCAACAACAGCACTCCGTTACACATCAGTCTAGCATGGTAGGTTACCTCTCAGACTCAATCCCAGCCTTAAATCCTGGACGCGCCATACTAACAAGCTGCAGAACGTCCAGTACAACTCGGCCCTGCGCCAGAGCAAGGCCATACGCAACGACCTCGAGAAGCTTTCCACCTCAGCTGCGCAACCAGCTGCCCTGACCCCAGCCGAAATTGGCAACGTCTCCGCCTCCCTCGCCTCCTTTTCCAAGACCGTCGACGAATACAACCAACTAGCCCGCCAGGAGCTCGTACCTAAGAAACAAGAAGAAGCCTACGAGCGGGTGAAACGGTTCCGCGATGACCTCTCCGATTTCAGATCACAGGTCGACTCCCTCAAGAAGGCTCGCGAAGAAGCCGCCCACAGCAACAATCGAGGCGAGCTGTTAGGCCGTCGAGCTTATGTTACTGCTACCCCCGAGAACCCTTACGCCAACGTCAACAAGTCATCACAGTTCCACAGCCGAGGAGCATCGACAGGCAAGGCGGGCGGCGGTGGACTGAGCATGGGCGGGAACGATGTCACAAGGGAACAACACGCCCTACGAGAGCAGAACTTCTTCGCTAGCACCAACTCGGCCTTGGACGAATACATTGCTCGAGGACAAGCGGTACTAGGCGACCTGGGAACACAGCGTGAGATGCTCAAAAACACCCAGAAGAGGCTCTACTCCGTCGGCAATACGCTGGGCATTTCTGGCGACACCATTCGCATGATTGAGCGCCGCGCCAAGGAAGACAAGTGGATCTTCTGGGCCGGTGTCATCATCTTCTTCCTCTTCTGCTGGGCGTGCATACACTTTTTACGGTAGATGCACATCAGGATGGGGTTGCGCCGCCAGAGACGAGAAAACGAAGTTTGGGAAACAATCAGGGCAAAAGGCGTTTGGAGTCGGCGGGGCTGCAGCTTATGCGCCGTGCAAACTTTTGGTCATCATGGAGCTCCCTGTACAACAAGCGACGATCGACTTTTGTTTTTGACCTCTTTTTTTTATCTTTTTTTTTCTTCTTTTTTTTTATTCAGTGCCCACAAGAGCAATGGTGAAAAGGACCGTTTCGGTCGTCTCGATCTCTACCACCTTGGTCTCGGGCAGCACGTGGTTGCTGGTGCTGATGTGGCCCCCAAACTTGGTCTCCCAGTTCTCCACGTCCCATTCGAGGCCCTTGGTGGTGATGTAGCTGGTCCCGCCGATTGGGATGATGCCGATGTGCTTACCAAAAACGTCCTCGCCGTCTTCGCGGACCCAGATGCTGTGGTGGCCGGGCTTGAGGAGGAAGGTGAGGCTCTGGCCGGAGACGAGGTACAGCTTGCCCTGGGCATAGTCCGGGCCCGGCTGGAAGAGGTACAGATGGTGAACCTGGCTGAGTCCCTGGTCGACGCGACCTCCCAGTCCCCCGAGAGCCACGATGTCGGTTTTGGGGCCGTGGTTTGATCGGATCCATGAGACGGCCTTGGCAAAATCTGTTGAGTACTGATCGGGATCATGTATGACTTGCGTGGGCTTCTCTAGCGTTGTGTAGTAGTCCTTAACGGAGGGGAGGAGCGAGTCCAAATCCCCGATGATGACGTCGAGGTCATTCTGTATGAGTCAGATAGGGCCGTCGAGATGGCAAGGGAGCCAAAAACTCACGTATGGAGGATGGGAATGAGCTTGAGCTGCTTTGTTCAGATCGTGTAGCCTGTTTGCTCCGCCATCTGCAGCAACTCGCGTGAGAGCTTCACGGGGTGTTAGCAGTGGCTTGGACCAGACGAATGCGACAAGCTCGTACCATTTGCCCAGAGTGAGTCAAAGACTGGTGTCTGCTTCACAGGCTGGTTGAGCACGATGAGCGAAAAGTCGACACTGCTAGGTTGTTCTGGCTTCTTGTCGCGGAGGATGCCTATCGGTCGCCACTCGAAAGTTGGCGACATTCTGAAGAGCCTCTCTATCTTAGCACGAAGCCACTCCAGCCAGATAGCCAGAAAGTCAAAACAAAAATGTCTCTAAATACAAGTGGCCTATGGAAACCCCAACAAGTCAGTTCAAAGGAAGTGCAGACGTGCCAGACTTTGACCTGATGCTGCTCGAGTGACACAGTTGAGAATTTGAGGGGAATAACAATGTATCAATAACTTGCAACATGTGCTTTATCCAAGGTTGTCCATGATGCGTTCCTTAGGTATTACGCAGGCAGTCATCATTGTCACCGGCCCAAAATGGAATATCTCGCAGAAAGTGGTGCACGGCATCAGCAGCCAATGAAGCGCCGAATCTCCCAGATTTTAATTGGATTTTTTTTGAACCGTCCGATCGGCCGGACCTTGCAGACCGCATCGGACGGGGGCGTGGGCGGGCGTGACACTGTGGCAGGCGTCGACAGCGCGCAATCGAGCGATAATGCGCCGCTAAAACCCCGGCAGAACCCGCCAATTCGAAGCTTCAATTTTCTTTTCCACCCCGGGATTACCAACCAGCAACAATTGGAAAGCTCCCAAAGCTGCCCACCACCACCACCAACCTGCGCCCTCCGCCCATCTCTCTAATTCCCCTTTGTCGTTTGTCTTTTTGCCATTTCCCCACGTCCTCTTTTTTCCTTTTGGTTCAGTCTCTTACAGACACTACATACACACAATGTATCGCAGCGGCATGCGTTCGGCGCCCCGCGCTCTGAGCGCCGCCCGACAGTCGCCAATTCGCGCAGCTCCCAGACGATTCGCCTCAACAGCACCCGCCGACAAGCCCAGGACGTGGAAGGGCACGGCTGTGAGATGGGGTCTCGCCGCTGGTGCCCTGTACTGGTACAACACGAGTCCGGTCTTTGCCGAGGAGCCCATCCGTACGTCTCTCCCGCCGATAGAGATGCTTCAAGGGGAATACGTCTATCTAACTAATGTTTACCAACAGCCCGAACGATCGCCGCCCCGTCCCAATTCTCCGAGTCCGACCTCACCACCGTCGACGCCATTGTCGAAGAGAAGCGCAAGCGAGCCATCGTAAAGGCCGAGGAGGCCAAGCCCGCCGCCGCCGCCCCCCCCGTACCGACAGAGGCCAGCGAGCAGACCAGGGCGGCGCTCGAGGGTGAGGGCGCCGAGGGAAGCTCGGCACCCGCCCCCGGATCCCCCGAGGCATTGGAGGCCGAGGCCGATCAGCAGGGTGCCTTCAACCCCGAGACGGGCGAGATCAACTGGGACTGCCCGTGCCTGGGCGGCATGGCCGACGGCCCCTGTGGCGAGGAGTTCAAGGCTGCGTTTAGCTGCTTCGTGTACTCCAAGGAGGAGCCCAAGGGCATGGACTGCATTGAAAAGTTCCAGTATGTTTGCGGATACGACGGGATGAGGTTGTGGGGAGAAGATATGCTAACTGGAATTGCAGGGGAATGCAGACGTGCTTCAGGAAATACCCCGAAGTCTACGGCGACGAGCTGGCCGACGACGAAGACGCCGATGAGGCCGATGCCGCGCCCGCACTTGACGCCAACGCCGATGCCACGGTTGCGCCACCTACCAAGGCCATTGAGGAGAAGAAGGTGGACAACAAGGAGATCAAGAAGGAGACCAAGGCCGACACCCCGGCGCCGGCCCCCAGAGCTGAGATCAAGGCCGAATCAAAGGTGGAGGAGAAGAAGCCCGCGCCGGTCGAGAAGCAGGAGAAGCCCAAGGCCCCGGCGGTGCCCTCGCCTGAGCCTGTTGACCTTACTCAGCCCAACAACAAGGCCGTCGATGCTACTGCGGCGAACAACATTTAAACGACAAGAGATGTTGCTTTCTGTACCAATTTTACACACAAGTGGCCATCGGGAGGACTGTAGAGTGAAGGAGAAAGAGAAGGAGCAAACGCTTTAGAGCAAAGATGTAGCTGCGGCTGCGACTGCGGAGCGAGGCTAATGAAACCATGACGGGGGAAACATCAGGCATATTTCATGTACCATAATCGTGTACACAGTGTACCAGTATGGAAGCAAAAAAAAGACCAATAGACATACACTTCTCTGAGGGACTCCCCAGTCATTTCTCTTGTTTATTTTGACCCTTTTGTATCGATAGTGCAGATGGAATGCCTAGCTTCGAAATGTCAAGCTACCAAAACATGACTCTATAGAGCCCCATCAGCATAAATAACATCACGAAATGCATCAATGACAGCACATCTACGGATACCTATCTTACTCGGCCTAGGTAGGTAGGACCCATCAACCCCATCCGAGGATGCCCCGGCGCATGATATTGTTCCTGGCCAACATTTGTGACGGCAGGACCCGACCTTTTCCCCCCGGTGGCAGGTACGGAGTATAGAGGTACCCAGGCACGTGCAGTGTAGTTATAGTGGATTTTGATTGGATCGCCGATCAACTTGTCCCAAGCTCCCGAGCCGCATACGTCATACGTCATTGGTCTCTCCGGGCCACTACGCGCCAACCAAGATCAAGGAAAGCGCTCGCGGAGGTGCGCCATCCGCCCTGACGGACCATTCCCTCCCATCCCATCCCATCCATCCATCATCCTCAGGTTTTTCTTCCGACTTCTTCCCTTTTTATCCTCACTTCACACGACTGCATCCTCTTAAAAGGAACAACCTACCCGTTCATCCATCCCGCGCGTCATCCTGTCGATCTGCCACACACCTTTTTTTACACCTCTCACACACACTGCATCTCTCCCTCCCTCTTTGATACCCCCAAACACCTCAAAGCTCTCTCTCAAAGCTTCTCTTCCAACCACAGCTCCCATCTCTCACAAGTAAGTAAACAGAGTTGCGTCATACTCGACGTTGCGCATGCGATGCTGACAACCCTCTCTCAGTGGCTTCCTACGCAGACATGGCCGCCAAGGGCCCCAAGCAGACTCCCGAGGAGGTACGTTTCTTCTTCTTCCTCTCCCTGATCGCGTGATCTCACCATCTTCACCTCGCCTTCCTCTCCTCCGTTTAGTAATCGCTAACAATCCTCTCCCCATCCAGGCCGCCGCTCCCCCTCCCCCCGAAATCTCAGTCGACTCCACCGCCTCCACCTCCTCCCTCGTCGACGTCGACATGCCGAGCGTGCACACCGTCCCCAACGACTTCCTCGAGCAGGAGATCCAGACAGACACCCAAGCCGACCGCGTCGAGCGCGAAGAAAAGGCCCGCGCCGAGGCCGACCTCGCCAAGAAGAAGGCCGCCTCCAAGGCCCGTAAGGCCGACTCGTGGCTCAAGCGCCAGTTTTCTTCTCTGTCCGACGGCAGCGCCAGCGCCCTCGTCGTCTCCAACCTCGTCGGTGTCGTCGGCCTCAGCGCCTTCCTCGGATACAAGGCTTGGGGTCTGTACGAGCGCGGCCGTCTGTCGTGGCAGAGCGTCGGCTTGGGATTGGGCATCCTTGGTGTTGTTGGCCTGGGTGAGGGTATCTTTGGAAGGTGAGCTTTCCCCTTTCGTCTCTAGTGTTTACAAAGTACCTACACGAACCCATACTGACTATTCCTTTCCTGCAGCTACCTGTACAAGACCAAAGGCAAGAAATAAAGAGACAAGCGCGCGCCGGGGACGACGGCGGCTTTGAATTTCTTTTTCCTTCTACTACCTAGCTTGGGAACTAATCTTCTCTATTTGGGCATGTTTGCACGGATGCTGGCTTGTTTGGCGTGTAATGAATGGCGTCTTGACGAACAACGACGTCGGATAACGGCTCTTGGCTGTAATGTATGTACTGGGCGTTCGGGGCGAATTATGGAAATCCACACACACAATCTCCTCCAAAACACATGTTGCTCTCTCCATACAATGATTGAACAAATAACCTTGAAAGCTGATTGTAGGTGACCTCACGACACACCGCGGCACACCTCGATTCCCAACACAAAATTCAGTCTGATACCTAGGGTATACCACACCACTGGTAATATCAACAATAAATATTGAATATACTAAGAAAAGGAGAACGATCGTCCGTCCGCCCGATCTACTACTTCCGCCTCCGGCTAACCTCCACATAAGGTAATTTATTGGTATGGGTGGTGATCGTAGAATCGTACAGCAAAAAAAAGAAAGAAGAAAAAAGAGACGAAGAAAAGACAGAAAGGTAGGTTTCGCCCAAAGCGCAACATCCCCCCCATGTCGCTATGCCGTTTGGTTGCTAACTCCTTCAACCCCGTTTGTAGAACCCTTACAGACCGTAAAAAACGCCCCATTCGCAACTTGTCTTGCTGATCCAGCCCCCTAAGCCTTTCGAGTTCAACACCTTTGAAGCCAACACAATACGCTTTCGCCCTTTGACCAGCCTAGCCTTGCCTTTAGCCGTTGCCCGCTTTGCCCACACACACACACACACACACACACACACACACACACGCATACGATAAGCCTTTCTTACATCGATCGACCGAAAACGCCGCTGCTCGACCCCCCGAATCCCACATTTCCTCCTCTTGCGCCTGCTAGTCCAACACCACACATTGGGAAGGAGGGCGCTACGTGTTGCGGCTGTTGTTGTGCAACTCTCTAAGACGCTTGACCCAGTGCTTGCGTAGCGCCGGCGACATCTTGCAAAAGATCATGGCCTTGTTATCGTCCGCGAGAGCCTTTTCAGCAATCTTAAGCTGGAGGTCCATATCCTCGTCGGAGAAGTCACGGAAGAAGATGTCAATCGCCTGCTCGGGCCATCGTGGTGGGCTCCGGCCGCGGAGAGCGTCGGTGATCTTGATCAGGCCGTCCTCCATCAGCTGCTTGCCGGCAGAGACCATGGACGCCGTCGTCGCGTCGTTGCTGTGGTTGTGGCTGTGGCTGTTTGATGCGCCTGCCGCTGATGCCTGCGCGGGGTTCGTGTAGCCCGAGGTACGTCGGCGCTTTTCTGCTGGTTGCGCCGGCGGTCCCATGGGGGCTGTCGGGGCCTTGCCGCCGGTGTCGGATGTCGATACTTGCTGGGGAAATCTCTTACGTCCTGTGGCAGTTTCCTCCGGGGGCGTCAAAGCGCTCGTGCCTGCGATATGCGTCCTAGGCGGAATCGCGGTAGAGGTGGGTCGTTGCTGTGGTTGCTGTGGTTGCTGGTGTTGCTGTATCTGTTGCTGTTGTTGTTGCTGCTGCTGGGGCTGCTGGGGCTGCTGCTGTTGGGGTATCATGGGTTGTTGGACTTGTGCTACGGGAGACTGGCTCACGGAGCCGCGAGGCTGTACCTGGTGGTTAATGCCCGTTTGCGAAGAGGTTCCGTAAGGCGGCTCAACCTGAAGATCGAGGACTGCGGTGCCCGGCATATCCGGATCTTCAGACCCTTGGATTACATCTGGGCCCTTTCGCTTCGGCTTCATGATACGTTTAGGAGCACCTCCGGAACCGACGACGTCAGGATACAGAATCTCCATGAACTGCTCATGATCGAACGGCCGACCACGCAACGCGCGCGATAACGGCTCTTTCTGCGGAGAAGGGGTCAGCGACAAGTCCGATACGACACGATCATAAACACAGGGGGCAGGTGGATTGCGCGCGCGCGTGTCAACTCACCTCGATATGCGCCTTCCAGGCCTCCTCGGAAGCGGTGACGGTACGGGTGGTCGGGTTGTAGAGGAACTCGGGGTCCTCGCGAAGGCCACGCCAGAGACGAAATTTCTTGCGCGCATTATCCGACTTGTTGACGAGATGGCTCTTTGTCGGATATGCGCCGTGTTTCTCGCGAAGAGCGGTGGCGGCGCGGTCCCAGGCGTCGGTCTTGAAGGAGTGATTCTCGCGCAAGCCTAGCTGGACCGAGTCGCAAAGGGATCGGAAGAAGGTGGCCTCGTAGGCGGGCGTCCAGCTGAAGCGCGGTGCACGCTTGTCGCGGTCTCCGCCGGCGCTGCCGGGTGGGCCATCCGGGCCGCCGAACTCATCGTCTGACATTGAGACCTTTTTTCGACGAGAGCAGACGGAACGGAAGGGAGGGAGGAAGACGGAGGAGGCGGAGGGATAGCAGTGGCCGAGCAGGACGGAGGAGGATAAGGGTATCCCCCAAACGTCGAATGGGGGGGGGGGGGGGGGGGGGGGCAGCGGACAGTTGGGGACAGATGGATGCTCGCCGGGCTGGAGGTGGAGGTGGTGGTGGTTATGATGGTTTAGTGGCGGCAATAAGGGCGTTGTGCGGTAATGTCTTGGACCCCTACTTTTTCGTACGGAAGTCGCGATCCAATATGGGCCGGGTTCGGAGATGGAACGGGCAGCAGGGCCGTGATGTTTGGATCTGGACGGTGGCGACGGGAGGGGAGCGGCAAAAAAAAAAAAAAAAAAAAAAAAAAGTAAGAGGGCGCGCGCAAATGCCGAGCGAGTCTTTTCCCGTTGATGAATGGATGGATTGGGGGGCGTGTAGTGCGATACGGTGCGGTACGGTGCGGGCAGGTTTGGTTTGGTTGGGTGAGAGGTGTGGGCGTGTGACCACGCAGACGTAGGCTCGTCGAGTTTGCGTTGCACGGGAAGCGAACGTTGCGCGTGGGGAAGGAACCAAGACGACGGGCGAGCCTTTCTATCCGTATGAGCTCTCTGCTCTCTGCTCTCTGCTCTCTGCTCTCTGCTCTCTGCTCTGTCTGCAGTAAGGTAGGTATCCGTACGGAGTATCCGTACGGAGTAACCGTACAGCGTGGGCGGCGGTGGGTTCCAGTTTGTTACGTGCGTTGGGACGTGGGAAGAGACTTGGAGAGCGAGTCGCGGAGCCTGGGCGTGGAGAGGCGGGTGCGCTCACCTCTTTGCGGTAGGTAAATCACGAGGCTGGCGGCTGGGAGCTGAACCGTGAACACTGAACCCGGAGACTGAACCTATCCGTAGGACTGACTATCCGCAGACGGTACGGATAGAGGAACAGTACAACAGAGAAGGGGGGGGGAGGAAAGGTGAGGCGGGGCATCGGTGATAGTAAGTGACTTGATTGATTGGGAGCGAGTCGGGCGCAAAGTCACGTTCTCCTCTCGCAGACTGCAGGCAGACAGATCTGGTGGTGGTGGTGACGGGAAGCGACGAGAGTCCCCTCGGTATTGGACCGGACCAGACTCATCCCTTTGCGCTAGTCTAATTGGGGATAAGTCGTGGTGGTTATGCTCGGAGCGACGGAGTCGGGGTCCAGACAGTACGTACCTAAAGTACTTCGTACCTTAGCTGCGGTCCAGACGGGCAGTCAGGAGGTCCAGACAGATCCAGACAGGTGCCCACGGGTGGTTCCTCACAAAAGGAGACGCGGTTCCCAATTGGCTGCCGATCTTCCGTTCCCGTGCCAGCCGGCCTTTAGCCTTCAGCTGCTGCACGGGCCAGAGAACAGATCACGTGGGGTCACGAGTCTTCCCATTTCAGGCCCCCGGTCAGCACGTGTTTAGTCATCCTGCTCGTCTTGGCGTGGCGTTCTTCTCTTCTCTTCTTTCAGCCTTGGTACTAAGGCAGAAGCATAAGGCACAAACTTCTTCTCTTCTTCCCCCTGCTGCAAGCCACCTCCACGCCTTCATCCGGCTTAGCAGAAACACCAAGACTTCTTCGCAGGTGATCCTCCAAGCTTGTCTAATGGAGTCGCCGTGTCTGTTCTTCTTGTGTGTTTCCCCTCTGGAAGCAGCTCTATCTGGACATACTTTGCGCCTTAATGTGGGCGTCCTGCAAGCCCGTTTCTTCGCTCCTCACTCCCTCCCACTTTATTCAGCCAACATATGCAAGATCAAGCTTTCGTATGCCTACGCTCCCCTGACCACAACCACAATGGATCGCAAACCCCGAGATGGTCTACAATGAAATTAGATTTTCGACTCGTTGGTTCAAGGTTGTTCGAACTCCTCAACCCAGGCGCTGACCTCATCGCGAGCGTGCCGTCATCACATTGCATACCAACACATCGCCATCTTTGTTATCATCTCCGCCTCACATGTTCCTCCCTTCTTCAGACCTGTCCTGAGATCCTCGGGCTGAGAAGGGCGCACCCATCGCTATTCCCGAACACGAAAGATGGTGTAAGCGAATATGGTGGCGCCGGGCGACGGCGAACAATCCGTGTGTGCTGCGAGTTGCTGACTCTAAACCACCCGACCTCTCGACACCTTCTATATACCGGTGATTACTCAAACTTACTCACACTGCCAAGGTCGCCAAGTTCGCCAAGGACGGTGTCCGAATCGCCCGTGTGCAGACTTTTCCAACGTTGTTGGCATCCAACGCAGAGATTGCCAATTGGGCCGTTCATACGCATTCCATACCTGGCAATTTACTCTCGCAACTACCGCACTGCACGCCCATAGTCATTAACTATCGCCAAACCATCTTTACGCCGAGCCTAAACCCGAGCAGAAAACAGCAACCTTTTCTAGTCCAAGGTATCTACGGATACTACTACAATGCTGCTTTTTAGGTTGACTAATTGCTTCCTCCGACATGACAACTTTCTTCCATGTCTCCCGCGGGGCCTGCGCCGGTTCAGATGATGGGCATTAGAGCAGTCCCCTCTCGACTCACGCACTCACAGCAGCAGACAGATTATAGTTGATCTCATCTTTCCTACCGGCCGCAGGGTCCCATTTTCTCGCAAGTTGACGGCCTAGCTCACGCTCAAGTTTACCTGTCTTGCCCTATGGCCGTCATGGCATTTCTGGCTTTCACCGCGTTGTACGGATTCGGCGCATAGCAAATACCTTTATAGGACGGATGCACATGAAATGCTGCCAGGATGGGATCTTTCCTCCTCCTCCTCCTCCTCCTCCTCCTCGTAAGCTCACCTCTTCACACTTCGGTCTCGGGGGTCCATCTGATAAGGTCCCTGAGGATACGAGGCGATGATCTGCCTGGCTGCAACGTCGAATATATCAGGCGAGGTGCGTCAGCCGTCGTCGCAAAAGATGAAGTGGAAACGGATCTGCTTGATGCTCAGCGCAAGCAAGGCGTCACATTCGTTTCTCTGCGGGACAAACAGTATTGCAAATCGTGCAACGAGGCCTCATGGCCTGCGACACCGACACCTCGCCTTTCGGGGCTACTCAGGTCGACTTACTCTCTCATAAGGTCTTCAGCTCAAGCCATGTCCTTGTTGGGATGGTGGTGGATGGATGATGTATGGACTATGGATGGATGGATGGATGGATGGATGGATGGACGTCGGCGTCGAACGCTCTCTCTCTCTCTCACCAGGCCGCCATACTAACAATAACATGCCAATGATACGCTACTCCGTACGAGTACTTCCATCTGCACCTGGATGTTCTTTGCAACCTTGGTGAAGCGCTACGCTACTTTACCGCTACTTCGTACCCTACGGATCCCACGCTACGCCCGGGGCGCTGTGGCACATGTGCCGCTCGGAGTTTTACTGCTGGGATCCCGCCGCACAACTCTGTCTCAGAATCTTCAGTGGACCGTTTCAGGCCCTGTCAGCCTGTCCACTCACTCGACAGAAAGTCTGGACTCAACGACCATCCACGAGGACCCCCAGCAGACAAGGAACTCAGGGAGGACTCCTCAACTCTCGAGACTCGAGAGGGGGCAACTGGGGCTTCTCCGAGTCCACACCCATCATCGAATCGTTGCCTTCTCCTGCAGTCAGTCTCTTTGCCTGGCAAGCCTGGCAGCATCAACAGCCGCCAACAGAACTTGGTCTGGCCTGGACAACTCTGGCCACCATCGACCGATTGGGTCTCGTTGTCTCCGTTATCTCTCGCTGACTCCAACCCGGACCACGCGTTGATCAGAAACCACGTTGGGCGTGCCGTTTACCCGTGGATACGTCAGCGACCTTGCCGATATTGCCCTGTCTTTTCGCCAGCCTTTCCAAAGATCCCAAACCCCAAACCGACTTCTCCTGAACTAGTCATCGCATGGCCAAGGGGTTGTTTCCTCGCGGAGACCATGGTCAGAAAGAAACTAGAATCCAATCAAGGGAGGTGAGGCCTAGTCGAACAGGAGCTCGTTCCAAGCTATGCGGCGGGAGGCGGCCCCGTCAGTCAGCTGTCTAGATCTGTCTGTCTGTCTGTCTGTCTGTCTGTCTGCCACAACGCGCACGCGAGAACGATGGGCTAATACGGTCTACCTGACGGTCTGACTGTGACTGAGCCTGTGCCTGCCTATCCCCGGGGCGTGTCCGAGGTCCGCAAACAATGACAGTTTTGGCTTCAGCAATGGCACTTGTTTCTCCTTCGTCCGATAGGAGGCCCTTCGACCTAATTATGTTCGGTATTCCTCTTCCGCAACACCCAAAGCTTAGCCACGCTAAGCAGGCCGCAACATGGAGGCCGTGGGACCAGATCGCCCTTGGCAAAAAGTCTTGCTCTGCCCAGCAGTCACATTGCAGACACATCGCTACTGCGCCAAGCGCCGCGAGGCTTAGCTAGCGACGGGAGAGCAACCATGGGGATCGCTGAAACGCCAAGCGGAAACAACTGCGAACGCTGACTTACAAGGAGGGGTCCAATGACGAGATTAATCCGGGATACACTCCTCGTCCTTCTTTCGAATGCACCCTCGAATGCTCGCTCACATCCTTCGCCGCGCTCGATCCCCCCTCCCCCTGCCAGACCCCCTTGATGTTGGATCCAAGAGGGGATGATGCTGTTTTCTTCATGTCGGTCAAAGAAAACTCCCTCTCATTTTTTGCCTTTCGTTTCCAACCGACTAGGGCTAGACAGCCGGTTCGTTCTCGAGAGCGTGGAAGGGTTACCTGTTCGACGCTTGGGGCCAAGAATAGCAGCATCCAGTCCACAGTCCATAGCCCATACGGACCATGCTTGCTTGACCTTACTGCTTTCTCTCTCGCCCATCGTCGGATATTCGCCATCCTCTTTGTCAGTGTTTTGTCTGATGAAGAAACCGCCCCAAGTCGACAGCTTGCCGGCATCCAGCATTCAGTATCCAACTTGATAATTGGAATAAGGCCTGTGGGGAGCATGCGTGGGCCGCACATCTACCTGCTACGTCGTCTAAATGCTTAGCCACGCTTACTTGACCTAGACTTCTGGATCAACGGAAGCCAAGTTCGGCTCACCGTCGCCGTCCAGTGGAGACTGGAGAAGGGGTGACGAGCAACTTGTCTGGCCATCTGCACCAGGACTGGTCTAAATGCAACGGCCCGGCTAGCTGGTCCCGAGAACATCGCCCGAGGACTAGCATCCGCTTGGCTGCGGCAAGCTTGTGTCTTTCTCGCAGTAGCCCACGGCACTTAAGCCTTGTAGCAGAGAGAGTGTCGGCGCTAGGGGGAGATCTGACAGCGCCCTCGTCTTACCGTTTTTACTTCTCTTCGCCGCCGGGCGCCAAACGTACATGTGCAGACTGAGGTGGTGGTGGTGGTGGTGTTGCTACTCCCTCCTGTAGCCTGTCCTATCTGTTGGTTATTGGAAAGGAGGACCGGGATCATATCGCATTGTCAACCTGCCAAATCAACCACGCTTAAATGGTTCGAAATAAGCTAATTGAGACCTCAGATCAACGGCTCGCCAGCTTCCATGGCCCCATGAGACTTTACATCCGAAGCACGATATCTCTTGGCTCTCACTCAGACCTACCTCAACGGGCTTGCGCATAGTTGCGAACAGAAAGCGAGCATGGGAAAGGCCAGAGCCGCCACACAGAAAGAGAGAGAGAGAGAGATGCACACCATCCACGTCCACACCCACACACACACACACACAACTCTCAACATCCCCCTTGCCCCTTCCTCCCCTGCGCTAGCCTCCCGGCACCGATCGACCGGTATCCCTGCTCTGGATCACGGCCTGGTCGACTGTGGGGTAAGGGGAGACTCCCCTGCTTGTGACCGATCTTCTCCTCGACGTATTCGCAGAATTCCAAACATGCTACCAAGATCCACCTCGTTGCCGCAACTCATGTCTTGGGTCCTGGCTGACGGGAGGGAACCCCGATCCCAGGTGGAAGCGCACACGCCCTCCCCTCGTCCTCCTCGTCCTCCTCCTTCAGGCTTCGCCCTTCTCCTCGCCTTCGCTCTCAGTCAGGACTCTGCAGTGGTTCGACCGGTTCGGCGCCAGATCCGTCCATCACAGGGTTGGCCCGGCTTGACATGGACGCGCACGCCCCCTTGCTGAGCGGGACAATCTGTGACCAGGGCATCACAACTTGAGACTTGGCTCGCCTGGAGCCTCCAAGCAACGAGCGCACGACGTCGTCGTCCCATTTTTTGCAACATGTATAATCCTCGCTTCCTGAGCCGGCCCAGTCGTCATCTCTTGACTTTCCTACTTTGAACATTAACTCGGCCTTGTCCACCACCTTCTTCTTCTCCTTTTCCGACCCGGGTTACTCTTCTCTTCTTGGCCATCCTCTATTCCTTTCCCCCCACCCCCCCCACCGTCACCAGTTCCGTTCATTCACGACGACTCTTGTTTAATTCTCTTTTTACACATTGAGGGCTCCCTGGTGACAGCTCCTCGTCCTTCTCATTAACAAGCAAAAGAGCCGCCTGGTGTGGCCTGTTTTCTACCCTTTGTTCCTAGAGTTGTCTACCTGGTGACGGACGGTTTTTTTTTTTTTACATTACAAACATCATGGAGTCAACTTCATTGCGGTCGCTGGTCCTTTACGGCCTCCTGTCGACCTTTGCCGACGCCTCCCCGGTCGAGAAGCGCGCGAATATTCAAAAGCGAGGACACTTCCTCGTCCCCAGAGTGCCCAACGAGAACTTCGCCGGTCACAATGGTCCGAGACAGCTGATGAAGGCGTACCGCAAGTTCAGCATGCCCATCCCGCAGGGCCTGCAGGACGCCATGGACGCCATGGCCGCCCAGAACCCTGAGCCCGTCAAGGCCGAGAGTGTCAAGTCCGAGGGCTTCAAGTCTCTCGCCGCCGGCGCCACGAACCAGACCGCCGCCGCTGGACAACCCGGAACCGGTCTCGTCACCGCCACCCCGATCCGCAACGACGTCGAGTACGTTTCGCCCATCAAGATTGGTGGCCAGGAGGTCAACGTCGACTTCGACAGTGGTTCTTCCGACCTGTGGGTCTTCACCTCCATGCTCGACGCCACATCCCAGACCGGTCACCAGCTGTACGACCCTACCAAGAGCACGAACGCCAAGATGCTTTCTGGCCAGCAGTTCTCCATCAGATACGGTGATGGCTCCGGTGCTCAGGGTGTCGTCGGAACTGACGTCGTCGACATTGGCGGCGCTGTCGTTCAGGAGCAGGCAATCGAGATGGCCACCGCCGTCTCCCAGCAGTTCGTCCAGGACACCGCCAACAACGGTCTTCTCGGTCTTGCCTTCTCCAAGCTCAACACCGTCAAGCCCACGGCACAGAAGACCTTCTTCGACAACGTCATGCCCAGTCTTGCCGAGCCCCTCTTCACTGCCGATCTCCGCAAGAAGACCGTCGGCGCCTACGAGTTTGGCCGCATCGACAACACCAAGTTCACCGGCCAGATGGCCTGGATCCCCGTCAACACCACCAGCGGTTTCTGGCAGTTCGGCAGTGAGAAGTTCCAGGTTGCCGGCGGTCAGGTCCAGCAGGGCACCGCCGGTGCTCAGGCCATTGCCGACACCGGTACCACCCTCATCCTCGCCAACCCCCCCATGGTCCAGGCCTACTACCAGCAGGTCCAGGGTGCCAAGCAGGACCAGCAGGTCGGCGGCATCACCTTCCCCTGCAACGCCCAGCTTCCCGATCTCATGATGGACATCGGCGGTGTCTACATGGCCCGTGTCAAGGGTGCCGACATCAACTTTGCCCAGGTTGACGCTCAGAGTAAGTGACACCCACAACATACCACTACTACTATGAAGCTCGAACTAATACCTTGCAGCCTGCTTCGGTGGCCTCCAGGCAACCACCTCCAAGCTTCAGATCTACGGAGACATCATGTTCAAGTCGCAATTCGTTGCCTTCAACGGTGGAAACATGTCCCTCGGCATGGCCGAGCACGTCGTCAACAGCCAACCCGCGGCAGCACCCGCGACTGGCGCTGGCGCAGCGGCGTAAGCATTGACACACGTGCGAACCACACTTTACTTCTTTTGGCATTAGGATTCACTTTTTTTTTTGATGTCCAGGGAGAACAACATGAACAACGCCGGCTCGACGACGTCCGGTAGTGAGAGGTCGGCGGCTGCCAAGGGAGGGTTAATGGTCGTCCTCCAAGCCGTGTTAATCGCCATGGTCATGGGCGTCTTCTGAGACGGACGACTACAGAGAGATCTTTTTTTGTCTTATTCCCCCCTTATCGGGATGATTTGCGGAACTACATGGTGAAACTCATTCTAGCTTAGATATCCTCTGAGCTCTCTAGCCGGCATAGTAAATGAATGGCATTGTGAAAAAAAAGAAAAAAACCCCCCCCCCCCCCATTTCTCCAACGTCTCGCGTCTTCTCTCCTACTTGGTCTTCTCTCCTATCTGCTCTCCTCCGTCTTGTACTCTTTCTTTCCCACACGCTCACACAGATCCTTCAACATGTTTCCGGTCCACTCGAAGTCGGACTCATCGAGGAAAATCTGCGCACTCACCCTGACCCACCAACGGCCATCGTGCCTGTAGACGGGCAAGAAGGTTTGGTACTCACTCATCATCTTGGACACAAGCCAGGCCCCGACAGCTCCGGATTCCGTCTCGGGAACAGTGACCGTGCCATCAGAACCCACCTCTGCAGCAGTTCCCGTCACCATCGGTAACGCAACATTGACCATGGCGCACTTGCTCAACGTCTCAGTCTTGTTATCCAGAATAAACGTTCCAAGAATCGAAGCAATCTTCTTACCGCCGCTCGTAGCCAACGTCTGAAGGTACTCGACAATCCTCTCCTCCCCACCAATACTCTGACGCCACTCAATCGAATGCCTAACACATAAATTCGGGCTATTATCAAACGTCCCGTTGAACCCGAAATTCGTCACAAACAGCGAGTCCTTGCTCTTCGGCAGCGGGTTAAACCGCACCTGCCCCGACCGCGGCACATACCCATGCGACGTCGGCACCGTCGACGCCATGAGATGCTGATTCCGCTCGGGCACGTAGAAGACGGCGCACCCGCGCGGGACGTGCAGCCACTTGTGGCAATTCGACACGAAGAAATCCGGATCGACGGCCGAGACGTCGAGGTGGACCATGCCGATCCCTTGCGCGCCGTCGACGAGGCTCATGACTCCTAGTTCGCGGCAGGCGGCGGTCATGGCGACCCAGGGGAAGCAGATGCCGGGTAGGCTGGTGACGACGTCAAAGAGGCAGATTTTCGGGCGTTTGCCCTCGGCGCGGGATTTTGCGACGGTCTCGCGGAAGAGGGTTACGATATCGGCGTCTTCCATGGGGTACGTGAGCGGGATGCCGCGCTCCGAGACGCGGCCGTAGCGGGTGTCGACGATGTAGTCGATTGTCTTTGCGCAGCCGCCGTAGATTGTGGAGAAGTAGAGGATCTCGTCGAGGCCGTCGGCGGCCCAGGAGAGGTTGCGGAGGACCGTGTTGACGCCCGTCGTGGCGTTGGGGACGAAGACGGTGCTGTCGAGGGGGGTGTTTATGATTTGGGATACGGCTTTGCGGGATTCTCGCAAGTGGTCGTGGTAGGTCCAGCGGATGAAGGGGTCTGGACGGGCCTCGGTTTCGTCTTGGTAGGAACGGAGGACTTGGCGGATGTGGCGTGGGATAGTGCCGAATGAGCCTGGTGGGTTGTTAGTGAAGGAAGCATGAGATTTGGTTGAATGATTTATCGTCGCTTTGAGAATGGACTTGCGAAAGCCGTACCATTGTTCATGTTGTGATAAGCTGGGTCATTGAGGAACTCTTTCAACATGGGCTTGCCAAACGGCGTGGAGCCGAGTTGGAGCTTGCCTGTTTCTTCGGCGAGTTCGCCCATGATGTGTGAGGTTCTAGATGATGAGAGGTGATGAGTCTTGTTGGCGATGATATCGGTAACGAGATGCCGGAGACTCTTCAATGATAAGCCCTGCACCGACCGAGAATGGATTGAATCAAGATGAAGATGGTTTGGATCAATTGGCTCTATAACAACGGCCAATTCAATGTTATTTATACTACTGTTGTTTCTCGAATGTGAGTCGTACTTCAAGATGCCATTGACTCACAAGTGGTAGTAGTTGGGTTTATCTATCAACCCCTTGCAAGACAAGATTAAGTCCAAACAGCGGGAGCAGCCGAGCCGCGTCCATCTCCGCATCCCGGAGCATGGGCCCTCGATCGGACTGGCTGGCCCGCAGCGACCCGCTGAAGCACTCGCTTGACACCTCTGCATGCTACGACATGTTGTCCGTAGGGCGCGGACTATGTACAATGGACGGGTCTAACGGAATTTTAAGCTTAGTGAAGGGGCGGAACGAGAGCGAGCTATCATGCGCCGACCGAGTCTAGCCGACGATTGTTTGGCCGAGTCACCTTTGGTTCTCGAGACGAGGGACAGGGAACTGGGCAGTTTACCGTCATGGAGTTGAGTTGATTTGTAATATGTATAAGATCACGATCCTGCTCTGCATCTTGAAACTCCAATGTTGACGAGGATGTCAGATTCCGGCGGGCTCAGTCGAGCTACGGATATGGAGGCACGAAGGTTGGAGTGCGAAAACCCCCCGATAGTCGGTGAATTGGAGAGCGGGCATTCTTTAGACTCAGTAAGATAAAGCTCGGGGCTTCTTAAAAAAAGACAATTTTCTCGAGACTGAAACCTAGTATTTTCTTTGCTGCAGTAAACTCCGTTAAAGTTGTGATTCTCAACATTGGTATCCCGGTGATTGTTTCCGCAAGTGGGCCGCTAAGTCGTAGGGCGCGCCTGTGGATGACTCGAATCAGCTACAGTGGTGAGAGGGCAACTTGCAATTCTTTGATTGTTTGCGTTTTGAGTTTCTTACTCAACTCAACGGTAGTTCAGAACTCTTATTGCTTGGATCTTTTGTTCATTGTTCAACGTCAGCGAAACATGGGATCGGGCGCGTTTTTGCCGAAGAAGCCGGCAAACTTCCTACTCAAGTCGACAGACTGCAGTATTCGTCATCGAAGATCGTGGCGGACATAGCTCAGTTGGGAGAGCGTCAGACTGAAGTTAACTTCAATCATTTAATCTGAAGGTCGTGTGTTCAATCCACACTGGCCGCATCTTCACTTATCTTTTGATGTTTTTGGACATTCCCTCCCTCTATGGGGGATCCTACTTTTTGATTGATTTCATCGACCTTTGCTCGTCTTTGGTTAGAATCTGTGTACCTGGTTGGTGTACGTGGTGTGCTTGCTGTCAACTCAAATTAGCCCTTGCGTACAGTTCGCCCAATTGCATTTGGTGCGTCACTCATCCATCCATGTTCATTCCCAAAACTCAATGCAGAATCAACTCATCACTGTCGATACAGAGTTCAGGGGTGGCTAATTAGGTTAACTGGCAGTTGTTTCATGGAAGAATTCCTATTCGATTGACTTCCCTTTCTCCTCTTTGCTCTAGGTCCAGGGAGTTAGTTAGTTATGCGCGTGAAAGGGTCATTTCAGTCTCCATTAGCAGTCGACCGAGCATGTGCACAACATTAAAAGTTGGTACTCATCTTTTGGGTTCACCAGTGCTGCTGGTGCAGATATATATATGTACATGGGAGAATTTCTCCGAGATAGAGCCAACTAATTTGCGCATATCTACTAAACCTACCTTACGTTGTGTCCTGCGTGCAACCAGCCTCCGTGTAACTACTAGCCAAGGTTAAATAGCAAAAGTGAGTAGCACAACAGGGCGAATGAAGCACCTCACTACGAAGACACGTCATCCTCATTGCGTCAGGAATACTAACATGAATACTGTGTATGCGGAAGAGTTCATCCATTGTCGTCCTTCGGAAGGGAGGAGAAAAATGAGGGGAGCGTCAAATCTCCGCCCACCGCCGTTCCCTCCCTCCCCCCGGGGCCCCCAAAAAGCGAGGCGCCGAGCGGGCCGGCATTGAACAAGTTAAGATTCACAACGTCATTTAATTGCGTTTAGAGGGGCCACAACATTCAACCGGGCGTGGTCCGGATTCGCTTTCTGGCGAATAATCATCAACAGTGTACGATTTTCAGAATAATAGTAAATAACCGCTCTGTTGCAATTGGGTCTCACGGTAGACGGCCCGACGTCCTTTAAACGGGTGTCCATTCGCGGGAATACTTTTTTGGACAAGACTGAGAAAGCGATGAGTTAGTTGGAGTTTTCCCCTCATTTACATGTGCCCATCATGTACATCACATCATGCCCTGGCTTCCAAGAGATCGAATGCAACCCTACGGCAATGCCAATGTCACCTGAGAGACAAACGCAATTCGACGTTTCTTCCGAGTCGATCTTGTCCCCATTCCCCAAAGCGGAGGGGAGCAGCCGCCGCGACGTGGCCAGAGTTTTCTCGCGGCACATATCCAGGTTCACTTTATGGGATGAACGCACAAAACATGTGGTCAACGAATACTACGTATACTGAATATTAATCACCTACCATGGATCTTGGGAGGGATGATCAATACCAAGCCGCTGGATACTACTGCCGAACATCCCGACTCAATATTATGGAGAACGGCTTAACTCTAATGCTGGCCCCTTAATGTAGACGCACAGGGCCGAGACATGAAGAGGCCAATTGGCAATTTATACTACGCCAACCAACTCGCCCACGGAACCAGACATGTCCTTGCCACGGGGCATGAGATCACAGGACATACCGATCCTAATTCACGCAGATTGACCCTGCAGAAATGATGACCTCTCTCCTCTTGTGCGTACCCTCGGCAGCTTGGCTGGACACGTCTGGTTTACTGCACGGTACGGATCGTCAATGCCCCTCGAGTGGGGATGCAAGCTCCCAAGCTCATGAGCTTCAGACCTCCGGGTAAAGAGTACATAAAGATCAAGACCTCAGCCATACAAACCTTCACCCGTTCTTCACATTCCCTACATCCAAAATGCATCTCCCCAAGATCGCATTCCTCGCCGCAGCGGCCACCCTCGCCAGCGCGCAAAACTCCACGGGAGGCGGCAGCACCCCCCTCCGCACCTCGGAATGGGACGCAGCCTACGCCAAAGCCGAAGCCGCCATCGCCAAGCTCTCCCTCGACGAGAAAATCGGCATCGTCTCGGGTGTCGGCTGGGGTAAAGGCCTCTGCGTCGGCAACACCTCGCCCGCGTCCTCGATCAACTACCCCTCTCTCTGTCTCCAGGATGGGCCCCTCGGCGTCCGCTACGCGAGCAGCGTGACGGCGTTCGTTCCCGGTATCCAGGCGGCTGCGACGTGGGACGTCGAGTTGATTCGGCAGAGGGGCGCGTTCAAGGCTGCTGAGGCGAAGGGCGTCGGTGTGCATGTGATGCTTGGCCCTGCGTGTGGTGCTTTGGGTAAAGTGAGTTGATCACACGCCCTGCAGACTGTCGTAGAATCTAAATTCACTGACTATCAAACCTGAAAAGACACCAAACGCCGGTAGGAACTGGGAAGGCTTCGGCCCAGACCCGTACCTCATGGGCATCGCAACAAAGGAGACGATCGAGGGCATGCAGTCCGCAGGCGTCCAAGCCACAGCAAAGCACTACATTGTCAACGAACAGGAACTCAACCGCGAGACGATCAGCAGCAACGTCGGTGACAGGGAAATGCACGAGCTCTACCTCTGGCCCTTTGCCGAGGCCGTCCACGCCAACGTCGCGTCGGTAATGTGCTCCTACAACAAGATCAACGGCACCTGGGCCTGCGAAAACGACGCCGTCATGACCAAGCTCCTGAAAGAAGAGCTCGGTTTCCCCGGGTACGTCATGACGGATTGGTTCGCCACCACGGGCACCGTCAGCGGCGCCGAGGCCGGGCTGGACATGATGATGCCCAACGCCAACTACAACAACGATCCCGGGTCCGTGTGGTGGGGCCCGCAGCTCAAGACGGTCGTGGAGAACGGCACCGTCTCGGTGACGACGATTGAGGACAAAGTCCGCAGGATCCTCGCGGCGTGGTACTTACTCGGCCAGGACCAGGGCGAGTACCCGCCCGTCAACCTCGCGGCCAACGTCCAGGGCACGCACAAGGACAACGTGCGTGCTACGGCGCGGGACGGCATCGTGCTGCTCAAGAACGAGGGTGCCATACTCCCGCTCAAGGCGCCCAAGAGGATTGCCGTCATCGGGTCGTCGACTGTGAATAACCCGGCCGGTATCAATGCCTGCTACGATCGTAGCTGCAATAACGGCACCCTCGGTATGGGATGGGGTTCCGGAACGGTAGACTACCCTTACCTCGTGGCACCGCTCGACGCGATCCGCGAGCGAGCGCAGCAGGATGGCACAGAGGTGTCTGCCAGCAGCACCGACGACGCGCAGCAGGGCGCCACGGCGGCAGCCGGTGCCGACGCGGCGTTTGTCTTCGTCACGTCGGACTCGGGCGAGGGATACATCACCGTCGACGGCAACATTGGCGACCGCAACACGCTGGACCCGTGGCACAACGGCAACGAGCTCGTCAAGGCTGCGGCGGCGGTTAATGATAATGTCGTGGTCGTGGTGCACAGCGTCGGACCCATCATTCTCGAGACGATCCTCGCGCAGCCTGGCGTCAAGGCTGTCGTGTGGGCTGGGCTTGGGTCGCAGGAGACTGGAAATGCGCTGGTTGATATCCTCTGGGGCGCGACGAGTCCCAACGGAAAGCTGCCGTATACGATTGGCAAGAGTGTTGCCGACTACGGCAGTGCGGTTTCGAAGACCCTTGAGGACAACTTTGCGGAGGGTATCTTTATCGACTACCGCCACTTTGACCGGGCTGGCATCGAGCCGCGGTATGAGTTTGGTTTTGGCTTGTGTAAGTCCTTTCCTAAGACGGTCCTGATTTTCACTTGAAAGCCATGCTAACGGAATTTGCAGCGTACACAAACTTTACCTACTCCGACATCAGCGTCAGCGTCACCTCCGCAGCTACATCCGGTCCGGCCATCGGCCAAGTAGTTCCCGGCGGCCGCGCAGATCTCTTCGAGGTCGTCGCTACCGTGACGGCAACCATCAAGAACACGGGATCCATCGCCGGCGCCGAGATTGCGCAGCTGTACCTTACCCTCCCTGCTGGCGCGCCCCTTTCTCCACCAAAGCAGCTTCGCGGATTCGAGAAGTTGAGACTTGGCGAGGGAGAGTCAGCAGTAGCGACGTTTAATCTCAGGAGGAAGGACCTGAGTTATTGGGATGTCGCAAGCCAGAACTGGATTGTGCCGGCGGGTACGTTCACCGTCAAGGTCGGCGCGTCGAGCAGAAACCTGGCGTTGGAGGGAGATTTGGTTGTATCCTAGGATCTGTGTATGCCGCCTGTAGCACATCGAATGATGCAATGAGATGACATGTTGCAAAAAAGACACACTATCTTGAAATGAGGGCCCGGCCGGCGGGATGCTCACGTGAGGCGTAATGAGGTTCCAAGTCCACTCACATACTGGCGCAGTTCGATCCACGTCGGGCCGGGTGACACGAAAATAGTGGCTTGGCGGAAGCGAACGTGCGGCGGAGCGGCCGTGGTTCCGCCGCGGCAGTGGGCTCTCGCCGTCTCGCGTTCGGGAATGTGGGCGACGTCTCCGAGATGCCGGTTGTGGACTGTGGCGCGGGTTCAGAGCCCCATCCCTGCTCCAAGCTCCCCAGCGCTCCGCGAGTGAGGCTCGGGCGCTGCCCCAATGAACTTTGAAAGTCACCCCCAAGGATTTGCAAGTAAAAAACCTAGAAAATGTTTCGACATGTTCTAGAAGAAAGCGGGGTGGGCCTCAATCAGGGCAGATTGGGATGCTACCGGGCTCCTGCTTCTCATGAGTCGGCGACGAACAGGCGAACCTTGTTGCCTTGGAGCCGTGTCTGCCGTCTTGGCTGCTAGTATCCGTACGGACTGAGACTACCTTATAGTATAGGATCGTTAAAGCCGTGGAGAAGCGCGAGGGCCGGGAAGAATAAGGTATTGCGTTCAAACCATGATGGTGATCTGAAGTTTTTCCAAAACAAAAGTGACTCAGGGCTGATTTGCGTCTGGCGAGGCAATGGGCGCGGTCTGAGGTTGTCTGTGAGGCTGAGCTGGGATGAGGGTTATCCATATGCTAACTTTTGGTGCCTTGGGATCATCTGATGTCAAGATGCGAGTGTAGCCGAGAGGGTGGTGTATTGTGGTGAACCGTAGATTGAAGATGACGAGACCGATTGCGGAGGTATTGGGAGCCTCACGAAGCCTCAGAATGACGTTGTTAGTGTTGGAGAGGACTATTGTGTTGTGATTTGAGGTAGTGGTAGTTGATTGTAAAGGTGAACACGCAATCGCGGTGGCTCTCCGGACTCGCCGACTGGCACCCCTAACGCCGAAGACCCGAAGCACGGGACGGAAGGTGACATGGTCCATCCCGAAAGAGCAAGTGGAGCCATGTGGGTGGGGCCTAGCGCACCGCCTCCCCCGAACTCACTCATTTTCATTTTCATTTTCATTTTCACTTTCACTTTCACTCTTACTGTTGTCTCACTCTCACTTTCAGTCCTCAGTCCTCGCTCTCAGTGCTCACACTCACTCTCAGTCGTATTCTCATTCCTCACAAAAAAAAAAAAGTCTGCCCTATCAACTGTCGCACCCCAGTCGGCAATCTCGCATCTCCCCCGCCCAACTTCGCCCAGGACCGATTTCGATATTCTTTGCATGCGCCTTGTGGGAAACTACCTGCCGTGCATTCGCAATCTGCCGTCTGCAGGTCCGGTAATCCACAACCCGCGAACAAGCAAAAAAAAAAATAAGGTGTGCTTGCAGATTGGAACGCCTAACGTACTCCGTACTGCGTGCCGTCTGTATCTGTATACCCGAACTGCCAAACTGAGTGAGGTCAGGGCACAAGGCATAATGCCAGGGCAAACAATGACGAGCATACCTTTCCTCTTTCACATCAGACGTTCCGTCCCACACAGATATACCCCATCCCCAGACAGAGATCCATCTCTGCAGTACATGTGCAGGAGTACATCTCATGAGAGTCCCGTGACGGTACCCAAAGACTCGGCATCATGACCATCTGTCTCGCCCACTAGCGCCGCCAGACATGTACAGCCAAGGCACGAACACATTCAACGCGTGTCAACCACCGTCACCGCGGGAGAAGACTATTGAACAGAATGACTTATCATAGTGAGGTACGTGTACTATCAACCATTGGGGCGCTGAGCCCCGGGACCAAGTGGAGTGACCGTGAAGGGATGGACGCGGGAGCGAGCCTGTACCTCCTTGTAGGACAGTAAAGTGACCCCAAAAGAGAGGGGCCGCCGCCTTACGCAACACCACCAGTGCCCCTCAACCCCAGACAACTCCGCCCCAGCGCGACCTTGCGCCGCTCCTGGGATCCATCCTCGTCGCGAAAGCTTTCTCTCTCTCTCTTATGTCACAGTCATGCCTTGATCACCGGCCAGCTTGGACTGGTTCCCTTGTGAACCTGTTCAGACGACTGGTTTACTTAAGGCTGGTGTGCCCCCCGTCTCCCATCTATCTGCTTTGACTTATATCCTGTTCATCAACAACTCGCCACTTATACCCAAACCTCGAGCGAATACAAACCACTTACACACACACACACACACTCACCAACAACAACAACACAAACAAACACACAAAACAACCAATCCATCCTCAAATGTCAGCACAAGACTACTACGGCGGCACCCGCCAAAACACACACACCCCCGGCGGTTCCTCCTCCCGCCACAGCCAACACCTATCCGCAGGCCCCCTCATAGACCAAGCAGGCTACCGCCCCCGCTCCGCAACCTCCGACCGTCCCCGCTCCTCCTTCTCCTCCCTCGGCCTCCCGGGCTCTTCTTCCTCCTCATCTCACCACCGCTCCCGATCCTCCGGTCCACCAGGCTACGACGCCCAACTCGGTACAGGCCAAGAAGGCGAACGCGGCATCATCTCCACCATCGGCGGCGGCGCGGCAGGAGGGTACGCAGGCAAGAAGTTTCTGGGGGGCAAACTCGGCGCCGTGGCGGGGGCGTTGGGCGGTGCGGTTGTCGCGAACAAGTTGGAGCATCGGTTGAGTGGGAGTCACCACGGGCACTCCAGCAGCAGTAGCCACGGACACGGTCACCATGGACATCACGGGCATCATCACCCGCCGCCGCCTCCTCCTCCCCACTATGGAGGCCACCACCACCACGGGGGGCCTCCCCCGCCCCCGTACGGAGGTCACCACTACGGCCCGCCGCATCATGGTCCCCCGCACCACGGCGGTAGCCATCATTCCTCCGGTGGCTTCGGCGGGCTGGTCGGTTCGTTGATGCATCGTGAAAAGTCCCACGGAGGACACCACGGCGGTCCTCCTCACCACGGGGGCGGTCACCACGATCACCACGGACATCATGGCCACCATGGAGGCTGGTAAAAGACCACTCTGGATGATGACTATTTGATTACGACTGGCGTTTTTGGGTCATGGGATTTTATACATGGAATGATTTTACTATCTACTATATACCTGCGCAGCTGTGGCATTAGAGAGAAGGGGTGGACGTGTTGATATGGGAATGTTCAGGGGATACGATATCGATGGCTTCACTGGCCTACTCAGATACCTTTTGAGCGTCTCACGGCGCGCGCAAATCAACTTGTATAAACCAATAATTTGCTTTCATTTTGCACGGTGGCCAAAAGGTCCCATCCTATGCGTGTTTGATGCTGCTACTCGTGGCCTCAGCCATGCAATGCATATAAAATCCTAATTGAGAAAACTCCAATAATCAAAACTCCACCAGAGGTACGAGGCCCCCTTATGCTCCCCAAATGAAATCCCTTCCTCGTGTGAAGACGGGCAAAAACTCGGCCAACTAACTGCCCGTGTGATACTCAAAACCCCACCTTGGGCGAACATTGCCCAACGTGCAGGTGTGTATATATGTGCCCCAATGAAAGAAAAGTCGTCATCATCATCGCGTTTCTCCCGAGAACCTTGAAACCTCGGTTCGAACGGGGCCAAAACACGTATATATGCAATTCAGATAAAGCAGTGCAGATCCCCCGGGTGATCATCCATGCAAAGAGAACTGAAAACCCCCCCCCCAAGAAACACGGCAATCAGCCTCCTACGGTCCCTTCTGGTCGACTCCTCCCTGGAATCTGGATTTCGCCGTCATCGTCGTCAGAGCTGTCGCCCGCTTGCGCTACTTGATCAATCATCCGCTCAATGTCCGCGTCCGCTAAGCGTGGCCGTGGTCGTGAAGTACTCCCCAGGGCTGCCGGTAATGACAGTTGAGGACGCAGCGTGCTGCCGGTGGTCCCTCCAGAGAAGCTGGCGCTTCCGTTGATTCGCCTCCTCATTGGCCCTCGTGACTGAGGTGAGTCCATGTCAATATCCATGTCGCTCACTGCCGTCATACCCCCAGGGCTCTTCTCAAAGCCCACGCGTTTTTGCGGCAGGGGCCGCTGCGAGGGCAGGCTTTTGCGGGGTTGAGAGCTCGGCAGAGCGTGACGACCGGGCAAATTGGATGCTGCTGATGCCGAGTAGTTGTGCTTCATGTTGGCCGAGTTTCCGGGACTGCTCATAAAGAGCAGTGATTCGATAGCGTCCTGCTCTCTAACGTTTTGATTAGGTGAGAAGAGGATCGGGTCGATGAGTGTAGTCCGGCCTAACCTCTGATTTGGCGTTGCATTGTTGTTCGGTTGAGAAGGCGTATGCGGTGACGCGCTGTGTGAGTGGGAGAGAAGAGTTGGAGTGTAGCGAGGATTTGAATTCCGGCGTGGATTATGGCCTCCCATTGGCCTCGACGGCTGAATCGGAGCAGGCGGTGCAAGTGTAGGGACGTTTTGATTTTGTACGGGTGCTGGAGGTGAAGCAGAAGTATGCGCGGATCTTTGTCCCTCCTTCCAGAAGGATTCGTACGTTGCAGGGCTTGGGCCAGAGCTTGCTGTGGTGGCGGCACTGACGGGTTGATAACGAGCCATATTGGCGCGAGGACTTGCAGACAGCTCTTGACGGCCGTGCAAGGTGGAATGGCTAGAGGTGGGCGAAGCGGCCTGGGAGGCCATGGATTCGACTTCATCAATCGAGTGTGATTGCCAGCCGTGATTTACCTTCAGCATTGCGTAGGAAAGGCGCGTTTTAAGATCGCTGGACCACTATATAACACATGGGTCAGCCAAGGTTTCTTTTGGTAGTGTCGCGTGCCAACTTACATCACCGATACTGCTGGCTGTAGTCGAAGCCATGCTGACGGTGCTCGTATTCCTCGAGTGTCCCATCCGGACAGGAGAGGTGTTCTCCTTAAGAGCACCGTCGGCCATTCGCTTCCGAGCAGTTGCCATTACATTGTCCTCGGCCAATTTGTCCTGGGCGGCGGCAATGTGGGATAGTTGGAGAAGTTGCGATTCTTGGCTGGAATCGTGACCGTTGAGGCTTCCTCCTGGCATGTCACCCTGACTGGCGGGCGGCGTGAAGACGTTGGCGGGTTCGGCGGACAGGCTCGAGGTCTGCGAGTCAGAGGAGGGGAGCGGTCGCTGATGGGCGGATGGAGTGACCTGGGAAGCCACGAAGGGTGCAGCAATTGATATGGTCTTGAGCGGTTGGTGATCGGCTATGCGAGGAACATGATTTAATGTTATGAAAGGTTGCGAGGGCTGCTGGTAGTTTGGCTGGGGTTGCTGGCCGTGTGCGTGGACGTGGACGTGGTTATGGAGGTTGTGGCGGTGGTTCGCAGTCGCGTCGCCCGAGAACGATGCGGCTTTGTCGTTGGGGAGCGCGTCGGATGAGGCGACGGTCTGGGGCCGGGTCGAGGGCTGCAGGGCACGACGAGCGGCTTTATCCGGTAGCAGCCCCGTGTCTTGCAGACTCGCAGGAGAGTGCATTTTGAAGTGTTGTCGGTCGGATTCGTGTATGTGGCCCAGCCGAGGCGGGATGGAGGCAGAGTCCATGGCGGACAGACTGGTGATGCGCCGGATTGAGGTGTGATGATAGAGGCGTCGGGCGGCCGGCGGAGAGAGGGAGCAAGTATGTTCGAGGGTGTATTCAAACACCGATGAGGACGATATACGGCAACGAGGCCGGCGAGGGGAGGGGAGAGGAGGATCTGGTGGTCGGAGGTGTAGGAGTGACCGAATTGACGGGTGAGGGTTGCGACGAGGATCGGGTGTGCGGTGTGGTGGTAGGTAGGCTGTGGTTGCATACGCGGACGACACTAGGCAGGTCACACAGGCGGTGGTGTCCGCTGTCGAGGCATCTGCTAACGGTCGCGGGTACCTAAGGTAAGACCGACTTTACGCAGTAGAGGGACGATAATTAGCTGTGGGATTGATGGACAGGCGGGGGGGGGGATGGAGACTGCGCGGCGGGAGGAGCAAGAGAGGAGCGACAACTGAGGTGGGCTGGGGTGGTGGTGGAAAGGGCGGTTTACGCGGTCTGCGTCGCGTTATTTTCGCCCACCTTGTCTTCGGTTGTTCTCTTTCAAAGTAAGTCCCCGTATGTTTTTTCTGCCCAGGTGTGTCCCGTCTGGTGGATGTGTGTGTGTGTGTGTGTGTGTGTGTGTGTGTGTTTCCGTCGGATCCCTTGCCCATGAATTGTTGACTCTTGTTCTGGCCCGTTGTTCTGGGGGAGTTTCCAGTGTCTCTCGGCTGTGTCTTGCAGCGGCTTCTCCACTGTAACAATGGCGAATTCCCCCCTTCCAGTCGTCCTAACCTAACGCTCTTGGGGTTCGTTTCGCTAGACAGACGAGGACCCCCAGTCAGTGGTCACGCAAGAGGATGCCTATCTTCTCAAAGCGAAAATACTCTGTTCAGAAAACAAAAGTGACAAAAGTGTCAACAAGAAGAATGAAGTGTGCCAAAGTAGTGCAATGCCGCTAATGTCAGAATTTCAGCCAGTTAGTCCTGCCAGAAAAAAATGACACCCGACCGAGGACAGCTGTGGCGGCAAAACTCGAGCGACTGCGACACGCCCGGCTTCCCGCTCGGCCTGACTCAGCAGGTCAAAGACACGAAGTCACATGATGTTGTACCAAAGTACCTTTAACCACCACCACCACCTCTCCGTCTATCCGGGTTCCTTTTCCTCACCTCAACATCACCCTTCCTTGAACCTCTTATAACAAACTGGACACCCTCAACATCATGTTTGCTCTTCATCAAACATCAACTTGCTATTCCAGGCCTTATCTATGTTTTTGATTGGGCCATCAACCGGATACCCCTGGAGATCAAGTGTTGCTGCCCAAGCCCAAATGTGAACCGAGCATTCGACGTCTAATTGGTACCAGTGGTCTATCTCTATCTCTACCTTACGGAGCAGATGGTTTCTATCAGATCCCCCAACCATGTCATGTATGCAACCAACCAACCGAGTGCACCTCCGTCACCGCTAGACAATGCTTTGTTTTGAACACATGAAGTCCCCGAGGAATGCGGCATGTCTCATCTATAAAAGACTCTAACCCAACCATCCAGCATGCCACATGTTGAGGATCCTCCACACTCCTGGCTCCACGACCACTCCACAGACAACTCAACCGCACGCTGGCTCATCACCCGTCGCCGAGTATCCATGCGCCCCGCCATCTAATATCACCGCTTCGTTGTCCCCAAAGTCGTCCTGTACCACCCTCCTCCACTGCGTCTTTCTATCCTTGCGGCCCTCCAGCTGTGCTCCCTTCCCCTTGGCGTCCCACACCGGTTTGATCAGTCCTCCGAGTAAAGGATTCTGACTGAAAGCACCGCCGCCACCACCACCACCCTGTCCACCCTGCCGCTGGCTAGCAAGGCTGTAATTCTCATCTTCAACTTCATCCACAACAACATCCTCTTCGTCCGGCGTCGTCGGCCGTTCCACAGCCGCCATCTTTCTAATCACCTTCCCACCCACCACGTCAATGCTGACCACCTGCCGCCGCTTCTCGTACTCGGGCTTCGCGTTCCACTCAATCTCGCGGAGAATCTTCTGCTGCCTCTTGAGCTCCCTGGCACGGTCCTCGGGCGTCGACCAGATATTGCCTCCGCTGCCGGCCATGGCCCCGCTGACATCAAAGTCCGCCGCCTCGTCTCTGACCGTTGTTCGCCGCGCGTTCTGCGCCTGGAAGTTCAACAACTTGTCCCGGTGCTCCTTCGCCTTGGCCTCCGCCTCGGTCATCTTATGCTGGGTGAATGGCGCCGGCTTCTTGCTGACCTCGGCGCGCTTGTGAGCATCTCTATCCGCAGCCATGCGCTCCTTTCCTCGCTCGGACTTGAGCTCCCGAATCATTCCTTGAACATCCTCCGATGATAGTAGAGGCGTGCCACAAAATGTGCATGGTCCGAGACCTTCCTTGACACAGATGACCTTGCCACATGACTGGCAGTTTGGCGCCGCGGTCTGCAGCGGGTGCCGTGTAGCAACACAATTGCACCTCCTGGCTCTCGGGTCGTCGCCCATTGTCCGGTTCGTTGTCACCTCCAGGGACCTGATGGCGGCATCCAGGTCATTGAGGGCCGTTGATGCACCCGCCATTGGCGTACCGCCGGCAATCGATATCTTTGTAGGTTTCGTCGTAGGCTTGGGAGTAGAGGATCGTGACACGGGGTTCGACTTGGGCTTGGCCTTGACGTCGGAAATCAAGTAGCCTCCGGCCGTTCTTTGCTGCTGCTGCGGAGGAGGGGTCGCGCTCTTTGGCGGTTGTTTGGAACCCGACGACGGGGCCCCTAGTTGTGGAAAGGCGGTGCTGATGCTGCTGCTACTACTACTACTCTCCACCGCCTGAGCTGGCTTCTTCCCTCCATACCACTCATCCTCCTGCGACTTTTTATTGTAGCTTGCCCCCGGAGGAGGCGCAGCGTCGATCTGCCTCGCGGCTGGTGTGTGTATGTTGGCCTTCTTCTTCTTGGGGCCTCGTGATGTCCTTGGTGCAGGTTCAGGGGCACTTGAGCTGATGGAACTGGATTGGGGCGCTGGGGCCGGCGTCTTCTTCTCTTGTCGTCGAGAATTGAAGGAAGATATGAATTCGACAGCCTGTGGGGAGTCGCCTAGCAAGTCGTTGAAGTGGTTTGCGGCTTCGGATTTCGATAATGTGTTTGCGTAGTCGAGCATTTGCTTCAGCTCATCCTCGGGGAGAGGCAGCAGGCGGGAGAGCTGCGCCAGAGACATGTTGGGAGCTCTATATCTCTTTTGTTTTGGAGTGTGTATTCGAAGTTTTAGAAGCTGTTACTCGAATCGTGGTCGCAGTTGTTTGGGGATGGAAGGGAGAGTGGCTGTTGTCGCAGCAGTTGAGATGTTCACGGGTGTGAGAATGATGATGAAATTGTCAAAAGTGGCGGGGTCTTTCTTTAGATGATGTTCCTGAGAGCTAGCGCCACATCTCCCCCGCGACGGTCAACTTTACGGTGGGGGCAGCACTGTGACCGGCCGGCAAACCCCGCTGCGTCGCCGAAGAGTCACTCGGCGTGCTGAGAGCTCCTTTGACACCGGACTGGGGAGAAGCAGGACGGTACCTTTGGCGTTGAACAATTGTAGTTTATTAGCCAATATGTTCATATTTGATCGATATTACTTCGTTATGCAGTCCTTCTTCTGCTCATCTCTGGTTTCCCATGCGTGATACGGCAGAGCTTGGCACAAGTCGATGAACGTTTCTAACAACTCTCGAACAGTCTAGTGTTCATCCGGACCATCCTATATCATGAGTACTTAGGGCATCCTCAGGTACAGACTATCGCCTCAAAACCTACTTTCGTAGGTTACGGCAGTGGAAAGACGCAACATCATCGGATGCCACAGACCGGGAGGTGCCAGTCGGAGCCGGGGTGAAAGCCGGCTGCAAGGCGCGGGCCGTACAAGACTGGCGGGTCATGAGGTCATGAGTCGGCGCCGGTTGCGGCGTTTTCAGAACTCTTGCACACCTTTTCGGCGGCGCCAGAAGGAAAAGGCAACATGCGCACCAGTGAGATGGCGTGTTCTGGCTCCCCCAATTGTGTGTGTACATCCTCGGTTTGCTTCATGGGTAGGGCCAGAGAAGACATGCATATCTCGAGTAAGGCTGTCTGAGAAGATGTCACATGAAGCAAGCCGGTTCTCATCGACAGCGTAACATGTTCTCCGACGGATGCTGGGGGATCCTAGGGACGGCCATCCGTCCACCCATTGCGTCCATTGCCTGTCTTGTTTACTAACATACAACGGTAGTAGTTGAGAAGGGGTACACTTGAGCACGCTTTACCGTAACCTCGGGTCGAGGGAAGCATCGCGAGATTCTTGACTATATAGCTATCATCATGCACAGCGGATGGGTTGCAACAGTCGTAGATAGGCATGTGCCATGATCAGACCGTCCGTCCGTCCATCCGAGGGTGTCTAATGGGTGCGGCAGTGTCGACTGCATCTCTCGTTCCGGGGTTGGGTGGCAGCAGTGGGAGGGTCGGGGACCAAGCTCGGCGATAGGAAGCTGAGAGGAAGAAAAGGAAGGAAAAAAAGATGCTACAGAACCTAATGCACCGCAGAAGGGTGTGGAGTACGTATCCTCTCCGGCGTTTCCCCGTAGTCTTCCGGGTGGCCGTGACGCTAGTCCCAGATTGGAGTTGGCATGGGGTTTGTTCTTGCTGTTTTTGCTGGTGAATCGTGATCACTCCTTCCTGCCCTCGCACCTTGCAGCCTCAGGAAAGAAGCAAGTCCCGGTCAGTCAGCAGTGCAGGAAGGTAACGACCCTGGGAATGGCGGGCAAGAGCGAGACCGAGAAGGGGACGGGAAGGAGCAGTGAGTGAGTGAGTGACCACCGGGAATGACGGGGGAAAGAGCTGGCAGTGGACAGTGGACAGTGAGATGGACACCTGGATGCCCCATCTTTTTCCGCTTCACCCACTCGCAAGGCCGCATCCTCCCATTCCCGGCCCCCCCCCCCCCGTCCATCCACTCACTGTCTGTGGCTCCCGTCCGCTGGGCTGTGACCTGTCCAGTGTACGTACGGAGTACTCGCTGTTGCTGTGTGCCTGCCAACTTATTTCGCGCGCCTCATAAATTTTTAAACCTCTGCTCTTTTTCTTCCTCCTTCCTCCATCCCATTTGTGTACCATCTACCTACTACACATCCCCCCTTCTCGTCGCAATCATGTCTTTCGTCCAGCGCCGCATGTTCTCCGCCTCGGCGAGAAGCGTAAGTTATTCGTCAACACGCAATTCCTCCATACATGTGCATCAAGCAGAGCTCTCCTCTCCATAGCTCCGAAAAGCCGACCTCGGGGCACGGAACTGAAGGGAGACACAGCTATGAAGCTTCGTGATGGTCCAATGTCAACAAAGACATGCACCATCACCACATTGGCACCCACACAAACAAACAAATACAAGACCATCTAGCTGACACTATGTCTTCCTCCCACAGCTCTCCAAGGTCGCCGTTCTCGGTGCCGCCGGTGGTATTGGCCAGCCCCTCTCCCTGCTCATGAAGCTCAACCCCAGAGTCACTGAGCTCGCTCTCTACGATATCCGCGGAGGCCCTGGTAAGCTCATCATCATCTTCATCACCCTCTTCCTCTGCAGCACCCAATTGACTCTTCCCCAGGTGTCGCCGCCGACATCTCCCACGTCAACACCAAGTCCGTCGTCAAGGGCTACGACCCCACAGCCACCGGCCTCGCCAGCGCTCTCAAGGGCGCCGAGGTTGTCCTCATCCCCGCCGGTGTCCCCCGCAAGCCCGGCATGACCCGTGACGACCTCTTCAACACAAACGCCTCCATCGTCCGCGACCTCGCCAAGGCCTGCGCCGAGTCCTGCCCCGACGCTAATATCCTCGTCATCTCCAACCCCGTCAACTCCACCGTCCCCATCGTCTCCGAGGTCTTCAAGGCCCGCGGCGTCTACAACCCCAAGCGCCTCTTCGGTGTCACCACCCTCGACGTCGTTCGCGCCTCCCGCTTCGTCTCCGAGATCAAGTCCACCGACCCCAAGGACGAGAACATCACCGTCGTCGGTGGCCACTCTGGCGTCACCATCGTTCCCCTCTTCTCCCAGTCCAACCACCCCGACCTCTCCTCCAACGCCGAGCTCGTCAACCGCGTCCAGTTCGGTGGTGACGAGGTCGTCAAGGCCAAGGACGGCGCCGGCTCCGCCACCCTCTCCATGGCCTTCGCCGGTGCCCGCATGGCCGAGTCCCTCCTCCGCGCCTCCCAGGGCGAGAAGGGTATCGTTGAGCCCACTTTCGTCGACTCTCCCCTCTACAAGGACCAGGGCATCGACTTCTTCTCCTCAAAGGTCGAGCTCGGCCCCAACGGTGTCGAGAAGATCCTTCCCCTCGGCAAGGTTGACGCCGCTGAGGAGAAGCTCCTCGAGGCCTGCTTCGCTGACCTCAAGAAGAACATTGCCAAGGGTGTTGCCTTTGTCGCCTCTAACCCCCCCAAATAAGTGCACACTCGGTCACTTTGTTGTAAACTAGGGGACATGTTGTAGTAGATGGAAACCACACACAAATGGTTGAGCAGGGTTGGAAAACAAACAAAATCACATCCCATACATACTTTTTTTTCCTCGTAGCCAAATACCGGCTGGGAAAGAGAAAAATGGGGATGACGAGTAGACACAGAAGCGCACACAAAAAAGTCGTGCTTCCCTGCTCGTGGCATCGACTTTGGGTCTGCCTCTGTACCATAAATTTCAAACACGCTTGACTTCAAACTTTCTGTTCATTGACATGCAGTGATGTGTCGTGAGGCTGTGTGACAATTGTGTGTGCATTGGAGACACCGCATACATGGCCATTAACTTATTTTGTGTAAGGGTGACAATTGACATGGGCTCCTCTATACCTCTTGGGCATGGTGACTTGGATCACAAAAAGCCTTGCAATGTCTTCAAAAAATCTCAGGCAACAAACGTGGCGTAGGATACGTTTGACAATCATAGCTTCACCAAATCTCACAGGCTAAAGAAGTGAACGGTTGTATGCACATATCATTCATGCTCATTTCCTATCATACAAATATCTCTCTCCACAAGTATTGCATGTCTAACTTCTTTTTGGTTACACAATTAGTCTAAAACCCCGACATCACATCTACTGCCTCTGTCGGCCCGTTCTCCACGCCTCGAGCTGTTGGCGGCGCTCCTCCACCTTGCGCTCAAACTCGGCCACCTTCTCCTGCGCCTTCTTCTCCTCTTCCTCGTCCTTGATCTTCTGCTCTGCTGCCTTGCGCACGCGCTCGCGCTCCAGCTGCTCGGGTCTGCGAGCAGCAATATCGCGAGGGCGGAAGTCGGAGAAGAGGTTCTTAAGAACAACCTCAATGATCCAGCAGGCGGCATAGTCGATAACCATGATGCCCGTCATGGTCATCTTGAACTCATCGCTAAAGGGCACCAGCTTCATCTGCTCATTGATCTCGGGGATGAACTCCATGGAGCAGGAAAAGGCCAGGGCAGAAACACCGACAATGCCGTAGAACATGCCCTTGTTCTCGCGAAGACCCTCACGGAAGGGACGTCCCTGGTAGTTGATGGCGAATGTGCTAATCTGCTGGATGAGCTGAAGCAGGTAGACGGCGCTGTTGAGGAGACTGGGCGCGAACTCGGCCTCAAGATCAACGTCACCAGAGCGGCTATTGCATTGTTAGTCTTGGCTTTGGGGGGGGGGGGGGGGGGGGAGTAGTAGTAGTAGTAGGATTAAACTTACGGCTCAAGTCTGTCACAGAATCGGGCAATGTAGATGAGAGTAACGACATGGACGGCGAACTGTCCGAGAATCGAGCCAATGATGTAAAAGTTGAAGATGTTGGGCTGAGGACGCTCCTTGGAGAGACCCTCAACAACGCGAGCACGAGAGATGGACAAGAAGCAGACGCTCATCAGGATACCGCTGATGGTGTACTGTCCGTCACCGAACTTGATACCCTCAAGGTACAATACGCTCAGACTGTAAGCGCTGATGAGGCAGTTGAGAGCGAGAATCTTGTACGTCTGGATGGTCGCGACAAGTGTGCAGCGGCCCTGGCGAATAATGTTGGGAACGGCAATAACGTTACGAAGCTTGCTGGTGAAAGGAGCAGCGACGGAGGCGTCACCAAGCTTCAGCGTAGGAGGCTCGTCGTCGCCCATTTCCGTCTCCATCAAGCTAGAGGTCATCTTATCGGCAAAGCTAGCGGCGTTCGCGGCAGCCTTGGCCTGACGAGCGGCCTTGGGGTCGTTGCTGTTGAGAAGCTGCTGAGCACCAGGAGAAGTGACGGTCTCGATGGGCGCGCTGACGCCGTTGGCCTTGAGCCACTCTTCAGGGGTGACGTTCTTCTTCTGGGCTTCACGCTCGACAGCCTTGGTGAAGTGGGGGTTGCTGGTGCCAGGAGGGTACAGGTGGGCGATCATGACGGGAACAGGGGGTGCGGGCTGGTTGAACCTCTTCATGAGGTCAACCTGTTTCTGGTAAATCTCCTTCATCTTGGTGTTGCGGGAGTGCTCGGCGATGCGAGTAAGGTCATCCATAGTGCCGTTGAGAAGAGCGATACCAATGTGAGCCTGCTTGAGGGCGCCGACGTCGTTGGTACCGTCACCAGCCATCAATGTGTAGTAACCCATGTCTCGGAGACCCACAAGGATGTCCTCCTTCTGCTTGGGTGACACACGCGCGTAAACCCAGGCGTGACGGAGAATCTGGCGGAAGCCGACTTGGTCCTTGAACTTGGCCAGGGCGTATCCGGTAACACAAAGATCGTTGTTCTCAACGATCTTGGGGTCAAGAGGCTTTGAGGGATCGGCAGGGATAATAGTCTTCTCGTCAACGCTGCGCCAGACAAGCTTGTCGCCGCCCTCGTTGTCCTCGGGTGCGTCAAGAATCAGGACCTCACGGTCGACAATCTCAACGTCGCGGGCAACGTATACAGCTGTAAGAGGGTTATCTCCGGTGATCATGACGACACGGTGACTGCTCTCGTTGAGCATCTGAACGGCTTGCTTCGCGTCATCCTTGAGCGGGCAGGAAAGAACCAGGAAACCGGCAAAGGTGAGTCCGGCCTCGACGTTGTCGCGCTTGAGGTCGTTGATCTTCTTGCCTCCGAGTTCGTCATCGACAGTAAGCTGCTTGTAGGCGAGTGCAAGAACACGAGAACCGCGGCGGGTGAAGTACTTGTAGGTCTCTTCGTAGTCGGCAGGGACGATGGAGAGTCTCTTCATGATGGTCTCAGGAGCGCCCTTGACAGCGACAAAGGTACCGCGGATCCTGTTACCAGCCTTATCGGCACCGTTCACAGTGGCAACGGTACTCTGTCTCTTGAGAGCGGAGGAGAACTGGAAGCGGCGCTTGATCTGAACAGTTCCGCTGACACCAGTAGCAGCAGCTGTGGTGGGCTTGCTGGCAAGGGTGTCGTTTCTACCAAGAGTCCAGCCGAGAGAAGTCAAAGTGGCCTTCTCCATTGGGTCACCGACAACTTCACCCTCGTCGAGCTTGACGAGTGCATGAGCAGTGGCAAGAACCAAAGTGGTGTCCAGGCGAATTTCGTTGACGGGGGTCATGGTTGAGTGCGCACCATCGGCCTCGCGAGGGGTGCTTGTGCCCTCCTGGCCGAGTCCTAGGCCAGCAATACCCTCAACAACCAAGTCCTCGCCGGTGAGAGTACCAGTCTTGTCGAAGCAGGCAATATCAATGCGGCCAGCGTAGGGAATACGGAAGGGCTCGGTGCAGAAGATGGCAAGCTTGGCCAGAGCTGCCAAACTGGTGTTGACGGCAAGACTGAGTTCCATGGGCAATTCGGGAGGAACGACGCTAGTGACAATCAAGACGCAGTCAAGCAGAAGCTTGGAGCGCTTGCGATCCTTCTTGACACCCTCATCCCAGACATACCACGAAGCGGCGATCGCGAAAATGAGGAGGAACAAGATGAAGAGCAGGGCCTCTACGTTGTTGGCAGAAACACGCTCAGTGGAGTAGATCATGGTGCGGACAAGGCTGCCCTGGGATGTCTCAAAGCCAGTCTTTTGGACGATAGCCATGGCGCCATTATCGGGAGGGGGCGGGACGCCGGATGCCAGCTTGGGCTTCTCTTCGTCGGGGTTGCCGTGGGTGATCTGCAGAACCTTGGTACCACCCCACAAGAAAGCGTTCTTGTCAAGGCCTTCGGGCTCGATGGGAGCGTCGCTGGGGCGAAGCTGTACAGAGTCCTTCAGGAGAGGGGTGCTCTCACCAGAGAGCATGGCCTCGTTGACAATAGCAGTTCCCTCAACAAGCAGCATGTCGCAGGCGACACCGCTATCCTCCTTGGTGCGTCCGACGGAGACGAGGTCGCCAGGCAGAAGCTTGTCGCTCAGGACTTCGGTCCACTTGCCCAAGCGGTATACGTAGACATCATAGGGCTTGATGCTCATGCCACGGAACTCGTTGAGGGTACGCTGGCGCTGCCAGACGACGGTGCTCTCGAAAGCGACGAGCATGAAGAGCGTAAAGAGCGAATAGTACCAGTACTCATCCAGCATCCACAGACCAACACAGAAGATCTGGAAGACGAAGAAGGGCGCGACGGCGTGCTCCTTGAAGAGCTCGGTGAAGGTAGGAACGGGGATGTCGAAGGCGTTGGCGCCATAGTGCTCCTCGATTCTCTTCAGCTCGGCTTCGGTCGTGATGCCCTTGGACTGCTGGTAGCGTCCGATCTTGGGCTTGGGTTCGGCATCGATATCGTAGGCAAGGGTTCGGAAGGACTTATCCTCGGGGAAGTAGATGAAGCGGCGCTTCTGGAACAAGAACGAGGTGTTGATCTTGCCGCCAACCTGTACAGGTGTTAGTATATTGGGTCAGTTAGGCCGCGGGGAGCAGGAGAGTAGAGGGCATCGCTTCTTCGCAACGGGCTTACCTTGTCGCGGACGATTTTGCAGATTTCGGCAGAGCCGGCGTTGGCAACGGGGATGATCTTGATGAGCTCTGCCTCATCAATTGACTGGGCGCGTGTGGCAGTAAAGGTAGCTTGGAGGTTGACGCTCCAGTGGGTGCTCAACCAGGCGAGGGACTGAAGGGTGACGATGGAGCCGATCCACACAAAGGTCCATTCCTCGGATGCGATGTGCTTCTCGTAAAGCTCGGCGGTAAGGTAGTAGCGCAGGAAGATGGGCCATACGATGGCAAAGGGCCAGACGTAGGCGTGGAAGTAGGTCGGTAGAGGCTTCCACAGCTCGGCCACCTTGATCTGAGGGTTGTCCACGAGGGGCGCCATGGTGGGCGATCGCGCGCGGTATCGTGGATCAAGCGACAGAGGGGCGTACAAAATGAATGGAGACGGGCTGTTTCGGTTGATGCTATGTCCTTGTTGCATCGACAGTGGTTTTCTCCCGATGATGCAGATGGAGCACAACAAAGAGATGTTGCGATGTGTGAAGGTGTAGCAAAGGAAGTTCAAGAGGTGACCCGTGGCAGAATCAGGGTTGGTGGTGGTGGTGGTGCTGCTACCTTCCTTACTGTGGGGTCTCGCGTCGTTGGCGGCGGAGAAGTGAGCGGCGGAAACTGGAAGCAGAAGCCAGCCGAAGGCAACAGATTTACGTACTGTATCCGTAGTGTCCAAAAAAGCCAGGTGGTGGTTATCTGTCAGTTTTTTTTCTTTCCTTTTTCGCGATGGCGAATTGGGAAGCTGGGGCACCTGGGGGAGGCCACTCACAGGCCACCTTACAGCTGACGGGACAGTCTAACAGGGGGCTCTTTTGGCTCTTTTGGCCTGATGTGGCCAGTCACCGTTCGCTTTCAGTGGCTCGTGGGGTACGTAGCGTACGTGGACCCTGCGACCTGCGTGCCTGGTTCCCTGCCTTACCTAAGCAATGCATCCAGGCCTTTAACCTTAGATTTCCGCCGTGATGGATCTCCAGGAGGTTGATCCGTGCCGTCGTCCCTCTTTTCCCCGCCGCCCATGGAACTCCGCCGAGAAGCCCCGCCGGTTAAGGACCCCGACACTCCGTGTCACTTCTGATAGGTACTCCGTAGATCCTACCTAGGTACTTGTACTTCACTTCATGCGAGGAACCCATTCCAATCGGCATCTTGATTCAAATTTTATAGATTTAATGAGGCTGATCCTCGAAGAAAAAGTAAGGAAATGGTTAAGTCGTGGTATATCGTCCCCGAAAATCATCGTCTTGGTGAAGACATTGTTCATGTTGCGCCCACAACATCCATTCTGCCCTCTATGCATTCAACGCCCAATACCCCAAAGGCAATACCTAATCCTTTCTATCCCCAAACTCCCCCATCATATCTCTTTCATCTTTATTCGGATATCCCAGCAATGACACTGCGTCGGTTGGCTCGCCCAGAGGGCCAATCTTCGTACGTGGCTTCCTGAGATGGCTTTGGTGGCTTAAGGTAGTCCGAGATCCTCTTCGACACGCTCCCCTGGTGTCGAAGCCCCCTTTTCCCGTCTGCTCCCACACTAGCGCTGTGAGAGAGACTCGGCTTGCGTGGCGCCTCGCCGTAAAAGCTTGACGAAATCAAGTTGCGCTCGTCGTCTGCCGCGCCAAACGACATCATGCTTGCACGCTTGCCAGCCCCCGTCGAATACTGCGCGCTGCTTCGCTTGTTGTTGGTGTTGTTGCGTTGCGCAGTAGGAGTATCGCCCTGTCGAGCCGCGCTCCAAGGGTTGTCGCTATAACCGTAGTACCCGGAACGTCGTGCGAGGTTCCGCCACATTTGCGCGTGATATTCGCGTTCGGCAACTTCAGCGTCTGCCACAAAACGTTCATAATCTGTCGGTTCGCGGCTACCAGCCTCTTGAGATGGAGTCTCTTGCCGAGACTGCGGACGAGTGTGAGACGAGGTGGGCCGTGGCGGTGCTGATGGCGGCGCCTGCTGCTGCTCTGGCTGGCTTGGCGGGTCAAATGGCGCTTCCATCTCGACTGGGGAAATTGACTTTGGCGGTGTGAGGTCTCTGGCGTAAGGGTCCGATACAAGATTGAAGCTGTGTCGTTTGCATGACAATGGCCGAGGAGCATGGGATCTTGCAGGAGCCTTGCCGTTCGTCGACGACGTATTTGAAGTATTTTGCAACAGGTTGTGCTGTTGCTGCCAGGGGTCGACCGCGACCGGTTCCCTAGTGGTTACCACTTCAATTTCGCTGCTCTTAACGATCTCGAGACGCCGGTGCAGTTCGCGGGGAGGCGGCGCCTCATACTTGGACATCGACATGTCCCGTGACCTGCGCTTCTCGGCAGTCTCTGCGGATGGCGTCCGTTGCCTCACCAGAGGCTGCTCCGGCTCATTCACCCTGGCGGCGGCGGCGGCCGTTATTGTGGCCAGAGCTTGAGCGCCATCACCCGGGTCGCTGCCAAAGGAGAAGCTATGGCGACTGTGGCGCGACGTATTTGTGTAAGTCGTGCGCGAAAAATCAGCCGCGGCGTGTTTGGGAACATAGGCCGTTCGCGGCGCCGATGCTGTTGCCGGTGTCTCGGTATTGGTCACGTTGTCATCTCCAAAATCATTGGCGCCGGATCTCGACCAGAACCTCTTTCCGAAGCTTGGTTTGGATCGCGACTTGAGCTGCGTCGGCGCATTGGAACTCGAGGCCTGCATGGTTGACTGCTGTTGGGGAGGCGACTTGGGCTTGGACGGGTCGGCGGCGCCGGCAGTCTGGGTCGCATTCGTAGGTGCTTGCTGTGACAGTGTGACTGGACGTAGGAATCGGGGCACCGAGGACTTCAAAGAGCCCCTTCGCGCATCCAAGACAGTCTCACTTTCGGCAGGTGTTGGGTGCGACGGGTTCAACATGAGCGGGTTCATCAGTAAAGGCCGTGTCTGCGTCTCGCACCGCTCCGTGGTCCTCTGCTGGTCGAGTCCCAGGGACGAATCTATGTTATCGCTGCCAGCGGAAATCGACGTCTTCTTATTCTGAGAGTCCTTGTCCTTGGAAGCCAATCGTCGTCGCATAAGGCGGTTCAGCAACCCTGTCTCGTCTGCCGAAGGTGCAGCACTTAATGACGACGGGGTACCGGTACCAAGACTTTGCGCCGCTGCCGGTACTGGACCTGTGGCAGTCGCGGGTCGGCTTGTCGCTGGCGGCAGCTGCAGCTGCGAGTTTTCGTCGAGCCCTGGCAGCGGTGCAACGAGACGACCGTTGTCAGTGTAACCCTGAGTCTGAATGTGGGCGACAGGGGGGGCTGGCGATGTCCGAAGCGTGTTCTGGGGATTGTGGAGTTCGAGGCGATGGCGCATCGGGGGTTGCATCGGCATGGGTCTTTGTGTTTGCTGCTGCTGTCGGGATGGCGGCGGTGTCGGATCTACCTGTGTCTGCTGATGCTGATGTTGCACCGGCACAGCTTTCTCGTCAACTTGCCGGGTGTCGATGTGTCGACTGAGAAAGCGATTGAGCTTGTTCTTGACCCCTGTGGCAGGCTGGTTTGGAAGGGGGCTTGCATGAGAGGAATTATCCTCCCCGTCGGTTGGGTGGGAATAAGAAGGCGATGCTCCGAAAGAAGAGCTTGTCGGTGCAATCATAGACGTCGGCCTCCGTTTTGATCGAGAAGCAGAAGTAGGAGCGGCATCCGTCTTTTTGATGAGTTTCGACAACCGGCGGGATTTACTTGCTGATGTGGCTGCTTGATCCTGGTTTTGCTCCCTGTCTTGCCTCTCGCCCTGTGTTGTCTCTTGGTTTTCTTCCAGGGTTACCGATATGGCTGCATCTGGCCGCCAGCTCCACCGATTCTTGGTCAAATGGCGCGATGAGACACTGGTAGCGCCGCCCTGCAGGTTTTGGTCGTTTGGGACGTCGACCTCGCACGAAATGGGCTTGTCGGAAGAATGTGCTAATGGCTGAGTGCTGCTCACCGCATCTCCTCGGAATGAACTTCTTCGTGGCCCCGCCGACCATGACCATCGATTAGGATTGACCATTTTATAGTAAACGGGCTGGCCGCCGTGAAGTTCGTTCCACCTGGACTTATACTTGGACTTGTGAATCAGCGTCAAGCGTCAGACTGCCAGCTCAACTCAGGCGTCCAATCCCATGCAGAGGTGGACCGCCCAAAAAGCGTATCAGCTCAACGAATGGCGCAATATTCCCAGAGTTGGTGTGGTGTGTGGCCGATCCGAGAATGCGTCTGGCCGGATCAGCAGTTGGGGTCCAATCGGCAAGGCGAGAACAAAATGTTCAGAAAGCGAAACGACGAATCAGAAGGATGACGAGGAGTGTCAGCAGCAAGCAACCTGGCAAGCTGAGATTGATCGATTGATATGAGAAACCAAAAGTGGACAGCTGTGTTCCCAAGGCGGACGAGGGTAGAGATATGACTGAGGACGGGTGCCCTGCGAAGCTAGAAATAGCGAGGCTCTAGAAGATCCCTGAGGCGTTCGTGCGGGCGAACCTATGACTTGAAGTGGTGGCACTTCTTCCAAGTGGAGAAGTACTCGGCAAGTACCTGTCCTATCCATCATGTAAGTCGCTCGCCTCGCCATCGTCTTCCGCATCTTCCGTAGTAGCCCCAGATTTTGGTATGCACCGAAGCATCCCCCACGCAGGGCAGAGCAACTATGCTGATACTTCAGAATGCAAAACAATCCAGAAAACGGCGCTTGTTAACTGAACGACCAAGGGAAAACAGGCCCCGTGTTGCTTAAGCTTTGACGTGATGTATTGAAGCGGCAGCAGAAGGAAAACCCGATCAGCCAGACGTGTCTCCTGAAGCGTCCAGGCGGGGGATTCTTGGTAGCATGTGTGGCAGAGAAGAAGGAGACTAAGGTAGGTAAGACGCTCCCAAAAGTGCTTCTAGGAGCCAAAGCGCCACCCAGCGCAGGCAGATGTTGAGAGCTTGCGGTCCCAGCCCAGCGTCAAAGAGTCCGCTAGCGTCTTCAGGAGAGTGTCAAGAAGCGCAGAAGCGGCTCTATATGCGGAGACTTGTAATTCTTCAAGCGGACAATGCCTGCCGAGAAGCGCGAGAAGTCATTTGCCAATACGTCATGAAGATGCTCCGAAGAAGTGCAGCTCGCACGGATGTATGGTAATTTTGGAAGGTAATTCGCAAAGTTAGGTGAGCCGGAACCGCGCGGAAACCGTCTTCACCATGGATAACATCGAGGGTTGTCGAAGCTGTGGATGGTGATAGGTATTGACTGAGGATTCTCAGGTACCAAACGCCAGCGTATGCCAGAGAATCACCCGATTTGGATTCGGGCATGATCGACCACTTCAACGTCCACATTATTTTGTTGTCCTCTGAAGTTGTCTGAAGTGAGACAGTGGGAAGTGTTGGCATAGCTTGTCCAAGGTGGTCAACTGTGTCGATCGCTCGATAGAATTCTGGAGAGGAAGCGGCAATTGTGACTTTTCGATATTCCCATGTCCTTGGCCTTTGCCGCGAGCGAAGGCCAACACGCGGCAAGACGCAAATCTGTATGCATTTGGATTGCTTCCTCTTTGTCGACGAGGGCGCGGGGGCGTCAAGCATTGGCTAAGGCACCCCAGACCGTTAGAAAACGGGATAGCAGAGACAGTTTCTTTATGTCGTGAAGCTTGTTTGTCTTGCGTTATACTTACACCGGAGGTAATGACCCGCGATCTCGATGACGAGAGGTGTAAACCCCATGTCTGGGTGGCTGATGATTCGATTGATGCTTTCCCATCAAGCCAGACTTCTCGAAGACGCCATCAGCAAGTCCACTTAGACAGTAGGGTCTGGAAACGCATGGCCACACGGTGCCTATCCTCGTGGGTTTGAAAGAGGCATGAGGCAGGTGAGACTCGTGGCGTCCCACTGGGGCATCCCATTGGGGGCGTATTCCTCGTAGGTGTCCATATGCAGATATCCGTATAGTGAGATGCCCACCTATCTCGAGCGGAGCTCTCCACAAGAGACGAGTGAGATGTGTCGGAAGGGGAATGGAGCTCAGCAAGGAGCTTGTCCGGCTAAGCTCGAGAATGCCCTGTCAAGTAAGGGATTCCGAAGAAACCACTGCAATGGTAATAGCCTGTATCGGTACCCAAGGTAGTTGAGGTAAGCTATGACAAAGTTCGGAGTGAGGGCCGACGAGAATAAGGAAGCTGGCAATGCACCGTGGTCAGTTGAAGTTGAAATTTGGTTAAAGTAAATTGGGTAAATTGGAAAGAAACAAGGTTGAGTGCGAGTTGGCCCGTGAGTTGAGTGCAGTGCAACAGCAGGCAGGGATCGCCATCAAGATCCAAGATCGTCCCTCCCTTCCTTGCTCAGATGGAGGAGCCAAGGTGAGCAGGTGCAGGTGAGATCTGGACCACCTCACCTCGGAAAGGAAGGCAGAGTTCGCTCGGTGAAGGAACCGACCACCTTGACGCCACCTCAAGTACCCCAGAAGCCACCAACGAGGCAGTTCCTACCCGAGGGAATGGGAAAGAACCTGGATGGTAACTTCGGCATCGTACACAGGTACCACGGTACCTACCCCAAATTCCCAAATACCTTACCTTACCTTACCTAAGGTAGGTAGTGTTGTGACCTTAGGCACCCGTAGCGTGGATAGGTCGTTCGCTGCCTTAGGTAAGCGCCAATTTCCCCAGTTCCCGACATGTTCCTGCCCCGCCGTCTATGTTGGAAGGTGAGAATGGTGGAAGCCACCTGTGGAGGAAGGGGCGCAAGTCCGGTGATTTCTAGCGGGCTCCACCACCACCACTCCGCCCTTTCCTTCTACCCCGGGAGCGAATGACGTCCCGGCGCCCACCAAGCTTTCTCGGTCAACCACTCCTCACCTCCCACACCATCCACACCTAGGCACCACACCTCCTTACCAATCATCATCAACAACACCAACTCGACTTTACTTCACAACCAACCACTCAACACCCCACGACACCCTCCGGCTTTTCCAGCTTCCCCAAAAGCGCCACCGCTATTCCCTCGCCCGCTGTCTCTTTCGTCAAACTTATTCTTTTTGTCCCGTGTCTCACATATGCCAACAAGCTTCAACTTCACTCTGATTAGCATATCCTATTTCATTAGCTAGGATGCCATGGATGGGAATCTCTGCCGCTGGCTCAAGGAACGGATTGTCCGGAAACGTATAGCTCGAACCATGGCAGCCACCTTTCAGAACTGCTTGACGAACCACCACGTGTATCTGATGTGATACAACAACGTCCCTAGCACGTTCAGCAGATTTCCCGGCAGAACATCCAGCCAACGACTGCTGGTCATTGTCAGTTTCATTCTTGACAGGTGGAGCAGGAAGCAAGCTTGGGGAAACTCGTCTACCCAAGGTAGTACCTAGTCTGCCAGGCCTGGCCCGACGAGCTGGAGACTCTTTCGGGGTACTAGGACATCCCATCCACGCCCTTGTGATACTTCAGCGTGTGTTGTTTCTTTCTGTTCTCGCACTTTAGCAAATCATGGTCCAGGAACCTAAAAGGCTGTGGTAGACACTTGTCCTGAATGGCATGATAACTCGTGGCCGCTTCGAGTCGATATGCAAGGCTCGGCACTTGAAGCGGGCAGACCGACTGCATACACATCCAGACCAAAGGTTCGAGGAAACTTTACTCACGCCTCGTAAAGGTTGCGAACCCGAAGATTGGAGGTTCTAGAGTCTGGAACCTTTACGCGCTTTCAAGTTCCACACACAAAGCATCAAGCGGCAAAGGTGGTCTTTCGCCTCTCGAAACGCTCTTCTGTTGGCCCATCATGAGGCTGCAGATGCGGAGCTGAAGTCTGCCAGAACGTGCGCCGGCCGAGACTACTGCACTCTCGGCCCACGAATCGTCTCACCGACTTGAAGAATCCCCCAGGCTTCCATGCCAACCTTCAGCCGCACCTCGATCTCACGGATGTTGTTCTTGTCTCGGAGAATACACATCGTACATGAATCCCAGAGCTCGCATCCCTCGTGACCCCCCCCCGCTTGCTATCCGGGCGTCGTCAGAGCCCTCATTGAGTCTTGGGACAGCTGGTCGGGGTCTACTCCGTCTGCCTCACGATGGGCTCATTTCTCTTGCTGCTACCACTTTGCGATCCAAATCGTACGGGATGTAACGGGCCATCTGGCGCTCGCTCACCATGTGCCTGATCCTTGGACTTTGACGGACCAGGGACCCCTGAAGGTAGGGCTCGCCATCGCAGAGATACCGACTGTTTGGTTCTCATACGGTCGTCTGGGAGTGGCAACAAGATTGGCGCCCATCTGCCTTGCAGACTATTGACAACTAAGTGGTTCCAGACAGCCTAAAAATCATGTTAGCGCGCCAATTCTTTAACAAGTTGGAGTTGGCAGCCGGTTCTGTTATCTCTGACAAGAGAGTGACAACCAAGAGACATGGCAATGTTCAACAGCAGGTACCCAAGTATGAAAGCTGACGCCCAGCCTCAGGAAGCTCCTCCACGTGGACCTGCGACACTGGCACCAAGCTCTGGAAGAGACACTCTTGTTCCCACTTCCGGACCTGGCCAGAGTGTGACCAGGGCCCAGACGAACAAAACCTGATTCGCAGGCTAGTCTTGGATGTTTTTTCTACGCTTGGGCATGAGCAGCGCGCTGGCTTTTGTACTAGCCTTCTCGAACAACGGCACGTCAGATCGCACGCAAAGCCTATTCGCAATGTGGACGATGCTTTTACCTACTGCAGGGCCCTGGGCGTAGCGTCAGTACTCTCGAGTCCCCGACCAAAGGTAGAGCCTTGCGAGGTCATCTGTCACGGGTTGCGATTGAGTCAAAAACGGATGAAGAGTCACGAACCATCGATGTTGATTGCACCTCAATATGGAGTGCGGTGTACAAATACAGTCCACCGCGGGGTATAATTCAGCGCTTCCTCTATCCATAAACTATATGTAGTGCTCTCTTTCCAATTCCATACAAGAGTGTGTTTGCTGCAGTGACTCAGACAACTATCCTTGCTTGAGATCCTGCAACGCCATGGCGGCGTCTGCATCCTTGGTGGATTTTTTTTCGACTTTGGTGGGCTTGAAACCGTGAGTTTGAGGAGGGGTCCAGTCGGGGGCCTGGATTAGCCGTAACAAGAGGGGATCCGACAGAAAGAAAGGATTCGCCATGCGAGTGTCGATCCGAGTCTGCGTGTTAGACGAGATGGCTGTCAGAGGACCCGTGGGGGAACTAAGAGGCTCCAAAGGCTGAGGCTTTGATGACGTGGCGGCGGGCGCCTTCGTCATTTGAAGTGGTGGCAACTTGAGCGACTCCATAGATGGACGCTGAATATCAGAGAGAATCTTGGGCGACACAATGACCGGCCTCTCCTTGGCGTGTGGTGCCTTCATCTTTCGTGGGGTCGGCCGTGGGAGTGCTTTAGAAACGACTGGCCGTGGCATGCCGGGCACGAAAATCTCTTCGCCGTCAATCGTCTTTCGTTTCCGCATCCGAGGATTGAGTTTGACAGCAGCAAATATCGAGCTTTCCGCTGCGTCTGGCATGGTCACCTGCGCACCGGCACCCTCGTTTGGAGCCAACTCCGTCTGGTCGGGCTCCTGCTGCCCCACCTGGGCCATTGTTGGTCTTAGCTGGAAGCTCTTCTCTGTTTGGTCTGAAAGAGCAGGAGGAGCTGGCCGTGATAGAGCAGCCGGTGCAGACTTTCTCGATCGCCTCGTCTTTGGCTTTTCGACACGGAGGGCCTTTGGGGATGTCGATGGCGTCGGGGCTATGCTGCCCACGATACGGCGAAGTTCCACCATCACCTTCCATGTCACCCAAGCAGCGCTCGTCCTGTCGTCACGGACTGCCATTGGCCTTTGAGGTACAGATTTGGGAGGAGCAGCGACCTCCAGTGGCATCGTTAAAGGCTCGGTCTTTACTACCTTGTCTAGCTTCGGAGCTTTGCAAGGCTTCTCTGGTTTAGTTGTCGTCTCTGGTTGCGAGTCGTGCGGCAACTCTGTCGATAAAGCTGTGGGCAAATCTGTAGATGGTTTCGCGGGTGGCTTTGCTGATGGCTTCACAGAATCCATCTTCGGCTTATCTTCCATAGAGCTCTGACGTTTCTTCGTCTTTTCGCTACTCTCCTTCTTCTTCTTGGGCAACTTTGTACCGGGCGGCAGCCAGAGCAAGGGGACTCTCTCCTTCAGGTTGGCAACCCACGCGTCGCAGTCCCATTGCACCCAGTAGTCGATAATATCCCCCCATGAACTCTCTGGGGGCTTCGTGAAGTTGACAAAGACAACTTTGCCGCCCCTGCTGTGGATGGTCTTGGCGAACTCCCTGACAAGGACCTTCAGGCCATGGACTTTCAGTGACGTGCCGAGAATGAGGAGGAGGTCCGGGGACAGTCCCAGGTCATGGGTGATGATGGGTGAAATGAGATGGGCGTTCGGGTGCTCTTCGCCATAGAGTACGATGTCTGGTCTCAGCTTGCCCACACCTAACGCTCTCTTGCCCCTCTCCTGCCGTGCAGCTGTTGCTCCAGCACAGTATGGGCACTCAGGTTGTCGCCCCGAGAGAGTCTCGTGCGATCTGTCGTCTTCATCCCAATCGCAAATCTTCCCGCACAGGAAACACCTAAGAGACTCCAGTGATCCGTGCAAGAAAACACATTCCACACCATTCGACTTCTTCTCAGCGTGCTGCTGAACCTGTGACTCGGCTGCCTGGGTCGCTTCGGCCGACTCGCCGGCTCCGCCACCATCGGGCGCTTTTGGTTCATCCAAATCTTTCGCATCACTAGTTTCTGGTGTTGCGGAGACAGACTCTCCTATAGAACTCCCCGTTGCCGCCGTAGCCAAGACAGCCCCGACGGATTTCCTCGAGAAGCGGCCCCGATGCCCCGGTCCGTCCTGCAGCGAGGTGGAAAGCCCAACCTTCTCCTCAATCTGATCAATATTTTGCGTGTAGCATCGGACTAACTTCCCACGGTTGCGTAGATGGCCGATGAAGTGATGAGACTCTGTCGGCACAACTTCTTTGACCTTCTCTCGAAGCGTAGTGGCGAAAGTGTAAAATACCGAAGTTCTCAAGGGATCCGCCCATATTGAGGCATCGAATAGATCTCTGCCTTTGATGTTGGGTAAAGTCGACTTGCTAGGCTGTGAGGACGGTGGCGTTTCGTCGGTTTCCGAAGATGCAGCGCTGCTGGCCGCACTCGATGTCTGCCTACTAGTTGACGATGAAGACTCTTCAAAAGGGTCGAACAAGACTGGCGGAGGCGATGATAATGGCGAGGAACTGAAGCCCATTGGCTGCTGTCGTAGAGTCGATCTTGTGAAGCGGCTTGTGTCTCTCAAAAAACTAGGCGTTTGCGGGAATGCGCTAGGTGGTGATGACAGAGGGGAAGAGCTGAAGAAGAATCTCGAGGTCTTTGGCGTAACATGAACGGATTTCCTCTCCTCTAACTGCTCACCTTCCTTGGTGAACGTGGCCCTCGGCACGGCGGGAGTTGAAGTCGAGCTGACGGTTTCAATGATTCCTGACCCTTGCACAGAGGCGATGGTAGATGTCAGCAGAGACCTCTTGCGCATCTCAGCAGAGCTCGCCTGATAAGCGTTGGCTCTCTGGGCACATGGGCTTGCAGACCGTCCCCTCCTCCTCAAATAGCTGCGGGTAGCTCTGTCGCTGGGTGTTTGGTTGTTGTGGGCTTCCACAGAGCCTAGATTTCTGCCGGTGGCCAGGTCTTTCCGATGGCCCTTGTCCGGGGGTGAAGACTGAGCTCTCGCGCTCTCCCTCGAAGATCTCCTCAAGCTGGTTCTATCACCCGGAAGGGATGCATCATTGGTACTGGTACTTGGGCAGGCACTCCCGGCATCGACGGTTGATTCCCTCGATCTCGCCCTAGTGATGGGCCCAGTAGACCTTGCCGTATTTGAGTCGGAGCCTTGCAAAGCGGATGCATGATTCCCTGTGACCCGTGAATCGTGCGAGTCATCAATTAGACAAATGCCCGAATCCTCAAAAGAAAGTCTCCTCCGTTTCGTCGGTGGTTCCTGTTCTTCGCGACTGGCATCCGCTGAGCCAAAATTCCTCGGTTCGACAACATCCACCCGATTTGCGGCATCGAACTGGGCCTGAATCAAGGAGTAGAGTCCATTTTCGCTCCGGAAGTCCTACGTGTCATTGATTAGCATGAGTTGTTAAGCCCTTCCAGCGTGAGTTCTTACAGGAATGCCCGAATTGGTACTGATGCCTGCGCCAGTAATGACCACAACCTTTCGTGCTTTGAAAAGAGAGTCGGCGATCCCTTGCAGAAGAACATCCGCTGTAGGGGTTACCTGGGTGGTAGGCATACTGAAGGCGTACTAGAGTCGGCCCATTGGACTGTCCGGAGTGGAGTTCCGACAATTAGACACTTCTATTATGATGCTGCTAGCCTAGGCGCGTCTGACAATTATGCGACCCTGACGCCAGCCTTTGTGGAGATGTACTCGGCGCGAGAGATGAAAAGACTTGATTTCTGGATATCGGCTGAAGAGATTCGCTTGCTGTCAGATCCAGCTGTGTAGCGCCTCAGACGTATGGTGGCGTCTGGAACTGCAAGCCCTTGCTTAAACTCGACTTAGCTGGGTAGAGCAGAGCTACCAGTCGATCGGATTTCTCAAAACTTTGTCGGAAGAGAGACACAAGTAAAGGCAGTTTCCCCAACTTCGGAAATCCGACCGTCGTGGACAGCTGCAGAGTCTTCTTGGGATCGTGGTATCTATGCGACGCGGTGGTGGAAGAGGCTGGTAGCGGTGCAGACGCGGTGGGCCGGGGTTCGCGGTACCGGGACCTGCTCGATGAGTCTCGATGTCGGCGGCGGAGGTCGAAGGACGGAGCTGCTGCGTTCACTGCAGACTCCGGGTGTCCAATTGGCAGAATCGTGTCAAGTCGCGAGATCGAGAAGACGTGAGTTCGAGGTTGTGGCGAGGCGACTGTCGAGGCCCAAGCTTGAGCCTTTGAACAGACGCGTCTCAGAAGGTGCTCGGGAAGACCAAAGCTCGAAAGCTTAAACCGTCGAGCTATAGATGCTGTCGTTTGTTCGTGTTTTTTGGAGAGAAAACGGGCGGAGGATGTCGCAGTCAGAAGAAATCGCCAAGGGGTCAATAGGGAGGAACAATTGAGGAGTTTGACCACAGGAAGGCGTGTTCAAGGCTCCTGCTGAGTCGGATGTTGTTTGTGAACCGCGACCGCCCCGAAGAATAAGACCCCAGCCAGCGAGACGCCAACAGCTTAGCGTCAGCAGCCCAGATCGCTAACCTCTTACCTTTGTGAGATCATCGCCGAGATCCACTGTTGGTTGATAAGGATAACGATAGTTCTATCGATAAAGGGCTTTCCGATAAGAAACCTCTCTTCACGGTCTGGGGATCCTAGACACTCTCTACGGTTACCTCGTGACATTCTCTTTTGCTATATCTTCATTACTCCCTACTTGAGCCTCGATGCTCTGGGGTACTCTATGCATCTTGTCACGTCGCTAGATAAGATTGAATTGGGTTGCAGGTGAGAAGACGTTAGGATCAATAAGGAGGAAAGAAAGAACACACTGCGGCATACCGACGAACTTGCAGGGATCACACAGAGCTCACCTTCAAGCCATCAACTAAGCACCAGATCGCCACCGTCATCATTGCCATCGTTCTCAATTCGCCGTCTCAAAGTCGAATCAGAAGAAATGACAATATGTCTGCTCAGTAACGCTTGGTTCAACGGCTGAGCGTGGCCAACATTGATCGAGTCCATGCCCATGCCCATGCCCATGCCCATGCGCCGGAGTGTCAGCAGATTTGGCACCTGTCTACCGTCACTGCTGGAACCTTGTTAACTCTCAGTCCTCTTCTGCCGCTCAACTCTGGCGATGCTGTCATGAGGCTCGAAAGACACTTTCATCCAGGCCAAAGGCAATTTGGAGGAGATCGCAGGGTTTACGGAAACAACCCTCCCGAATACATCGCTTTGATGGCAAATCACACAATCTTGTCGTCAAAGATTACCCTCTGGTCCCTTACTGCCGCAACCGCCAGATGAGGTTTTCACCTCTACTATCTGCAGATCGCCCATCACAACCGATCCAACGCCTTGGCGTACCATTTTCTCCAGCTCCGATACCTTCTAGAAGTGTGAACGATGCGGGGAAGCGAGTCAGAAACTGCATCTCACCGGTAATGAGCTTAACCTGTTGGATTAAGCGTCATGTAAACACATGAGACGAAGCCGGCAGCGGCATGGTACGCACTCTTGATGCACACACGTGAGATGAGAATAAGATACATCCTCAATTGCGCAAGGACCCCACACTCATCTCAAGTCGCCGACAGCTGTCGGCTCTCATCCATCTGATGTTTCCGTTCCGTGAATATCACGAGACGTTAGGGAGATGCCAGCGTCGAATGTATCGTGACTGAGACAGCTTCGTTTGATCTTCATCGCCCCGGCTTCCTTGCGACAGTCCTGGCAGACGTCTCCACGCTCACCCGTTGAGCCTCAGCCAACTGTTGTCCACGTCAACCTAACCTTAATACTAGAAAATCAGCCGGGGCCTTTGTTCCCCCGGTCTAAGAGAGAAACCTTCCTCAGTCTACCCCTTCTTTTAGTCGCCGTGTCTTGCTTGAACTCTGAACGGGACCTGGATGAGGGTCCTGACAGGCCTCAGCTCGCTTGGTACCGAATCCAAAGACACGACGAACACGTCCCAAACTCTTGGCACGAGCACATGGATCGCCGGTGATCGGTGCATCTCATGGTCCCTCCGGGCCGGAGGCTCTACCCAGGCAAGACGTGATGGGGACACATACTTAAAGGCTGTCCTCGTAGGCTCAATAATCTGATAATGTCTCGAATCAACCTTGTTACTCGTAATTACTTAGTGTCAGCGCGTTTCTTTCGTTTGCAAATCCATTGGTTCACTCTTTTAATCCAGGATGGTCCAACATTACGTCTTCATCATGCAGTACTTGAAGTCGTTCACTCTTCTATCCTTCGCCTCAGTGGCAGTGGCTCAGCAATGCACTTTGCAGTTCGATGGCAGGGTCGCAACTGGAACCGAGGCAGAAGCATTCGATGCCGAGAACAACCTCTTCAGTTCACAGAATGTCTTTGGGGCCGGTTTGAGCTTCAGCAAAGTATTGCAATTGCCCAATGAGGCCAGCTCACCTTTCGATGGAAACGACAATGTCCCACTTGAAGTCACAATCAGGCCAGTCCAAGTCACATCATGACCATGATTATATCGTCCTGCTAACAATTACCCCAGTGACCAGTCAATCTTCAACAAACAGACGGGCTTCCGACGCGCTGAGCTCATCCCTTCAACCAACACAGGTACGGACGAATCGACGACTGGCGTGAAGACGTTGCATTTCAGTCTCTCGAAAGACGTCCAGCGTCCTCTCAATCTCTCGCACGAGTACCAGCTAGCTTTCCTGGAGAGCAATGACTTCAGCACGAACCAAGTCGTTCTCAAAACCGGCACCATCCTGGGCGGCGATGCAACGGTCGACCCGGATACCCTCCAGCTCTTTGGCAATGTCAACACCAAGCCGGCACCTCCTGTTCTTTTCAGCACACCTTTCGCAGAGAACACCATTCATAACTTTGCCGTAACCATGGATTTCAACGCCAAGTGAGTACTTTCCGAGCCTGAAATATGCTCTAGGGTACTACTACGTTGTGCAGCACCACCGTCCACGTATTCTACTCAACCGACAACAATGACTTGGAGGCACAGGGGGAACACCAGCCCAACGTTGTCACGGGCCAGGGTCAGTACCATTTCGGTATTCTGAAGAAGCCAGTCGGAGGTCAGGGTGATATCACCAAGAATGGCTTCCAGCCGGACGGCATTGATGAAGGCATCGTCTACAGCGGTATCTTTCAAGAAGACAGCGCCAACGGCTGCATCAGTTTGGCTCCTTAGCCTGTCTCTATCGCGGGCACCTGACTTTCCGGGACTTTGGAGAACACATAGTGTACTATTATCTTAGATCTTAGTCTTTGCGGTGCAAAGGCTTCGACGTAATGTGTATAGGGTTGTTTAATCAATCGTTGCAACAGTCGCAAGTTTCATCTGACTGCAATCCATGAAAACATGTTAGTTCTCCTCAGTAGGTATATAATCATCTCTTATAACGATCTTTCTACTATCATTCACGTAAGGGACTTGTAATGAGAGATCCAGTTTGTTAAGTACGGGCAAATAGACCCGAGCATTGTCGATTAACGAACCACATCATGGTTTTGCTCTCTACGAGTATGTGGTACTCCCGATGTCTCTCGATCGAGTTTTCGTCAGACTATGCCTCCTGATGACTCACTGTAGCAGCTAACTTCTCATGACGGTTGGCGACCTCTTCCAGCTGCGGGCGTAAAGAGTCAGCCGCCTCTTGCGAGAAGTGGCGAGCGCCAACGCGATGCTCAAAGAGCAGGTCAATCTCAGAGTACGTAAGACCAAAGGGCTCCGGAAGACGGAAGAAAGTCCAGGTAAGGAAAAGCACAGTGATGCCAGCCCAGAAGAAGCCGCCTCTCGCTCCCCAGTTCCAATCGTTCTTGCCCACAATTTTTGGCTGCAGCGCGTTGACGATAAAGCCTCCGCAGTTGTAAAAGGCGCGAGACAGGGCGACTGTCTTGACGCGGAGTCTGGTAGACGGCATCTCCGCGACCAGGGTGTAGCACGAGGGACCGACGCTGAGCTGGAAGGAGAAGAGCATCACGATGATGAGGGCTCCCACGGCCCATGACCGTGCTGGCAACCCAGCCGCGTCCTGAGGGATACCGATGCCACCGATGATGACGAGAATTACAAACATGGCCGACAAACCAGCCAAGTACAGAGTGCGACGGCCGATATGAGTCATGATGTACCAAGCAATGATACAGCCGATAAGACCAATGCAGTTCTGTACCAAACTCATCGTGAATCCGTTCTCGGAGCTGAGGCCTGCATTGATCATGAACTGTGTGCCATAGCCCATGAACGGCACACCGCAGAAGGATTGCGTCAGCCAGACCATGCACGCGATCTCGGTGCGGCGGAGGTCGACGCCACGGAAGCAGTCCCAGTAGTGAGAGCCTGAGCTGACTTCGATCTCGAATTGGTTCGTCACGCGCATCATCTCGATGTGGGCGTCGAGGTCAAAGTCGATGTCACTCTTTGGCGAGGTCAGCTTGCGGACTGCTTCGCGTGCGTCTTCCAGGCGGTTTTGGCGGACGAGCCACCACGGGCTTTCTGGGGCGAAGAGCGTGCCGATGATGATGGGGATGGGCCAGACCCATTGGATAGCAAATGCTGAGATGGGTTCGAGTCAATGAAAATTCTCAAGGGCAAGGTAGTTGACATTATCTTACGAATGCGATATCCCCATTGATTATCGATTTGTAGAAGCCCGCGAAGCATGCCACTGCTGATCAGCTGGCCAATGACCCAGCACATGTTTCTATAAGTATTCGTTAGCATTATTGATAGACATCATGAAATGGTGAATCAATCAGACATACACCCAGGATGTCATGTATCCTGCAAGTCGGATCAGTGATGGAACATTGCACACTATGATCGAAAGTCAACTCACCTCTGAGGGACATGGGACAGATATCGGCCGCGTAGGTGACGGCAAGAGTCTGGAATATGCCCCACGGGATTCCCTGAATCAAGGCTCCGGCCAAGAACATGGGAAGACCGTTAGAGAAGAAGGGGATGAAGACGGCCCCGATCATGGCAACCATGGCGACGACCATGGTTTTCTTGTAGCCGATCCACTCAGTGATGATGCCGTTGAGGATGAGGCCAAGAATTGAGCCAGCCTGAGTGCCGTTGTTGATAATGGTTTGCCAGCGAGCCGAGACTAGAGGATCACCATTGGCATCGGCTTGGTCACCGTACCGCTTCATGAAAGCCGGAAAGGCATAGAAGTTGCTCATGAGGTTGGTATCATAGCCCTTTAAAAGTCAGTCGCGCGTCTTCACTCAAAACTTCTCCAGGGTTCTCATACCTCCATGATGATGGCCAGGGAAATGATGAACGAGAAGAGAATCGCTTTCGGCCAGAAGCGAAACGAATCTCTCACGCTCATCTGACGCTCATTCTGCATGGCCGTGATGGCCTCACCAGGGTTGTTATCATTGTGGTGGCTGCCGGTTGGCACCGCTTCAGCGCCCACAGTCTTTGTCTGAGCCATGCTGAAGACTCTTGCAAGAGAGCAACTAAGATCCAGGCGACTGCGAATGAGGTTATTCACAGAATCATCCACAATAATGGGACACAACGTCGCATTTATAGAAACAGAAGGCGGGGAACCTCATTGCAACCTACCATTACCGTGGGACGACCTGAGGGACTTGGCGACCCTGAGAGTGCCAAACTATGAAAGGCCAATCCCAACATCAGATTAATCCGACCATTTTCACTTTAATGCCGAGGCAATGCGGAGAACCCCATCAAGGGGGAAAACAATGACAATCAGACGTTTCGAGAAACCAACGTGCCAACGTCGTACAACATGTTCAGAGTCTGCTGCATCAGATGAGGGTCCCATGGGGAATTCTCCGGGGTTGGGAGCAACGGTCGGTCGAGACTTTTGGGGAAGCAAAGCGACGCGATCATTCGTCCAACGGCTTGTGGGTGTCACCGATCAGATGTCCAGGGCAAGGTTTGAGCGACTTTTCCGCACGTTTCCCGCCGCCTTTTCCCGATCCGTGGTAGACCGCCCGGCAGGGGGAGACTTCTTGAGCTCTTGGAGTCCCGGTCGAAGCAACTCAGCCAGGTAACCACTGCGTAGTGGGATACAACCCTAGTCATCTTTGGAAGAAATCGGGATTCTCTATTGCGCTTCTTGCAGTTGCTGCTTGCAATCGCCCCATCTTGTCTGCTTCTTTGTGGGCTGCGGACAAGGCCACGACATATACGCAAAGAGGGCGGTGTTCAGTCCGAGGGAATCGTGCCCCGCCGGCATGCGGAAACCCTCGGCTTGTGCTGCGTGTCGGTACATACTCGTCCCATTTTGGATCTTTCATGACACTTTATGTTAGCTTGTGATCTGACAGAAACCTCATAGGGCCCGCAGGCGCAAGTGCCAAACTCGCGAGGGCCTCATCGACTGCATTTACTGCAATGAGAGGGGCATCAAGTGCGACCAAAGACCTCCCGAGGGAGGTTACTATGAGCAACGAGAGAACCAACGTAAAGAACGCCTAGTAGAAGAGCGGAACATATCCATACAACAACGACGTAGCTACCACGCAGTCGGAAGTGCATCATCTGGATCTCAAACTGGTGGCTGGTGTGCCCGTTGTGAGACCACTCCGCATGCCGCCGCACTGCCTAGTCTGCCGGTCCGGCTGGACCTCGTGAGACTCTACTTTGACTACATCCATGACCAGTTCCATTCTCTCTTCCACCGGCCGAGCTTCATCGAGGATGCACTCGGCGACCGAGTGCACCACGGCATCCTCTTTGGTATCTGTGCATTATCCGCGAGGTGCGTCTCCGTATGCTGCCAAGCAGAATGTTGTGGGTCAAATGAGATGAATAATTCACAAGTCTAATGATGCTGTAGATTCTCAACCGACCCGGAGTTTGCAGATGTCGACCCTCAAGACAGAAGCTATGCATACATACGAGCCGCAGAGGGACTCCTGAACCTCCGTGACGTATCTCTGCCAACGATACAACTCTGCGTGTTGATAGGAGCCGCCCTGACTGCCAATGGCGATGGAGAATCGGAAAACATCTACTACGGCGTCGCATGCCGCATGGCGCAGCTACTGGACCTGCCAGGCAGACCGGCTACCAATCTCCTGGAACGAGAGATCAACATACGGGGTATGATCGAATCCCCAAGTCTCCATCGTTTGCCGTTTGCCACGTTCATCTGCAACTCTTTATGCAAGGCACGAACTCAAAGCTGACAAGTCGGTTCCCAGTTTGGTGGTCGCTCTGCATGATCGACGTGTGGTCCTCCACCGCGGTGAAGTTGCCCAAGCTTCTCCCAGCGAGACCCGATATTCCCTTGCCAATGGACGATCTGCCGTTTCTCTCGTTGAGCCGCAGTGGGGCCGGAGTAACGGGTATAACGTCGGCCGCTCAAAGTTCCCAGCTGCTTTCTCAGATGGTGAGGCTCAACAGGATCTTGTTAGACGTCAACGACTTTAACCAGCGCTGCGTTGCGGATAACCCCAACTGGGGCGCCCTCGAGCAAGGTGTCGAGTCTCTGAGCATGAGAATGGAAGACTGGCTCGCCGCACTCCCGGCGAATATGCGTGATACCCCCGAAAACTTTGCCTGGTTTGCGGCCCGCGGTCAGGGCCGAACGTTTGCTGCTGTCTACCTGGGCTACTATCACTTTGGCCAGCTTCTCTATTACCAATTCCTCTACGGCGCGGCGCCTACAACAGCCATCAACCCCACTGCCTCGGCCTCTGTCGCGAGGAGAGACTTGTACGCGAAGCGCTGCAAGGAACACGCGGCGCGATTATGTGACATGGTCTATCGCGCCCAAACGACACCTGGGTCGGACGTGCGGTACGCCATGACCGCGCATGTGCTAGTCATCGCATCGACGGTACAGATTCACACGCTGCTATTCAGTGGGGAAGAGGCGGATATCAGTGTGGCTCGAAGGCGGTTGGAGAGGAACTTCGAGTTGCTGATGCAGTTACGGTGTTACTGGCCGACGACTGACCGGGCCATCAGTCGTCTGAGAGCATTCCATCAGACGGCACGCACGAGCATCGACACAAGTTTTGTGCTGGATCGTTGGATGTTGAGGTTCCTGGTCGAGTTTGCGGAGCCAATGGAAGAAAAGGAACGCGGGGACGGGGAGGAAATGGAGTCGTTGTGGATGGAGGGCCCCCGGTGAGGGGAGCCGGACCTGTTTGGTGAAGCTGGGGAACCACTTCCGGAGTCTTGGCCCGTCGATGGATTGCAAACATGTGCATGCGATGGATTTGAAGAGTGTGTTTACTGTAACATGTGACATGCTGCCAACTTGCGAAGCGGCTCATATTCGTGACAGGGGTCAACTCACGATGTTCTGACTCCGAGAAAGACACCGTTGAACCAACACATGTTCTGCCCAGCAGCGGGGTGCGTCTTGGCACTCGGTGATGTCTCCTTCACGGCCGGTGATTTTCATCCCGTCGGCGTTCAGGCCGGTCGAAAGACGGGCGCGCCTGCATGACTCGGGGGGCCGTTGCTGCCACACTGCGGAGAAGAGGCGGGAAACTCGACAACTTTTCCGCCCCCTGTTCGCCTTGGCTTGACCTCACCGTCTGATGTCAACCCCTCTGAGCCCCTCACTTCGCAGCGGGAACGGACATCATGTATGTCGGAGAGTGACAAACGCATGAGAAACGAACGTGCGATAGCCACGATGGCGGGGTCGGATGGATCTTCGATGCCACTTTTCTTGATACTCTGATCCGTATAAGAACGCGCCGTCGTCGACTTTACGCCTTTGCCGGATATCTGAGAGGGAAACAGAAACTGTAGACTGTTCCGCCGTTCGAACGTTGAAGCAAAATGACATACAAATCGCTCAGTCTTGCGGCCGCGATCGCAACCGCTGGACGGGTTGCCGCCATCAGCAACGGACTGGCCGATACACCTCCGATGGGCTGGGTAAGTCACGGTCGCTCATTGCGTTACGTCGACTTGAGCTCATGATTATCAGAACAACTGGAATGCCTTCGCCTGCGACGTCTCCGAGGACCTCCTCCTGGGCACATCCGAGCGCGTAGTCAGCCTGGGCCTCCGCGATCTGGGCTACAATCACGTAGTGCTGGATGACTGCTGGCAGGATGAGAATGGTCGCGATGCCAAGGGAAAGCTTCAGCCGAATCTTGCAAAGTTTCCTAACGGACTGAAATACGTCTCGGATCATCTTCACAGCCAGGGACTCAAGTATGGCATGTACTCTAGTGCCGGTGAGATGACTTGTGCCAGGTTTGGTAAGTTTCTGTCTCTCATTCACGAGGATGATGCTTTGATACAGAATGCCGACGAAAAGCAGCCGGCTCTCTCGACCACGAACACGATGATGCTCAGAGCTTCGCGTCATGGGGCGTCGACTTTCTCAAATACGACAACTGCTACCACATGGGCCGCATGGGCACACCGCAAATCTCCTTCAACCGCTTCAAAGTCATGGCCGACGCCCTCAACGCAACGGGCCGACCCATCGCCCTGAGCCTCTGCAACTGGGGCGAGGACTACGTCCACACGGTTCGCTACTTTCCCATCTCTATGATTCCTGTATCCCTCATCTAATACTCTCCAGTGGGGCATGTCCATCTCCAACGCATGGCGCATGTCAGGCGACATCTACGACGCCTTCACCCGCCCCGACGACCTCTGCAGTTGCAACCAGGCCGCGGACCCCTTCTGCATCGCCCCGGGCACCCACTGCTCCGTCCTCTTCATCATCAACCGCGTCGCCACGTTCGCCGACCGCGGCATCCCCGGCGGCTGGAACGACCTCGACATGCTCGAGGTCGGCCAGGGCGGCATGACGGACGAGGAGTACAAGGCGCACTTTGCCCTCTGGGCCGCCCTCAAGTCACCGCTGATGCTCGGCAACGATTTGCGGGATATGCCCGCCGAAGCGCTGAGTGTCGTGAACAACCCGGCCATCATCGCCATCGGCCAGGATCCCCACGGCCGCAGCGCGTTGAGGGTGAGGAGGGATGTTGGAGGGGATCTGGTCCCGGATGAGTTTGGGGTCGCGGAGGCGCAGGTTTGGAGTGGACGGTTGGAGAACGGGGATCAGATCGTCATCTTGCTCAACGCCGCCGGCGCGGAGATTGAGATGCAGTCATCCCTCGCGGAGATCTTTGTGGCGGATGGACCTGGTGGCTCGGCGCCGCAGGTCAAGTCAAAGTGGGCGGTTCACGATCTTTGGGCCGATAGGATGTCCACGGAGATGGCAGAGTCGCTGTTCACGGCCGAGGGTCACGATGCGCGGGTCAAGATTCTACAGGATGCGAACTGGTATAATGCCACCGAGACTCCGTACGCCGTCGGTCTGGAGAAGGAGGACCCGAGGCTATTTGGCAAAAAGATTGGCGAAGTCGAGGCCAGAGGTGTGTTGAAGGCTTCAGTGCCCAGTCACGCGGCCAAGGTGTTCCGTTTGAGGAGAATTGCACAAGCTGGAGATGGCTTCAAGGCCAAGAGCCACGACCGTACACAGAGGGCTGTTAAAGACGAACTATGAGATGCTGGGAATTGTCGATGTAGAAGTTGGGGAAAGTTTGGATACTTGGAAATGTCGGCGGTATAGAAACTCTGTCATCATGGTTATAATGGAACATGAAAAAGATGTAACGCGCATTTGGATACTATGAAAGATGATAGAGTACTCGATGAACTTGAAAGACTTCAATATTAGAATGGAAGAAAGAAGGAGTATATGATGTTCATTATGTTGCTCACTCAAGACCACGCTGGATCTCCATAAACTACCGCATAGACAAGATCCTCAAATTCAACAACATGTTCTACCTATCTCTAACTGATGGGTAAAAACATGCAGCATACGTGTGCGTCATGAGTCCGTTCCAAGGTCATGGCAAAATTGCGAATAGGGGCTATGTGACGACCAGCTCCCTCGACGAAGTGGTATAGTAATTATTGCATCTACTATACGATGCAAGACGACACCAAAGTCCTCCAGACAACCGAGCCCGATTCAGTATCAAGCTTAACTCTTCCTCTATCAGACGACAATAACCTCGAAAGTCACCATACAACAACCAAGAGAAACGTCCACAGAGCCAGCCTTGGTTCGACTCTCTCCTTAGGCGCAATCAGATCGGGCTCAGACCGGCACCGACGGACACAACCAAGCCCTCAGGCTTCGCTCCTACGAGACAACATCTACGACACAGTCCAAGAGCCCAAAGCTAAAGCCCAACAAACGACACACTTTCCAAGACAACCTGCCCAGTCCCACAGAGCCCCAGCGTAAAGAGCAATATCACATCCTTCAACGTCCGGGGCCTCTCTAACCCCCCCCCCCTTCACCTGACTCTGAGCTACACTTTCCAAACTCACCTGTAACCCCGCGGCCCGAATCACCGTGGTCGACAACATCATCATCATCATCATCACGATGGCAGGGAAAGAACAAGCGAAGTACGCGTCGACACAACCCAGGGATGCAATGGACATGGTACTCTACGTAGACTCCAAGGAAGCAATCCTCTCTCTCCCCTTCTCGCGTCTTCCTTGGACCCAATTTGACGGAGCCAGCCTACATGTACTGTGGGACGAACGTGATCCGAGCCCCTGATCCGCCGAGCATCCGGACTCGCCTATTCAAGCATGTCGTGTCTCGATCCCGAAGCGCCCCCGGACAAAGGTCGTCTCCCCTTCCAGGGATGGCTCCGTTGTCCGAGGATGAGAGGTTGACCGAGAATGAGCGGTAAACCCACCCCAGACTGTCGATGTGACTCGATGGTTATCCCTCGACCACTCGTTCTGTAAGCCCTGGGGAGTTTCGATCGATTGCAAACTGCGGAGGCGATGGAGCCGGATCGGCATCCTGATATGGGAACATGATGGTCATGAAACGTTCCATGGAAAGATCTCAGAGTTAAAAGTGCCGTCACTGGAGTCGTGGAAAATTATGGGCTGTTTCCTAGCTTTCCTGGGAAGGATACTTCCATAATCCCCTCCAAAAGCCATGACGCGCTCGGAGGGGTGTACATGTCGTTGAGCCACGATACGGACGATATGCAGTCAGTCGATGTCCTTGGATCAAGTGTCACCCGCAAAAGTGCCTGGCCGTTCAGTCGACAGCTGAAGTAACGAGTCAGCCCCGCTTTCCAAGAAAAGCCATAACCCTGAAAGGAGAATTTGTCACCAGGTCTTGCAGATGTGAGGAGCGTCTAATCTGCTGAGAAGCCAAGCAAACCAAAGAGGCTGCAAGATGTGGCCCGAGGCGTTGCAGTAACATAAGGTATCTGCTCTCTTCACACCCCACGCCCCCCCTTTGGACTCCCCACTGAGCTTCGCAAATCCCACGCCTCGAGTTTGTCTATGATTAAACCCCTGCTCTGGGGGCCTTGGAGAGGACACGGTTCTCGGGTACATCCGTACATGAGGTAGGAGGGAGCGAGGGAGAAGGAGCGAGAGAAAAGAAACCAAGACTGGGATCGCCGCGAGGGCACAGCAGAACGCCTCACTACCTCGGGGCTTGAGTGGCCATAAGAGGTTGGGCCAATAGAGGACCTTTACGAGCGAGACTGACTCTGATCGAGACCTGCAGGGTGTTGGTGACATGCCTGGCCGAGAGATTGGTGCTAGAGCCCAGAGGACCTGCTGTGAGAGCCACGGTGACCCATGCTATACTTTTGGACCACCAAGAGCCGATTTGCGCTACAGAGGACAGTGATACCTCGTATGGGATAGGTAGCAAGCAGGGCACGGCGCGATGGTGAGCTGCGAAAGGTCGTGCGGTTTGGGATTAAGTGGCATGCCTTGCAGCAATGTCGTCAGACTCGTATCTTTCCCTGGAGAACATCACTCAAGCCGTCGTGCTGGGACCGAACCGTTGTGCAGAGTCTCCATCCAAGGTCATGCATCCAAAAGAAAGCCAGCAAAAGCATGGAAGTCCTGCACTGGATGGCTAGGTTACCCGGCCTCCGTCTGTTCGTAGGACGCGTCAAATTAGGAACCGCCGTCGCGTACTCCGTCGATCCCGCTGTTCGTTTGGTGTCATCGGCCCCCAAACCAGTGGGGAGGGAGGCGTGGGAGGGCTACCGAGCGCGGTTTGCGCCTCATCTAGGCATGTCACCTTGGGCCCGAGGAAGAGGAGACGTGTATTAGGTTGGTGTACGACTTTGTTTTTCCCGCCCTCGGATGTCGCGCTGAGCAGCTGAGGCGGTAGATTGGCTCAAGGATATCCGTACCATGGATCGATGGGCGTTCCCTGTCTTCAGTCTGTATCGAGCAGAGGAGCAGCAGCCATCTGTTCCGTAATCGGAAGTGAAGCGGCAGCCAGACACGGCCGCAAGGTCAGGTCGGCAGTCGATGAAGGTGGAGTATGCGAGAAGCGCGGCAAGCAAGGACCGCATGTTCAAGCTCTTTGCATCATCTGATGAGTATACTTGCTCGAGATGATGCAGTGTCCCACCGCCCTCTGCCATATACTTATTGTCGGTGTCGGTGTGCGGGAACATGCAGATGCCATCAGGGACGGCTTAGGTGGAATTTGTCTCTTGCAACTATACCTTATTATCATGATACTCTACTGGCAGGCTCGCCATCTTGGCTTGCCCACCCCCAGAGTAACGGTGAATTGGGAGATTTTCTCCCCCCCTGCACCCTAGCTTTTCCAGTTCTGGGCCGATCGGATGGAGTCCCCAAGGCAAGGTAATGCTTGCCGTCGATCTCTACTGTGTAGTCGTCGCTGGTCACCCGCTCCCGAAGGACTATTGACCAGGTTGGTTGTTCGTCCAGGTAGTCTCGAGCGACGAGCATCCCAAAACAAGCTGCCCCCCGCTGAGTGCGAGCTCAACTAGACCTGGGACCTGAAGCATTCCGAATTATTAGAGTCTGACCCATTCTGGGCACGACAGAAACGCGAAACGTAGGCCTCGAGCGGCTAGTCCGGGCGATCATTACTCCTCCCACGTGGTCGCAAATCAAACACAAACCGGCGAGGCTAATGAGCTATCAACACGGGACCCAATAGCATAGGTAAGCCGTGAGCGATAGGTACCTAATAGAAGGTGCGCCAAAGAAGAAGACCGGTCGAGATTGCGAGCGGCAACTTCACGGGTTAGCCAAGCCAAGCCATTGGGTTTCGTGAACCCCCATTCTCACATGAGAGTGAGACTGGAGAGTCGAGGGGAAGAAGCGACTGGGATCCTGAAAGATCTGGAAGCACGGCAGGCCGGTGCCATGTCGCTCAAGATATCGCAATCAACTGTGTCCGTACCTAGGCCCACTGCGTCTACAGTCCAACGCAATGAGCCAAGCCGTGTTGGCGCTGCGGCCGTCCGTGGCACCCTTGGCCGCGTAAACAACAGGCTTGTTGATGTCCCGTCGCTAGAGGCACAAGCTACCGAACAGGGAGGCCTAGAGTTTGACAATGACATATTCGTAGATGAGCTAGCTATTCGGTTAGCCTGTAAGCATCGTCCTGGGCCACATACATGGCGACAGAATAGGTCGATGGGCTCGCAAGACAATCCGAGTGCTGGTCATCCCCACGCTGAATTAGCTCCTCACGACACGTCTAGTCCAGTAACGCCGGACGCCACGAAACGCCTTCTTTTCTTATTCCAACATCTCTCCACTTTCTCATATTATTTTGGAAAGTTCTTCTTGGCCGACTGACATGACACGAACGGGGAGTCGGAGGCGACTCCAGCATTGCCAACATGGTAATCCTGAATAAAAGAAATTTTGGTCGTGTCACCAGACCAGGTCTAGACGAGAGTGAGGGACGGTACGGAGTACGGAACTGCAACGAAGCACATCTCTGCACGCATCTACACAGTAGATGTCTCTCTTGTGCCCCTTTCTTTTTTCTGATTGGTTGCACACGCCTTGCTGCAGGATCGTGGAAAAAAACCGAGATGAGGTATGCTGGCGGCAACCCGCAGAGCTTCCAGAGACTCGAACGGTGCGACCATTGTCATTTGCGTGCCATACTGTTGTGCTACGAGGCTGGCGCCCGCTCAAAGCCGTCTGGGAATCGCGGGTGCTACGACGAGCTCTGGAATCGCGCTGAGGAGATGATGCTGCCGTTACCGACCAGACCCAGAATACAAGGATGATCTTGTCGGGTACGACAGGCAACAGGTCGAGTGTTCAGCCGTCTCTGTGCAAATGCTAACAGGGTCTTGTCGCGCGCCGCGATGGAAAATGCTATATCGGCATCTTTGTAGAATAGCGCTGCTTAGAACCGGCCGTATTATGCCACCACGTCAATTGAGCAGGGAACTTGGCAATACATCGAATGCCTTGCCCAACAATAGCGCGCGCATTCCATAGTATGCTGTTACATATCCATCCACGGCTGGCGAAGCGCCTGGATATTGCAGTCAAACAGCACAAAGTCAATGTTGATCTTTTGAAGTGTGCGTCCGATATGTGCCTCATTCGACGGCAAGCAGCACGAGCTTCAAGCCGGGCTCCCCTCAGATCCAGCAGTTGGGCGCGGGTAGTTGAGACAGGTGTTTTGAGCCTGGTGTCTTCGATCCACGGGACCAGTATCCGAAGGACTGGTTCGTGGACAACAAGTGCATTGGCTGAAATCGCATAATAGGGTCGCACAGGTAGCCCAGGGCATACGTCGTATAACGTCTTTTGCCGAGTGCGCATGAGTGGTAATAAAAAGCTGCCACACTGTGGCGTGAAGGAAACGGTTCAGGGAGTATTGTATACTGACTTTTCACGGTCTCGTTCCTCTCTACTGTCGGGTAAGTCGAGCCTAGATAACAACTAAGTATGACGGCTGTCTCCTGAAGAGCAAGGTGAGGGAGTGGGAAATCAAGAGCAATGCCTACTTCCTCAACTGGTGCTCAATCTCTCCATACTGTCATGTGATGAACAGTCATTATGTGAGTTGTGGCATTTCGTGAGGTTGCCAAGAGCGTTGGCAAGAGTGTGAGGAAACCCAGAGATGTGGTTATGCCGAAGTGTGTGGCTGCTGTGCTGGTAACAAGGCCATACTTGGAGTAGATTAGCGAGAGTGAAGACACGGCAGCAGCCATTATCCGTATGCAAGCCGAGGACTGTACCAACATACCGAGCTGAAAGTGACCATGAGTGAACAAGGAAGGTCTCTCTTGAGCCCCAGGGAGTTGTCCAAACGGCATGACTGTGGCACAAGGCCGCATGCTCGGCATACCAACCACAGCTCTGTCCCAGCTCGGAACACAGACCAATCATGGTGTCTCGAGCACGATCAGTCACATTACCGTCTCCCGTACCGTATATGGATGTTGCACAGCAGTTAATGGTGGCAGGCGTTGAAGAAAGTCGCCGTATCAGACGACAGTGTCGTGAGGGTGAGCGCAAGATCTGCTTCAAGGCCAATATCGAGGTGCATGATCTTGGTAGGTGAGACTCTCTCTCTCTCACTCGATCATCACGTTCACCCTGCTGGGATGCCTTTTGTGGCTAAATACGTCGTTCGAGACTTCGGTTGATACGCTGACCGTAGTTAAGCACACCGGAATGTAGCACACCTACCAATCAATATGCATGAAGCGGCAAGGCAATTCCCCATGCGAATGAAGGACGATGTAATTTCTGCGAAAACGAAAGAGTTAACTCTCAACACCTAGCCCCGCCTCAACAATCACGGCACCCAGCACTGCAACGCGCTCCCCCACGTTGGCGTGCGGTCGGGTAGGTCGTCGACAGCAACGGGGTCGTAATCGCTTCTTTTGAGCCTTTCCGGCATCGTTGCTGGCGAACACTACCTTAGATGACGCGACCCAAGACATGGTAAAAGAATGCCCCAGGAATGCTTCCAAAGGCGCATGTTTGGGGGGCTCAGCTGTCAGGCTCCCGAGGGCGATAATCCGTGCTTAGGCACTCAAATAACGGTTCTGTCCTGTTTGGCCAGGGCCTGGAGAATGCCTAAGCTAATTACCTTGAGTGCTCCTGTAGCGTCGCCCAGGTTGCCGTGACCTTGTGCGACGGACAATACCATCATGCCTGAAATGGTGCCTGCCATGGAAGCCTATGTAGGATGATGCTGCCTTCAACTGGTATGGTCGATGATAGAAAGAAGTATTAATCACCATGACCTGGATCCGTGGTCCTGGGCCTTCCGCTACGGCCACGAGGTGGGCCCGAGGAGAAATGTCTCGCATCACGCAAATCAGAATGGCGAGGTTCTTAGTTCTCGGAAGCGAATCTGCAACATGCGGGCCTCGAGGCAAAGCAATGAAGGCAAGGTACCGATTATCTGCCCCTTCCCACCCTGGCGGGATGACTTGCATATCAAAGACACTGCCGGGCGGACAGAACATGACGACAAGAACGAAGTGGGTGGATTGCCGATGGTAAGATTGTGGCAGGGCACGAGTGGGCAAAGTTGCACCAAAGGTGAAGTGGTAAAACGGTAACAAGCGAGAGACCGTCGGTGAGAGGGCAAGCAAGGCGGGCTTGCGTGTGTCGCGCGAGATTGGCTGGAAGACCACGCTTTCCAGGGCCATGGTAAATGTCGCGGTGAGAGACAAGCCAAGCGAGCCAAAGTCGGAGCCAAGGTCTGAGGCCATGATTGGACACACGCCGCACCCGTAACCGCAACCGCAACCGCAACCGCAACCGCAACCGCACTTGCAAGCGTATCGGCATGAGGCGGGTGTGCCATGATGTACGGATAGGTGTACCGGAGCCTGAGCGGCAGTGTCTGTGGCCTGCGTCTACGTCTACGTCCGCTTCCATCCACTTTTGCCAATGATGGTGTCGAGCTTGCTAGGTGTGTGAACTGAACGGCGCTGTCTAGACAGGAAGAGGGGAGGCGTTAGGGAGGTTGATGGTTACGGCCGTAGACGAATGGTAGTGTATTTGTTCTAGGGGTTAATAGGCGGCCGACTGTGTTAGTCGAGATACGTACAAATAACCCTAAGGATAGGTCAGTAAGCATAAGCAGGCTCTACCTTACCGGTACAATACCGGCAGACGAAGGAGACGGCGTATAAGGTAGCGTGGTCGCATGGTGTGCATGGGTAAGTAGGGCGCACGCAAGCGGCATCGAGTAGGTACTGAATTGGAGTACCTCAGAGAAGGCGAGGGAGGACTGGGAGGTGAGGATAGCGACGAGAACAGCGTCGTGGAGTCGAGACGGTGACGATAACGACGGGCCTGGGAGGATCCATCCTTGGATGGCCAGGTACTTGTTCGTACCGGAGGTACTAGCTGCGCGCCTCGAGGCGAGGAAGACTACCAAGGGGTATGTCGACCTCGTGGAGTACTCGTGGAGGGCACTGTCAAGGCTCGTGGTGTTTTGGCAAATTTGAGATGGACGCTTTTTAGCGACTGAAGTGCAAGTGTAGCCGAAGGGGAGGCGAATGAGCAGCAATTCGGATGTGGAAGAAGATGGAAACGGCGGGCTGCAGAGAAGGGCTCCTAGGCTCCGTGGGTGCGTAACTCCCTGGCAGGCGAGGGAGATGGAGCAGAGGGAGAGGATGGAAAGTTGCCTCCCAGTCGTAGAAAGCTTGAGGGGATGCTCGAAGCTTGTTGGTTGATTGACGAGGCCAACTGGAGGCCAAAAGGATGGTGAGAAGTGAGGAGGAAATGTCAAGGGGGGACCCTACTCTCCGGGACCTGCAGGACGGGACTCCATGAAGGAATAAGAAAGTGTTAGCGGCGAAGGCGGGGGGGAAATCATCAGATGTTGGATTTGTGGCGGTGATGATGTGTTGCCATTCGTGGTGGTGGTGGTGGTCATCAAACGTGGTGAACGTTGAGGTGAGGCCACAAGGTGAGGGAGGAAGATGTTCCGGTTGTTGGAGGCAAGGCCAGCAAATCAACCTGAGGCACTAGACATGCAATGAAAGGCAGGTACCTCGACTTGGGATCTTCTTGCCCTCGAGGGAGGTAGGCAAGTAGGTACCTGCTGTGCTGCTTAAGGTAGGTACTTCACCTTTTGTGTGGGGAGATTCGAGGAAGGAGGGGAGCGAGGCAGGGAGGAAAGAGCAGGAAGCCATCGTGCCTGCCCCCGCTTGACTTCCCTTACACCTTCCATACTACCTACATCGGTACATCCACGGATCACTACCTATTCGCCGTGTGCCTGCTTTACTGGCCTATGATACCCCGAAGGTATCATGCTCCTTACCTCAACTCAAGATACCTAAAGTAAGGTACAGTACCCAAAACCGGTCCGTCAGAAGTGAGTGACTATCGGCAGAGGCAGCGCCGCCATGGCAGTCTAGGGCACATGGTCGCTGAAACTCGCCTAATGTCTGCTGAGAATCCGCCGGGACCAGACTGACAACGGCCCTTGCCTTGCGCTATCTGTGTCGGGGCTTTGGGGGCGGTGTTGGTGCCGGGACTTTGTCTACCTTAGGTAAGCTGACGTGCCTTACAGATGGTAACCTCACCAGCTTAAGGTACCTAAGAACATCTTATCTGTGTGTGTGTGTGTGTGTGTGTCGGGAAGCTCACAAATGTACAGATGCCTGACTCAGGTACCTTCCTTCGTATGGATGATGGCTCAGGTCCCGTCCTCAAAGATGGAAGGCGTGAAGGGAAAGATCGGGGACATGGTTCCTGCCTTACCACTTACCTCCTCAAGGCAATAGAAGGTACGGAGTACACTGTACAGAGGTACATGGAGGGTAGGCCCGGCCTCCGATATTTGTTCCTCAGGTTTCTTCCATCCATTTGGGCCAGGACCGGCAGGTCCATTCTTGGAGGAGGTCTGTTCTCCTCCTTCCCGCCCGCCGTCGCTCTCCCCCCGCAGGCACTAAGGTAGCGAGACGGACGACAGACGGCATGGCCCATTCCATTCCTTTCCATGGGACGATTTGCTCCTCCTCCTCGTCAATCCTCTCACCACCTCACCACTCTCCAACGCTTCGCTACCTTACCTCACCGTCCCCGCCATCACGGCCGTATCCCTCTCTAATTGTCATGCTTCTATCATCTGCCGCATTGCCTGCCACTAGCTGCCTCGGCGCCCCCTCTGCGACCTGCCCCCCATCGACATCGCCCTTCAACCTGAGGGGAACAGCGGCCGCGAGCCAGAGATTGGGTGCTTACCGCTCACCACCGCCTGTCCGCGAGATCTGCAACAAGGGTTCTCCTTGTAATCCTCCTTTAGCCGTCGATCCAGTCTTCCCCCCAAAAGACCCAAGCCTTCCAAAGGAGGCAATGGAATGATCCCGCGAGGGTTGTACCTGGTCTACCTATCAGACCAACTTAGATACGCTACCTTACGATGTATTCGGACGTACGAATAATACGTACGGATACCTAGCCTTGCAATTGCTAGCCCAGCTTCGCTCGCCCGTCATGCCCATTATCAGAGATGGCATGGTGGCTCCTGGCCCTAGAAGGAATCGTCCGTCCCCTCGATGGTCCAGTCGCCTCCATCTTAGCAACTCGAGTCGCCGTCCCCCCGACTCTGACGGTCAGACGCCGAGCCCTATCCGCCTCACTTGCGCTACTCTGACCACTACCGGTGTCAGTTGTCGCCTTACCGTCACCAATTGCCATCCCAGTGGTCACCCTGGCCATGGCGACCAACCCAGGGGCGCCCCAAGCCAAGCCTTGTAAGGGGGTGATCTTAGCCACGTTCTTCGCCGCCTATCGTCTAATATCTGTTCAACTCAACTTGAACAGAGCTACGCTACGGACTCTGTCTTCTGCAGGAGCACCTCGCCAGATCAATTCCTGTCACACCCGCCGCCGCCCGCCAGATGCGTGTGCAGTGTTGTGTACCTTGCCTCACGAATACACACATTGCCCCCCCCCCCCCCCCGGACTACAGTACTGGGATGTCTTCATCTTTGTGCTCCTAGCCGTCAGTGCTTTGGCATGGCATGGGGGTTGTGGCTGCACCCAACACAGTGTAGGCCTATGGCTGTTCGCTCCACTTTCGGAACGTCAATCTTAAGATCTCGACTGGCCGACTGGAAACACAAACCTGACGGATCTAAGCAAGCCAAGCAACTGCGTCAACTGAGAGAATTGCAACTACTGCCGGGCACTTGTTGCTTCGAGCCTATCTGCCTACAACGGTAGCGTGCCATTTGCTCGCGTCGCTTGCGAACGCAGCCGGCACGCAGCCAGGTACTCGCCCGTCGGTACTCGCTCTGAGCTCATACTTTGCTACACCAACGTCTTCGAAAAGAGACAGCATTTGCATCATTGCCATGTTGGACCGAGTCTAACAAAGACGCCGCGGCGGGAAGCCACCAACCTTTCCAAAACCACCCACGTTGAATATAAGACCGCAACCGTTCCCTGGCTATCGTCGACGTTGAGCCATCCCACTGCCTGCCCACTGCGAGACTACCATCCGACACTAGTGACGGCCACTGGAATCTCTATTTGTTGGAGCCCAAACCCGTTCTGATTCCAGCACCAACTGTTGCTGAAATCGGTCGTCGACAACGCCCACACCCCCCTGCTGGCTGTCATCGATCCATCGCATTTCACTTTGCGGCATCGCCCGCCTTTCCCATCTCACCACCCCAAGTACCGCCCGTCAACTGGAATAGGTGCAGTCGTCTCAGACACGAGTCTCACGCTTGTTGCCTCTCCGACAACCAACCACTAGGAACGAACCGACAGCGGCAAGTCCACCAAGCCAGTCCACTAGGCACCTCGCGAAGAAGGCCCATCCAACGGGGAGGGGGACTCGGGTTGCGAACAGTAAGTCTGTGCCTGACATGACAGCGAGACACGGGCGCTACGGAAAGAAGTTGAGTTGACGTGCGGAGGCGGGCAGACAACCAGACACAGATCCGCCTATTCCCGTACAAGACGGCCGCCAATTCGCAGGCCACGCCAGGCCTTGCCAAATCCGTGCCGTGAGTCTTGAACTCTCTTTTTTGGACCCTTTCCACGTTCCCCCGGTTGAGCCAGGCATCTTTGCTTGCTCTGCTCTGCCCAAGCAATAAATTGGCCGGTTATGGCGCCAACCCGTCCCGCTCCCCGGCGTCAAGGCTCCTCACGGGAGACTGCTACGGCTCCTCGAGTCCTGGGAAGTAAACACTGCGATGGCTCGCAGTCCGAGCTGAGTCCCAATAAGTCAGGTGCGGACGGGGTTTCGGTCCGCCCAGCTTTGGATTTCATCGGCGTCGACTGGCCTCGGCATTACAGCACTCTACCTACATGATTTCCTCGGTGACGGCTCAGGTCGGAACCCCCAACATTTCCCTCCACACGCACGCGCAAATCCACACACAAACACACTTGGGTCCTTGTGGAGGCATATCGACCAGGGCGTTCAGCTGCGCTGGGGGGCCCTGCTCGGGCAGAAATGACGGGGATTCGATCTCAATCAACTGCCCGGGTCTGCAAAGCCACCAAGCTTTATTGGACCACCCGACAGGCGTCGCCGCCTGGCTTGCTTCCCGCCGTCGATCATCCCGTCTCTAGCCTCTAGTGCAGCAACTTGCTGCCTCCTGCTGGCTGCAAGGGGGTGTAGTGTAGCGGACAAGGAGGGGAGCCCGAGTGTCAACACACCAGTGGAGGCGGCGAAACCCCGGCTTGGCCCTGCGAGTGTGCTTGGCTGGGCTGTGGTGGAAGAAGATCGAGAAGCCCAAGTTGAAGCAGAGGTCGAGTGGGCAGCAGCACAGTGCCCACCTCTGCCTCTTTTGGTTCTATGTGCATCTGTGCATCGCCAACCAATTCTCGACATGTTCAGTGTCGTCAAGTTTCCAGCACATGGTCCCCTCATTTTCAACGACCTGACCCGACAGCCCTCTCAGTCACCGCTGAGGTTACAGTCACGCTATTCTCCAGCGGGAGGATGAATCCACTGATCGCCCCCGGGGCCGAGTGCTTCACCTGCACTATTAGCAATTGGGCTGACCAATTAGTGGTGACAGGCAACATTGAGAAAGAAACGAGCAGGGCAAGGCAGCAAATGCCAGGGGCAGGGCAGGAAAGCTCCGAGATCAAACCCCCGGCAAGGCACAGAAATCCCACGGCATCTTCTTGACGCTCGCGTGCAGGCAACAGGCAGAGACAGAAGTCAGAAGAGAGGCAGTGTCGTGAGTGTATCCATACGGTAACAGAAACGTCGCAAGCCTCGCTTGCGCCGTCTTTTTCACCACCACTTGATCCGCCCTTCATCGTCTAATACAGACTAGAGAGCATCACGCGTTATTGATCGTCCCTCTGAGACCGAGACGAAGAAAGAAATAAGCATATTCGGGGGTGTAAAGCAGCCCTGGCCGGGTTTCTTCACACATTGCCGAGTACCTCGCCGTTTATCGCGACTTTTGACAGCACTCCCAGTCGGGACAATTTGCGCCCACTCCACAGCGGCATCAGAGATCGTCATTTGGCAGATGCGCCCCGGAAGCCCGAGCAGCCGAAGCGACACCGACGAGTAATTTGACCCCCAACGACCTTTTTTCGGTCGAGGCGAAGCAGTACCGTGCCAGTAGTGTACGGATACCTAGTACGGATATACCTTGCTGGGCTCAAGATCTCCATAGATCTCCGTCGGCTTTCATCTCGGCCGCGGACGACACCGGCCCAACCCAACGCTCCCAGTCCCAGGCCCTGCTGTTGGTTGTTGTACGCTCGACCGGCTCACATTGGCACATAGGATTTCAGCCTCCAACAACCACGCTGATCGTACGCTACCTGCGGATATACCTTAGTACCTAGAGGCGGGCAGGCCGCAAAGCAGATATCCAGAGAACGATCGTAAGAGACATTAGGTCCAAGCCGGTCCCTGGATCTCACTCTGAGTTTTGAATCAGATGTAAGTCTCATCTTTCTATACCCAGGTTGCTGCATCCCTTCGTGCGGATCTCCCGATCTCCTCCATTTTCCCACACCTGGTCTTCCACCGGCTCCCATGCTTTTCCTGGTAGGTATCCATGATGGTGCCATGAACCCAAGTTTAGCAAAATGTGCCCTCTTTCAGCTACGCTATCTGTGCCATGGGCTCGCCAACCTTGCTTGATGCCCTCCTCTCACTCTGTCATTCATATCCTTTCCCCTCGTCTTCGTCTTCCCCCCCCCCCCCCCCCCCTCACGTCCCCCCAATGCCCCCCGTTTTCAAAAAAAAAAAGGCACGAGCACACAGGGTTTGTATTGGACGAAGAGCTGGGTTGGCTTAGCCTGGGGTATCCCTCCTGCACATTCACACTTGTACATTGCCTGACAGGTCTTGTGCAAGTTGCTCACTTCTTTTGGGGGGGAGGGGGGGGGGGGGGTGCGGACGGACGCATGCAAGGGTTCAGCCGGTCGGTAGTATCCAAGCCAGATCCAGTGACACTGGAGCGTGCCGCTTGTATCCCGATTGCACAGACTACCACCGCACCCCTCCATGCCGTTAGATGAGCCCCGGTCCGTCCTAATCCTGGCCACATGCCACAGTCGGTCTACGGCCATTCCTCTCGTTCATCCCAGCCCTCCCGCTCATTGGGTTTGCTGCAGCTGCTCACAGGAGCTATGGCCAATCACATTACGCTAATTCGTGGTTCGCAGACATCAACCCATCTACTCTACAAGCCCCAGCTGTGGTTTATCGAGACACGCCTCGAGCCTCTCTTTCCACGATACCCCCCTCCCCCCCCCCCTCTCTCTCACTAGGTACGGAGTGTATGTACTCTCTCACACACTCTTTTCTTTCTCGCTTCCTCTCTTCAGTTCCTCTGTCTGAACGCAAAGTCGATCTGAAGCTCTCCCGCCCTAATAAGCGTGCATCTTCCAAAACTGCAAGCAACAGCGACCAGGGGTTGACGGCCTCTCTGCTTATATGTTTCCTACCAGACCGACTAACACGGCAACACTGCACTAGAATCTCCTGTGTCTTTTGTGAGTCTTTTGGTTGAGTATTCTGGTTGTGCCGTACATCATCTGTACGTAAGGTACCTAGCAATACCCCGGTACTGCCTCTTGTGCGCTGCCGCTCATCACGGCCGATCTTGACGAGTGAGTCCCCTCCATAATTCCTTTTTCCTCTCCTCAATCTCAGTCTTTCTCTCTTTTTCTGCCCTCTTCTCATCCATCTACCTACCTACCTATGGATCCAGGCCCCTCGTTCTGAGCTTCCTAATGTTCCCTGTCATTTGTCATTCCCCTTCTTCTTCCTGCAACGGCCGTTTCCTTCTTTCCCTATTACGAACAGTCTCTCCCCTTCAGTCTCCCTGCATGAGAGACCTCTCTTTCTCTCTCTCTCTCTCTCTCTCTCTCTCTCTCTCTCTCTCTCTCTCTCTCTCTCTCTCTCTCTCTCTCTCTCTCTCTCTCTCTCTCTCTCTCTCTTTTGCTTCTCGCTTTTGACACCACAGCCCCGTGTCTTGCTTTTGGGCTAGAGAGTGGTTAAGCTACCCTACCTGTCCACGGTGTCCGAGTAGCAAGCAAGAGCAAATTCACCAACATGGGTGACAGCCTTATTCCCTTGTCACACCCCCAAATCCTCTACGAAGCAAGTGTCTGCTCCAACTGCATGCCAAATCTTGCCAGCTGAAGCGGTTCCTATACATCATCATCACCATCCACGAATACATACAGCCACTCAAACACGCGCAACACCCATCCTCAATGAACGACTGACTCCCGCTCCCCCACCCTTTTCTCTTCATATGAATGAGACCTTGTTGCTCATAAGACAACTGGAACCTCGCATCCCAACGGCAGCCCCTATCCCTGCCCAGCCTTGTCAGTCCTCTACAAGAATCCATAACCACGTTCAGGTTGCTTCTTGTACGGATACCCGTACCATACACACCCCCCCTCCCCCCCTCCCCTCATCCCCACAAATGCCACCCGGTCTTGAGTCCCTGCTTGCCCGCTTCTTCCCCGTGGACCAGATTACCTCCACTGGCTAGGGAAGGACGCAGAGCCCTTTTCCAAAAGAAACGACGAGGGGTACTACTGTAAGGGAGGGTTGTCGGGATCCCCAAGACGGAGCTATTGGTACGTGAGCTTTCTGTTAGTGCGGCAAGCAGACGAAAAGCAATATCCATCTTCCCAAGGTCCCTGTTCCCTCCCGTGTGGATCTGTCCGGCCGAACCTCTCTATCGCCACAGAACTCGTCGTCGTCGTCTTCCCTTCGACACTCATAACACATGTACCATACCTGGCCTGCAGGGAGACAGACTGAACTTTGCTATCTCTCTCCATCAGACCTTTGCGAGAAATGCAACACCACTGCCCCGTACCTCGTCAACATTCCTCATCTACCTCCTTCACCCCCGCAACAAAATCAGCGACAGAGTCTGACTTTCTGAGTCCCAGTCTCGTCTCTCCCTCTTACTCCCCATCTCATACTCTCTTTCTAGTTTTCCCATTTCCGAGTTCGCCTAACCTGTTCATGCCCGTTGAGCATCATCACACTCGATTCCCGGGCACTTCTGGCTTGGTGGACCTCGCAAACCTACCTCTTTTCTCGCCGGAGAAACGCACGAGTGCTGCGGGATCTTGGGCCTTGTTTCCTTCAAAGCACGCCTGTTTCTAACTCTCTTGTTCTCACGAACAGGTTCGCCGTCAACCTGCAGGACCAACGAACGAAGCACGGTTCAGCTCCACATCTTTGGCATCGTCAACGAATTTCGTCTGTTTGTCAACAACTCCTAGGCCTGATTGGACACAACACGGACGAACACCCCGGCCTAGACGGTTGAGTACGTGATCCCTTCCTCTGCCTGCAAGCTGGTGCATGGCCACGAACTCCAGCAAGAAGCCGACATGCCACTTGCTGCACCTTGCCGTCCAGCCAGTGGTTCTTGCGAAGGAGCATCAGCGCTCTACCTTGGGAGCCATTCAGGCTGACTTGCGTGCCAATGAACAGACCCAGCACGGCATCTTTCAGTCGGTTACCAACGCGTTGGAATTCTTGGGTCATCCCGAAACTTGATCTCAGATTTCGGTTTGCCAGCGCCCCGGCGACCAATGACAGGTGCATCGGTCTGAGTCCATTTCGCGCGACATCTGCTCTCAAAGAGCTGAGCTTGGTTTAAGATTGCCGCTCCTGGGTATCTTCTCAGCCTTCCCGCTTTCTCCATTTCTCCCAACTTGCTTCGCTCTTCTTAACCTGGTATCATCACCCGGCCCGACCTCTACAGCTCTTCGATTCCAGTCGCGTCAAACCTCCACAATAATCAGAGCAGCCGATCTCCTCAAATTCCTAGCGCCACCAGCCAGCTCGGAAACGCCATCCACATATCTGAGTACGGTGTCTCAAACCAATCCTGCCGGGAGAATCTCCTGAGACTGACGTTCCTCTACTAGGAATTCTCCCTTCCCTCGCACTTGTCCTTGGCCTGTTCAATAAAACTCGCCCGGACTCTAATCACAGCAATCTCAAGACATATCTCTCCCTTCCTCCCTTTGTCCCTCGACGGTTCCACAAGGCCATAGTCTCTTCCTATCGTTGCAACACTGCTCCCGAAACAGTGGTTTGCATTTTCCCGACACCAGACCACGCATCCTTTCCCAAGTGCACCCTCTTCTACAGCTTGGATGTCTGCTGCGAAGTTTGAGTGTGCTTCCTACAAGCATTTTGAGGTGAGTCAAATCAACGTGGAGTCGAGCCACCCCCAAGACGTTGGTCGCATCACTGCACAACGCCTCAAGTTATCTTGCGGAGTGCGGTAAGGCTGACGAGATGTGCCTCGCCGAGAACAGCCCGACTTCCACCCGCAAAGGCCAATAATCATCGGCGAGGAAGGCCTTGACTCGCCAGAAACGGTGACTCTCAAGTACGAAGAGGCAGTCGCAAGGGCCAACGGAGACCTACGGGGCGATTCCCCGCCGGGCGGTCTCCTCCCCATGTCCCATTACGGGAAACCACAGCCAGGCCCAATCCACGGTACGTTTGTTCCTTGTGGCCGAGTTTGGTGAATTTGCTGTGATCTATTCGGTTGTAATGGAAGATTTGGCACAAAAGCTTTGAAGCGCAGTGGCTGACACGGCGCGATTTCTGCAGGGTATGATTCATCCCGTGGGTATCAGGATGCCGGATATCAGCAATATGGAGCGCAAACCTATCCTGCGCAGCACGGCAGTGCAGGTCAGCTCACCGCAGCCCAGATGAATCAGGAGGCATTTGCAGCCAACAGCGCGGTCGGCTCGTACATGCCCGTCAGCGTCAGCGTAAACCCATCTGTGGTATCATATCAACCAAGTTCTGGAATGGCAGGCACCAAAGTGCAAGTCAAGATCAACTCGCCATACGATCTCCTCACCGTAGCGCCTTTCTACTCTCTCGTTTTCGGCGCGAACAAGGTGTCTGCACAACCCACCAAAGAATCCCAGGATAGCAACGGCTACATGTTCACTGTCTCGGCCGACGCACCGCCATTTGTGGTCACCGGCTGTGCCAGCGAAAACGTGCCAGTTTTGGTCTTGATCGAAACAGAGAACGGCGAGCAAGTCATGAAGGAAGCGGCGGGCCAATTTGTATATCACGAAGCAGGCCCAGGTGCTAGCTCAGACGGCATCACGAGGAAGCTGTCCAAGTCACCTGAGCAACAGCATCAGTCCCCCAGGTCAGCAAGCACTCAGCTCGGCAACGAAGTCAATACAAATACGTACGACTTTGCTACAGCGCCGCAACAACCTGCCCAGTCTCCCTATGGAAACTCATTCTCGCAAGACAACAACAATAACAACATGCTCAGCGCTTACCGAACCAACTCCTTCCCGGAGCAGCATTACGCCCGGGCAGTACCCCCGCCGTTGCGGCCGCCGATGGTCGGATGGCAAGCATATGGACGAACGCCTGGCCCCCCCATTACACACACGCAGATCTCCCGTCCTAGCTTGACGCCGCTGCCCATGCCATCTGCCACGATGCCTCTGCTTGTCAGGACAAGCTCTATTCCCAGCTCTCCTGGAGGTGGACAGCAATCTGGATACAATCATTGGGGATCTTATTCGAACAAGGCCCAACTCAAGATTGTTGGCAAGCTCGACACCATGTCTATCGACTGGTCTCCCGAGGAATGGTCGAACCGAAGACGCATCGTCATGTTCAGCAAGAAGCAGACCGGATCGACTCTCACGGCGACCTTCCGGCCCGTCAATGTCAACGAGAGACCACCCAACAGCATTTGCATCAGCTGCATCTGGTGGGCGGAGAAGAACGAGTGCTACGTCACGTCTGTGGACACTATCTACCTCTTGGAGCAGTTGGTCGTTGCTCCAGCCAGATTTACCGTGGAGGAGAAGAACCGCATCCGTCGCAACCTCGAGGGCTTCCGGCCTTTGACAGTGAGCAAGGCCAAGGCAGACTCGGAAGAGTTTTTCAAGATCATCATGGGATTCCCCAACCCGAAGCCCAGAAACATTGAGAAGGATGTCAAAGTTTTCCCGTGGAAAATCTTGGAATCGGCACTGAAGAAGATCATTGGCAAATACAGCGCTAGCCCTTCGTCGACTCTTCCAGCCTCGCACCTCTTGACGCCCACACCGGTCAACGCGTATCCTCCGCCGCTCCCAACACCGCCAGCCCCAACTGTTGCATCGGACCATGTCAGTGCCTATGGTGTTCCATCGCAGGTCCACCACCACGAAGGCTTGACCTCACCGAGGTCGATCACTGGCAGCACGCACAGCTGGCCGGCGTACTCAACGGGGCCCCCGCGCAACCATTCTCCCGCACTTGCATCAGTGTCCCCGCGGCAATCTGGACTGCGTCTTGCTGCACCTTTACCAGCTGTTACCGGCTATGATAGTCGGTCGATGACGACCCACTCATACGGCGGCGGGCTTCAGACTCCGCTAGGAAACCAGCATACACCGCCATCGGCCCCTGGACGCTGGGATCCTACGATACCAGCGATGCATGCACCGACCACCTACGCAGAGCAGTATCAGTCTATGGCTGCGCACCACAACCCGAGTCACCAAGTATACGGTGGTGGCGGATACGGGGACGGGGCGCAACGGGCTTGATGCCGCGAGGCACCTAGGTGGGAGTGAGGGTGCATGGCGGCGGGCCAGGTGAGCGACGAGGTTCTGGCCAAGGAGGCAACGTGCTTCGCGTCTGGTGAGGCGCAAGCGTGATATCCCGGAAGCAACCCAAGTCTTGTCGAGAGTTGATGGAGTGAGTCACTACTTTTGGCCAGGGGTACGGAGGGGCTTGGAGACACACAGGACAAGCGCGTGAACGAAACACGGGAACAAGAGCAGGGCTGGACAAAGAGAAGGGAAGCATCAAGAGATGTCGTCGGAGAGCAAGTCGTACGTCGTTGACTTGATTGGGGATGGTCAGGCTGCGACTTTGGACAGGCTGCAAGAGGAAAAGATGGAGGTGTGGTGTAGGGGTCCACGGGTTTATCCCCCACCCCCCCGGTCACACTCACACATACCCTCCGTCGCAGTCCCGGTCTTTGCTCCTAGGTTCACTGAGGTGCTTGACGGTCTGGGACTTTGGTGTGGATGGGTGGAGACCCGGAGGTGCTGTCAGCTGCTGTGGCGCAGACCAATGGAGGCTTCCGGAACCGAATCCACTTTTCCCGATTTAGCTGGAGTCGGCGAATCACCTCTGCCCCGCTCAGCGACCGGCACCGCCTGCTCCACTTTCCGGCATCGACTTTGGGAATTACGAGCCACTTTTCCCCGACGCACCATCCTCCCCCCTCCTCCCCCCTCCCTCTACGCCGACTCGTCTCAGCTGGGAGACTGTCACCCTGTCTCTCTTTCCATCCTTTAGAGGCGGGGGAATCTTTCGATGTTTCCCTCTTTTTTTTGACAGCTTTCAGTATGGATGAACCCTCCCTGAGCCTTCACCGCATTGTCACGACGGACAAACAGCAGGGGCAGGCGGCGTCTAACTTACCTCTCTGGACCACACTTTGCCTTTTATCCATGACGGAACGATTCGAGACGACCTATCACCACCGAGTTTGCCCGCCTGCACTTCGATAACGCATCCGAGCCTCGACCCTCAACGTCGCCAATCACTAGCCGTTTCCTTCGTGCATGATGGGTTGGGGGTTGTATCTGGTGATCGTCTGTTGGAGGGGTCGCCTGCATCCGTCCGGCCTGCATGACGTACATCATCTGCGTCAAGGAGCTACCGAAGGACACCGCGCCTTATCCGCCTGCTCCCAATGCTAGTCACTTACTCTGTCTTCTCCAGACTCGTCTGCCAACCGGCTTGTCTTCGACCACTCGCTTGCCTTCCCGCCGGGCCTCTTCGGTCGTGCATTGGCGTTCCCGTGTTCCATACATGGGTTTCAAGGGCTCACCCGAGCCATTCACATGGCCTTCAAGCCTAGACAAGCGCCCTAAATCAACGACCTAGGACGAGCCGGCTCATCTGTCACGAAAAGGAGAAGGAAGCATGTTCTGGCCAGGAAATCGATTTCCCGAGCCAGGATCAGTGGCAGCCTCCACCACCACTATCACAGCAACCAGAGCACGCCTTCCTTGGCTCTCGACTCGCCTCACAAACGCGGGTGGCGCGGCTGAGTTTATTCTCACGCAGCCAGTCCGACCCTCCACTGCGCATTTTCGCTATCAACCCCAAGATCGGCAAAGACGGGGCGCGGACTGATGCACCTCCGACCACGACGCTGCTAGCGACGCGTACTCTCGCGGCCTGGACTGGCTCATCATCTTGGCGTCGATTTACCTACCACACACCATCTGCCTCCTTGCCCGAGACACTTTCATACTTGTTTCAGGAATGACTGCAGTTCGAGCTGCCCACTGCCCGTATAGAAGGATACAACGGCGTTTGTCCTCGACTTGTTTGGTGATAGACTCGGTTGCATTTTGCTCATCTTTCCCCCATAGAGGACCGCCCACTACTACCCCACCAACGACTAGGCATTACCACCAATACGACTTTTCTCGCCTTTGCTGCAAACCCCCTCGGTGTACCGCTAGCAGCATTCCCACGGCTCTCCGTGGCACTTGACTTCGCTTATCTGGACGACGTCTCGGCAATCTCAACCATACACGATAATCACCTCCACATCACTACAATCACATCACTTGCGCTGCAACGACACTCCTTGCTCTGGATCCATCCTCCCACAACACAACACCCAACATACCCTATACAGCGTTTTCATTATCTCTCTCTTCCCCTCTATCTCTCTTTCTCTCTCTCTCTCTCTCTCTCTCTCTCTCTCTCTCTCTCTCTCTCTCTCTCTCTCTCTCTCTCTCTCTCTCTACCTCCCATACATCTCATATTATCTTTGCATTTATCTTTACTGGCGCGAAGGGGACAGGGGTTGGGATAGAACAGGGGAGAACTTGGACTGGTACCGGTCAAATCATGTAGGACTTTCTAGAAGACAAGTCGAAGAGGGGCGGAGGGGGGCTGGAATGGACAATGTGCGGACAGGGCGACGGAGAATACACGGTGTCACAGGTGTCTTTGGTATGGTAGGGACCGGGACAGGTCGGTTCTCGGGGAAATCAGGTAACGGGGATACAACATTTTGGTGGGCTGCACATAGCATTATACCCTTCGCTTTGCTTTTGATGGCTTCAGGATCTGGGTTTTCGGTATTGTCACATATGGGATAGTCTCCTGATAATCATAATCGCTTGACATCTTTTAAGAACTTGGTCCTCGTTGTACTCACTGTGTGATGTAGAGTGATTGCGCTTCGGGAACCTGCTCTCCGAACGGTTCTGGTATACATGTCGATATGCCTCGGGCGTAGTGAAGCAGCGCCATGTGGTTGTAACAGAGAACTGTCTGATTCACTGCTTCCACCGAGAAAATGGGGCATTGTCAGCCATGATGAAGGTGATTCAGTAAGACTACCTCGAGCTGCATAAAAGAAGCCAAATCTCATGGTCGCAATTGTCACCATCAAACCACCCGTCAGTCACTCAAGCATTGGCATCGAGTTCCCTGATTACTGAATTAACAAGTTCACCAGCATCTTCATTAACATCGCAAGCTCTCTAACAAAACCACCACCAACCAAAACCAAAATGGCAAGCGACGCGAGTGTCAACACCCTAGTAGGCCTCCTCTCCTTCATCATGGTCGTCTCCTTCCTACTTTTCTGCTTCCTCGTGTACATGCGCTTCGTCAGGCGGCTCACCTTTATGTCCATCAACCTTGGACCGCGCAGGGGACGGAGTACCACGGTCGCCCGGGGGAGTGTCGCCGGCGGTGCCAGTGGAGGAAGTGAGAGCCGCGCAGGGGGAGCGGGCGAAAACGGAGATGTGGGCAATGAGTTGGGTCGGACTGGTGGCGTGGTGAATGGCCAGGGACCGGCGAGGGTGATTTGAGGTGCTCGGCGGGAACTGTCCGAGGTTGGAGATAGGTAGGAAGCCTGGGGATGGTTAAAGGTTGCTCCAAGGCAAGGTATATGACTTGGTGATGGACGAGAGGCTCGATAGTTGAGCTTTGGGGGGAACGGCCATGGATTTCAGTACGGCAGTCTCTGATTTCAGCAAATGTGAGAAAGCTCCAGTCTTCTGACAGTACAATACAAACTCCAAGGACGTTCTAGACACATAAAATACACGTCAAGTAACTCCTGCAACCCAGGGACTTGCAAACGATCATGAGAGGAAACCTAGATACCGTCTTCGATCCCGCCCTGCCTTTCTCCTTCTCAAACTCCGAACCGAATAAATCAACGGGTACCTTGACAATGGTAGGCCCCTTCTATAGTCTCTTTCGTGATGTCCACCGTGGCGCATGCTTCTCGAAGCCATCGAAGCTGGTCGCCCCTCATCTTCATATTGTTATCATGCGGCAAATGAATCGTGATGCTTCTCGCCTCGGGCTCCCCATCCTCTCCACTCGATTTAGGCGCTGGGAGTAAGGATTCGGGAGTCCAGGTGAACCTCTCTCGAGATCCCTCTGCCGTCTGATGTGCGAATTTGAAGGCGCCAAAGAGGTCAAACACGTCCCTCTTGACGACGGGCCCGACGGCGTGGCTCCAGATCCTGTGTATGGTCCCCCAAATTGGCTTTCTTAGCACGCCCATCTTGTCCTGTTCATTTTCAGCTTTCTTCGCGGGATCTGGGACCACTATGAGCTCGCCTAGAGAGGGGTCCCATTCCGGAGGTTCTTGATGGCCCGGGGGCGCGAGGGTCATAATCTCCCCGCAGATCTTATTGCAATTGTACCGGTCGAATTTGAGGGCAATGTCATCATCGGGGGATTTCAATGTAGCGAGGTATCGTTGGACACCGGTTGGTCGACAATACCTTGGCGGCGCGACGGTTTTGCTGACTCTGCCCCCTTGGCTCCCATGCCTCTTGAGACCGCCGCCGCCGCCGCCGCCGCCGCCGCCGCCGCCACCACCCGCAGGACTCGTCTTCTTCTTCGACCTATTCGGCTCCTTCGATTTCTTGGGCTCCAACTCCTTGGTCGACCTGAAAAGCCCGTCGCAGAGTTCTCGCCAAAAGTTCCTCACCCACAATTGGGCTAGCATCGAATGCCGGCCGTAATTTTCATCTCCAAAAGGTTTGTAGACGATCCCGAGTAACCATTGTGTGTATCTGAGCGTTTGCTCTTTCACAAGATTTTCAAAAGGGACGTCGTCAAAGCCAAGGAAAAATGGACCTACTGGACTTTCACGGCGCCGCTCACTGCGATGTTGGGCCTCCACGAGTTCTCCTCCGAATGGACGTACAAGTTGCATCTGGTGGCAGAGTAGGCCTATCAAGTATATGGCTTCACAGTCTCTTGTGACTGTCGTCTGAGTCCCGGTTGCTGTGTTCCGCGCATAAAGCTCAGTGCGCAAGCCCTGGATGAGCTTCGGCAGACCGATGGTTCCAATGGTGAAGTTGCTCGCAAGACCGGCGTGGACATTCTTGACCGACCACCAGGTCGGACTATCCAAGTTTTCGAGTTCAACCATGTTCATGCCGCCATTGTCAACGTCCATTGCGTCCCCCTGTGGTGCCGAATTGGCGGCCCTTATAGTGAAGTCGATCTTGGTACCGGCATACTCCTTGGGTAGGTCCCAATCCTCCTTGACTACCTGTAACCTCGGCCAGGTAGTATCTCGACGAAACAGATGCCGGACCCCTTCGCCGACAATCAAACCACCATGGCCAGCGACGTGGTCGATTCGACGCTCCACGAACCAGCGTGCGTGGAAGCCCAAGTCAATCCAAGCCTCCCTCATCTCAGGTTGGTCTTCCATTGTGTTTAGGCGCTGGGAGTCTCTTGAACACCGAAGAAGAACTCCCTTGCCAACGGCAAGACCCCAAAACGCATCGAGTTTATTGAGCAGGCATTGCCACATTTCAACCTCGTACAGAGCCCACTGGACAACGCGTCTGATGATGTCGTTCATTAAACCCTTCTTTGCGTCAATGTCACGCACCTCGAAATGAGGGAGTCGACCGTGAAATGGCACCGCCATTGCTGCCTTCTTCGGAACATAGGGGGCATAGGGCTGAGGCAGCTCGGATATGTGTCCGTAGTGCTGCTCAAATTGCTCATCGACGCATTGCTGGAAGTAGAATGGATCATTCCGAAGCCTCATCAGATGGTCTTTTGACCACTTTAGTTGCCGCTTGTACCTCGCCTTGAATTCGTCAGGCCATTCCGGAGAGAGAAGGGCCGGTGGCATGTACGACCCATACTCGACTATCCCCTCTTGCACGAGGTCGAAGATTCCGATTGGATGGTATGCTGATTCCCAGGCAGCGACTCGGTCAGGGTCGATAGTCTTACTATTTACTTCTTGTTTTGATTGGCCGCTTTTAAGTGCTATTGCTTTGGTGACACCGCACAAGACTCGGTAAAGCAGGGCTTGAGCAAGGAGGAGATGAATGCCGTCGGCCCAGCCAAAAAGGCGACCTTTCTCGCGTAGTTCCGTGAATAGCGAGTCTTGTTCAGAGTCTTTTTCGGCAGAAGAGCAGATCAGTATATAGTCGTTCATGAAGTAGGAATACGGGGAGCTTCGTTTCGTCTGTTGGCACCGCTGGACTTCTGATGGAGTGAGAAGCCCAATGAATCGGTCGTCGGCAAATTTGGGCAGAAACAGCTTGCTGGCTCGACCAAGATGAAGTGCTTCCCAGTCTGCTAATGTGAAGGCACTGGGTTCGCAATTGATTCGGTTTATGATGAGATGTGCCAAAAGCTTGGGATTGCTGAGATCTTCTTGGTTCATCATAGGTAGCAGGAAAGTCCTGTAGGCCTGTTGCGTGTCGTTGGTGGGATCGTCTTCATACGTAACGTTCTTGAACGAGACTTCGGCGCCTCCATTCTTGCATGTACGAGTTTCGATATGTTTGAAGAGCCTGTAGTATTCCTCCAAGTCGGCGTTGCGATTGTGCGGAGGCTCGCTGTCTGTTCCAAAGAGATCGAGTTCGGGATGACGGACGAAGGCATATTTGTACGCCCCATTGACGAGTGACAAGAGCTCGTCGCGGGGCAGGGATGGCTCGTTATTGAGAAGGTTAGTAATTACCTCCACATTAACCTTCCCGCGGAGGGCTCTGAATTCTGCTTGTGACTCGGAAAGCGCTGTAATGATCTGTCTCTCAAATTTGCTAGCAGTTTCTTGGCTCATCAGCTCTGTGGAGATGAACTCGTGGATTGTATCTCGCTCCTTGATCGGCTCTCGAAATCCGATGTCTATTAGGCTTTGTGAGGGTTTCTTGTCGCAAGTGCTCCATGGGCCGCCTGGAAGCCAATTGAGCGATGAGTAAATCTTGTCCAAGTATTGTTCTGATTCGTCATAGACATCCTGCGATGGATCTTGCATAGTGCATCACGGACAAGGCGGGTGAAAGCCTTGGGGTGAATGCGTGTTTGAAGGCCGACAGAGTAGTGCCCAGATAGCGAACGTCGGATAGAGCGAGCAGTGGTGACGGCTGAGAATGATAGTAGCAGTTACCTGGACGATGATCTAGAAAAGGGAGCCTGGGAAAACCTGTGACAGAATGGACTGGCATACGAGACGTCACAAACAATGAAGAGTGAGACATGGCTCTAATAATGTGTTGAGGGTAAGATCGAAATAGACGAGATGTCATGATGGCGAGGCCTGGAGAAAGATACGTGGGCCACAGGGACAGGGGAAGGCATTCGGTTCCAGTGGTATTATTCGGGGAAGCACAATGAAGGAGGCTTCTCTTCTTCGAGGAACAACAATCCGATGACCTGACAAAGCAACGAAAGGAAAGGAAGAAGGACTTGGCCAATGACAAGGCAATTATTTCTGTCATCTTGACAGATTGATGAGAAAGAAGGGGGCGTCGAGCTTTGTAGGACTGGGAGAATTGTGCCTGGTGATAGTTGCCCTCCAATGGAAGCCCAGAACAAGTTTGTGGTGGAAGAGCATCATCATGTAGCCAAGGAATTGAACAAGAGGAAAGTTCGAAGGGCAGATGGCATACTTGACGAGTGGGAAGGGCATTTGAGGGGCAGAAGTGTCAACGTGATTTGATAGCTTCAAACGTCCGTTCAACTGGTATAAGATGGGTTGAAGTGCAATGGGAGTTGGTTGGCGAGAACGTGGTGAGACTTCCGTCATTGTTCAGAGGAACGAGATCAGATGGACCACCTCAGATCAGGAACTCGCGTCAGGTCCTCAGGCACTCCGTACCTTGCCTACCAGGTGTGCTTTCCAAGTGCGTGGTTCCTGACTTAGCCGTCAGTAGCGCGCATGTTGGTGGGCAGCAAATTCTGGCAAGTTGCAACATGTCAAGGAGGGTCTTGCTGGAGTGATTCGTGAATGGTGACTGCGACTGTCAAGGAGATTTTCCGGTGCCGGATCCGGGAAGACAAGGGAAGACCATGCTTAATCGAGTTAAAGCTGCGGGTCCATGAGTAGGCGAGACCCATTGTTTCCATGCACCAACAAGGACTAGCGTCCTGTTTAATGAGTGGCGCTCGGCGCGCAGGAGCCATCTAGCCGGGCCCACCGTCCCACGTCGTATTTCCACGAGGGCAAGAGCCAAGAGGGTCGGTCAGGTACGCCTGGGTCCTTCTTTCTTTCTTTTTTTGTCCCCCTTCCTCGCCTGACTTTCTCTGTTTCGTTGTTTCCCGTTGTCAATGAAAAAGGCCGATCGTGATAGGCAACTGCGTGGAAGAAGCAAGAACCCCGAGAATGTTTCCGGAAAGAACACATCCATCATCCGTCATCAATCATCCACCTATGCATAGGTACTCCTGAGTCTGGAGATGATGCCAACTTGATGAATGAAGTGACAGTCAGCTACAAGTACCTTACCTACAAACCAAAGTTACACGGCCATGCCCAGAATCCAGGGGTAACACGTCTTTTGCCCGCCCAAGGTCAGCACAGAACGCGCCATTGGGTGGACGTTTGGCCAAGACCAATGGACAAAGGCATCAAATCAACCCTCATTATTATCAGCAATCGGCCCAGCCCAGCCCGGGCGCCGCAGTAGCTCAACCACCTCAGCTTGGCGGCAGGTGGGTGGTATTATTGACTCTCACACACACTGTCTCTCGCCCCTCCACTCCCACCGACCGACGTAGGTATCCGTAATCATGTCCACAGCCTACCTTACCTACCTGGGCACCTAAGGTACCTTACCTTACGGTTAGTAGCCCGGTGAGATGCAGAGCTGAAGATGGCCCTTATCGCGCAAAGACACCCAAGACACGCTACTGACGTACAGAACGCACCAGTGCCTGCGCCAGTCCCAACGCCAAACGCCAGCGGCAACGCCAAACCAGTAAACGCCAACGCCGGCACCGCCAACATGGGATTTTTCATTCCTGTTTTCTCTTCTTCTTCCCCCTCCTCCCTCCGAGCTGCCGTTTCTTTCACATTTTCTCTCTCTCCAGCTCCGCCTCCTGCATTTCTTGTGCTTACGACGTCGTTTCTTTGAGGAAGGCAATTCTGTTTAAACCATCCATTGTCACTCGTTTTTCGTAATCCTTCTTGCTGATCGCCCTGCCTCCCATCACAACCAGAATATCCCTACCTTGATTCTGCCGCTCTCCACACTCGTTCACATACAGTTGTTGTCGACAAAGACGGAAACGCAGGGATCAAGATTGCCTCTATTGTCCAACGTTGCAAAACACCACGATAGCCGAGTCCCATTGTCAATTCCGAGCCCGATACACTCCAAATAGCAAACCACAGCCCCTGCGACATCCGTCGTCGCTTTTGCCTCCAAGGGCCACCCAAATCGAATCGATCCGAACCGCCCGGCCCCCAGTCACTGTTCAACCGGGTCTCGCCCACTCGAGCCTCAACCTTGAACCCGCCCACCATGCTCTCCACATTCCTCCTCGCCTTGGTGCCCCTTGTGGCAGCGACATCCTCCTCGAAACGTGGTCTCGTCTTCACCCCAAACTCCAATTGGCCTCAGGACAACCAAGTATGGGTTCAGTCAGGCTCCGATCTGACGTGGTACTACAACTACCAGGAAATCCCAAGCCCGGCCTTCTCGGGGAAATCTCAGGCCGAGTTCGAGTTCGTACCCATGATGTGGGGTGTCTCATCGAATCCCCAGGACACGGCATTCCTCAAGAGCGTGACGAGCTTGATCAAAGACAAGGGCATCAACATCACCCACGCTTTGGGCTTCAATGAACCTGATGGTCCCTCGCAATACGGTGGCAGCGACGTAGCTCCCTCCATCGCTGCCAAGGCCTGGGTCGCCAACTTCATTCCCTTGCAAGAGCTTGGTGTCAAGGTCGGCCTTCCTGCCTGCACGGGCGCACCGGGCGGGTTGCCCTGGTTGAAGCAATTCCTGGGCAACTGCTCCGCGCTCATTAGCACCGACTCGGAGACCAAGAACTGCACATACGACTTCCTCCCGGTGCATTGGTATGATAACTTTGGAGGCCTGGCGAGCCACATTGGCGAACGCGTCGCAGCGTACGTTGTCATCCATCTCTCATGCTGTCCGTGTGATACTGATATTTACCTAGGTTCCCCGACACCAAGATCTGGATCACTGAGTATGCCTATGCCAACCAGGACCTTTCAAATACCCAGGACTTTTACAACATGAGTGCCGAGTACTTTGACCGCATTGACTACATTGAGCGTTACACCTACTTTGGTGCTTTCCGCTCCAAGACGAGCAACGTTGGTCCCAACGCCTCGTTTTTGAACAACGATGGCAAGTTGACAGACATTGGCTCATGGTACCTCGGCAAGAGCGCCACGGGGGTGAAGCCGACGTCTGGTCACAGTAGCGCCGCCGTTCGTGGAGGCGCACCGGTGCTTGCCGCGATGGCGGCGACTATCCTCGGCGCCGTCTTCACTCTCACCTCATGATCAAAACCGGCGACCCTGTAGATTTGGTCTTCATCAAACACGAGATGTGGGACTGCCCATTACCATCTCGTCACGATGTAGGGCGGGGTATATACAACCCGTGGGAACATATTCACCATATAGACGGAATCAGGAGAATACGCCTGGTTCCTTTTCCACATATTTTCTAATGTTTCTTCTTCTATCGAGTTATAGAACGCGACTCATATGTCGAAAGAGCGACGAAAAGATGTCGCATCAGGATTAGAAGGCAATTGGGAGATGCCTGGAAACGAATAAAATTTGACGACGTTACACAATATTTACAATTCGTACGATGATGTTGAACAAAGTGGTGTCGTTGATTACTATACCTTCTTTACCTTGTACTTGAAGGCATCCTCGGCCTGAGGTCGGCATTGGCAGGGTAAGCCGTGGGGTTTGACTTTGATACCGAACATGGTCACGAACTCAAAGTCGAACCAAGTGTCATCTGATAAGAGGCCGTGTTGGTCAGCAATTCAACGGCAGTGGTTGTCAAGCCGGTGACGGCCAGTAAGACCGGGATTCGCTGCGATGCGATGGCAGCAAGACGTAGCCGGCGGACGGCATTTTTCGCAAAGAATGACCTCGGCGAGAGATGTTATTGAGTGTTAGGTTTTACTCATGAAAGGCGTTGATGGACTAACAGAAGATATCCTCCGCGCTACTGCACCCCAGACTCCATGGCGACCCCCATTACTCGGGTTGTCGACTCCTACTGGCCGGTTCTGTGGCCGAGATGCCTCGGTCCAATTGACTCCCCCACAGCCCACTGGTCTGGGCTGGAACACAACGCCTGGGGAAAGACCCGAGCCCCGACACGATTGCCGGCAGCTAAGCCGTCATGAACCATGTCTACTTGACTACTTGACGCTGCTGGCCCCCCTCCTTTCGATATCCGTCGACCAGACTCTCGAGCTTATTTCCCCCCTTAACTTTACTTCTTCTCTGTCCTCGTTCTTCCCTCGTCTCTGGAAAAAAAAAACAAAGTCGTCATCGTAATATCTCTACATCACATCAGACATCATGGCTCTCGAGAGAATCGGATCCATTGTGAAGCACCTGGCACCAGGTAGCGCTCTCAACCAGATGTACGTACGGTCCTTTTGCGCACATGTGATGGCGTGGCTCCGATTCGGAGTATCACCACCCACGGCGAACAGTCCAAAAGCTGACATTGTATTCTCCCTACAGCACCTCCAAGAACCCCGATGATATCGTCATTACATTAGCCGTCCGTACGCCTTTGGCCAAGGCCAAGAAGGGCGGCTTCAAGGACACGACCCTCGAGTACATGGTGTATGCCCTCCTCAAGGAGGTCCGAGAACGATCAAACCTCGACCCCGCCCTGGTTGAGGATATCTGCATGGGAAATGTGCGTAGCCACGGACAAACACCATCCTCCTACTCCAAGATAACAAATCGCTAACCCCTAGACACCCACAGGTCTCCGATGGCAAGGCCGCCTACAAGCTCCGCGCCGCCGCCCTGGCAGCAGGCTTCCCCAACACCGCCGGCGCCTCCTCAATAAACCGCTTCTGCTCCTCAGGCCTCAAGGCCACCGCCGACATCGCCAACGCCATCAGCGCCGGCTCCATCGAGGTCGGCATCGGCATGGGCGCCGAACAGATGACCATTGGCGGCGATGCCCTCGACCAGCCCTTTGACGAGGCCGTCGTCTCCCAGTCCCAGGAGTCGGCCGACTGCATGCAGCCCATGGGCTGGACCTCGGAGAACGTCTCGCGCGACTTCAACCTGAGCCGTGAGGAGCTCGACAAGTACGCCGCCGAGAGTTTCCAGAGGGCCGAGAGGGCGCAGAATGCAGGCTGGTTCGACGACGAGATTGTGCCCATCAAGACCAAGATTGTTGGCCCCGACGGCGATGTTAAGGAGGTTACTCTTACCCGCGACGAGGGCATCCGGCCTGGAACGACGGCCGAGAGCCTGGGCAAGATTCGCTCCGCGTTCCCGCAGTGGGGTCCCACCACCACCGGAGGCAACGCCAGTCAGGTCACTGACGGAGGTGAGTCCTTACACTCATATTCTTGAACTACAATTAGTCAGAGTATGCTAACTTTCTATCCAGCTGCCGCCGTCCTCCTGATGAAGCGCTCCACAGCCATCAAGCTCGGCCAGCCCATCATCGCCAAATACGTCGGCTCCACCGTCGCCGGCCTGGCCCCGCGCATCATGGGCATCGGCCCGTCCGTCGCCATCCCCAAGCTTCTCGCCCAGCACAACCTCGCCCTCGCCGACGTCGACGTCGTCGAGATCAACGAGGCCTTTTCCAGCATGGCCGTCTACTGCCGCGACAAGCTTGCCCTCGACTGGGCCAAGATGAACCCCCGCGGCGGCGCCGTTGCCCTGGGCCACCCGCTCGGCGCCACGGGCGCGCGGCAGATTGTCACCGGTCTGAGCGAGCTGCGCAGGACGAAGAAGAAGATTCTGTTGACGAGCATGTGTATTGGTACGGGACAGGGCATGGCGGGTCTGTTTGTCAATGAGGCTTCGTAAAGTAAAGTAAAGTAAAGTAAAGCAATGCTGGGAATCTGGTTGATAGTTATTAGAAAACAAGCATCTGAGAATGTGAATGATTGTACGATCACTGTGTCTGCCCAAGGTACCATCTATTTCGCGTCAAGTTTTGTCTAAATGAGGAGGAGCTTTGGTGATCTTGCAGTTTAACTTGGCGAATAATCCTAGTCTCGCCCTACTGGAATCTATCAATGGAATACATACACATGTCACTTGCGACTCAGCCCTGAGACATACACTTGCAAAACCAATCGTACCGCTTTTTATATATACTGTCTATATACGTATCCATAACGCTCTCGTTGCGAATCATTAAGCATAAAGTACGCTTCGTAAGGCGAACAGATATCCTGCAAGAACTGAAAATCGGAACGCCTTTTCTCGCTCCAAAATGCCGGTGACCAAAAAACACGCCCATTCTACTTACACACTGACTCTTATGCACCCAACGATTGAAGGCCGACTGGCTTGCGCTCCTCTTTTAAGCATTCGCGACTTCGCTGATGCTGTTCTCGTACTCGGTCAGCTTCAAGGCCTCCTGGACATCCGTCACAAAGTGTGACTCCCCGCCAACCAGGTCTATGATGCCCGCCTGTCTCATGAGTCTCCAGATGTGATGGCGCGGGTTTGTGGGACCGCGACTGAAGAAAACTCTAACACCACGCTCTCTATACCCGCTAACAATCTCCAACAGCACCTGCGTGCCCGATCCGTCCAGTGAAGTAACACCGTGGATATCGAAAATGACGTTCTTGTTGTGTTGCTCGGCGCGGAGTCTCGGCAGCGCAGGGTGCGCCATGCTCGTGCCGTAAAGCTCCAGTCTCCGAAGACGCGCCTTCAGCTCGCCCGTGTTGGCAAAGGTCAAGGGCTCGGGAATCTTGACAATCAGGCAACCTTCGACGAACTCTAGCCTATCGGGGTTAAGCTCGGCGTTCTCGAAGCGTTGCGTGCCGGGGATGCGGCCCAGAATCTGAATGCGGGGACGGGTCGAGTGCTGGATGACCTGAAGCAAAGAAAGGCCAACGCCAATAGCCATGCCAAGTGTGAGCGAGTAGAAGATTGTCGACACGAAAATGATCAGCATCAATCCCAATTCGGTCCAGCCTCGAATCTTGAAGAAGAATGCAATGTCGTGCGGAGCCTCCTCGAGTAGGGACCATGCTACAACGGTAATCATGGACGAAAGGACCGGTTTCTGAGAATGTTAGATGGAGGAGATACTCCGGGGAAGGAGAAACTTACGGGAAGGTAGTAAAAGTACGGTAACAGGAAGAATACAGCCAGAAGCGTAATCAGACTGAGGAAGATGGAGCTCATTGGCGTCTTGCCGCCGGTCTGCTTGTTCAGTTTGCTTCTACCATAACCTCCAAAGGCGGGCAAGCTCATGAAGCAAGCTCCGACAATGTTGGCGGCGCCCAGAGCGACAAGCTCTCTGTTGGGGCTCAGCTGGATCCCGTACGGGCTGTCAGAGCTGCTCAAGCTTTTGGCTGCGACAGAAGACTCGAAGAATCCCAGGAGTGCGATTAGGAAGGATGTACCCATCGCCTCACGAATATGCTCCATGTGAGAAGTCTGGAAGGGCCATCGGAATTGGAAAAGATGACCCGAAGCCGCCTTGACCGGCCCAAGAATCTCAACTCCCTTGCTCTCCCAGTCGAATTGCCAAGAGAGAATTGCAGCAATGACCACGACGAAGAAACGGTCGGGAATATACGCAACCCCAGGGTACTTGGGCACCATGTGTTTCTTGAGCTCTCTCATAGTCATCATGATTACGAAGCTGACTCCGGCAACCATGAAGGTAAGCTTGTGAACATGGTCGAACGAGCTGAAGATGAATTCTAGCTTGTCCATACTGCTTCCATGGCCCACACCCATTTCTGCCGCATACTTTGCAAGACCAAGCTCAGGGATGGACTGGTCAACCGCAATCACGAAGCCAATCGCAGAGATGAAGCCGCGGAGGAATGGCTTGCTGAGAACGCTGTCGAGGAAGCCCAGGCGGGCGAGACCCGCAAGGAAGACAGTAGCACCAGCCATACCCGCCACGACACCACAGATCTTAGCCTGGACCTCAGCGTTGTACTCGTCGCCTTTGTCATGGTCGATGCTCCCTCTGACCACAGACCCGACCAACAAGGAACCAGCAGCTTCCGGACCAACTACCATCTGAGGCGCGCTACCGAAAACGGCGTATACGAATGGGTTGAAGACGAAGGCATACAGGCCATTGATCGGAGGAACATGTGCGAGGTTGTCGGCGAGGGACAAAGCCATGGGCAAGTAGAGGGAGGCGAGCGTCAAAGCTGCAACAAGGTCTCCCTTTAGATACGACCATTGGTACTGCGGCAGCCAGGTCAAAAGAGGGATGTAGTACGAAAGGTACCTGCAAAACAAACAAAGTTAGCAAGCAAAGCCGAATTGAGCGCCAGAGAGCTCCAGCTCCGGGGCCAACTTACATCCAAACAGTATCCTTGAAGCCGGCCTGCTCAGCCAAAGTCCTCGAGGAGTGCATCTTCTTGCTCTTTATCTTCCTGACGAATCGCTTTCTCCAATGGTCGTCGCCCGTGATCGCGGTCAGGACAGGGTCCAAGATTGGGATTTCGGAGGCCGAGGACGATGCTCTGTCAAAGTCGGGGTCCATGCTACCAGCAGGGCTGGCGGGTCGCGGCGAGAAGGTCCCATGAGGGTAGCTGTTAGGTAGTGGGTTGTCGATGAGAACGTTCTGCAAGAGACTCGTGGACTCGCTCGGCGGGAACGTGTTCGGTCGGTTGAGGCTGGAGCCGGCGCGAGGAGGATCGCGAGGTTCGTTGTCGTTAGGAAGAGGGGTTGCAAGCGGAGTGGCATCCTCGCGAGTGCTCAAGTATTCAGACTCGCCGCCGAGAGAGCTTGGAGATTGGATGGGAGAGCCCATGGTGTAGCTCTGGCGCAAACCGCTGGGATTTGCTGGGCGATGTGTTGTCTGTGTTGTTTGCGTTATTTGCGAAGGAGTGCGACTCGGTTGTGGTCGGCTACCTGACATTTTTTCGTACCCCCAAACAAGATGACGTTACAGGTTCATGCGGCGAGGGGCAGCAGAGAGGGCGATAGGGCGAGAGAGAGCTGGAGAAAGGCTCAGATGAGATTGGCGGAGGTGGGTTAAGCGAGACTGGATCTCGAGATGTAGATCGATTCGGAGATTCTTTTGGACTACGCGTATATACGGCACAATAGCGGCCTTGTTCTGATGTTGTTGTTGTTTTGATGTTACGGGAGGTTACAGTGCATTCGTCTCGAGTCTAAGGTAGGTCGCAGCTGTTGGCTACGGGTAGAGACGGAAGGCTGAGATTCAGGACGGGAAAGACGGTGTTGGGGATAGGAATGCCGAGTATCAGTTTGCTGGAGCAGTGTCAGGCTGAACCATGATAGGAAAATTTGTCACAGCAAGGCTGACTCGGTGGTCAAACAATTGCGACTGAGAGATTGGAGGTGTTGTGGCTCGCGACCTTGAAAGAGGCGAGCGAGCGGACTGGTGCCGGTGGTGGTGCCGGGTCTGGGAGCTAGCACCAAAAGGCCCCAAAAGTAAAAGGTCGCTTGGGAAGCACGAAGGAACAAAGCGGTCGGTGAAAGTTTTCTGCAAGGATTAGCATTCCAGATCCGCAGTTGCCCTAAGGTCCAAGGATCGGAGTGACATCAATGCGTTTGGGCTCTTCAAAGTTGTGTGTCAGCGGAACTCGATTCGACGATACGACCTTCCCTCAGGTAGGTATGCCTGCCTATCCGTACGCTCTACGGGCAGAGTCGACCAGGATGCTTTGTCTGCGGTTACGTACTGATTGCCATGTCCATTCCCGGCTTAGGAACGCCAGCGGTCAGAGGCAATTGGCAATAAGGAGTCAATGGAGAGGGGAATGCCGTAATACGGTGAGGACGGGATACCGGCAAAACCATCCCGCGGCGAACAACAATGCTAGTCCTGATCTGGCATCTACATGTTCACCGCCTTGTACGTACTTCATCTGGTCCTTGATTACGTGAGTGAAAGTCCAGTTCTTCTACCCCGCCTGCCCGCTCTTGCCCGCGGCCCCTCCTCTGCTCCAATTTTGAAGTTCTCCATGGCTCCTGTACATCTTTAGCGCCAATTGCGGTGCTTCCCGTCTGTTGTCTCCAGACTCTAGCCGATCGGCAAAAGAGAAACTGTGGCTCATGCGCTGCTCCTCTGTGGCTGGTGCAGCTCTCATCTCATGTAATTGCTCCGTCTTACTGTGAGGCGACATGAGCAGACCCCCCGCCAAAAGGCCGCAGCCATTGCATCAAATCATCCTATCCCATCTCACACTGTTGAATCTCATGATGTTCGTCATGAGTGCCACCATAATCTGCTTACCTCCGCCTCTTGGACACGGCTACCAGTCACTCTTCCCCCACGATCCCAGCTGAGCTTCTCATCTCCTTTCCCAAGAATATTCATCCATCTGTGTTCTGAGACAACATGTCGGCACCAGCGTTATGGGACACTCGTCGCTTGACCAAGACTACCCGTGTCTTTGCGCGACAAACGATCCCGCTCGAGTGCGATGTGTACTCCTCTGATGACTATCCACCCACTTCTCCCGTCTTCCTGTACTTCCACTCAGGTGGCCTCGTAAGCGGTTCCAGGGAATGTGTTCCACCTTGGCTGGTACAGGTGAGCCCTTCATCTTCATGAACAACATCCCGTGGTCCAACATAGATCGTGCTTCCTCATCCGACAAAGTAGCTGACCTTACCGCACTAGGCCTGCTTCAAGAATCAATGGGTACTCGTCAGTGCGAGTTATCGGATGCTTCCCCAGGCCGGACCTTCAGGTCTGCTCCAAGATGCCACAGAGGCTTACTCCTTTGCGAGATGTTGGGGAGTTGCAGATGAATTTGCCTCAAAACGAAATGTGATCGTAGGCGGATCAAGTTCGGGTAAGAAAGCCTTCACGGAATCGACTCATCCTCAAAGTCCTGACTCTAGTTCTAGGTTTCTTCATGGCATCCCTGACGGCCCATCACCTCGAGCCATCTCCCATTGCCTTGTTATCAATCACCGGCATCACGACTTTCCGCCATCCATTCTTCAGCTCGTCAGTCTTACTTACACCAGAACCCATAACCGAAACGCAAATGAGCCACCACCTGTCCGCGTCGGTATCCATAGGAACAACATCAGCGAATAACCCACGGGTCTTTCACGTCGACAAGATCCTTCAAGATGGTGCAGAGAACACCGAGTTCGCACTGCCTCCACTCCCTATCTCAGATGATGGCAACTGCGACGAGTTCCCCCGAGGATGTCTCTATGACTACTACCTTTACCGCAACGAGTTTCTTAATCTTGTTGGCGAAGTTGACCCAGGCTTTGAGTGGGCTAAGACCGAGGTGGGCAAGAGTAGACTTGTAGCGTAGCCACCCACGACCATCATACAGGGTGACGCTGATGAAGATGTTGACCTCTCTGTGAGCAAGCACATGGTTCATTGTCTTGGAGAAAGCAAGGTGAAGCTCTTCCTTGCCGAGGGACAGCCCCACCTTTACGAAGCGAAGAGGTTCATTGAAGACGATGTGAGTGGAATGGATGCTGTAAGATAGGCCGTATCGAATCTGGAGGCCGACGTTGCTCGATCACTTGCCTGATCGATACTGTCTCACTGAACTCAGGCGAGGCGGAGCCAAGTACAAGCTATTAGCGAGCCATTATTGTTACAAATGAGATGGCCTGTTGGGCACGTAGCAATCAAAGGCCTACTCCCTGATTGCCTCATCGCACGATGGTGCTGCACCAAGAACCTTGCTGATGATGATGATGGGGTACAGTGTTTTCCTATCAGCTCATCGCGACCTCCAGCTCGTAACGGAAGAGGCTTGCCAGTCAACAGCGCGAATAACGTCCTTGCGCGGCATTGTGGGATTAGTTCTTGCCGGTCACACCGTACAGTGTGCACCCCCAAATGCGAGCAATCATGCGGCCTTCAGCCAGAGAACCCCAAAGTCTCCAACGGCCCCGACCTGAATCCCTCAGTTCAGGGGGATTTGCCATTCCACCGGCCACAAATCATCACTTTGATTTCATGCACGAATCTAGCTCTCGTCACCCTAGCTGGGGACGCTTGCAGATCCTTAAACCAAACCAACATAATGGTGTAGCGTTGTCATTGGCTGGTCTCCACAGAGCACACATGTGCCGCATTGATGTCACCTCCGCCCTGGGCGCTTCCGGTGCCAATCCCCGCTCTCCCGGGGGCCGTTTGCCGTCACTATCACACTCAGGGCCATCACGTAAACTCCTTCGCCCAACAGCATCGCGAGACCGCCCCCGATCAACTTCACACAACGAGTCCGCTATGCGGTCGCAATGCGGGGCCCTCTCATAAAACATCGGGGGCCATGGCCTTGCAAACATCTCATAGCGAATCACTTGGCATTTTCGGACCCCGCGCTCATCACGGAGCTGATTTCTCGTAAGCTCGACTGATTCAGTCAGTGCCTGCGGCACGGCCATTGGCAGCAAACATCAAGTTGCAGGGAATGAATCACACGCAGTGATTCGGCGCAACCCATCCCTTCACTTCATTTGTCTTTGTCAATTGGGGCAGTTGTTTGCTAGTCATGATGTTTATATAAAAGATCCCCTTCCCATGTTGTTTTCCCTTGCTTCAATCTTTGGGATATCGCCAATCAATTCTCACTGCTGCTTCAATAACCTTCTCAGACAATACCCGAACCAAGACCAAGATCCAACTACTTACTCCCAACGAACATCTAACACAAAACGTCGCCACGTAAAACATTGACCAAACCAATTAAATCACAATGCACATCTCAGCCAAGTCCGTACTTGGCCTCGTCACCTTTGGCTTGCTCTCAGTAGCAAATGCATCGGTACAGGATTCTGAAAGCATGGTCCCTCGCACGTTCGCCAACGCCGACGGCACTACTTCAACGATACGCATGAACCGCAACATCAAATTCACCCAAGGATCAGAAGGCACACGGCCAGTCCGCTTATCAAAACGGTTTCCCTTCTCTTCCGGCAGAGACGAGTGGTGTGGAGAGCTGGCCGAGGACCCATCGACGGACTTTTCAGCTTCCGCGCCTTTGGCAGCAGACTGCCAGGCGCTTGCGAGCTCTCTCAGTGGCCAGAATGGATTTTGGACTTTGCAACCTGGGGACTTCTCTTCCAACGGATGGGCTACTATAGTGAGCTCGGGAACATGCAGCTTTGCCGTCAGATATGCCGACTCTGGCAGCGCGGCTAGCCCTATGAACGTTGGCACGAACGACATCCGTTTCTACACGACGAGATATGGTGTCATGGCACAGAACGGGAAGCTGGGGCTGCAAGGGACTGTGCAGTGTTACAACGACCAGAAGATGCTGTTTGTTACTTGGGGTTTAATTCACAGCTGAGCTTAACAAGCAAAGTGCCGATGTAGACAATAATACCCTAACCGAGGGAAATCAACCTTGACTTAGCCGCAGGTTGAAAGTAGTAATTAATGACAGTTACATGAGTGGTCTAAATCATTCTGAATGCAGATTTGTTATGTTCGAGATTCTTGTGATGTCCATCACCCTACATCTCCTGGCGAGAATCTTATCCATCATTTGGTGCTCCTTCTACTTAGTTCCATTCTTCACGGGCTTAGATCAGCTTCTCTATTGTGAAGAATGAGGGATGCGACATGATCTCTGCTTCCCAGATGTACCTTCACTTTTCAGACAATCCAGGCAATTGAACACCCGTCTTTGCTGGATGATTTTGTCTGCCTCCTTTTCGACTTCATGCGACAAGTTACGGTTAGCGTACTTATTCGAACGACAGCCACAAACTCCAACCTCCCTTATACACGAGAAATCCATCATGGTGATCTTGGGTAGATCAACTGCCGTATTCAATAGATTACAGAACTTGTGAGTCGCGAAATCGAGATCCTTTGGCAGAATGTTGGACTTTCGAAGAGTCTCGATGTATGACGCGAGTGCTTTGGCGGATCTCACGCATGGGTTTTGAGAAATGTCCCACGTCCATGTCATAGGACTGACAAGACCCCTGTAGAATGTGTTGCAGCATTCGTGTCTTTTGACCTCCAGACATTCTAAATGATCAGCGTCAAGATGAGATGCCACGAGCCTTGTTAATGACTTGACTTACGAATGATATCATGCCTCAGCAGAGGATGGTCTGCTAAAACCCTGACTTGCTCCGAGGTTCGCAAAATTGGCCCTTCGTGGTGCAGAAAGATTCTCCAAGACAATTCCGAAAATTCAAGAGGAAGGTCTATCACGTATGAGAAGACCAAGAGGTGACAAAGATCGAACATTGGCGGCACATTCTCGTCGTAATCCGAGAGCCAATCCCTGATCCATACCATCCCGCAGTACTTGAGTGCCCCGGTGCATTCATACTTGTCGCTCACGAAAGCTAGCCTCGCAAGGCCAATCGGCTTTGGTCTCTCGGTAACGTAGGCGTTGTGAAGAATCTGGCTCAAGATAGACATGGCTTCGGTATCGTCATCCGGGAGATCAAGACTGTAAGGAAGAGAGAGTCCGGCGCTCTTGACCAGTTCCGCGCTTTCTTTAAACTTCCCGCCTAGCATCGCTTTGAAGACTGGCGAGTTCAACATGAGGACCTTCGAAGATACTCTCACTTCTTTGTTCTGCAACTGTTCGTATTCCAGTAGCTTTGCGTCGGCGTCTACATCGTCTTCGCCAACTTCGGCAACATCGGAATCGTCTACACCCAGCCGGCTCAGCACAAGAATGAGATCTCCGTCTTTATCGATTTCGCGGCGAATGGACATGTTGGCTTGGAGACGTAGGTCTCGTATGGGTTTGAAGATAACGACATGGAGGTAAGATACGGAACAGTATTTGGCAGGTCATTCAATTCCCTGATGTCATGCGTCAATATGACCTCCCGGAAGGTTTCAGATCTGATCTTTTAACTTTGCTGTGTCAGCATACATACCCCACGTGGTAGCTAGGAATAAGGTCTGTGAACGGGTCTCAAACGAGAAACCGAGCCGGAACTGGGGCTCAGTCTTCCCCCAAAAACTTGGGTGTGATCCTTGCTTCAGAGAATTCTATTGCCAGCTTTGGTAGATTTCCGTCCTTGCCAAACATAATAACTGAAAGTAAAGTTGAGAGTTGAGCCAAAGAACAAGAGGGGCTTAGTGACAAGGCGACGTGAGCAGCTGAGACACTGATCGATGGTAGGGTTGGATGACACATGTCATCTGGAATGATTTAATTATAGATATCAAATCTGAAATTCATGGCAGTTAATGCTGAATCCTCCGTAACGTTTGATGACCGCAAGCGTTGGCTTATCTCGTCAGTGGCAACAAATTTTAAATAAATCTGTTGAAAAGGGCAAAATCAACGACTCGTAACCGGGAGTATCAAGGCATTTATTTGCACGAGCCGTCGTTTCGACGTGCGTCAATTAAGTAGTGAATAAGATGTTGAGAGTGACTTCAGAGTGTATTGTAAGGTATCCGAGCTACTTCGAACTGTGAATAGCTCAAATTCCCAAGTGACTGATGTTGGCTAGTCCTTCTAATGCCCTAATCTCCAGCAACGCCGACATGCTTAGACGTAGGCGGCCCGCATGTTGATTTCAAAGTGGTTGTCGTTGAAAGGACAGTTCGCTTTCTTGAAGTCCCCCTTATTCAGAGCGCTTTTGACGATAGGTTCCATGGCATCCCAATCCCAGATCCAGTATGTTCGACCCACGGTGTTCGTAAACTGCAGCTCATGGTCCAAACCACCTTGGGTGTAATACTCGACTTTGACGTTATTGCTGTTCCTTTGAGGGTTGCTCTTCAACTTGAACTTGCCATGTCCAGAGCAAGCGCCACCCGTGATGGTAGCAGGATTGACCGAAGCAGAATCAAGCCAGACGACCGAAGTCTCCCAGTCGTGACGGTGACCGCCCACGACGTTGCCGTCGGCTGGCTGGTCCTTGGGCCAGTACCAAGCATACATGATTCCGAACTTCCCATTCAGGGACATGGAATGGGCGTAGGTCTGCCCTTTGTTGCCGTTCTTGCATCCTCCCGAGGTGGTACCAGTATCCTGTAAGCCGCCGCTTCCCCTCACGTCAGTATGTCTGGAAAAACGCAAATCCTGATCAAATACTTACCTGATCTGGTTGTTCTTGTTCACAGCGGGGTAAGGCTGACAGCCATGGGCAATGTGAAGCAGCGGCTGAAACTTCTTGATGACGTTTCCATTGGGACCGAGAGTGTCGACCACCGGATTGAGTGAGTCGTGAGCGACAGTTCCCGGAGCAGGCCAGTCACAAAGACCACTGCCAACAAGAGCGAGAAGAGAGAGAATAGTGGCGGGTTGCATCTTGGGATCCAGGTACCGGTATTTGTACGATCAGAGTTGGTTGACAAGTATTCAGGTAAGGTTGGATGAAGAAACTGATTAGTGTCTGCAGATGGAATACTGCTGGATTTCAAGGCGAGTTGTAGCAGGCCTTTTATAAAGACATTGAGATGCTCGAGATGTCTTTTTCCTCTGTATCTCATCGGCTACGAGTCGAAAAGCCTCTCAAACTCAGCGCGGTCCCGCGGCCCTGACGGACTTAGCTAAGATACGAGATAGCTCGATATCCTTAGCTACCAGTCTGTATCGTATGATCGCATTCTCTCAAAGAGGTAGACTGTGGACCATGTAAACAGACGGCCCGAAAGAGCTAAGTTGCGTTCCTGCAACTATCGTGGCCAAAAGTATTCTCACGAGAGACACCATTCGGCTTTGTTTCGGGTCTTCGTAAGGGTCTCTGAGGGTGGATCTGTGAGTAGATCTGCTTCACCTGAATGATGCTATAATGGGGTCTCCCAATGTCACAATAGAAGTTATCTACCTTATCTAGGATTTTTCCCATCGTCAATGGACCCGTTGAATCGGGAAGCTAAACACACTTTCTCGTCTTGGGCGGGGATTCGGATCATTACGCCTTTCTGAGTAAGGGCCGAGGCATGGAAGCTCTTATTAGCCTTCTGCTTCACCTTCCTCTCTTACACAGTTCCGTTGTAAAGCCATGAGACCATGTGTGCTATGCCCTTCAATCTAGTTACTGAGGTTTCAGCGGCAAAGACTTAGTAGTGGGCATAATGTAGTGGGCATGATGTAGTTTACGAACTTATTTCTGATACTTCTATCTAGTTATGTTTTTGAGCCCGCGTGTCATCTAGATCTGATTGAAGATTCAGGAAGTTATCATGCTTGATTCGACAGAGCTCTCGGTGCCTCGGAACACAACTCACCTTGGAATAAACCAAGTATCAGCCGCTAGACTGAGTCGTAACGAGAGAAAATCGGAACTTTCAACGGGGACCTGTCCAAAACGGCATGTGTGTGGGTAAGTGCTCCTAAAGCGTAAATAAGCCATGATCCGAGCCCCCCTTCAGTTAAATTTGGATTCAAGGTTAACCTTGACTTACCCACAGGGTCCAGTCATGTTGTATCAATATTGATCAACCTCATTTTTTCACTGAGACCGTCGGATACAGCAGCTCCACGAGAGGAAACATTATGTGGTGGAATGACATCATCCTACTTAATACCGCAATGTACTTTCAAGTGCGCATGAACAACTTGCGCTCGGGAATCTGTAAGAGCGGGAGGAGGAACACTCCAACTTATGCCGCATATCTAGACTTTCCTGTCTGATGGGGAAACGGCCCGATCAGCTCGACATCAAAATACGATGTCGGCCTTCGGATCCGCAACTCGCCGTGAGCTGCCCCCACAAGCAAGAATGGACTCAGCTACAAGGTCATGATAGAGTCCATGCACGACTATCGGGCCAGAAATGACTATGAGAACGGCTGTCAATTGCACGAACATTCAGCTCAGATTTGGATTCAGATATGCCAAGCTGAAAAGAGTGCGTTGACGCCATAACTCGTTGACCACGGAGGGGAGCCTCAAGGGCTGAAGCATCTGGGGAAATGTTTCTCTGTGGATCTTTGATGTCTATCAGGTCGATATCATGAGAGACAATTTGACTGAGATCATCCGAGCTGGAATCCATAGCGTTAGTTTCCTAAGCTGTTACTCAAAAGTGTGCAATTGAGCACCAGGCTCCGTGAGTGCAAATTTCAAGGAAACATCAAAACGGCATATCCTTGTGAAAGAGTTATTCTAAAGCTTTTCCAAAGCTAAATTACTGCGTTACATGTTTCAGCCGTAATACATGTGCCCTATTTCACTAGAGCCAGGTGTCTTGTCCGCCTGATTCGTCTGCATGATCCCATGCGAGCGACCTAGGTCTTGTCATCTTAGGTACTTTACAATTAGAAGATATTTCGCGCATCTCACACTTTCAGAGACCGATAATTGTGCAAGGAAGGCCAGTCTATAGAGGAGGACTACATTACGCTCTATCTCCATTAGTGAAAATTAATGCATTAAACGCAGAGTCAGCGCCTCAGTCAAATATCCAGCGGTGCATAGCTCAGCTGCCCCGGAAAACTGATTCAAAATATAGAGTCAGGAAACCTGGCAATAAATAAACTCTCAAACGCTCTTCAGAAAAAAGAATACTTTCGAACAGGTTCTCGGGCAATTCTCCTTTACAGATCTAATTAAGGTCTGTTGTTACTTCGAAAGTTGGCCTACGCAGGTAGACAGTCAAATTCTTGATGGCTTACGCTGTCGTCACAAGCTATACCGAGCGGAACCTATATCCCGGCGACCGGGGCTCATTTGAATCAAGTTGTGCTCAACATGCGGGGTCGCGGGAAAGTGATCAGCAGCCGGGCTAGCTGGCCTGTCAGTATTAGGTAGGTAGGCTTGGGGACATCGGACAGAAGGAAAGCTCAAGTTCTGCCAAGTATGTGACGGGATTGGTGCATATTTATTCTTTTGTCCGAGATATGCGGCCTTCGCCCGATGTTGATGTTGTGCCATTTTCTGAATGGCATTTCGCGGAATTCGTTGACGAGCTTTCTGCGGGATCAAGCGCCGTCTACGTGATTTAGGGGTAATGCTTATACTTCGGGGCATCATCAATGACGAGATGGGCACCGTAGTGAGTCCATTGCAGCTGAAGACAATTGGGGGTGAATCGTCGATGAAGCACTACAAGCAAGGGATCAACATGATATAAAGCCTACTTGTCGCAGCGCCACACGTGGCGCTGCCGGTTACTGCCGTACGATACCGCTTTCCACAAGCCGATTACCCGTCTTGTACGGTATATAGATAGGACCCTCATACGGGTCTTCCACTTAGAGGAATCAAGCCACTTTCTACCATACAAGTCTTCCACTTGCTACCTCGCTTTGTGATACTACTCAATGATCAACTCATTGATGTTATCGTTGCATAACTCATAAAGAAACCAAAAGAACCTCATACTCTTGAACATGGCGTCATTCAGCCCAAAGACTATTATTGCCTTTCTCCTCCTCATCTTCTATGGATTCCTCAATGTCGCAAACGCCGCTGGAGTTGCAGTTGCTGATGCTCAGGGGCGGCCACAATGCACAGTGACCGCCAATGGCGACAAGGTTAGCGACGTGGACAACATATTGGAAGCTTTTACTGTTTGTGGCACATCTGGAATCGTCATATTCCCCGAAGGCGAGAACTACTGGATCGATAGAAAGCTTAACCCCCTCGTCCATGACGTGGATATTCAATGGCGGGGAGAATGGACTGTAAGAAGAAAGCACCTCCAGTCCGAGAATGGTTTCCTTACCGGACGCTGACCTTGGCAGTTCTCTGACAACATCACTTTCTGGAGATCCGATGGCTATTTCATCTTCTACCAAAACCACCGTGCTGGCTTCGTGCTCTCTGGTGATGGGATTCGTATCAATGGTTATGGAACTGGCGGTATCCACGGAAACGGGGACGCATGGTATACCGCCGAAAAGGGTGCCACAGTTGAAGGCCGTCCCATGGTATTAATATGCCTTCTTGCATGCTCATTTTTGGATACTAAGCTGATGTCATTCGGCATAGCCATTCGTTCTTTGGAACGTCAGTGATGTGACAGTCAAGAACTTTTACATAAAACAGCCCCAATTTTGGGCCTACAACATCATGAACGGAACGGATATGTACTTCGAGAATATCTCTGTCAATGCTACTTCTACAAAAGCACCATCTCGATACAACTGGGTTCAAAACACAGATGGTTTTGGTAAGCAGCGATCCTGCCGAGGTCAGCTGAATCTACTACTAACGAGAAATTTGTAGACACAATGGATGTACATAATGTTCGCGTCAAGGGCTTCAATTACACCGGCGGAGATGACTGCGTTGCCATCAAGCCCCGATCGTACAATGTTACCTTGGAAGGCGTCATCTGCAACGGTGGCAACGGTATTGCGATTGGAAGCTTGGGTCAGTACCTCGAGGACTGCAGCGTAGAAGATATTGTTATGGACGATTTACTGGTGAGACCGACCTACCAAAGCCTTCTTAAAGACGCATGACTAAACGAGAAGTGTCAGCTCAAACGTGGGCCGGTCGATTTGCGCTACGGGATCTATCTCAAAACGTGGATCGGAGAACTCGTGCCTCAAGACAACTACGAGAGCGCAGGAGAACCCCGCGGCGGCGGTTGGGGCCGAATTCGCAACGCTTTCTTCTCAAATGTTCGCTACGATAGGGTGAATCATGCCCCTTCCATTTACCAAACCAATGGCGACAATGGGTCATATGCCGGTACGAGCAACATGGAGATATCAAATGTTGTCTTCGCCAATATCACCGGGACGCTATCCGGCACGACGAACCGAGTCAGCCTGACTTGTAGTCAAAGGTTCCCGTGTCACGACATTAATTTCCAGAACTTTGATCTAGCTGCTGGGAATGTAACGACTACTAGCTGTACAGGCCGGTGGACTTTGGCAGACACCGTGACCGGACTCCCAGGGTGTTGAAAGCGGACTGCGGGCCAAGTTGTCTCCATGTCGCATCGTGTAAATGAGACGCGTCTCAAATATTGTTACATTAGGTTGTACGCGGGGAATGTTCTGAAAGATGCTCTCCTGCTCGTGTATATATACAGTCATAGCCCTCTTTGCGAAATTGACTCTATCAGGCCGACGAGAGCTTCCTTGTCAAAAACCAATAGTAAATGTCTACAAGAATACCACCGCTTTCATCGCGATCAAATATCCAACCTCACTCAATCCATAATCCATTGAGTCTCCGGGGGCATCTCACAGTTGACAGCTCGATCCTTCATCCGCAGCTGATCAATGTGTGCTTTTCCTCCTAGTTCCATCGGTCAGAGGTTCTTCGGGTGTGTCGTCTAATGATTTCCTCCTGAATACATCTCGTACGCTGTGAACGAGACTTAACCCTCTGTGTGATGAGTCTGATGAGGAAGTACTCCAAACACTGCTTCGCCGACGCACTGCAACAGATGGCTCCTCCTCAACCAGTCTGGCATCTGCGTAATGACCTGGGTTGGTGCATGTCAGCCATGGGTGATGGTCATCACGAACGAGGAGAAGCTCACGTATGTTGCCAGCCCCGCCTCTCCCAAATGACACTCGCCGACCGCTCTTGATGTTCAATTCATTCATCGTAGGTACTTTTGATGTGAGTCTTGATTGTGGGGAGTCAGGTTTGACATCGCGCCATCCCAGGCGAGTTGCGGGGCCTGCCTGTACTTATCCTCCATGATACCCCAGATCGTCCTCATTGAACTTGAAGCCTGAAGACATTCCGGCGATCCATTCAGATAAGCAACAAAGTCCCAATTGGCTTTCCCATATTCCAGCCCCCACATCCGGATCTGCATGCCGCGTTCTGTGATGCGGGTGGTGTGGGATCTCCGCAAAGCTTGGTCTCTTAGCGCCATGATTTACACCTTCAAGATAATGAATCGCGACATGACTGGCGGCCGCTGGCTCCATTGAACCAGGGACTGAAAGACAGTTTCACACGTTTTGTTGATGATGTCATGAGGACCGATTCGAAAACATTAAAAGAACGATCTGGGCTTGGTGTCATCCGGCTAGCCCGTTCGGCGTTTCATATGTGGCTCTGTCGAGGCTTTTTGTGGCTGCTCCGTGGAACGGGAGCATTCGTGGGCTTGACGGGCACGACGGGATACGGGGTTTGTGCGTCCAATCTGCGGGCCATGTCCTCCGTCTTTTCATAATATCGCCTGGTTGCTATGCTTCCAAGAGCTCGATCCACCCTATTATATTTAGCAAGAACCAGGGACGTGAGCGAAGCGCGGATCGGCCCCTAAAGGCAGCGACTATTCAAGAAATGTGGCTTCCTAATCCCTGGAAAGCCTGGATCGATCTCTCGACCTGCCGTCGACGACTCAGAACGACTCAGAGACGGGAATAGTAACTATGTTGTCAACGACTGTCCCGGTAGTGTCGGCTTTGAGGACCAAAGCTAGCCACGTTCTAGACCTCCGAAACACTATCCTACGATCACCATGTTATCAATGTCGATGCGGCTGTATCTTGTAGCCTTCCCATAACGGCCACTAGACTCTCCTTCGAATGCCATATTTTCTGCAGTCTGTAGTGGCCTTGAGAATACCACGTATTAGTTGGAGGTTCCGGCAGATTGAAGACCCGCACACACATAGACCAAGTCAGCCCCGAAGAGACCCCTTTCCTTGACGTTTCTAACGGTACGCCGCAGAGGTTCGAAACAATAGCAAGGCAAATTGTGATTATAAGTAGGTGGTGAGTAACTTTACTGAATCTTGCGTTCGAAAGGGCTGACGAGTTCTTACAGGTTGCTGCCAGTTTTGAAATAACGTAGTCTGCATATGTTCCGCGAAAGAAAACTCGGCAGACGAATCTATTGAAATCTCTTGTGTATTAGGTTGCAATACTGCCGCTCTCCAGAAGGTGAGCTCTGCTGAGCACATGTATGATATGCGGCCCGCTTCGGGTGGTGCCACAAGAGAAACGAAAACAACCCAAGATCAGCAAAAGATGGAGATTCTACGTTGGCCCCAGACATTGATACATGGTCTCATGGGAAGATGGTTCGAGCATTGTTCCTTGTGAATGGCTGTAATACGAGGTGGGGTACGCGCCGAGTACTTGGTGTGTTGGTAACAAGAGGGGTTGGTTGCCTAGTATCACGAGATTTCAGAGAGGGAAAGAACAAAAACGAGTCAGATATCAGTTCTCTCACATTTTGTGACACAGAAACTCTGGGAAACATGGGGCGTACTGTTTGCAGCCTGCATTCATTGAGCGGTTCACCTGCATCAACGCCAGTTTGTGGCCACGTTGAATAGATATCGATTCGCCGTCTTTGGGACCAATGATCTGATACATGCATAGACCGGAAAATTCGTGTGCTTGAAACTTATACATCACAGAAATCTCACATTTGGATCATTAATTATGCTTGTTCGGCTAGACACGTGGGTGACAGGATAGAGACGATCTCAGAGCGACACGCTAACAGCTTGGAAGCAAGTACACGAGGGGCAGACTCGGAGGTCTTCTTGCGAAAATTACCCAAGAGAGGAAGCGTTTGCGAGCCCCTCCAAGTAAACGCCGGCCCTCTTCGAATTTTGAAAGACTTCAATAGCTAGTGACTCGCGACAATGATTAACAAAATGGCTCCTATTCGGCATGGCATCCCACTGCCACCCGGATCCGGCACCCGCGTGCTGCCATTTTTCGGTAGCTGACCCCACCATGTCGGGCTCGATGACCTGAACGGTGTGAAATGTAGCCTATCGTATGACCGACCTTAAAGCCGTGGACTCGGTAACGAAAGTAATAGCGTTCGTCCCAGGACCAAAGGCCTGGGCCGTTCCACGAGAGAATCGGATGATTTCGAGACCTACCTCTGCGACTGGAAGATGTTGGTTTGCTCGAGAACATTGACAAATTAGCGATTCAGAGGAGAACTTTTGGCACTTGAACGGTCGCTAGATCGAAACGACTACTAGTTCAGCCTTAAATGGGACTCCACCAACAGAATGAGAGCGAGCTTTAGACCGTTCGGGAACTTTTGTGTTAGCGTTTGAGAAGTGATAGGGGCTTGACTAGAATTCTAAAATTCAGCCAGTCACTTGAATCAGCATGCCATACCTGGTGATGATTCTAGATGGTGTTCGTGATGGTTGCATGTAATGGCATCGTTCAGCAAGCTGCATGCGAGGTAAACCGAAGGCAAGGTACTGGGGAGAACAGCTTTCTGTTCCTCAGTCGTACAAGTGAATATGTTATTATTTGTACAGACGAAACCATGTAAGTCGTCGCAAAAGATATTATATGTTGAATGACAAATTGGATGAGAATAGTTAAGCATGATAGAAACGCCAGCCCCTTAGCTAAATCAGACAGCCCTTCATGAGAATCCTAACGTTCCGGTCACGTCGTAGTAGCACGAGTACATAGGCTTCAGATCCTGCGTCACCTCCTGTTTGCTCACGATATCAATCGGAGCTTTATGGCGACGCGTAGTCTTCTCAGCACTCGCGTCCTTCTGTGTAGCTTTCGTGGCCATGCTCTCGACGTACTCCTTCAGCTGGTCAGCCAACAGTACCGCCCTCGCCTTGCGTTCATAGACGGTGACATCGTCAAATTCGTTGGTCTCCTCTTCGTCGAGCTCTCCCGTGCCTCGCCGATGTGTCGCAAAGCGTAGTGGTGTCTTGGTCGCTTTCACCTTGCGCACAAAGTCGCGACGGCGAAGGTGATATCTTGACGACCTGGCGCTCCAGAAGTCTTTCGACATCTGTCCTAGCTCCTCAGCACGAGCAGACGCCAGGCCCGCGGGCATGACGTTCACGTTGCACTTCCAAGGCCCCGGCGCTAGCTTCTTCTCGGAAGAGACCATTGACCTAACGAGGTTCCGCATGCGGGTTTCGAGAAGCGCCCCGTTGCCGGGGATAGTGTGGTCAACTAAGCCCATCCTCCGAGCTTCAGCTGGTGATAGCGGTGTCATGTCACGCAGCAGCTTGGTAGCTCCGGCTGGGCCACAACGTCCGGTGTAGGACAGGGAATGGTATTCCGAACCGTGCAGGCCGATGGCACGGTAAGCTGGGTTGAGGACGACCTCGGAGCCAGCAAGCACAATGTCGCATGCGGCAGCCATGGCGACACCGCCCGCTGCGCAGTTGCCCCTGATGCCGGCAACGGTGAGAATGTTGCGTGATGGGAAATCGTAAAGGAGGTAGTGCACAACGTCATCAATGCGGTTGATGTTGAGCCAAGACTCGAGCGCCGGGTCCGCAGCAGCCTCGATAACGTTCAATGCAACACCGTTACTGAAGTACCCGTCACCCCCCATGAGCACAATGGCGCTGAGTGGTCGTTCCACGACATGAGTGGATGCGATAAAGTCAAGGGCGTCAATCATGCGGGAGCACTTATCCGTGCTCATGGCGCCGTTGTAGAAGTTGAAGTAGAGGAAAGCAACCCGCTTGGCATTGGCAAATGTCTGGAAGTCAACTGATATGTCCTGCTGGGTGCCGTGCGAGGCTCTGGACCAGTCGATGGTTGCCCTAGAAATGCGGTTTTCTGTAATGGCGTCGCTGTCGAGGATGCCCAACTCGCTCAGGCCGGAGACAGCAGGGACTTTGGGCCACAGCATTGTGTCGGTCTTCTTCTTGACACGGCGAACGTGGGTAATCCAGATGGCTTTCTTGTCGCAAGTCGCAACGCAAACGGCATCGTCCCGGCAAGCCACCACTTTGCCGGGCTCAGTGTGGCTGGTGATGTCATTGCCTTCCTCGACAGTGCCGCCATAAACGTATAGGCCTGGGCCAAACAACTTGGTAAGACAGCCTGGCTGAGAGTCCGAGGATCGAATCCTCCGTGATATTTCCCGAGCCGTGTGTGACTGAATGTCGAAGTCGCGTTGGGCCGCCTTGAGAAGCGGCCGATGACGTGTAACTCCGCCGAGGAAGGCTTTCTGCAGTGTGACAGAGGCGTCGCGGTAGGCAGGGTTTGCTCGGAGTAGCGGAGTGACATGGTGCGGGGCGAACTTCTCAAACCCGGGTGACGGAGGAGGAGTGTAGGGTGAAGCAGCTTGGACAGATGCCGTTTGGATTCTTTCAATGGCTGCAAGGGTGGCTGTAAGTGCAGCTCGTGTAACGGGACCACGATAAAGGCTCGACTTCGTGACGGCTGGCGAGTCAATTTGCAGAGGGAACTGCTCGAAAGCCCATACTGGTCCGGCATCAAACTCTTCGACAGCCTGAAGAACGGTGACACCCCAGTATGGTCGGCCGGACTCGCTCAAGGAGCCTTGCTGGATGAGGGCATCGGAGTCGGTCTCCGTACCATCATCACCCATGACCACCCAGTCCAAGGCACTTGGACCGGCATCTCCAGGGGGACCAGGGTGGACGATGAGGGTAAGATAGTTTTCGTAAATCTCTTTGGGCACACGGGCAGTGAGGAAAGGGCAGATAATGAGATGAGGCTTGGCGAGCTTGGCCGCCTCGATCATGACATCGTCTGAGAGGGCATATTCGATGGTGACGGTGTGTGTCTTGGAGAGTGCCACGTATAGACGCTGTGATAGCGAATTGTGCGCGGTGCAAAAGAAGAGAATATGCATCGTGACGGTGTTGGACTGAATCAGCAGCAGCACATCAACGTAGAGAAGAGAAGTAACAGAGAGTTTGATTTCAACATTTACATGGGAGGACGTGCGATCAAGTCACATCATATATGCAGTTCATGATGGGGTGCGAGGGGGCTCCAGGAGGGGTTCCTCCATCGGAGACTTCAGCTTATGGGATGCACAAGTGGCTTCTGCCCACCCGTTCCTGACCGGCCATGTGCGACATGAATGTTTAACGGTCGACTCCTGGCGCTTGCCAAAAAAAAACATGCCATGCTCAATGCACCCCGCTCGTCTTGCCGAGTGGTGGTCTTTGACTCCGATCCGCCTTGAAGTCCACCAAAGTGAACGTGGTATTATTGTTGTTGTTGTTGTTGTTGAAATCCTAGCTTCGACTTGGACCCACGCCTTTACACCAGACCGGACGAACCGGGCTCGGACGAACCGGGCTCGGACCCAGGCATGGTTTGGACGAACGACCCCCAGTGGCTGCTTTATCGGACGAGATGCTTCCTCTTGACTCAGGGGCGCGTGCTGAATTGGGCGACGACTGGTAGGCGCTAAGCTCAAGAGCAAAGGCTTTGCCTGACTAGCGCGTCCAGTCACCATCTCTAGTCAGCGCTGCTCAACTGAACAAAGCTAAGTACTCCGTAGACGATGTGTTTCGACGCCATCGCAGAGCTTGGGGATCAGCAAACCCGAATCGAGTAATCCTTAGTCCATGGGGTCCGAGCAGCTCTCGTGGTGTGGCTTTCACTGCATCCAGTCGCAAAGGGGATGTGATCTTCTCCATACAGCCGAGCACGGCTCTCTTGAGAGTAATGTGATTCTTGTGGTTCATCTTTCTCGGCCGAGTTTCCATAATCGGGAAAAGGTTCAAGTCGATTCATGATCAGTCCGACGGTCTCGAGACTATCCTGCAAATCAGATCGCGACGACAGACTGCTCAACTCTCCATAAGCCTCGATCGTGTGCTGGCCGCCTCAGTCTCTAGGACCAGCTGGAAAACGGCACTAGTTTAATGTGACAGTGACGGCGGATGTGATGATATAATTGTTGGTTGTCTTCGTACTAAACGAAGGCGAATACGATATTAGGGCACCCTTGGCACACCCGCATTCGTTGTCCTTGAGGAACCCAGGGTCCTGGCATCCGTCTGCTGCGAATTCTAGAGAGTCTAATGCCACTTGGGGCACTAGGAGAATGGATACGCCTTTGAAAGGGGAGGTGCTTATTGTTCAAACCCCAAACGACACTGCGATACTGTCGCCCTCGTCGGGGGTCACGGCAATTTCTAGTAACTCATGGGCTCGATCAACAGTATCCGCGTCAATGGCGCGCTCGTAGACCAAATCTTCTTCCGCAAAGTTAAGTCGTGACAACGAAAGGATGTACCGTTGAGAGCCGCCGTGTGACATGGAGAGCTTCGAGAGGATATTGGCGACGTTGGCTGTCTGCGGATCTGTCACCAAGGTATGGAGGAGCAGAATAATCTGAGATATCAATAAGGAGGCGCCACTCCGGCCATCGTCCGGGGTAGTACCCACGGCCAAGTTCTTGTGTGAAGGGGAGAAACCGCCACTGGAGGTATCCACCACGGAGTCGGAAAGGTCGTACAAAACATCAACAAGCTCGCCCAGAGCTGTGACTAACCGGGGTATGACACTGACGTGGCCCGCGACCTGTCGTGCTCCATACGGGGTACGGGCAAAGGCCATGAGTGTCCGTAAGACTGCGAATCTGACAGCGTGCTTCTGGCTTGTAGACGATACTGCTCTGGGTAAGTCGACCAGGTTGAGAGAAACCTTGTCGATAATCATTCTAGCAGCTACGTCGGCGTCTTTGCCTATGATGATGGGGCCAATGGAATCCGGGAGAGTAGAGGTGCACAGCATATCAAGCATGCCAATGATGTCGTCCAGCCGTTGTTTTGGTGTGAGAAGGATGAGAACCAAATCAAGATTGATCAGTTGCCAAAATTCGGCTTGTCTGGTTTGTGAACCGCTGTTAGCCTCGGACATTGTCGTAGCGCAGGCTGCGGCAGAGGCGTTTAGTAGAGACAGGATGTACGAGGTATCGATATGCTGCTGCAGGGCTTCTTCTGTGTCAGCCCCGGCTGAGACATCGTCATCCTGGCTCATGAATCGAGCCTCTGCAACCAAAAAGATAGATTGTTGCAGAGTGGGAACCAAGTCATTGACGACCTGCGGGACCACCGACATGGTCTGAAGCTGGAGAGTGAAGGAAAGAAGCGAGGCCAGGTCCCAAATAGGTCGCAAGAAAGTCTCGCTCAAACACTGGCTCCACATCTGGATGATAAGACGGGCAAAGTCTACCAGAAGCTGCACCGGATTCAGCGGAGTTCCCATGAGAGGAAGATGCTGGAAAATAAAGGACGCAAAAGACGTGCTGGGGTCAGACGGGTATGAGTATCGTGACAAGATGTCAAAAGTCGGTGGTTCTCCATGCAAAGAGCCATGATCTAGTATGACTTGAAGAAACTATGACGGTAAATATTAGCCAAAAAGTCCTCGACGATACATGTTATGGGGAGGGCATTACCTCGAAGGGGAGAGTGTTAGGCGCCGGGCCTGGGTGTTGGACTGCGATGGCGGCGATCCCAGGGTCGTCAATCATGATTATATCCTGGGCGTCTGTTTCCAAGGCCATGACGGGACTGTCAACTGGCGGCCGTTTCCGTTTGCCTTTGGTGGGCGTCCTCTCCGACAATGGGATGGCAACAGAGCCAGTGTCTCGGGATTTGCCTCTAGTCTTGGTCGGACTTGGAGCAATGTCCATGTCATCGAAGCCATCCGCGACACCCCAAGTTTTGACAGTCTTCTTAGGCGTGGTGGTCCCTGGCGCGGCGGGCATTGGCACGTTTTCTCTGCGGCGAGGACGGGTTGAAGCATCCTTCATGTCCCTTTGGAGAAATTGCAGCTCCGTGGTGGCCTGCCTTTCAGCAGCAATGGCAGCTTCCACAGCCCTCTCTTGCTTCGCAGCTTGTTCGGCATTCTGCTTTTTGAGGCGGGAAACCTCGGCTGCGTGGTCCAGTTCAGCTTTGGTAGAATTTGTTCGTATTATTGAGGCCTCGCCGCGAGCAGAGTTGAGCTCAGACTCGAGGGCCCTGAGTCGTTGCTGCAGTGCGGCAACGACATCGTTGCCAGGTGCCGCATGCAACTGCGACTGGGATTGTGGAGGGTTGAAGCGCGTGGACGAAGGAGGAGCTGGTCGGGCAAATTGGCTCGGAGGAGGTCGATACGGAGCTGCATGGTGTGCGGACTGGAATCGCTGCGAGGCTACCGGGGCATTGTAGGATGGCACGGGGGGTGGGTATCGCGGCCGAGAGGAGAGGGTCGGAGGATTATGCACTGGTGGAGGATTCCATCTCTGTTGAGGTGGAAGAGGCGGGTGCCTGGCTGTATGAGGCTGTGGGTGTTGGAGTTGTTGTTGAGAGATAGTCTTGTCTACGGCAGGGCGAGTGACGGGAGGCAGAAGCTCGTTGGTGACTTCGGCATCGTCCAGGTCGTCATCTTCGAATTCGAGGTCATCGTAATTCTCGACCTGGGAAGGGTCATGTGGGGGAGGTAGAGTCTGAGACTGGGAGTCTTGTTTTCTTTGCGCTTGTGTGAATTGAATAGCATTGTTTTCAAGCTCCTGGAGAGTGGTGTCGTTCAATTCATCGAAATCGTCGTCATGAAATTCGTCCATGATCGCTTTGTAGCGTCGAATCGTGAATCATGAAGCCATTAACGCTGGAACCTGTCAGGGAGGTTGAGGGGAAATTCTGGACTTGGGAATAGTGGCAGCCCACATGAGGCAACACTGACTTTCCTTATCTTATCAGTGTTTGGAGGAGCGCAGGCCTCAACGCGACGGATGGAAGACGCGACGTTGGAGAGAGAGACGCGCGGTCAGCCACACCAAGCCACTTATTAAGCCACCTTAGGTACGTACTTGAGTCCATAGGGTAAGCCACACGACTCTAGGCACATCATGTGATTGTGGCTGGTAAACTCGGACGAAAGCTCGCGCCTCACCCTAACGAGAGCTGTCGTTGGCCAGACTTTGCAGCGTGCTGTGTTAAAAACAGGAGGCCAGCCACAGGACGGCATGTAATGATGTCAACTTGCGTCCACATTGATATTTCGGCTTGGCCGGAGACGGTCTTAGTAGTACGGAGCCCTGGCGGACTTTTTTTGCCCAATCTCAAGCACCATATGAGCCACGAGCTTGAAGCATCATTTGATGCTGCCATCCTTCTCTGTAGTACGAATACCTAGGTATTCTGTATTGTCTAAGAACACACTTCCAGGGTTCCCTTGGCTGACCAACTCAACAGTTTTGGTGGGCTCTTGTCCTTCTACCAGCGGAGCCCTGCAAAACATACGCGTAAGGTACCTATACGTCGTGTGCATGGGGCTCCTTGAAGCTTGTGCTTTCAGAGGCAAAAGGTCCTTGTATGCATTGGATGGAACCTTACACCTGCCCGTGCCTGACTTGAGGTAAAATACGAATTTAGCACCTTTGGATACCTACGGAGTAGATGACAAAGATTTTCATCGGAGAAGAAAGAACATTCAAGAAATAGAATGAGAGAGATCATGCAGCGCAACGGAGATGACCAGCAGTCCGGAGACCGGAAGCGACTTGCCCAATGAGGCGTCAAGACTTTCAGCATTGAGGTGCGGTATTGCCGGCCAGCTGGATTACATAATCTCCGCTCGGGGGGAACAAGTTGGGCAATGGGGGCAGGCAATGCGAGCGGACTCCAATTCCCATCTCCAGGGCCTCCCCCGCCAAGAATGCAGGCCTGACGTAGCTCTTTTACGCTAATTTGCACCGTCATCATTCGCCCAGACCAGCTGCCCTGGCACCGCAGCTTCTGAAGATAGTTGAATTCCTGGTGCACCTTGTTCATCAGTAAGAAGAATAATAGAAAGGATAAAAAGAAAAAGAGGAAGAGAATTCAGAGTAAAGACGGAATAACGAAGATACCACTTATTCATATTCTCTTTTCATTCGAGGGCAAGTTCACCCGGTCCCAGAGACATTGGAGAAGGAGCAAGGCGGCGTGACACCCCGAGTCCCATCGACGTGGACACAGCCGCAGGGGCCCGCTGCCCGCCCCAGGAGTCCAGGACCACGCAGTCGCGCTGGAAGGAGCCCAGGTGGGTCCACTTGTGATTCTGCGCCAGCTTGTGCTTTCCCGCTTTCCATTCCGTCCTTCTCTGCTCAGCCTTTACGTTCCCTCTCTCGGGTTCAACAAAAACTCCATCCACGCCGATAATTCCCATCCTCTTCGCCAAAAACGTCACTCACGACCGCCCTGCGATTTCGACCTCGACCCCTCGCAAATACGCCTTGGGACTCGACCAGAATCTGCTCCCCCGACGTGTCTCGACAACTTGACGACAAGCCATTCCATCGCCTGCCCCTGCGACCCAACGGTCTAATTTGCGCCGACCCTCCGCTTCCACTATTCCATCCATCGCCGCATCCGAACCACCCGCTTTTGCTTCGCGACGATTTATCACGACCTTCGACCTCCCTCCCACCAGCGAGACTCTAGCTGCCTCACTTAGGTTCGCAGCTCCCGCCGAGGCCGACTCACCGGAAGCTTTTGTCCTCTCGAGTCTTGCGGAACCGCAAATAGAGATATGATGGCCCGCACACGGAGGGGCGTCAAGTTCCCTCACAAGACCAACGGTCATGGTGAGGGGCGCCGTTCCAGCTTCAGCGATGTCAGTGAAGATGGTTCGCCCACTAAGCAAAGATCTGGCGCAGCCCTGCACAACATTGTAGAGGTAAGCTCCAAATCCAAGATCACCATCTGTACATGTACAGCCTTGCCACGGCTGCGAACGCGATCATCACCGCGACCCGTGCAACATGGAGATAGCTAACCATATGCGCCTGTCACAGCAACCTCAATCTCCCGAGGAGGAAAAGCGAGCCGCCTACGAGAAGAAGAAGGCCAACTTTCTGACCCGTACCTTCTGGACCTTTGTCATGTTTGCTGGCTTCTTCACGGCTCTCTTCATGGGCCACATTTACATCATCTGCATCATGACTGCTATCCAGATCATCTCCTTCAAGGAGGTTATCGCCATCGCCAGTGTACCCAGCCGCGCCCGCCAGCTGCGCTCCGCCAAGAGCCTCAACTGGTACTGGCTGGCCACCACCATGTACTTCCTCTACGGCGAGAGCGTCATCTATTACTTCAAGCACATCGTCTTGGTTGACAAGGTTTTGCTGCCTTTGGCAACCCACCACCGCTTCATCAGCTTCATCCTGTACATCTTTGGTATGTTTTCTGAAGCAAACCGTCTTATGCCGTTCATCGAGTATGTGCTGACTTTCAACCTCTCTAGGCTTCGTCTTCTTTGTCACTTCGCTCCAGAACGGTCACTACAAGTTCCAATTCACCCAGTTCGCATGGACGCATATGGCCCTGTACCTCATCGTCGTACAGGCCCATTTCATCATGAACAACGTCTTTGAGGGCATGATCTGGTTCTTCCTCCCGGCCGCCATGGTCATCACCAACGATATTTGGGCCTATCTTTGCGGCATCACTTTTGGTCGCACTCAACTCATCGCCCTCTCTCCCAAGAAGACTGTCGAGGGTTTCGTCGGCGCTTGGGCCTTCACCATCTTATTTGGCATGCTTCTGACCAACGTCTTGATGCGCTCCGATTTCTTCCTGTGCCCCGTCAATGTGAGTAATCTGCCCAACTCCTAGATTGATGCCGTCAAGGTGCTAATATTGACCCAGGATCTCGGCGCAAACATCTTTACTGGTCTCGAGTGTACTCGCAACCCTGTCTTCATTCCCAAGACGTACAGCCTGCCTCCTCTGTTCTTCCTGCCTCCCAACATGCACCAGACCTTCTCCTTCACCGTGGCTCCCATGCAGCTGCACACTTTGGTATTGGCCACCTTCGCCTCTCTCATCGCACCTTTTGGCGGTTTCTTCGCTTCTGGCCTGAAGCGCACTTTCAAGATCAAGGACTTTGGTGACTCCATCCCGGGACATGGCGGCATGACGGATCGCATGGATTGCCAGTTTATCATGGGTTTCTTCACCTACATGTACTACCATTCCTTCATCGCCCTTCACAAAGTCAATCTCGGCAACGTCATGGAAATGGCTGTCACTGGCTTGACTGTCGAGGAGCAGCTCGAGCTGGTGAGAGGTATGGGTCGCTATCTGAGCAACCAAGGTGTCTGGGGAGATGAGGTTCGTCTTCTTGTATCCCGCCTGATTGGGCATAGTTTTTGCTAACTCTTGTCAGATCATCCAGTGTCTGGATAAGGCATTGCAGGCCAAGCGGTAGATGCACGAACATGACATACGGACAACTGCTAAACGCGAGCAAACTACTGCTATTTAATGACGAACTAATGCGACATCCGGTACATGTGCTGAGCAGAGCCAGGAATACCCTCCTCTCCATTCTCCAGGAAAGCAACGGAGACGTGTTCGGAACCGGACGGTCGGGAGCTGCGCGCGGGTAAATAAAAGCATTTGCGTGACGACGACGACGGTCGCTGTACAGGAGAGTTTTTCTTGGTTTATGACGGGCGGATGGAATTTGCATGGACTAGCTATAACATACCCTGTCGCGACGTTTTTCTTTCAACATACCACGTCTCACTCTTCAACTCTTGAACCAAGTTTGACCAAGCATGAATATCGAAGCCGCGAAATCATGAGTACGACACAGACAGCCTCCTCAGACTTGCCCTACAGTCCCCGTGGAGATGCCTTTCTTATCGGCGACTGAGCCGCCCATTGCGGAGGCGGGGCCCCTTCCAAACCCCAGGATGATGCGGTGTATTCCTTGTCCGGCCGTCCGAAGTTTGGACCGGCCCGGTCGGGTTTCCCGGTTTCCGGTATCCGGTCCTGACTTTGAAGAGCGATCCCGGTCGTGCCTTATCATGACCCGCAACCCCGCTCCGGCCAAACACTGGGTAACATCTTCCGAATGACATTTCCCGCCTTTCGTAGGTGGCGTATTACCTATCAATCGGCCATCTCTATGGCCGTAGAACTTCCCCAGACCAACTTTATCTGTAATACACCTGGACTCACCAATACTCTTCGGAATACAGCCACTGCCTCTCACATCTCGAAACAGATACACTCAAAAGAACCACGGCCTGGCAGACGTGTGCTTATTTCTCCGCACCGAACCCTTTTTTCTTCAGACTCCGTAAACCGGCGCACCGATCACAAGACCCACCATGGCTCCGTCTGCCGTTGTTAGCGACACCGAGTCCATCGAGGCCCGCGCCACCGCCATCGTCCCCAAGGAGGTATCGCACGCCAAGCATGGCCATGAGCTCGCCAACAAGACGCCTTTGCAGGCCATGTCCCACGGCGATGTCGCTCTCGCCGGAATCCCCAAGTTTCCCGACTTCGCCTCCCAGCGTCAATGGCAACTCGAGCACATGGCCGCCGCATTCCGCCACTGGTACCGCGAGGACTACATCGAGGGCATGAGCGGCCACATCTCCGTCAGGGACCCTGAGCACCACGACGCCTTCTGGACGAACCCTCTCGGCAAGCACTTTGGTCTGCTCAAGGCCAGCGACATGATCCTCGTCAACCTCGACGGTGAGGTTATCGGCGGCAACCGCACCAAGCCTCCCAACACTGCTGGCTTCTTGATCCACGCTGCCGTGCACAAGGCCCGCCCTGACGTTCACGCCGTCTGCCACAACCACAGCATCCACGGCAAGGCCTGGTCAGTCTTTGGACGCAGGCTGGAGATGCTGACCCAGGACTCCTGCAAGTTCCGTGGCGATGCTCACAGCGTCTACAATAGCTATGGCGGTGTCGTTCTGGGTCCCGAGGAGGGTGAGCTGATTGCCGAGGCCTTGGGTCCCAATGGCAAGGGGTGCATTCTGCGAAACCACGGACTATTGACGGTTGGTCGCACCGTTGACGAGGCCGCGTTTCTGTACACTTCCATGGAGCGCAGCTGTCGCGTGCAGCTCCTGGCCGAGGCGGCTGCCGCCAATGGTTTGGCAAAGGTTCCCATCACGGATGAGGAGGCGCAGTTCAACTTTGACGTTGAGAGCGACCCGGAGATTTGCTACTGCGAGTTCCAAGTTTACTACGACCTGGAGGATGAGTTGACAAAGGGCGACTTCAAGAACTAAGGCTGCCAATTTGGCTGCAATTAAAATGTTGTTCTTCCTTCACTCCATAGATTCCCTCATTATACACCAGCGTTTTAATTCAAACAATGTCAGAAGCCCTTCCGACCCTCTAGCTATCCACGATAGTCATGCGACGAGTGATGTCTAGAGCCACTTAGCATGGCGAAGCTAAGGCGTAAGCCCCAAATTGCGAGTCCTACGCGAAACGGGGTTGCCGGAGATTCATTCCACCAACGGATCATAGTGATGGCAGTCTAAAACTTTCAATTACACACTCTACTAATCTATTACACCTTATGATTACTCTTGAAATCTACTTCTCGTCGTGTACCTCCAAACACTGACATGAGATTTAATTACTGCCGCCCTTTTTCATCATGATCTTCTTGAAGGGATTCTTCCCCTTGAACCTGAGCCAGGTTCCGACATAGACCACGGCGTAATTGAAGACGATAAACCCGCAGAAGATGCCAAAGTCCCGCCAGATATTGCTGTAGTAAACGCTGAAACCTGCACCGAATTCATCACCCGTCGCATACTGGCAGAATTCGCAAACACCCCCATCTCCGGTCTGAACGTAACCACCCGCCTGCTGGATATAAGGCGCGGTGTAGTCTTCGCAGGACAGGTTGGGAGGCGGCTGGTATCTGGCAAACTCGCCGGACTCGCACTGGACAGGCTGGTCATGAATGGCGACTCCGAGGAAGGCTTCCAGCAGGTAGTGGAAAGGTGTAAGCCAGTACATCCAAGCTCTCCAGAACGTAGGAAGTTGGGCCGCGGGCACAACCACACCGCAGAAACTGACGACGAAGAGGAAGAAGATGGGAACCAAGAGAGACGCGAGAAGCTCATTGGGGGCGAATGCGGCGATCGCCTGGCCAAAGCTCACGTAGTACAGCTCGAAAAGGATGACCAAGAGGAATGCAAAGCCGGAGTTGAAGCCGGGAAGACGCCATCCGAAAACGCCCCACCACCAGCAGTTGAAGTAGATGCCTCCGGCGACAATAGCGTAGGGAATCTCGACGAGAACGGCAGCTGTCGTCCAAGCAAACCAGCTGTAAATCTTTGCATTGTTCTCGCGCGACTGGAAAATCTGGCGGGATTGAAGGAACACGGGCTGCAATTGCTGGATGAGCGGGGGACTAATCGTCAGGGTCATGAAGATTGAGAAGAGCCGGTTCTGGTAGTCGACGGATGCGTAGCCGATCTTGTAAAAGGTGAAGCAGTTGAATAGACCTGTCAAGATGTGTAACATGAACTTTCCGACGATGTAGTTGGGCGTGCGCCAGTAGGCAGTGAACGACCGCTTGACCACTGCCACCGTTTGAGTCGTTAATGGCATGGCGTATTCACGGTCGTCCTTGAGGCTCTTCGAGGGCTCGACATCCTTCCTCTTGGCCAGTATCTCGTCAATGTCTCGGGATCTCTGTTCCATGTGCTTCGACTGCGCCCAGACATCTCCCCAATCCTTGCCTTTGTAGTTCGGGTCACCGGCACCGATTGCCTCCAGCATGTACTCGGCTGGATTGCTGCTCGGAGGGCACTTGTGAGCGCCGTTTGACTCAAAGTACTGAATCAGTTCTTGGCTGTCTTGACCAAGCGGGCCATTGTACGCAACTCGGCCGCCGGCCTTGAGAAGTAACAGCTCGTCGAATTCCTCGAACAACACGGCCGACGGCTGGTGAATGGTGCACAGTACGGCTTGACCAGCGTCTGCCAGCTTGCGCAAGAATCGGACAATGTTGAAAGCGGCTCCAGAATCCAAACCAGAAGTAGGCTCGTCCAAGAACATGAGGAGCTCAGGCTTCGAAGCCAGCTCTACTCCAATGGTGAGTCTTTTTCGCTGTTCGGCATTCAGGCCCTCGCCAACTTTGCCAATTGTTGCCCCGGCGATATCGCGCATCTCAAGGAGATCAATGATAGTTTCACAGTAATCGAACTTCTCCTTCTTAGATACTTCTCGGGGTTGGCGCAATAGCGCTGAGAACTGAAGAGCTTCTCGAACCGTCGCCGAAGGTTCATGCACATCCATCTGCTCAGCATAGCCAGTAGCTCTCTGGAAGGACTTGGGCAGTGGTCGAGCATCGACCAGGAACTCCCCAGTGACTTTGCCAAAGGTGAGGCGTTGAGCCAGGGCATTCAGCAGAGTCGTCTTACCAGCACCTATGAGTCATTAGAAAATGCAAACAGCAACTCCTGGGAAAAGATCAATACTTACCGGAGGCACCCATGAGCGCAGTGAGTTTTCCAGGACGGACGTAACCTTGGACATCATCCAGAAGCGTGCGCTCTCCCTTCTCGAAAGGTATAACGTACTTGACATTGCGGAAGGTGAAGACGGTCTCATTCCGAGCTACTTGCTTCATGGTGTCCTCGTCGCTCTTCTCTTTCTTCGCAGTGTCGGCTGTCATCGTTTGCGTACTGTTGTTGGCTTCGCCTGATTCCTCATCACCCTTCTTGCCACGCCCGCCCGCGGCGATGTTATTCTCCACCTTCTTGGGGACTTGCCCACGCTTGTAAACGGTAATAGCGCCGCCACCAGTGTTCGGCTTCATGTGCTCCATGCCCAAGGCTGTGAGGACTACAAAGACGAAGAAGAAGGCCCATAGGAAGCCGAAATTCCGCCATAGGTGAGAACGAGAATACGTGAATGAAGCTTCAATGTAACTGGAGCCGGGTACAATCGTCTGACCCGGTGGGCTTCCAGCAAGCGCACAGCCTTGGTACGCCGGCGAGGCGTTGGGTCCTTGAGGAACGAGGTAAGGCGGGACGCATTGCAGCTCTCGGTCGTAAAACTCATTAGACATGAGACACTCGAAGCCGTACTGGATCCAGTTGATCCATCGCAGCCACCCAAACCAGGGGCGCATCGAAGTTGGTGGGATAAGGTAGCCTGTGTAAACGATGACGATCTGAACAGATATGCCGGTGAATCGTGTAGCATCGTCCAAGGTCTTGCACCAAGCTGAGATTGCACGGAAGAAAGCATAGGTGACCATGGTAACCAACCAGAGAATGAGGGTGGCGATGAAGAACTGTGACGCAGTCCTGGCAAGGTTGGACATCCAGTAGATGATGATGTTGAAGAGGACAACCTGGATGAAGACGAGCGGCACGTCCACTACAGTTTGTGCAATGGCAAAAGCTGCTGGGCGGTAGAAAGAGAAGGACTTGTGCTTGAGCAGGATGGGTTTCGATTCGAATGCTGCGGATTGCTCGGCCAGTGCTAGTAAGGCGTTGAAGAGAAGCAGGAAGAACAAGGTTCCTCCGCGGGGGAATGCTCCGGCAGCGGTATTCGGAAGGTTGTAGAACAAACTGCCCACGATAAGACCTTGGAACACCAGTCCGCCCCACTTACCAAAGAGGGACGCTCGATCTCCGGCCATAACCATGAACTGGCGCTTGGTGCAGTAGATGACCTGCTTGTGGAAGGGAATCTCGTAGTTCTTGGTCTCTGTTTTCTTCGATTCGTTCTGGCGGCGGCTCTCGATTTGCTGTGCAAGCTGAGACTCAAACTCTTCCACATCTTGGATGTTTCTCCTGTAGGCCTCGCTATTCCTATATGCCCAATCAAACTCCTCGGGGGTTCTTGGAATTCGGGACTCGTAGCCATCCCGAATATGGCGCTCATGCTCATCGGTCACCGAAGTCAAGAAGTCTGCAGTTGTCCACCGGTCTGGGCACTCGAAGCCGAGGTCAATGAAGTACTGCTTTGCGGATTCCGAGGGTCCATAATAAAGACACTTGCCCTCGTCGATGAGGAGCACTTTGTCGACAAGATCATATAAAGACTCGCCGGCTTGGTAAAGCGACACGGCCGTTGATATCTCTGCCATGTTTGTCATGGCCCGAATCGATCGGACGTACTCCACGGCAGTACTGGCATCGAGGCCTTTGCTTGAGTTGTCCCACCCTTGAACGGATGCGCGAGTAATCATGGCTTCTGCGATACTGACACGCTTTCTTTCGCCACCCGATACACCTCTCACATACTCGTTTCCAACCTTGGTGCCCAAGGTATGCTCGATCCAAAAGAGTTTCGTGGCAACTCGCATGAACTCCTCGATGTAGTCCTTCCTGCTCTCTCCGTCAAGTCTTGATTCCTTGCCAGGGGTTCGAGTCTCAAGAGCGAAGTTGAGGGTTCTCTTGACGGTCAGGGTTGGGTAGTGGAGGTCGTCTTCTGGGTTGTAGATGATTTCTCCGCGAAATCTTTTGCTCATCTCCTCAGCCGGGGCGCCTCCATAAGTGACATCTCCTTCAATAGCCTGGAACCCTGCCCTTTGATTGCAGAATGCCTTGAGGAAAGTGCTACATCCTGAGCCTGGACGACCAAGAACAAGAAGAAGCTCTCCAGGGCGTACACAACCATCGAAATGACTGATGAGCTCCCTGACCGGGGGCTTTGCGAATGCAGCCTTAGGCCCTCGAGTGAAAAGCATCTTGATCTTTCGGGGGAATCCGAGGAAGATGTCTCCAATCGTGGGCTGTAAGCTGGCCCCGAGACCGACACCTTTGACCGTGAGATCGCGGAAAACAACTCCGCTATGCCGTGTTTTCTCTTCCTCACTCTGTTCTTGTCGAGCTCGACCAAATATCCGAGACATGAGACGTTCAACCTCTTGCTGCTCCTCTTCCTGCTCAGCATCTGACTGGTGCGTAGCATTGGTACGACGGCGAGACAACACTCGGAAAAGGTCATCTTCGGTCAAATTGCTTCCTTGTCTGCGGGCATCTGGCCGTTTGGTGTTGCTGGCATGGGTCTTGAGAGGCGCAAAATGCATACTATCCGTAGGCGATAGAGCGTTTGCGGAGGGAGAGGATGGCGTCGAATCATCATCGATTGGGACATGCTTTTCCGACAAATCTTCTACTCGCGAAGCCCTGCGACTACCCGAAACCGCAACACCGTTGCCAGAAAGCGTTACAGTAGAAGAAGAAGTGTCGTCGCGGACACGCGATGTCGTGGCAAAGTAACTTGTGCCGGTCCGGGTAATCTGACTGGATTGTGTGTTTGCGGCATTCTGATAGTTGTGCTGGTCGTGACTGGACAATGCCATCGGCGTAGGACGGCCACTGGTCGGGGCAAGACTAGGCGTCTCGGGGAAGCCGCCAGGGACGTCAGTGTCCCGTGGCGTGGGCTTCTCGTCCATGATGGTGTTGATTGTATCCCGACAGCAGATAGAGCTTTTCAATGTCGCTACAACACTATGGTATCCCGCAACGTGACGATGGTGATCAAGTAGCTATAGTGCACATACTGGTGCAGAAAACATGACAGAAATGACGCTGTTGATGGGAACCCGTAGGTAAATAATATTGTCTTAGTGAGCCGACGGATATTTGCTTTTCATTGAAACCACATGCCAACAAAACGCCAGTCAACGCTAGGCCGGTTCCAGAATATCTTTCATGTCTTCAGGGGGACGCGAGCAACGAAACTCGATTCTAATTGTGGGAAACTAGCGGCGTCGGTCATCTGTTTCCGCCGACCGTTAATCCAGTTGAGATCTATGACGACGTAGAGCCAAGTACTAGCAGACCACGTCGGTCGCGTCAGCGCGACACTGGTGTAAGATATCGGCCAAGTGGAGACCACTAGATCTTTTCTTCTCCAAGCAAGGAGCCTCATCTGGCAAGCTCAAGCTATGGTTTCGTCATAGATCCACGAAGCCACGCGATGGCGCTGACACGCTATGCAGAGAGGTGCATCCCAATCGGCGATTAGGCTTTACCTTGACCGAGAAGTCGATCTCACCGGCCAGAATCCCCTTATTACGGACATTTTCGACCCCCGAAATGTGCGAGAACACACATCTAGATTACAGTGTCTTGTCCTCATGTTTGTTGCCGCTGGAATCATTGAGACAAGTCAATCTTGGCATCTGTGCTAAACTGGCTAGGCATCTAGGGTGCTCGGGCCCGTGATCGAAAATTTCCGGGCGGGTTCGGCCGTGTTTCTTGGTGCTCTGATTGGTTCTGGGTTGAGTCTCCTGCTCCATGTCTCTTAAATGGACCGGACTCGATGGACACAGCTTTCTCCTTGCGTTGAACCTTCGTGTCTTCTAAACTTAGGTATTCACCCTTTGCATGCCCATGCAACATAATTACCAACTAATAAGTGATAAGCCATATATTCTGAACCGAGTGAAGTAAATGTGAGGGGATTGATCTTTACCTAGTTCCCCATGTTTTCTTCAGTCTACTCTTTTTAGTCCATGCCTAATATCATATAGAAATGCTTGGAGAGTAAGGCCTGCATGAATCAGCTCGATGGCTCTTGTTATTTGTAACAACTATTTCCAACGGGAAAATTTGAAACCTTGAGACTTGGAGTGTTGAATCGAGGAATTCAGACACGATACCAGGCCACGCAGACAGATGACACTACCCGACGGGTCTAAGAGGGAAACTTGAAGTCGATTTCCTCACATGATAAAGTGTCAAAGACATGCTTTTGTCAGTGAAGATAACAAGGATACCGTTCTAAGTATATTGTTCTAAATTCAAAGCTTTTCTACCCGGAACAAACAACCCAAAAATGACAAGCCTAGCGCTACTTCGAGTTCGAAGCCAAATGTGTCAAAGCCCATTCGCGCTGTGCGTCGATGTACTCCTGACTAAATGTGTAATCGTTGTACCCAATCTCGGACCCTCTGATGTAGAACGAAAAGCGGTGGTACTTCGTAAGCGGAATGCCGTGCTTGAAGCGCCAGACAAGGTCGGGGTTTGCAATGAAGCTTCTTCCGAATGCAACGATGATATCCCACTTTGCGTAGTGCTCTTCCAGTGCCTGGGCAGCGCTCTCGGGACCATAGCCACCGGCCACAACAACAGGGGATAGGTTATCCCAGATGTCAAGGATAAAGTCGAGGGTCTGTTGCACAATCTTGGGATCATGCGTAGTGTTCAAAAGCTTGGCAGGATCGCCTCGAGCCTCAACGAGTGACAGATAGGCAAAAGGAACGTTCATCTTCTTGAGTTCCGTGACAATGTAAGTGTACTGTCCGTGGATATCAGATGACTCTGCGCCTTGAAAAGATGCATACGGAGAGAGTCGAAGAGCCACTTTCTCAGCTCCGATAACTTCAACGACTGCCTTAACGACTTCAAGTAGAAGCCGAGCCCGATTTTCAATCGAGCCTCCCCATCTATCAGTTCGCTTGTTGACGGAGTCTGAGAGGAACTGATCCAGAAGGTAACCATGGGCTCCATGGATTTCAACACCATCACCGCCTGCGGCAACAACTCTCTTGGCAGTGTCCGCAAAGTCTTGGATGACTTGCAGAATCTCCTCTTCTGTCATTTCTTCGGGGACGGCTGCGCCAGGTTCCATGGGCACAGCGCTAGAGGATCGAAACCGGTAGCCGCGCTGCTTCTGGTACTCGGGGTCTGCAGCTCGTCCCTGTGCCCAAATTTGTTGAAACCACACGCCTTTCTTTTCGTGAACTGCGGCGATGACCTTTTCCCAAGCAGCGACTTGCTCGTCTGTGACAAAGGCCGGGCCGTGTGGCACTCCTGTCTCCGGCATTGACGTGCCGGTGGCCTCGGAGATAATCAAAGTACCCGGAGTCGAGGCTCTGTCACTGTAATAACGAGGGACAAAAGATTTGGCCACGTGGCTTGCATCATTTCGGTATCGGGTCAAGGGTGCCATGGCAATGCGATGCTCCAATTGTGTGTTGCCAAGCTTCAACGGCTTGAAGAGCTTGCTTTCCGTAATTTGAGAGGTTGCCATGATGAATCGATGATTTGAGCTACTGGTTGACTGATGGTGTTGATGTGTTACTGTGTTGAATGAAGGTAGGATACGTTGACGAGCTGTGAGGAAACTCAATCAAATTTGCTTTTGAGAAATTGTTGAAAGGGTCTATGTCTAACTAGCTCTGGAGCCAATGCGAGGTTTCTTTCGTCATTAAATACCATCTATCACTCGATTTGTTTCCTTGTTTTTGAGAAGGCCCACTATGACTCGGCGGCGAGTCAGCCGGAGCACTGATTTGCGATGCTGTGGGCAACTCCGCAACTCCGGCTTGGCGTCTTACAAAGCGTGCAGCAGCTCCGTGATTCCGGGGCAACCCGATCGCCCATGCCGCTGACAATGACACGTTTAAGTGGGCTTCTGGAGTTTGTCATCCCGTTCTTAGTCATCGGAGATAGATTTTTCATCGGAGACTTGTGGATTGGTCGAATCCAGGCGTTTGGAGAATACTCGTAGGGACTGGTTGACAGAACCCAACCCGCACGAAATTTGTTTCAAGAATGGCGTCAGTGTATTAGTGGCCAACAACTCTAGATTCACGTGGCCTTCGTACGTCAAAACCACGATGGTTGGTCGTACTTCTTCTAGGTCGTTCGGAACCCCTCCTAGCGTTTCAGCGGCTTCTGAGCTCTATACCTCCATGTTGCAACATGAAGTTGACACAGCCGTGGCCGACAAGCAAATTTGAACAAGTCCGCCACACACTCATCACAAACCGGAATTACTCCTTCTGCTGAGGCTGCCAGGAAGCCCCCGACAACAATTTGAAGTATCTATTAACCGTTCCCTCTCTCCACGATGATTGAATTTAGCGTCTTCTTGCGCGCCTGTCGTAAGCGGCATCACACTGTAAACATGTCACACCGAGATTCAAGGCAAGGCGATTGAGAATGATTGCGTGATCCGAGTATCGATAGCAATCTATCCGCTTCACTCAAATTTTATTTGAGTACACGTCATCTTTGCCCTATAGTCCTCTGATATTTCAGAACAATACATGTATCCTTCAGGCGCTGTCGAAAACCTGGACGGCAGCTTGAGCAGTGGATGTAGCGCTGGCTGGGTTCTGGCCTGTCACTAGGCGACCGTCAACCACGTGGAAGTCGTCCCAGATACCAGGGGCACGCACATCTATTTTTTTGTGTCAGATCAGACGAGATCTACCAACCAAGTAATGGATAAGAAGGGCGAGAAGAGAGAATTGCTTACATTTCGCGCCAAGTCGAGTGGCAGTCTCCTCCACCATCTCGGCACCCCAGCTTCTGAGTTCATCCATAATACCCATGGAGATTTCGGCTTCCGTCGTGAACCCAGTAATCCTCTTGTTCTTAACAAGAGGCTCATTGGTGGTAGGGTCGATAAGATTGGCAAAAAGTGCAGGCCCGTGGCAAACAGAACAGACGACCCCCCCATTTTTCCAGACTTGCGCTGCAATTCGTTGAAGAGAAGAGGCCGTCGGATAGTCGATGAGGGCAGCATGGCCAGCAGAGGCGTAGAAAAGCCCGTAAGCGTTACCATCGAGGTCGGCGGCTTTCGGCATGTTGTCGAGCTTCGTGCGGAATTCGCTCTTGGTATCATTCCAAATCTTCAGATCTTCGCCATGGAGAAAATCTGGCTGGCTTGAAAGCCAGTCGGGGGTGTATGCACCACTTTCGGATGCGAGATCAACTTCAAAACCAGCGGCCCTCAAGACGTTGTAAGGATGCAGCGCTTCGCTGATAAAGAGACCAGTGGTTTCCTTTCCCCCGAAGAGTGTGCCATGAGCAGAAGTGATGCTGATCAGAGCTCGGCGCGGCAAAGACATGGTGAGTCCGGCAATGAGATTTTTGGCTAAGGTAGGCGAAAATCGATGGCAAAGAAGCTTATAGTCTGCTAAAGTCTGATCCGACTGAGCATGAAGTTGTGAGAGAAGTGTAGGGTGGTTGAACTCAATGTGTATAGTTGGCGATTTGGATGAAAGTATTTATACTCAACTCATGCCATTGTCTTTTAGAGAGACGAGGCTCGTTGACTGCCCGCCAAGAGGAGTTGCTGCGATTGGTCCGTTGGTCTACACTACCGGAGCAACTCCTAGTGGACTGAAAAGGACCAGAAAAGGACCAGAGTAAGCAGACCGAGGACATGCTCCAATTGGTCGGATGTTTGACAAATGCTTACGAGTTCTGTAAGCCATTTTCTGAATTAGCATCTCGAAAAGGAAGACGTGAACTGATTACTGGGATCATCGCCTGCGCATCGTTTGCACGTGAATCAAAATGTTGACCACTACCTTGCTTAACATCAAGATTCTAGCTAATACACAGAGGACTCGCCAAATATGCCGATGTCGCCTGTTCCCAGCATGTCAATGTTGGCCCAGAAATCTACGCCAACCGCCATTTCCGTGAAGTCGAACTCCGGAAACTGATTCATGAGCTCGGGAGATGTTGGTTCATGGGCCAGTTCAGAAGCAAAGCCGTTGGAAACCTCGACCTCCGGATCCATACGCAGCGTAGATAATTCAGCTGGTCCCTTATGACCATAGCTCTGGGAAGATGCCGATATCAAGGCATCGATCTTCGTACAGAGCATTCGGACAACAGTTTCAGCATTTGTAGCCAGCTCGAAACTTTGGCCAAATGTACGAAAAACCGACAAGGCCAATCCCATGGCACTTCTCGCAGGTTCCACGGAAGCGTGGCATGGATTGGCCAAAATGAATCCTGCCAATGTTATGGCAGAATTCCATTGCCACTGAAATGCTTCATGCCATCCATTGAGAATAGCTGTGGACGACAACGCTTGCTGGGTAATCTTGGATAGCTCTATCGCGTGGTTGATGCTTTCCACTGCGAGCCTCTCAACAAGACTCCCGGCCACCGGAACTCTTTTGAACGAGATGAAGGGTCGGTAAAGGTTGACAGACATGTGGTGATATTCCATTTCCAGGAGGAGGCGTTGTCTTTGTAGCCAGAGTGGGGCATACTGCTCAATGACGAGAGCCGTGCCGTCAGTCGAAAGAACACAGCCATCGGTTTCTCGACTGGTTTTGAGCGCCCCAGGTAGGTTCTGCACCCATTTCTCTATCGCTTGGATATGAGGTCCCAGGCTTTCGGCTACCTTGGCTAATGATGTGGGGTCATCCCATATGGTCTTGTGTTGACCAAGGCCAAAGTCGTGACTGTACAATGCAGTATGAGCATCTCTCATCGTTTTGAACAACTTGAGATGATGAAGGCTAAAACTTAGCCAGGTAGCGTCCCCTGAGATGGGAGCGAATGTAGATCCTGATAACACGGAAGCGCCAAGCTGGTCATCGGGGAAAGGCGGCATGGAAAATGAGCCATGAAGTAAAAAAGGGCGGCCCAGCTTCATCCCGACTTTGCTATCCAAGACATAGACGGCCCACCAAAGACGACGTCTTACTTGACGTTCTTTCTCTGTTGAAACAAGAGGAGGGTCAATGTGAAGACCCAGCATGTAGGCTGTGCGTACAGCTTGACCGCAAATGCTATCTGCCATGTTATGAAATGACGCGCCACAGACATAGACAGCTGATAGAAGATGACACTGGAGTGTAGAGATGGTAGGGCTTTCCATCTCTCCTGCTAGCAAAGTCTGTGCTCTTCGATAGTGCCACCGGCCGGCAGTTGTAGCATCGTTTTCTTCAACAATATTTCCTTGATGGCTAGATGGCAGACTCGAGGCCCTATACTGCATGCACATGGCAACAACAATGTCGACTAGCGCCGAAGACTTGCGAGTATACCCCACAGGCACGTCCAGATAGAGTGCTTGATACTCTTTTTTAAACTCAGCCTCATCGATAATGGCGTACAAAGAGGTGTGATACGATTGCCAAAACAGATTGACGAAGTACTCTTCTTGAATCGGATTCAGGAAAACACCAGATTTATTGCCGTTGACCAGTGGTCTCAGCAAATGAGATGCGTCTTCTGATGTAGTCTTTGCCTGAGCGAGCACGTTATTACCGCCCGTTGATCGGAGAAGCATATGGTCTGGCTGAGCATGTTCAACATCGGTACTGAGGAACACGCCAAGGCGGTGGATAAAGAAGTAAAGAGACGAAGGTCCAAACCAAGCGACATGAGGCGAACGTGCAGGTCGAAGCAGAGCACCGTCCCAAGGCTTGTTGTTTGGCGTGACGAAGTGGCCTTCGATGTTCATGGCTGCCGGTGCTTCCACGGTGGCGACTACTTGCTGTGAATGTATTGAAGGTGGAGATTCAGAAGTGATATGCGCCTCTCGCTGTCGTTGGAGCTCTCGTTCGAGGTCCAACACTCTAAGCCTCAGTCGATCTATCTCTTCATGGGCCTGAGAGAGGGTCGAAGTTCGCGATGCATCCGAATTGCTACACTGCTGGCCCCGACCCCTGCAGTTGGTACAAGGAGATGCATCGTCGCATTTGATGCGACGCAAGCGACAAGCATCGCACGCCCTGCCGACTTGCCTCCTCTTTGGCCTGATCCCGCTCCTTGGCCGGTTCTCTAAGGGTTGTGGAAGAGGGGCAGGATTAGCCATGAGTCAGGAGGGCCTACAATGGCCAGGGTGACTGGAGGTTGCGCTCAGGCGGTGATTAGGTCCAATGATAGAGTGACCTCTTGAATAAATGAGACCTGACCCCTCCCATAGCCATGACAAGGTATTCGTAGTTTGAGAGAGAGCAGTTTGGGTATGAGCTCGTTGTCGACGGTTCAAAGTGTTCTGAGCCTTTGAGGCCACGGCATGCGAAGGGGTCCAAATGGTAAGTAAGCACGCAGACGCGGCAGGCAACAGCGATGGCACGTGCGGAACGGCCCCCACGTGGCACCGGCTGCACCGCACGCACTGCAGACCAATCAGAGCCTTAAGCCATGCGCATATCCATACATGGATTCTTGACCAACAATTAGCCATAGTTGTCGGATTGGAAGTCCAATTCGGCCGCGAGTAGGGGCAGAGCATGGGCCACCTCGAGGGGGTACACTTAGACCTCGACTACCCACCCAACCTCCGGTTGGAATCTCCCTTCTACTCCTCACGCAGAATCAATCAATACAGAGATATTGATACTTCGTCACCCCCAGGACCCTACGGTTCGAACCAAATTCCCTGTGAGAGGAATACCAACAATAGTCAACAATGTGGTGGTCTTTATTATACTAAAATGCTTGACAGCCCGTCATCAAGATTCCGACTTCTGGCTACCCGTGAGAATCTCCGAGAGTGTTGGTAAATCTGATGGTCCCAGCGCTCATCGCGAGTTCTTAGTCGAGCAGTCCCTTCAACCATATTTTCTTGAAATCAAACATGGTGAGCTTCCATCCCTGTTGGTTGACACTTGACCGAGTTCCAGTCTGTAGCTACACTGACAGACCATTTGACCAGAGAAAAGGGGAGGAGAAAGTGATGATAGTCTGAGCCGCACGCAATCGAACTTCACAGGACTAAAAACGTAGGTAGTCACGGTCGCATGCACGTCCAAGGCATAGCTTCTTGACTTGCTCTACCTTATCTCGACGTGTGAGAGAGTTCTCAAACTTTGATACAGAAGTTTTGTACCAAATCATCCAACTTGGGCGACTGAAAAGAGTTCTTACCCCAGTAAGCGCTCTTTGACAATAGTTTAGTAAGTGCCTTCCTGACAGTATCGGAGGCCGAGGAATCCAGCGATTTCCGCAATAAGGTTTGGCAACAAGTCCCTGTAATTAGATCACGGGTCTCCACTGCACGACCTTCCTATTCCGCGCCTGGATGCGATGATGGACCTTCCGCCCTCCGGCCCCTCTCTATATCCCGACCATACGAGAATGTTGTTGCTCAATGCCGATTGGAGGGGTTAACAAACCCCTTAGGATCTGTACGTTGCAGTGATACCAGCAGACCTAATCAAGCTTTCCAGCCTCAAATAGCAGAGATTGCCGACAGATCGGGAACCGACAACACCTACCCAATGCTACCTAGGCAGGTGGCTATCTGCATCTCGAAATTGGGACACTGGGACTTCTGAAAGTGCTTTTGGCGTTGATCAATTCGTATCGCAATTCTTATCGTGAAGCACGTCTTCGAGACTCACCATGCTTTACTCTTGCGAGATGTTATTCTGTCTGGCAATGGACGGCCTGAGTAAAGTACTTGTATCATGTCGCGAAGCACGTTTCAAGCCAAAATGTCACGCAAATCATACTGTTGGTATCACAGGCGTGATATATTTCCTCATGAGGGTGTATCTTCGGCAACAATCACGTCGATGTCCGTGATAATTGCTGTTGTTGTTCTTCCTATTTACATTGTGGGCAGGGGCCGATCGAAGTAGGTGGGGACGGCCTGGGTGGTTGCCCCACCTTAACCGGCCGTGATGACTAAGCCGGTTGTCCCACTTCGCCCAGGGCAGGCGCCAGCCAGCCCACGATACCTGCCCATTGCTCCTTATCAGCCTTGCTGTTCCGACACTCCCTAAGGTAAAAACTTCATACTAAGGACTTAAGCTAAAATACATTATTGAAATAAAAAGAGGACGTTAATAGATAATTACCTGAATGCGGTATATATAGAAATTGAAGAGAAGAAGCCTTTATATTAATATAGATAAAGAAGGATAAGGAGGAGTTGTACTTAGATGTTACGACCCAACATGCATGACCAAGAAAAAGGCCTGCCCCGCAGGCTCGCGGCGGCTACAGCGCACCATGTATGCAGAGGACAAGTGATGATGATGATGATGATGTATTTAACGTCTGGTAACAAAAGGACGTGCCGGGCGCTATGCCGACATGGTCTATACTAATCTAAACTATATTACAGGCTACCGTCTTCACCTAACGTTCCTGTTCAATGACTCGGGCAAATTTCGGAAAAGAAATTGGTCTCCTCTATCCATTCGCATAGAAGAGAGGCTCCCTTAGCAGAACCTAACAAGAAATCAATGCTTGCTTTGGCTATACGTTAGCGGAGGTAGCGCGGTGTAGCCTTGCGTCCACGCTTGCAGAAGTAGAAATGGACTGGTGTCTTGGGTTTCCCACAGCTGCAGTTAAGCAACGCATCTTGATGAGCGAATCTCTCGTGGTATGCTGCAAAGTCTCCATGATGGGATCTTGCTGCGTATAGCCTTCCTAGTAAGTGCCGAGGGAGGCGGAGTTCGGGCGGCTTGGGGTGAAGAATTATCTCGAGGTCGGCATATTGCCGAGGGCATTGGGATAGCCATTTTCTGGCAAAGGCTTGGAAGGCAGCTGCTTTAGCTTGCCTTTCTAGGTGCGCTAATGAGGGCTGTAGTTGTGATTTTGGGATTAGTTTGCAGGCTTCCTTGGCTAGAGCATCCGCTTCTTCATTTCCTGGTACTCCCGTGTGCCCAGGGCACCACCAAACATAAACCCTGCCGGGGGTTGTCCAGCTCTCTCTTTGTCTCCGAGTCCAGGAGGAAGAGAGCCTATTGAAGGCCCTAAATCTAGCCTGGCTGCTTCCTGTGCTCTGGGAGTATAGTCTAGCCGCGACTGCGAGGTTGTCGAGGCAGATGTGGACGTTATCTGCCATACGAGCTGTAAGAGCCCGGGTGGCTTCCATCAGGCCGTGATACGCAGCATGTGCCTCCGCGTCATACACCTCAGTTTGGGAGCCGAGTGGTTCGGATCCGCGGAAGATCTGCCGTGTAGCTTGGTACCCTACCCAGCCTGCTCCGGCGGAGGTGCTGCTGCCGTCCGACATCTGGGACCCGTCAGTGTAGACAACAATGTCCCGCTTAGAGAAAGTTGCCATCCTGCCTGCAAAGGAGAGGGCCTGTTCTTCTTTGGTTTTATTAGGTTCGTAGCCGACCCTGGCGAGGGCTGTCTGCCAGTCCGCTAGTTGCTCCCAAGGGGGGAGTTCTAACGGATCGATGTATTCGGTATTTTTGCTTACGAGGCTTGCCATTCGTCGTAGCCGTGAGTCTGGTCCTGATTTGTCCCTGAGTCTCGTTCGGAGAGGGTGTCGCTCGTCCAGACGATGGATTCTGGTGGACGCTGTGTGGAGCTTCGCGTCCAGTATCACCTCTGCTGGGGGTAGAGCCGCCTCGCGCTGTAGGATCGGTACAGGCGTAGTTCTGTATACGGGGACCATCGCTCTAATGGCTTTGGTTTACGTCGCGTCCAGTTGGTATAGCAGACTACCAACCCCGTTTGAGATAATACGTCCATTCTTTATCCGGCTCTTACCGGGCCACTATACTTCAGATATATAGTACTGAGTGGGTAATACACAAGAGGTGATCGCTCGACGAAGTAAGTACGCAGGCGCGCCCTAGATAGTGTTCCCTAGTCCCCGTAGTCCATTGACTACTTGGCATACTTTTGCAGAGAGGTTTCTTATGTAACTCTTGAATATGAGTTTACGGTCGAAGTAAACGCCGAGCCAGCGTAGAGAAGAGCCTTCTTTAATAGCCTGAACTATATAATACCTCCCATCCGGCAAACCTACTATGATTAATAGGTTTCCGTCTTTTCGTCTCTTAGTGAAGTAGATTAATTCGGACTTATCAAGGTCAAAAGTGATTCCTTCCGTCGCGCCCCATCCTAAGGTTTCTTTCTATTCCTTGGTTAGGATGTCATAGTTATTCTTTAGTAATGTTGAGCTTATTAAAATAGCGACGTTATCGGCGTAGCCAAAACGAGATCGCTTCCTTCCTAGGCGAGCTATGCCTAGCTTAAAAAGAGGTTCAATATAGAGCATAAATAGAATAGGAGACACGGGTAAGCCTTATAGTAGTCCATATTCGAGACCGAAGACGTCTCCTACCTCCCCATCAAGCCTTATTCTTGCTCTCCTTCCGGTAACAAAACTTAAGACCCAGCGTACGAGGTTCTCCGGCCATCCTTGTTCGCAGAGGCGTCGGACCAGTCGTCCTAGGAGCACGGCGTCGAAAGCCCCTTTTATATCGAGCATAAGCATAGAGGTAACCAGGCCTCTTTGCCAGGCGCACTCGATATCGTAGATGGCCGCTGCGATAAGGTCGCTATAAGAGCAAAGAGGGAGTGCTCCAAACTATTAATCGTATAGAACACGATATTTAACTACGATCCAGGCAAGTCGTCTAGCGATAAGTCTCTCCAAGCCTTTTCCAAGGACGGCCAAGAGCGCAATTAGCCTATAGGAGCGCGGGAGTGTCTTATCTCTTTTTCCCGGTTTTACTAGGATCACGAGAGTTGCTTCTTTAAAACAAGTAGGATACCAACCCTCGCATATACACCCGCTATAAAGTGAGAGGACAATATCCTCAATAACTGGCCATACTATTTTCAAAGCAGTCGTAGTGATTCCGTCGGTCCCAGGAGTCGTGTTTCCCGCGGTGAGAACCGAAGACCGTACCTCGTCCTTCGTAACCTGCGGGAAAGGAAGCGTAGCTTGCCTTTGTAGGACTGGGCTTTCTGTTGGTATGTCCTCGGAGATTGCAGCGTTTCTAAGGAGGACGCGGGTAAATAAGTCGCGCTTCTCTTTTGGTTGTGAGACAAGCGTGTCTTGGTTATCTACATCTCGGAGTGGCGGGGTCTAAAAGGATCCTGTGGCTTTGTACTAACCGACCATTTCAAATATGTTATTGCTTGAGGAGGCTGAGGAGATCTTATCTTTCCAAAAGGCATCCTTAGAGCGTTTAAACTCGTAGAGGAAGTCCTGTTTTAGAGCTTCGACCTCCTCTTCTTCCCATTGGCAGTTCACTCCGGCTGCGCGGAGTCTTGCTAATATCGCTCGCTTACTCGCATAGGCTCGGTGTTTGCGTATGCAGCTCTCGCTCCAGTATGGTCTCCCTGTACCTTTCCCGAGCGTGCGCTTTGTGGAAGCCGTGAGTGCTTTAATAAGATAGTCCGTAAGCTGTTATGCTAGGAGATCTAAAGACTGTGGGTCTTGGATGTTACTTACAGTGCGGCGTATGGGTTGTAAGTTGCGTTTAATGATGCCGAGGAAAAGCTCCTCGTCCATCGTGTCGAGCCGAAACCTTCCCGGGGTCTGGCTGGGTGAATCGATCAGGGCCAAGGGGACCCGGGTAAGCAGAGATTCGTGGTCTGATGTCGTGTGTAGTGACGTTTCTATACTGGTGGAAGCCCCATGGAGGTTGCTGGACGCCCAGTATAAATCTAGGGTGTTGCCGCCTTTGTGCGTGGGTTCACCTATAGGTGACATTAGGACAAGGCTAGCGGCTTCTGCCCATTCTACTAGGTTTTCAGCGTCCGGGGAACTCGTGGCCTCGGGCTGCCACGTCCAATGGTGTAAGTTAAAATCCCCCGCAATCAGTACTCGATCCTCAGGTTTGGGTTGCCAGGCCGCTAGGATGTTCCTGAGAGCCTGGCCAGATCGCAGAGAGCCACGAGGGGCGTTATATACGTTAATGACTGTGAGGACCTCCTTCGTTCCTGAGAGGAGTCGTAAGAAGAGCAGGTCTATGGATGGATCGGGTAGAGGCCGTGTTTATACGCCTCGTACCCTAGTTCCTCTACGGAGGTAGGTAAGTGCCCTAGGACGGTCTTCGGTCCAGTTATCTACTAGGGTGAAAGTCTCAAAACCTAGGTGGTGTCTTGTGAGCCTCCTCTCCTCCGAACGGATAAACGGCTCTTATATTAGGAATATATCAATCTAGGCTGTATAAGCCAGGTTTAGTGCTATTTCGTGGGCGGATACCCGCCTGCCCACATTCGCTTATATGATTTGTAGGGTTTTAAAGGGCTATATTCTTCTTTTATATCTTATTCGCCGGGGTACAGTCCATCGCTTATTCTTCTTTATAGGAATATCGATGCGACTGCTAGGTCGCATTTCTCCATAATCTTTCTCCCTCAGCTCGGATGGCCCGTAGCTGAGCCTTATCCCTCCTCTGGACTACCCCCTTCACCACTTTGGGTTAGATAGGGCAAGTCGCATCGAAGGCGGCGTGAGGCCCGTTACACGACGGGCATTTAAAGGGGCAGTCGCAGCCATCGTGACCCTCAGTACCGCCGCAGGGTGCCCGGTGTTGATCAGTTGTGTGGGAAGGAGAGCTGCACTTGAGGCATCTCTTCCTTCTGGTGCACGTTCGTTCGTTGTGAAAACCGCCGCAGCGGAGACATTGAGGAGACCTCTTCTCCTTCGGGAACTGCAGGTTTACAAAAACGCTGGCCCCTATCAAACGGAGGCGTCTTGGTAGTTGCCTTACGGCTTCCGCCTTGAACTAGGCTGTCACCGTGCCTAGCCTTTTGACTTCGTCCTTCCTAGAGAAGTGTGCTTTTTCAGGCTTGAGTTTCGTCGAGACCTGGATCTCTTCAAGGAGCTCCTCGGTCGTGATTTCCAGCTTAGTATTAGTGACTAGACAATGCCTGGTGTAAAGGACGTTTGCGATATAGGCTCGGATCTAGGTATCGCGTTGCTCGATCGCTTGCGCTTGGAGAAGGGCAGCGATCTGTTCTCTGTTCTCTAGCAGGACTTTTGCACCATCCATTGATGAAGGTAGGAGTGCTAATCCTGTCTTGACATGGTCGATCCCCTTGAGGGCTTCTCGGGCTTAGGGACTTAGCCTTTCCCGAACAAAGATGTATATGTTGTAGGCTTTCCCGTTCCGAAGCGGGCTTTTAGGCGATAGACGCGCGAAGATGCGTAGATCCTTTAAGGCCGCCCGGTTTGTAGCTTGTTTTGCGGCTTGTTTAGCTGGCGTTGGTTCATCCTGTCTTCTGGATAGTGGCTGGCTCGCCGCCGCCGCGTATGAACGGACTGGGGGCGGCTGGTTCTGGGTTGTGTGCGAGGGATGCCCCTGGGAACTCAGGTCAGTCTCGCTAGGCCCTGTGCCAATAGCGTGCATAGACCTTGCTAGACCACGTTGATGCCGGTTTGAATGCTGTTTCTCCTCCTGAAGCTCTCTCTCCAAGGATTCGATCTTCGTCAAACAGTCTTTCAAAAACTGTTCCCTCTCGGCGTCCCGACGTAGGAGGTCCTGGACAAGATTCGAAAGCTTGTTGATCTCGTCTTTAAGCTTAGAGTTGTCCTGGTGGTTAACCTGCTCAACCACTCTGACCTTTGCAGTCGGCTTCCGGACTCGTCCCGACCGCCGAGATATACCGTCGTCCCCGTGAACCGTGATCGATGGCCCTACATCTAGGGAGACCGCCATGGTCGTGGAATTCAGCTCGTATGGGCTGATGTTGAGAGATGATAGTGCAGTGGGCCGTAGCCCTCTATAACCTTAACAATTACTAACAGTGGGTACCTTTCGAGGTATGTGTTCAGAAGTTGTTTTTTTGCCGCAGAGGACAAGGAACACTAGGCACCCTCTCACGGAACGGAAGAACTATGGACAAGTCACGTGATGATAAGAGATAAGAGATAAGGATAAGGATATGTTGGATATGAGCTATCCAACATATCCAAACAAGGACACTGTCCAGCACAAAGGACATGTTCAGAATCAGGACTTGTATATAGGATGGACTTGAGCCGGACTCTAGGACAGACTTCCCATAGCTTCTTCAGCAATTAACTTCGTATCAGGATTAACATCCGCTTTCAGCTACTACCTTGACAAGACTACGACTGATCACCGAAGCCTTACCCACCCTTACGATTGACAGACATAGTTTCCTTGAAACTATTCCACGACTACGATTACTGTTACCAGTTCCGCAGCCTCAACTTCTGCAAACTACCCCTACGACTAGCTGGCCGTAACATTAGAGTAGTAGTAGGCGTGACGGATGAGTGCGAACTGAGTATAGAGAAGAGTAAAAGAAACCTATAGAGGAAAATAGGAAGAAGAAGAAGAAGAGAAAGAAGGAGGCGACTAGAATAATATGGTCGATAATAGGCTGTTAATAGGTAGCTAAAACGCGTTAAACTAAACGGGTATAGTGTTATAAAAAGTAGTACGAGCCTCCCTATCTCCGCCGAGCGTAGCTACCGGCCTACGTAGATAACGGTCCTACCCAACCCCGACGAGCCAAGGTCCAGTACGGCCGGGTTAATATACAGCCACGCCCCCGTACGGAGGCTATCTATAATACCCAGCGGCCGTAATACCATCTTTAATAGGTACCGCTTATTTCCGTAAAAAGGTACCCGCCAAGCCGGTCAAGCACGGTAACGGCCTTAGAGGAGGCTAGGTCGAGCCCGTACTCGCCCTCCCGCACATAACGCCGCTCCATTTCGTCAAGCGCCAGCTCGAAAAGGCGGTAGTAAGTAGATACGATATAGGGAAAGACCTTAAGGGGCATAAACCGGAATATATATATATATATATAACTCGTACTCTAAGAGGAAGAAGCGGATAAACTGGAAGATAGGGCGGATAACGGCCTTAAACGTACGCTCGGCGCTAATTATATACCCTATATTAAGCAATATGACCTTTTTTATCTAGTATATAACCTTTTTATTGTTAATAGCGATGTTTATTTAGCCATGCTCTCGTGCGAACGGCTTGGACTGCTCCGGGTTCTCTTATGTAGCGTACTTACGGATGATACGTAGTAGCAGCTCTTGCTTATCTCTTATATACATCGTGGCCGAGGTGTAGGCCGAAGGTGATACGCCTCATAAGGCGCAGGAGGCGAGCCCAGGAGATGAGGGTAAACCGGTCGGCATAGGCCGGACTATTGACGAGTAATATATTGTCGTTAATAAGCATCTTGGCCTCCTCCGTTGTGGTAAACTCGTTGATGTGATCCCGGATAAAGTTAAGGACGCGTTACTATATGTCACGAAACAGGAATGGTATCAGCACTTGTCAAGCATCTTGCCACGTGCTTTCTCACGTGGATATCACACTCTCTTAGTATATAGACTGCTCTCATGTGCTCATTCTAGATGGGTTACTTCAAGCCACTTTAACCCACTTCATATGCCCATTGCTGCGTGCCATAACTCGTGACAAAAATAAAGGGAGAGGTAGGTTGTACGAAATCAAAGAAAAGTGGCTCACTCGCTTGTGAACTACGTTATGCAAAAAAGATGTCCTGCTAAATTAAACTCTTTTGCTTCTCATAGCGCACGGACACATCCTTGACAGTGTGTATATCATCATGCTCACACTTAGTACTGGAATGGGTACCAGCTTGACTACTCCGGAAATGGATTACGCTGGGAACCGATGAACACCGTGGCCACAAACCTGGGTTGTTGTCGTAAGGCTTGAAATGGATTACACATTTTCCAATAGGAAGACCAGCAAAAGTCGGCAGAATCAGCAAAAGACTTCATAATTATCGTGTCGTTCCTCGCTCGTTCCACACATGACCTGCTCAGAATCATCTGCGGTAAGTTGCTATGTAGGTGAAACAACTGCCGCTGATGACAGTATAGCCAAGCTGGCCGGTTGTAATCCACGGACATTACGACGAATTCGCTCGAAACTGCCTCTGCTTGGGTCTGTGAAGATCAACGTCATATACTCCCGGTCGCCTCAAACCCATCACTCCTCCCATGTTGAGCGCGCTGCGCAGCCAACTCGTCCTCAACCCGTGCCTTACCCTTGGTGATTTGGCTGCTTTCTTTCGGGAACATGACATTACTGACATGTCCGCTTCAGCATGAGTCTTACGGAACTTGAAGGAAAGCAAGTGACCCCAGAAAGCCATACAATATTCTATCAAACAGTGTAACTTAGACCTGCGAAACGAATACATGCACCAGATATCACAGCCTAGATCCGAGCAGTTAGTGTTCGTAGACGAATCTGGCATAGATAGGAGCATCAGTCGGCATTGCGCCCGGCAGGTCTTTTCCTGCTCAGGGCGTCAAATACATCATCATGATTATCAGCATTGTTGCTGATATGACAAGTGGTTTTCTAAACGTCCAGGAACAAATCAATTAATTAATCAATCCATCAAGTCATCGTAGTACTAGGCTGTACTATAACTCTGGCCGCTGACAGTTTCAATCCAACTTTTCCTTCCAAGCGAAATACTGAAAAGGCATATAAATCACAATAAGTGCTGCGAGCAAAGCCCCTAGACCAAAGCCAGAAGAGTCATCGGCCCTGCATGCAAGATACATGGCCACAATTGCCCAGATAGTCACCATGATTACAAGAAGAAGAGAGAAAAACAGGTGCCAATTGAAGCGCTCATTAATCCGTATGCCCCACCCAATTACTCTTCCCCGGGTTCCTGGTTGGCGGTGTAACGGACCTTGAAGCTTCTTGGGAAATGTTGTGATCCAGTAGTTGTCGCTATGTCGGAGGCCGGGGAGCGTTAGATGCCACAATGGGATGGAATCAACCGCAACATCAGTCGGTACTGGATTGTACGAATAGCTTTTCGCTTCTAATACTTCGTAGACAGGGGGGTATTCCCCACATTTGAAATGTTGTGGTTTGGTAGATTCTCCCATCGGAACGAGTCGAAACTTTTTTGGGTGCTATTAGTGGCAGTGTTCTACAGGGGAAGAAAGCCGTGTTGATGTACCTGAACGTAATCGCCAGTGTGCATGATGAAAAGACTAGCCTCAGACAGCTTCTGAAAGAATTGGAATATCCAATCCAACCAGCTGGGAGTATTTCGCCTGAGATAGACCACCGCTTTGTCTAGTATTCCACACACTGACGGCGGGAAAAGCAGGGATATTCTCCAGGTTGATCCCTCACGTATTGTCTGATATCTTTCCAAGATATGCTGGAATAGGTATTGATCGTTCCCGAAAGAACTGCAGTCGATATGGTCCAAAACCGGAAGGCTTTTTTGATTGACACACAGCAGCAAGTACTGGGGAGTAAGTTGTCCTCCTGGATGCAACGCCATTTCCTCGGACCGTGACGTGTCGGACGCCGGCGTTGACGATCCTGGTCTTGACGAAAAAGTGCCCAGTCCACAACTCTGCCGTGACGAGCTAGACTGACTTCTCTCTGACCGAACATGCGCGGGAGGGAGGGGGGAAAGACTGCTTCGAGGATCTTGATCCGCTGTTGACTCCTGAGCGGTAGTTGAGTCGTAGGGGGTAATGAGCCTGGCAAGTCCATCTTTCACAAAGCGCTGCCGTAATCGCTGGACTCCGCCTGACTCGAGCTCTTTGATGTCTAAAAACATGTGATCACCGCATTCCTGCAATACCTAGTAAGCCCCAGCTCCTTATTCCGAGAAGCGAGATGACAACGGAAATTATCCACCTACACAGATGTAACGAAGTCTCTGATATCCCGTTTTTGGTGGATAACACGTATCGTAAAGCCAGGAAGATAGTTTGCTTTTCCAATAAGCAACGCTATAATACCACCCACGCGACTTGGTGGTATTGGCCCCCCGCTGTGTCTCCGTCTCGGTTTGGCTCCGCATTTGTGTTTGCGTCTCCTCCACGACCATGCGGGGGAGGTGAAGGAAGTCTCGAAACTCAGCTTTGAATTCCATTAGCGATGTTCCGGAGGCGAAATAGCTTCTCGCATTCTTGAGATCAACGAGGTCAAGGCCATCTTGGTCGTCTTCTTGTTCGTGTCCATCCACGGAGCTTTCTTGTTCACTCCGCTCATCAATATTCAAAGGCGTTTCCACTTCTGCAACAATTGCATCTGAGCGTACTTCGACGCTGTTAAGATAGCGTTCCAGAGTCAAGTTCCGCTCGTCAAGTTGAGGCAATGTTATGTGAACTCTTTCCCTCCCTGTGCTCTCGAGAATCTTTCTCGAGATCAGTGATCTGTTGGATCTTGGCCTGAGGAAATTAACCGCTACGCTTTGTTTTTGGTTTGGAGCTTGTGATCGCAGCGACAGGTAGTATATTTTGAGCAAACGTCCATGGTTCCGAGAAAAGCGTTCATCATCCAAACGTTTAGATGCTTCTTCATATAAGGGGCGGAGGGTTGCGTCATTAGTCAACATTTCAGCCAAGTAGCTAGCTGCAGCATTTCTGACTTCCCAGCGAGTAAAATCTGATCCATCTTGCGACTGAATATCTTCAGGTCCCGATGCAAGGGATCTGATTTCGTCATCGACATCATCGCGGTAATTTTCGATCTGCGTGTGATTATAGAAAGTCTTGGCTCTCTGTCTTGTTGCGTTATCCTCGTCAACGGCATTGATGTCTCCCTCAAGTGACGATGGCTTCGTAGAGACGAGACCTCCGCTGAATATTTCGCTAGCCATATTGGAAATACCGTCACTTTCGGTGAAAATTGTGTGGGCATCTAACGGTGTAAGTTGAAACTGATTTTCGCGTGGAAGATCTGACCAAAAGGACTCTGGTTCAAGTTCTCTTGTGGAAGCCTGCGTCTCTCTTCGTTGATTGGAGTTAAGGCGGCCTAATATGTTCTCGTACGCATCTTCCACCTTGGTTGGGAGAGTGTTGATCGTCTTGATGAACGCACTTTTTGGCCACACCTGGCTGTGAGAAATCTCATCCATTACAAGGTGAAGCCAGGGATATGTTCGATGCGGAACTGAGAAGAGCTTTTCTTGCAACATATCTTGCACTTCCTGACTCATTCCGAGTTTATGCCCGGCTGTGGCTACCTCGTGTCGAATGACGAGGTTGATTTCCTCGCTGATGTCAGCATTACTCTCTTCTCCAGCCAGACGAATCGTTTGAGGCTCAGGAATGTTACGAAACTCAGCTTCAATATCCTGATGTGGTCGACTAGTCACAAGGAACTTGAGTTGAGACTTTCTCGTCGACATTTTTGGGTGGTTATGGAAGTTCGTTAGAAACTGAATGAGTTTTCGTCGGTCATCAAGGCAGCACTCGTCCAAAGCGTCCAGAACACAAGTAACACTGACTGCTTGATCGTCCTTGCCAGCCGCTATAAAGATACGCCACAGCTCATCCACTTCAGTCTGCAGTTTCTCTCCGTTCTTTTCAAAGGCCGCCATAGCTTGGCGGATAAGGAGTGGTTGACAGTAGAAAAGCTGATGAAGAAGAGCACATAAGGCTGTCGCGAGTCTATTTTGGTCCTCGTTGTCCTTAAAGAAGAAGTAGCACACTGTATGCTCGTTGGATTGTTGTATCTCCTCGTCAATAAGGGATTTGGCCAATACAGACTTTCCACAGCCTGGGCCAGCCGAAATCCAAAGGAGGTCATCCTGACGGCTGTGCTGCCATTTCTTGTATCGTGCATGCTCTAACACCCATTTGCATGTGCCCGGGACTCGATCAGGGTTGATGTTCTTGAACCTCTCATATGCGCTCGTTCTAAACATTCGATGGCAATCAACCTGTTTTTGGCTCTTGTATCTGACCTCCTGCTTCTGCGTCTGTGCCGAGATGGCCGCATTTGTGTTAGAAACAAGCTTATAGAGGTGAGGATCTACTTAAGGAATTAGTAACCAAATATTTCTTGAAAACATATTGACTAGGGAGACAACTTCGAACGATGGATTTTGCGTATCGAAGGGCGAAGTAATAAAACTATTCAGGCTTGGAATTATCGACTTACCGAACACTAGTTGCGGTATAGGCGTCTCCTGCAGGACCCTATCTGGCGGTATGACTGAGAGAAGCTCCTTTGCAAACGCGGCCGATGTTGCAGCTGCGTATTCTTGCCACCGTTTGTTATTGTGAGAGTCCGCGTAGTCGCAAACACCACGGATGACTAGGCATGGGAAATCTTGTAGTCCTGCAGCCTCTATCTCGAAGCAGAGCACCCCAAGCTCTTTACTTAACTCGTCGCGTGTCTTTCCATGCTTGATTACCTGATTGCCTGAGGCAATGTTGCCGTAATGAATAACCGGGTCTGTGTTATCTCTGTCGTCCCGCTGAATCGTCTGCGTATGATCACACTGATCACAAGTAGAATCTGGACTCACGTGGTCATATTCTGCTTGGAAGAGATAATCGTAGAGAGCACCTTGATGACCGAATTTATTTTTCATCTTTTTAGGGCTTTTGCTGACAAGTTCAGATAGAAAGTGGGGGATTCTGCTGTCTTCGATTAGGTGGTCGGCCTGGAGACGACTCAGGGCGGCTAATAGGACCTGGGGTGGTGCGTTGAGCGATCCTGTGCATTGGAACTCTCCCACCTGCACTGTCTTCCCCCGATCGTACTGGATAACACCTCCACTTGTTTCAGCGGGTTGGCTAACCACGATGTCGCCCAGCCGGATGTCATGTTTTCGCGACGGTACACCACCGCCGATTCCAACCATCAAGCCGAACCGGATTGACTTGAAGGTCCGCAGCAAGTCCTTCGTGCCCTTGGCAGCTGGTGTTATTCGATGGATGCCTGCAGGCAGGCAGGCGATGACGACGTTGTGGCCTTGGACCTGACCCAAGACGTAGCTGTTATGGTCGGCTGGATCCTGCCAGGGCAAGTTCGGATGAAGCTGATCGAGCATCCCTTTTGCGGCAGCCATTTCCAGCGGGAGGGCACACACCCAGCCCACAGTATAGTCCTCTGCAACAGGAGCATCTCCCCCCGGCCGATCAACACCAGTCTTTTTCTTTTTTCCGGGTTGGAAGTCATCGGCATCAGAGTCTGACAACGCCATTAGAAAGGACTGGTAAGGACTGGCATCCCAGACTCCGAGGGGGCTTACCAGGTGCTGAGGTACGGCCATGCTCGAGCGAGCCGCTCTTGCTGTTTGCGACGCTCTTATCGTTGTCATCACCTGACTCTTTGGTATTCGGATCGTACATCTTTCGTCGGTTGACTGCTGGCGATCGTATCTTCGGGTTAAGTTTTGGTGGATCGATTACATAGCAGGCATGAACTCCGCTGGGCTCGAACAGATTACAAACGCATTGATTTAGCAGCAGGGGAAGTCCTGCTTCTTGAACGTGAAGTGCTAGGTCAGCCTCACATTGACTGCATATTACCGGTAAACGGCTGTAGTCCAGGGTCTGACCCCTCACTATTTCCGCTCCGACCTATCATTTGCTGAAGGCCAGTTTCTCAACATGCGTGGATGCCTGAGATGAATTTGCCAAGGCCAAATGCACAGGCCGCTGCGCTTGCCAGTCAATTCTGCCCTGTGTAGCCTAAGGACTCATGAAGGCACAAGAATCCGCCTGGGCGTCAACGTCGAGGCGTATCGCGGGGGCAGGTAGTACACTATCAACACCGGTAGTCCTCGCAAAGTACATCCTGAGTATGATGGTCCCGTCTCTTTATACAGAAGCATGTCCCTCAATAGACCCACTTGTTCTTCTACAGACAATCACGCCGGATCTAGGATGTGCTCTCAAACAGCTAGTTCACTTGTAGAGACGATTGGGTGGCAGGAGTCGAAAGGGACGGCCTCGGAAATAACAAATAGAAGGTTATTCACGCAGGGTGTACTGGGGTAAGCAGGTTTCGTAGCGCTTGCCCGGAAGTGGACTGTGCTGTTCCCTGTATAGAGCAATCATTCGTTGATGGAGATGAAGCTACTTTACTCGACTTCTGGGTACAAGCGGGAACTGGCTTTTCCGCTCTCGTAGGTGTAATTCGGTAGCCATTTCTGACTTCGTACTGTACATTAAAATATTCCACAGTACCGCTGGCTCGTGCGCTAACATCACAAATAGTACGAAGAGGACACTAAATTCGCACATAGCTATACACCTCCTGTACACTTCGCAAAGACATGAAAACATCGCTTCTGCACTCGCGGATGGAATAGTTCTCTGGTTGAAGCTGTCAGCATTCTCGTTTTGCTGCAGACTTGGCAGCTTCTGGCTGTTCTTGGTGACATGGCTAGCAAATCTCGGCGAACCGTGAATGCATTACATACGCGCTTCGAGCTGACCACGCTTCCTCTCCGAAGCAAGCAGTGGCTTTCGAGTTGTTTTGGTCATAGAGCCAATCATACCAAGAGCTGTTGGCTGATTTTGGTCCCGCATTTTCAACCACTTGGCAGGGTGTTTTCTCCTTCCTTTCTTGGCGCCTCGCTTTCTGCAAGGTTCAGCAGTGGCTGGGGCGGGTTGGTTTCTAGAAGTATAATACCGGGAAGCTACATATCTCTTATGCTGCTTTGCTGCTTGTTGGCATGAGATTTTTATGCAAAGGGCAGACTTGTGCTTTCTAGACTATTTGCAATGAGACGCTGTGCAGAGACGCCACATTTTGCCACATCGCTTCTCGGCAACTGGGCAGAAACATCCATAAGCACCCGAAATCAATCGAACATCAAATCAAACCGGTGCACCCGAAAGCCGATTTCGGCCGCAAACGTGGGACGAATCCAGGTAAAGCGAACTTACTACTCCCAGCAAAGGCCTTGGACATCATCAAACATCGCACCTTCAAAGTTTGCGTGTTGTCGCTTGTGCCCCTGTCGGGAAGATTGCCGAGAAGATCCAGAACCGACTGCAATGACGATTTCTTTACCCTTAATGACCAGGTTCTGTGGTCAGGTGTGGCTGTGCAGTGCGTTGCGGATTGACCCGCGTTTGGCCCTCTTCAGTTTGGTATGATCCGGCCACCGCGTCTCACCACACGTATTCAAAGGAGTAGCCCGTTGCCTTCATCAGTTCAAGCACCTTTGCAACGTTCAAAATGTCTCTCTCCTCGACAGCAGAGTTCAGATCTCGCAGTTGCCAAAGTAAATCTTAAGGGTCTGTTGTGTATCTTGAATGGTTTCTCGATTGATGCCATATGTGAGTCGCCTACTCTCCAACGACCGCTCGGTACACAAGGCCAACGGAAGGCATTACTAGCTGTCCAAATCATAGGAGGAAGAGTAGAATTCAGTTGAAGATCATCAAGTAGCTGCGGTGTATGAACCGCAAGGGAATGAAGAGGTAACGAGATATTAAATTGGCTCACTTCAGGGCCATCTCAAAGCCGATAACGGCTTCCATTCCATAAAGTCGTATTTGAGGGCAATATGGTCCCATCTCAATACAAGAGGTATTCTTGGGCAATAAGGGGTAGATCACATTTCGGTTGTAGATCACTTAACTCACAACACCATGGCCCCCGTGGTGTCGAACGAGGTTGTCTTCATATACGACAAAAAAGCCAAAGAGAAGGTCCGGAAATGTGGGGCAAGCGCGAAACGAAAGGCCGTGTAGCTGGGCAAGGGCGCCCAGGTGTTCTTAGCCGTCATCCATTTTCATCCGACTTACGGTTAATTGGATGGAGCTGTCTATGTACCGGACGGCCAAAGCATTCCCGACGTGAATGGTTTTGTAGGTCTTTGCAGTAGGAAATTCTTCTGCCGTTTGAATGGCCGACCTGAACTGACGTGCATCTGAACCAGCTGGCGGAACTCGTCAACGGGATGCACGGTGGTGGACGCCGCCGCCGCGTCATACGCCGTCAACGGAAGAGAACAACGTCGGAGCCTGGCTAAAATACGGTGGAGACGGGCGACAACGTTGAAATGGGGGAGGTCGGAAGCAGTGTACAGGGAGAGCCCGATGTCGTTGGAGTCGAAGACGCAAAGGCGAAGGAAGCTCTAAGTGGGGATGTGGATGCCCCACACGAAATCGAGGCCGATGACGACGGCGCCGCTGTCTTTGGCAGCACAGTGTCGGACGTCCCGCAAGATCACGCTGATGTTGACGAAGACCCCAACAACCCAGCAGGATACCAACTACCCGCGGATACAGCACTGTTCAAACACGATGTCGAAGGCTTGATGGGGGGCTTTATCATGAGTGACACTGACACTGCGAGTGCGATGAACGCGGCTGGAGAAGACTCCTTCCTCGGGTGAAGCGGAGACGGAGGACACGTCGGGAGCTGAAAGGGGAGCCTCAAACCATCAGACGAAAGCTCTACAGACGCGAACAACCGCTGCCGCACGTGCCTGCCGAGCTGACAGAAGTTCTTTCAAAATTCACCGGTTCTTTTGTCGGGTTTCCCAGCGGATCCGGCTTGCAAGATATGGAGGGGAACTGGACACGGGACATGTACTTCAGACAAGGTAAGGTGTCAAAGCTGTTCGGGGTGGTCCAGGCTACGGCGCACTGCAGAGGAACCGAGGTGACGGGTCGCTGTACGGCGCTGGACGGCCACCGTTAGTTTGTTGTAATACATCTGCTCAGTGATCGCGTTTATGAACCGGAAACTGAGCCAACGGTTGAGACGAAGCACCTTTGTGATCTTACTTGAGCAAGGCTCAAGCAAACAATGTCGAATACTTTCCATTGTTAGCACTTGCTCCTTCAATCAAGGTATTCATGATATATAGCTCATACTCGATGCAAGAAGCACATGCGTTGAAAAGAGGACTGGGATCTGGGGAGACGTTGTCAGGAGAGCTGCCCAAAAAAAAGCCGCAGCTCGTAGACCGATACAAGGATCACGCTGTCGGATTGGAAGTCCAATTCGGCTGCGAGTCAGGGCAGGAGCAGGGGCCAGCTCCTCGGCCCTCAATTACACCTCGACTGCCCACCCAACCTCCGGTTGGAATCTCCCTTTTACACGTTACGCAGAAGTTAATACAGTACAATTGACCTCTTCGTCACCCCCAGGACCCTACGGTTCGAACCAACATCCCTGTGATAGGGATACCAACAGCTTTATCTAGGCGTTACTTCCGCGCTGCGGCTGTCCCTCGGACCAGAAGATGTGCTTTTCCCAGAAACGTTTCCGGCAACGAGAAGAGCCTTTTCGACGATCAAGGGTAGGTATCCCTGTTCATTGCCCCTGCTCATGCGATCCACATTTTGCTCAGCCAGGGATCAGTTCTAGTGACCGTCCATATTCTACCCAGATACGTACTAAAGTATACTAGTAGCTATCCCCTCACCCCCTGTAGGCTATTGCCCATACGCTAAACATAGATCCGCCGCTTATCCGCGTTTATTAACAGGAGGCTAAGCGCGAAACTCGTTAACAGATAAGCTTATTAGCCAGAGGCAAATCGCATATTTTGCATAACGTATCATCGCTTATTATAACTAGCAGATTCCGTCTACAAGAAATCTAGATAAACCCTATGCACAGTACATATGTCTACCAAGTGACTCGTAAAGAGTTTTGCTATCCGGGCAGTAATCCAGTTTAATGTGGCCTTGTAAGCCAATCAGCGCTCAGTAAACTTAGCGCACCTTCGTCGGTCCACCCCCCGCACTTGCCGCGCTGGCCCAAGCTCGCAATTTCCACCTGTCAAGTACGTACTTACTACTTCTACCCAAGACGCAGCGCTACCGCTCCGCCGCGCACCAGTCAGCCCAGACCACCTCGCAAGGTCGGCAATTCAGCGCCACGGTTAGTTGGAGGAGACGTCCACGCGGCGAAGAGATGCAGCAGACGAGGCGCTAGGTAGCCGCCGGCATCTACGGCGCCGGGGAATATCTGACCCGCTCAATTGACCAATTGGAGGGTAGTCAAGCCAATTTTGACCAAAATCGAGATTCGACGAGATCTCTCGATTACCGCAATAAAAGCCAACATAATGTCGAATTATACAACTTTACATAAGCAGCAGAAGTCGAAGTAGTCAAATTGCCCGTCAAACTGCGGGGTGTTTGCGCTAGTTACGGCTATTGCGGGACGCGCGGGCCAAAAGAAAACTCCAATGAACCAGACGCTACGATGGGTGGGAAAGGTGGGTCTGCCCGGATAGCAAAACTGTCGTCTGAAAGCATTGTATTTCGCCGCTCTCATGCTCCCATGGGTGGAAGGACTATTCCATAAGTCTACTGCCTTCTCCCTGATCTGTAGCTGTCTTCCACACCTCATCCTAATACTTCAACCCTCTTCCATTCCACGTAACGCTCCTTGCTTGAAACTCCTCCTCCTAGGAGGCGGTTAAACTCCTCCTGGGCGCTAGTCTGTCCGGGCCGCAGCTTCAATCTGAACGGCCACTTCTCGATCACAGTGTGGTTTTCCTTTATCATGGCTCCAACCAGCTAAGCACTCTGAGAGAACATAAGCTTCGCAGCATACCTTGGAGTATAGTTAGCATACACCGCAAAGTAAATAACTTTACTAGGTTACTTACTGGTCAAAGACGTGGTTATAGGTTAGTATATAATCCCGGGCGGCCATGATTTTGAAGATTGTAGTATCGTAATAAGTGAGCGGTCTTCTGCTAAGCGATAGGTACTCGTAGATGCGCTTCGTCACTGTGCCATCCGCCTTTATCTCTGCGAGCTTTTCCGTTTCGGTGATGTTTTCGTCCACAGTATTCATAAATAAGGTAATCAGGGTCGCGTGGGGGTTGATGAGAGGGCTCTGAAGGAGAGGAACCATCAGATCGAGCGTACGATGGATTCCGAGATACCCGGCGTCCGGGATGTTAGAGACCTATGAGCTGTTAGATGAGCAAGTTCGCCGCAGTGTAGGTGTTAACGCCTATTTACCTCAATCCGGTTAAAGGAGCTGTTTTCGAGCAACTTGGGAAGAGTAGACGCGTCCATGTGGAACAGTCTAAATGAGATCTGCGAACTTGAGAGACGACGAAGAAACGCTAGAAGTACCGTACGAAGGCTGATGAGGAGCTTGCCGTAGATGTCAGCGGTCGCAGGTCCGGTCTGAGTCTCTTGGACTTCCTTGGCAGACCATCCATTGAGGGGGTCTGCATTGTCGTACATGGGCCAGCTCGCGTCCTGGTAAATAGTTCTAATACTAATTAGCCACACGTTCCATTCCACTGGTGGAGAAAATCTATTACTCACGGGTTGGGGTGCCGAAAGGCATCACGCGCATTTCCAAACGGAAGCAGAAGTCCGTCCTCGCGGAAGCGTGTTAGGGCGATTCGATGGGAAAGGGACTGGACCAGAAGGTGACGCTCACGATAGTCCTTTCTACCCTCGGCGAGGGTGACGGCTTTGCGAATCTCATGTGCCCGATTAGCCGTCAGGCCCTTGGGGGTGCCCGTGAAGGACAAGAGGTCGTCCCACACAGACTTTTTTAGCACGAGTCTCAGCGACCGCTGGCCGAACGTCCAGTTCTTTGCTTGGAGGTTGTCGGAACCCTTTCCCTTCAGCTTGTGGCAGACCTCCTCGAGGACTGGACGGATCCGATGCTGCATGATGTCGAGGTCGGATTTGCGGAGGAGGGCGGAATACCAGACGTGAATGATGCAGTCGGCCGCGATGTCGACATCGTCCACCACGAGACTGATAAGAAGCATTATTACGTTCCGAGCGACAATATCCAGATTGCGGTCGTTTATAGTCACCTCGACGGGCTGAGTGTAGCTATCGGGGAGCTGAGCGATGGTCTTGATGACGTTTCGAAGATCTCCGGAGGCTATGTGTGATAAGTTAGATTTAACCCGGAGCTCGTTGATCGTGGTACTCACCGGCAAACAAGAGGCGCACCTGCTCGTCGTAGGAGACGCCTTCGTTTGCGTTAAGTTGGAGGACGTCGAAAGCTGGAACGTTGCCCCAAAGGTACTTCCCGGCTCCATAGGTCACCTGAGGGTGACCATTCCCGATGAAGGCCGGAGCTCGGTTCTCCAAGACCCAGTCAGGCTGCCAGCCCTCCCTTCCAAGGTGAGATTTGCAGTCGGACTTGTGCATAGTCCAGTGAGACTTCTGACACTCGGGGCCACAGTACTGGAGGAAGGCTGGGTTAGCAGATAGAGACAAAATCTTCATGGGGAATGCGGTGTTTACTGTGACGAGAAGGTAGTTCTTGCAAGCGAACCTGCTAGTGTTGTTGCATTTTGCGTTGTTTGGCGCCTGGTTGGCGCAAATGGGTTGGAAAGTCGCCATTTTACCGTCGTTGCCACTAAGGATTAGGCATTATTTGCAAGAAGAGGAAGTTGAAAACTTTTGTTAAGTTATTTATACTGCGTACTTACCCGATTCTATGGGTTTCTAGGCGGCTGGTGAAATTTGGGAAGGCAGGTGTACTTGCCTATCAAAGGCTCCTGCCTCCACTATATAAATGCTCTGTTTGCTATACAAACGGTGGAGTGTTGTTGGTATATACATCTTGTTAAGGCCCGTGGATCACGTGCCCCGCGGTCAACCCCAGCCTCTACACCTGCTGCTCCTCCGGCGCAGACTTGGCTACGTACATACGATCAATACCACCATTGTACCTACGAACCCTGCGCCTCAACATATCAGCAGGGGTAATCGCACGGTTGAACGAAGATAATAGTCTGGTACTATGCTGCACATATAATGTGGAAGAAGGAGGAGTTGGGTGTAGCCCATGATTTATCCAGAAGTTGTAAGTAGGTGGAAGGGCCGTTTGTACGGCCCAGACCGCTGTCCATATTCATCTCCCTGCCAACTGCTCAGATTCCAACCGTTTCAATTAGGGTGGGGTGGGGGGACGAGGAGGACCCCGGCAGCCCCCGGAGTCTGAAGCCGTTGATGGATACTGTTGGATCTCTAAGCAGTCGGCAGAAAAGATGGATATGGAAGGCGGTAAGGGCCGTACAAACGACCCTCCCACTTACACCTTCCGCTGGAGGGATCGCTGGGCTTCGCCCAATTCCTCCTTCTCACACATACTGAATCTACGCATCAATAGTACGATTATTGACTTCGTACTCAGCTGTACGGCCGAGCCTGCTGGACGCGGCTCGCGGGGCGCTATGACACGAATGGCATTGAGGTATCGCAGACCTTGAAGGTTACTTGTTTGACTGGCTGGGGCTCTTGTGCCGTTGGCAACGGCAAGCCGTGTTGGTGGCGGAGGACGGGAGGCAGCACAGCAGGAGGGCAAGAATGAGGATGGCGGCGTAGGTCACCACAGCGAGGTAGCTGGCGGGCATCGTGAGCCCACGTCTTTTCATTGATAGCTCGCAAGTAGGGCGACGTGGCGACCGGCGATGTGACTGTGATCCCAAAGGGCCCGAACCTCACGACGCATCTCGGAGACATAAGGTCAAACATTAACCGCCTCTGGGCGCTGTACATCGGGCCAATGCGCCACTCTGTCAACTAATTTCTCTGCCGGGACCCACTTAAACTGATTCAACGCGCACTTCTTGTTGTGGGTTCAATTGCAGCCGTTTTATCAATGGCATTGTGTCAGAAGTTGGAGAATGTACCACTGAGCCATATGTACAAAAGAGGGGACCCCTCATTTGCATGAGGCTATTCTGAGTACTTACGTAGTTCTGTCACATTGCCAGACAGTGTTTGTCCAGCTGGGTCTACTTCTTACTATGCGCGCTCGGCCTAAGAACACATCCCCAAACAGCCTTGAAGTCATCCCACCATCCTGAAAGAGGTCAAGCCATTACAGTTCTTCCTCCATCCCTGGTCAGTCGAGACCGAATCTTGACTCGCAGAGCTCGATGAGCCAGTCGCTGAAGCACAGTCTGTCCATCGTCCACCTTTTCCTGCCGGCCAAGCACCACACTCGGTGCAAAGACAAGAGCTTGTCCCGTATGCAGCGAAAGAATCATAGAGAATACCTTCATCATCGGGTCGTCGTCTCCAATAGTGACCGGATGCACGGCCTGGACCTCATCCTCTTCGTCAGCCGCTATAACTGACATCGATGAGATACCCGCCAGGTGGGCTTTCAGTGTGCGCAGCCAGTCAGGAGAGGTGAAGCGATGCACTATCGTCATAGAACAAAGGTCGAGGAGTTTTGTCGAAACCGTAGGTTCTTGAGTCGAGATGAGGACGCGGACGCCTAGATGACGCTGAAGACGGATAGTCTCAAGGAGGGAGTTAGTCAAGGTCTGGCTTTCCTCAGACTCCTTCATGTACTTGTGAGCTTCATCGAGAGCAACGACGCGGCCGATGGATGACTTCTGCTCAAGGAAGAGGGAAAGACAGATGTTGAAGAGCGAGCAGGCCAACTCCGCTGTCACGCAAGGGCAGGAGAGGTCGACGACAATAAGCTGGCCAGGCTGTAAATCAGACGGTTAGCTTAATCTTGATGGTTGTCGTGGGGAAGGGGGTCTTACCTTGGGTTGCCAGTCAATTTTCCCAGTTACGCCAGCAGTCTTTCCCTTGACCACAAAACCCTTGACCACGCCCTGACCCTTGACTACGCCCTTCTTCTTGGCAAAGAAGCTTTCAAGGGTATCGAGACGCTGGTTCAGAGGGTTCAGCTGGCCTGGAGTCAGTTCCTCCAAGGCTAAATACTTTCTGAACTTGTCATAGCTGAAGCCGAGTCCGGTACTCTGCTGCTCCAAGCGCATGTCTCGCAGGATACGGTTGACCACCTGCATATACAGAGGCTTAGAGTCGCTTTCCCCCACCGCCATGAGGTCGTTCATGCGACGAGTGTTTAGATCGTCATCACTTAGCTTCAGGGGCTTAATCTCAACATTCGGAATGCTGCTGTAGATACTCTGTGAGCTGTTAGAATCATGTAAGGTTGATCATAAGATATAGAACGGCGGAATACCTGAATGGTCCGGACGTTTGTCGGGGAACAGAGAACTCTGACTGACACGTTCTCGTGGGATGAGATGAACGCAGCCTCACATGGCAATCCGCCAGAGTCGGAGACGAAGCTGTCGTAATGGAAGACGATGCCCGTCAGGGGATAGGGCAACTTGCCAAGCTGACTGGGAATGAGGCAGTTCTCAAGGAGGCACGCGAGCGTATTGCTCTTCCCGGAGCCCTGGCTACCGCAGATGAAGACGCTCGAGGGGCATGTGACGTTGTGGAAGAGACGAGCTTCTGCCACGCAGGATGAATCTTCTGAGATGGCAGCGCCAAAGAGGCCGAATTGAGAGGGAGGCGATCTGTCGATGAGGGGGACAGTCAGAAGAGGACTGGAAAGGACCTCGTCCTGGTGCTGCTCTTGGGGCCTTAAGGCTAGGTGATTCATTTGAACAGCGAGATCGTCCAGGGGGTTAGCCTGCGCAAGGGAACCACCACAGCCAGAGGATGTGGGGGACAGAGTGCCTTGTTCTGAAGACATCTTGCTGGATTTGTACGTAAACAACTGTAAAGAGCTGAAGATGATGAAGGAATAGCTGAAGCTCTAGCATGAGAGTTTATATATATATATAGGCTGCCAGTATACCTCCGTTACTGGATCATAAGAACACATAAGTAAATTCCAGAAGAATGTCCTTAGTTGTAGATAAAAGGTGTAATAAAGCGTGAATCTGATATATATCCATTGAACAGAACAATGTAACTAGAATCTTCAACATAAAGGGAAGATATACTAATCCTCTAGTCTGCCTCTAGTGCGGTACACAGTTATGCATTAGCAAAGAAAAGAGATTTGAGTATTTCCTTTGCGATTTTTGAGACACATTTGATCAGTCACAGGGATACTTAAAGAACAGAAAGAGGATAAAGAGTACATCATCTTACTAAGCGCAAGGTGTTGGTGGTGATGTCTTTGATTCAAATAGCTGCCCTCTTTGACTTCGTTGGCCCTAAGATCAGAAGAATAGGATAAAACCTAGAAGAACCAGTTATGTGAAAGAGGTTATAGAACCTTTGAGTTGACGCGGAGCCACACGCCTGGTGGGGCATGGCAGACCTTCTATGACTGACTTTGGCTAGATTGGAGCTGCTCACTTGGCTCAGGCCTAGATATGCTGAAGCTAGAAAACTCTGTAAGTTTTCTCCTTAGCTGTTTGACTCTCCTCTTAAAGCCAGTGACTACGCTATCTCCTGAATGGGCTGCCGCTTAATGGCAATAAAGTTATGTACAAGTTAGTCACAGGGACAGGAATGGCATATAACTACAGCTGTTGAAAGAGTGTCTTGGACATAATGGGCAATTGGTAATGAGCAGCACACGCCACGCGGCCGATAGCTGTCCGCTGGATGGGGGTAAACGCCCCCCTTCTCAACGCAACGCTGTTGAGCTCATTTCCCATGTCCCTCCCCTACTCTCTGCGTGCCTTCATTGGCGAGCTCATGTTGACCATAAATATCCTTTCTCTCAGCTTTGCTAGCTGTGCTGCGAAGTTGCCTTCTCGCTCACACGACTACAGCGCTCGCAAAACACACCAAGACCGTTCTTACCAGTGGACTCCTGACACCTCACAGATCAAACGAGACTACCAGCGCAGCAATTAAAGGAGTCGACTGCGACAAAGACGCCTGTACGGCGAGAGTTTTAGGCATCTTCCCAGACATTAGCCTTCAATACCTGGAGATAGCCGCCGAGGTCAACCATAACCTCAGCTGAACCGTCGACACCATTTTGACTTCCTCCGGTGAAGGCGGATCGTACCCCAAGGCATTGTGCTAGAAAAGTCTCAAGCGGAAGCGTGAAGAATCGACCGAGGATGATGAGGAGGCAAACATCCTCCGCCCCTATGCTAACGCAAATGGAAAGTGGGGAACGTCAAAGCAATACGTCAATGAGTCATAAGTCTGATTCATTCCTTCCTGTCGGATTGGAAGTCCAATTCGGCTGCGAGTCAGGGCAGGAGCAGGGGCCAGCTCCTCGGCCCTCAATTACACCTCGACTGCCCACCCAACCTCCGGTTGGAATCTCCCTTTTACACGTTACGCAGAAGTTAATACAGTACAATTGACCTCTTCGTCAACCCACGGTTCGAACCAGTTACCCTGTGATAGGGATACCAACAGTGAACGTCGTGAGACTATTCGTTTTGCCCTTGCTAAGTGGCAAGCCTCACAATTGTCAATGTGTGGACTCTCAACACCGGCATCTTTGCATGCTTTGTTGAGATGCTGTAGAGCCTCCTTGTTTGGGTGTCCTAGTCTCTGATGCCAAAGATGACCCGTTGCATTGCTCTGAGCTCTTGGTTCCTTGCTTGACATGAAGAAGGAATTCCCAGACTGCTCTTGTGGGCGTTCAAGGTGATACTGTGAATTGGTTGATCATACTCTGTATATAGAGTTACCATCACCGTCCTCAAAGCATCGTTTTCTTGCTGAAAACCAAAGATCTTGTTCTTCTAGCTTGATGGTACTGATTAAAGTAGTGGATGCTTGTGGAATTAGGTATGCGTTGGGAATAGCAAGCTCTGATTCCACGTCTGTAGGGCTGAATGCTCTGACGATAAGAGAGCCCTTGGCAACTGCTTGAATCGGTCCGTTGGGTGTATCAAACGCCTTCTTGACTGGTTGAAGATGTCGGAATCGTGATCTGTCCCATGATAGAGGGTCAGAAGCGCCAGTATCGACGAGTACTGCGTTTCTAACTTCTTCTCCATCCGCAACGTGCTGACAGCTGCCGTTTGGTTCTTCCGGTGTAGAGACAGTGTCTGACCAGTCCGTATCGGAGTCTGAAGGTGTGATCGCTCGTATGTGGTGAGCTTTTCCGGTTGATGTGGTTGGCTGGGTCGAATATGGTGCTGAAAGGTTGTTGGTCTCGTTGTGCGTCTTAATCTTTTCTACTAGCCAGGGATTCTTGTTGAGATAGGCTGTAGCCTGGGCCTCCTTTGTAGGGTCAAGCTTGCGTCCTTCTGGCAGGAGTTGATGATTCAGATACCAGCACTCAACGTACCAGTGCTTCTTGCCATCAATATGACAAGTTGGAATTGTCTGCCCTGACATGCCCCTTGCTTGATTAGGTGGCGACATGCTGTCGGAGGTAGTAGCAGCCTTGGGAAAAGTCCGAGAAGATTGCTCCTCATTCTTCTGCTGCCAAGTCGCGTAGACTCCTCCTTTTGTAGTGTGGTCTTCACCATAGCCAGCTTCGAGCCAGGCTCTGAACTGATGAAGAATGGTAATGCCAGAGAGTCTATTTTCTGTGGCAACGTTGTCGACTGCTTCCTTGGTAGTTTCTCTAGCCAGCGGAGCAGCGAAGTCTGGGTAGACTGTCTTCAAGGTGGTGAGAAGGGTCACTTGTTGGTGTGTAACGCTCATCTCTTCGCAGCCAAGTCTGACAGCCTTTGTGAGGTAGGTCTCACACGTCTGGATCCAATCTGTGGTGTTGGACCGCTTGATTCGGATAAGATGATCTCGGTAGTTCTTATACGCTAAGATCTTCTCGGCCTCAGGAGTTCGTTGATACCTCTTCTTAAGGATCGTTAAGATTTCCCGTGGTGTGTCTGCTTCACCAAGCCATGATAGCATTGATGTTTCGACCGTGGTGGTCATGTCCCTCATTGTCTTCTGAAGGGCATGAATCCGTCTTTCGTGACGCTTCAGTTCTTCAGGGTAGATCCTGCTCTGTGCTTCGTATATTGAGAGCTGCTGGGCAGTTGGTTGATCTGGAAGAGTTGGTCGGATAGGCTCAATGGGTTGGGTTGTCTTATCTGGACCACAGAAATCCCAGACTCCATTGGCCTTGGCGTTCATCCTTATGAAGGTATACCAGTTGGACCAGTCCCCTTGTCCCTGAAGGTAGATTGAAGCATGTCGAGATGCCATGATGAAATAGCACTGTGGATGGTTTGATACTCGTGGAATGACTAGTTTCCTGCTTGGCTAATGTGAGGATAGTTCAGGAGTAATAGTGGCAGTTATGGAGCTATTCAGAGTCCATAGAGGCCGTACGAGTCTACTGGGCTCATAACTATCGAGCAGTAGTTAAACAGGCAGGGGTCATTGTATGTATATTGATGAGTATGACGAATGAATGGCTATGGGAAGAAACCTCATATCTATATAATGAGTGTACGATCTCCTTGTATAAGGATACCATTGCTAGCATTATTCATGCCTCTGGTTACGCATAAGTCAGGTTGCTTGAGGTGAAACAGTTACCGTAACGAATGTGCTGGGACAGTCTGACATCAATGATCGTGGGTCCTTGAGCAGATTCTCGACACGCATCTTAGTAAAGGCTAAGAACCACAGATCATCGTCTGGCAGCAGTTCGCATGCACCGGCAGCCAAGGCGATGACATCCAGCGCTAGCAACGCATCTGCAGACTTAGATATGTTCTCCTTGGCCAGCTCGGCCAAACCCGGAAGACCGTAGGCTTGGGCAGTAGCGTAGACGTGTACACTGGTTTTGAGATGGGTTGAAGCCTTGGAGTCTTGTATTGAATGCCTCTTGCAGATGGTTTGCCAAGTGCCAGTATTCAGGTAGTGCACGAGAACATGGCCGGCTTCGTCAGGCACATTCTTAACGTGGATATCGCTATTTAAGTTACCGCAGATCTTATCAAGCTCAGCACTCGTACGGATGAGGTCGCAAGGAATCATAAACAGGTGCCGGTTTTTAAAATAGTTTTTGCAGCTTAGGCTTGTATGGGGGCTTCAAGTAGACATTGGTCTTAATACTTACATATCAACAAGAAGAGGCTTACGACTCTTCTGGTCCAATATCCGTAGATGCAAACCGCCACGTGAACTGAGAACGAGCTTGACCGCGTACATCCGAGGTATCCTGCATAAGTGAGTTGTGCTCTCCCACAGCCAATGACGGCCACGACTTTCGGCAAATATCACTATGCATCCGGAAAGTCTTCCCGTCCACTAATACAACCTTGCTAACTTCCTGGTCGTTTTGTGTGCAAGCGTACTGGTTGGCCCACATTGCAGCTTCTGTAAAAGCGCTCTACCTGCATATTCTAATACGTGATTTGTTGCACGGCAAGAATCACATAGCCAAGCCAAATGTCTTTTTGGTCACATTTACACGCAAACTTATTGGGCGCGCGATGCCACTGATCAGGCCACTTTCCAAGAAGGGACGACTGAAGGCGACACTGGTCCGACAGGGCCAACTACCCCGCCCTTTCTTCCTTGGCATCACAAGCATTCCATATAACTACCTAATGACAACGACCTGCTCCAGCTTAGCCAACAAACTTTTATGGCTGATCGCCCTTCTCGCACACATTCACTTCCTTGTGTTCAACCGCAATTCTTGTGCAGCCATAATGGCCAAACAGAAATCCATCAAGCCCAAGACTGCGACTAGGACCTCCTTCAAGTATCCGTTTCTCCATAAAGCTGTATCAAATGCCGTGTCTAATGATCTTCCCTCGACGTGGTTCAACAAGAATGGCAGCAAGGAAAGCCCCAACAACGAATACTCAACCAACGTGATGGGTAAATTCAAATGCGATAACACGAGCTGTCCCAACATCACATGGACGAGCAAGAAGGTGGCAATCGTGATCAAAGGATACCACGGAAACGGGTATGACGCTGTTGTGTTCAACCAGCGCTGCATGTCCTGCAAGGAGCTCGGCAGTTTTACTCTCGATAAGCAATCTTATGTTGAACGAATCGCATACCGGCTTAAGAGGTGGGCGGGCGTAGAGATGGAGCAGCCGTTCTACGCTGGAAAAGAAGGTCCCCCACATCAGATAGATCTCTGTGAGGGTTGCAAGCGGGGTTACTGTCAGAGGCGAAATGATTTCGGGTTCTAACGTTACTTTGGCGGGTTGAGAATGGGAATCTTTTGAGGTTAGATGGTATTAATTGAGTATCCAGGGAAATGAAGTTTCCGGGATTGTTAAGCTCCTTGCCACTGGATCAATCGCATTGCAGCCAAGTAGGTAATTAATGTAACCAGCTGTGCACGGCCGAAGCGTGTGAGAAACCAACTGACCGACTTGCCTGCATTGTTGCGGTCGGGGATGGCGAGACACCTCTATCGTGGTATGACTTGCCCCGCGGCCCGCCAGCAGGGCGTCTCGCCTCGATCGCAGCTGCAGGAGGCCGGAAAGTCGCCCATAGTTTCGCGCCTATCCAGGCCTCGGTAATCAGCCTGGAAAACGAACAACCGTAGTCGATCAAGAGGCATGTTGGAACCACGTAGTTGGCCAACATCCAGCCGCTCCTGGTGGTGTTCCCTAGCGAGGGGTAATTATTATTGAAGGTGCTCAAGCTGATTTGCCATTGACTTATCAGACTTCACAGGCATTGTTTGCCTTAACAAGCTATTCGGTTATAAGCTACATTTACCCTTGCTGTCTAGGGTGACATGGAAGCAGTGGGCTTGCAGCCGGTGAATGCAGCTCTGATGCAGTGGGTCCACCGCTGCGACTATATCAGTGCCACGTCGTTGTACAAAGCTGCATGGCAGTCTACTGGCCTAACTACTTCATTCTACAAAGGCGTAATGCCAGGTATTTTTCTGAGGCCGATGCCGACATTGTTCCGAGATATGTTTCCTGTCTCATCTCCCGCCTTCATCCGCCGGGCGTTATCATAACGTTGCCAAAATGACTCCCTAGGCCACGGCAGCTACTGTACAAGCCGTTGAAGCAGGAGGTAGAGTGTGGCTGTCATGCTTGTTCGACTTGGACGGCCTCCCGCATGCCTCCGCAGCGGCTCAGCAGCAAAGTCCTGTTTTAGAAATGTAGGTTAGGAAGGTGAATTCACATTATATGACGCATTAATTTGTTGTATACTGCCGCCTCGCCACGAATCGACTTAGAACCGGACCGACTGGTTTACACGGGTATCCTGTATGTCCCCTTCCCGAGGCCCAGACGCCAGCCTGCTGCAGGAGAAACCGTGGCCAGACGCAAAAGATCGCAGGTGTAGCCAAATACTCCATAGACAGCCTTGCCCAAAACTAGTGGAGCGATGCGCGGTAGGGCAGAGACAGGGGCGCCTAACCACACTGTCAGTTGGCGCCCTGCATTCGTGACCATTCCTCACAGTTAGCAGATTCCAACCGTTGCGTTGCTGCAGGAGGCCATACTGCGGACGCCTTCTGAGCAGGCCCCAGTTCTCACTTCAGATAGATAAAACCGTTCTCTGCCTTCACCCGTTCCTCCTTTGATTTCTGCTCTATCCATCCAAAGACCACTTGTTCTATATCGTTCATCCCGTTGCAATGTCTCCTGAGCCTAGCAACAAGCACCCCCCCCTCCTGACGAGTGCGGGTCGGCTTCAGAAGATCGATCAACTCCGCGAAAAGAACATTGGAGCCTATCTACCTTTGCCACAACTTGTGGCCGTAGGCGATCAAAGCTCGGGGAAGTCATCGTTACTGGAGAGCCTGACGGGAATCCCCTTCCCTCGTGGCCAGGAGCTTTGCACCCGGTACGCTACCCAGATCACCCACCGCCGCGAGACACACCAACGAATCGACATCAACATCATTCCTGGACCACATGCCTCGCAGGACCACAAAAAGAAGCTCAAGCTGTACCACAGGCAGGTAAACACGACTACACAGCTCCGCACAGAGTTTCCCAACATCTTAGCACAGGTAACACTATCATGCATAAGTGGAATTAAGCCTTACATCTAACTACTGAACCAGGCTAACGCTCTCATGGACATCAAAACTATTGCCAACACAACTGGCGAAAACACCTTCTCTGAGGACGTGCTGAAAATTGAGAAATGCGGCCCAGGCGAGGATTATCTTACCATCATCGATGTGCCTGGTATCTTCCGCACGACTACCGAAGGTGTCACTACCAATAAGGACAAGGAACTTGTCAAGAAAATGGTCAAGAGGTATATCAAGGACAGTCGAACCATCATCCTTGCCGTCCTGCCCAGTAACGTCGACGTCGCCACCCAGGAGATACTGAGTCTTGCAGAGGAGGCCGACCCAGCCGGCGATCGGACCCTTGGGATCTTGACCAAGGCCGATCTGTTGACAGAACGGACCGCCAGACTCGCCGTGGTGAACTTGGTGGAAGGTAGTCGGAAGCCTCTCAAGCTTGGGTACCATGTGATCGCGAACCGCGGGGGTGACGACCACGGCGAAGAGGAAAATTCCTTGGCTGCTCTCCGCGAGCGTGAAACCATCTTCCTAGAACATCCCTGGGGCAACCTTCCGGAGGATCGTCTCGGTATATCTTCGCTGAGAGAACGGTTGGAGGAGCTACTTGGCGAGATCACCGATCGTGCGTTCCCTGAGCTCCGTAGCGAGACGCGCCAGAAACTGGCAAATGCCGAGAAGAAGCACAAAGATCTCGGCGCGCCTCGCCAGACAGAGCGTGAGCAACAACAATACCTCGTCAGCATTGCGAGCAACTTCCAGTCTCTGGTTCGTGCTGCGCTGGATGCTGACTATTCGGCGCATCCGGCATTTGACAGCAACCCGTTGCGGCTTATTACAGCCGTCATTAATACAACAGAGCAGTTCAACACTGATTTCGACAACTTTGCTCGCACGTATCTCTTCGAATCAGAGACGCAGGTTGAGGCCACGGTTCCAGTGGAAGTGGACACTCCAGCAAGCCCTATCTTTTACGAGGAGGATGACGAGAATGACGACAGCATTCTTCAGCTTGATACATTTGACATTCCTACTCCTGGGGCATACCCTGACTTGGACAGGATCATCATTACAGATTGGTCCATTGACCTTCCGAAAAACGGTATCATGAAGTGGATTGAGGCTGTCCACCGACGCTCCCGCGGCCTTGACCTGGGCTCTCTCGGTCATGGTGTTCTTCCAAGTGTTTTCCGGGAGCAATCGGCGAAGTGGGAGATGATCGCGAAGCAATACCTCAGCAAGATTATCCTCCTCGTTCATCGCTTCATCCTGACGGCACTAAAGGTCGTCTGTGTAGACACGCAGGTGCTCCAGGACGTCTCATCTGCCATTCTGGGCGACCTCTGCGCCAAGTACGAGGGTGGCATGAACCAGGCGACCTTGCTGGTCAATGTTGAGCGGCAGCTAAAGCCGTATACACTAAACCACTACTTTAACCTTAATCAACAGAGGAGTCACGGCGTGCGGATCCAGGAAACGTTGCGGCCTAAGGCCCGACACGAAGAGCCTGCCAAGGGCTGGGGCAAAATCCTTGTCATCAATCTGAGTGATGTTGCAGATGCAGTTACGAACAAGAGCAACACAGCACACGCCACAGAGACCATCCACGACACCCTCGAGGCCTACTACAAGGTAGCTTACAAGCGGTTCGTCGACAATGTCTTCAGCCAGGCGGTCGACTACAAGCTGCTTTCTGGCCCTGAAAGCCCCCTTCGGCTGTTTTCGGAGCAATGGGTCCTGTGCCTGGACCCGAAGAAATTGCTTGTTGTGGCGGGGGAGTCTCGCCGGACGAGGGAGCGTAGGGAGAGACTGAAGAAGGAGATTCAGGACTTAGAGGTTGCGATGGAGATCCTGTGTGGATAGGCACTTCGCACGTTCATTAGGAGTTTGGCCGTCACATATGGTAGAATTAACCAGCATCTTGCTACATACTATTAACGGTCATCAGCGTGCCTTTGTGGCTACTAGTGTTCAGCTATAGGGCGGATTGGTCTAACTGAGACAAGGTTTCCTGCCTGGCAACTTGCATTTAAAGTCAGGAATTCCCTTTATGTTTTCTCCGTACCTTCGTTGCCTACCTCACATCCACTAACAATGGCCACTCCTTGCATTTCACAGCGGTGCGGCCTCTCTGGCTTCAAACTTCAGGATAACGACATTATCGTTGCTAGTGAGCCCATCCCGCCTTGATTCTCTGACCCCTTCCCCAAAACTTCCTTTCCTCATTCATCGCTTCGCCACTGACAATCGGAGTAGTGATGCAAAATGGGCAGCAATCGGTGATGATGCCTAATACTCGATCGAAGCTTGAAGATTATGGTTTCATCGAGTGCGTTGGGGCATGCCCTCATCTTGGTGGGCAAGCAACAGGCTGTCACAAGGAGTGTACTAATCAGGTACACTCACCATTACGAGAATCGCTCCTCAAGGCATTGGCGTACCGATACGAACCGACACCGACCGAGGCCGCCACGCGTATGAAATGGCTACACCAACATGTCTCATCATCACCGATCTTAAGACTAGTGAAACCGCGCTTACCCGAAGAACTTCGTTGCCGAATCGCAAAGTATCTTCTGGAGGGCTCTTCTCTGCACCGCTACGCCGTGGCATACGCTCAGGTTCTGGCAAAAAAGGCGACAAACGTTGTCCCTCCCATCAGCGTCGTGGCCAAGATCTGGGCCCGTTTCGTCGACTTCGAAGGCACTCGCTATGTATCGTCTTTGAGTAATTCGTGCGACGAAGGTCATACGGAGAGAATGTTCGCGCCTGACGCTTCTCGGCGCGTGAAATCCGTGCATATCGCTGAGAATTATCTCGGTGTGATGCAGTTGCTTTTCTGTTACTCCGAGCAGCCTCCAGCCGTGGAGAGTTGCCAGGGCCTCTGGTGGAGAGTCATTCGACTTTATGATGGCCCGATGCTTCTCACATCCACTGACGTAAGTGAATATGTTCTTCCCCAATAGGTTCATACTGATGAGTCGTAGGGTGTAAAGTTGCGTGACGTTGTCTCAAGAGATACGGACACGAACTTGCATCTAAAGTACCTGTGGTCTACTCCTCCATCAGAGCCCATTCGATTGGTTCAACTAAGTCCAATTCCGCCATCAGCTCAACTCTCAGATCTAGTGTGCAACGGACCGCGTGTGACTGCGTATTCAGTTTATTGGAACTGCCGGATTGTGTATCTACATGCCCATGCCGAAGGAGAAGATCTTGCGTTCTATAATGGCTATGACGATGGAATCTGGGTGTATTGTCCTCTTGAGCAGGGAGAGAAGGTATCCGAAATCTGGAAGTACAGTCAATTCAAGCGAGGCTGTGTTCTGATCGTGAGCTAAGGAGCGATGCAAGATAACAAGAGAAACTAGCTAATATCTTTATAGTTCAAAACGACGCATAACCGTGTTGCTTATTTCGGTCCTCAACCTAAGTTGCAGCCATTTCCTGTGCCAAACTTGATCGATCTTCCCCGTCAAGATGGAGGAAGCCGGCTATTCTTCGAGCACTCTCCGCTGGGGGTACGCATGCTAGCCTTCGAAACTCCTATACCGACACCTGCTTCGTATTCACTCGCTCTTCCCACACCATCATCTCAACATCCAAAGTCAACTTTCTTCGAGCCCTACTTCTACTCTACAGCGTCCTTAGATGGTGTTGTTAGAATTGTGCCATGTCAGCGCTATGTACGAAGCATGCTGCGTATTACAGGACTGCTTCTTCAGTTTTCTGAGGGCCGGCAGTGCTGCCTTGGTCAGGTTCGACTCGACAGCTTGGGCAGTCCATTCCAAGCAAGTAGCCATCAAGCCGTATGGCTCATTTTCTCCAAGGATGACAACAGGCCGTTCGTGTCTGCCTTGGAACTTTCAGAACCTGAAGACAAAAAAGGCCCCTGCTGTCTTGAAATACAAGTTCGTGGCCAATTGGATTGGTGGTTTTCCTCGAGGCAATGCCAAGTGTGCTACCAGGACAAATCGAGTCCACCAACTAGACTATGACTCAAATACAATCGGTGCAATGAAATGATTCCGGGACCTTTGTTGTTCACGGAATTACATCTCATATCATGCAGTATAAGAAACGGTTGATGGTTGGCTCTGGGCATTTAATGCGCAAATCTCAATACCAACGTTTCAGATCGGTCTCTAGAGCGCTTACCAGGTACACCCCGGCCAACGTACTTCTCGTTGAGCAGTGACGTCAGGGAGTTGTCGGACGCACTGCCTACGCCGAATACCTTTCAAGACACGCTTGCTGCTCCCGATGAGGAAAGACTATCCGCTTAGGTTTGACAAGTTGGGGAGCATATGCCATGTACGTACGGCGGGCGACCTGAGTCACATCTTGAGCCACAGGACAACCTTGTCGATCAGGACAACCGACATTGGAATAAACCGAGTAGCGCAGAGCTAGCCTGCCAAGATAGAGCCAGCCAATGTATGCTAGCACACAGGTGCTAGCATCTATGTGCAAACATAGAAGCCCGCACATATGCTGGCAGCGCCTACTTTGTGTGCTATCTATGCCAGCGTCTGTATGCCATCACCTGTGTGCTAGCATATGTGCGCCAGCGTCTGTGCAAACAGAGGATCCCACACAGATGCTGGCAGCGCTTATCTGACGTGCTCTCTGTTTGTCAGTGTGGGAACAAACGGCAATCGCTAGGTATCCCATCGAGTGCTGCAAGGCGACAGTACATTGAGATGCGGGGGAGCAGCCAATCGGGCCACTTCGGGCCCCTTTTTCCAACCAACCAACGTAATTGATAATAGATACTTCCAATTACTAGAGATTCTGCGTATGAAATCGGTACCAGCAATCTTCTGAGTTACAGAGAGCTACATCGCACTCGAGGCAGCCCATCCTCGTGTACTTCCCAGGGATACCGGGCTCAACCTCCGGAGGCTCGCGGGGCCGAACAGTGGCATTATCACATTGCTCCGGCGTACAGTCGGCAGTGCAGGCGGCGGCGAGGTCCTCGGGCAGCAGGGCAAAGATACACGACTTCGCCGAGCCCGTGGAACGGCCAGATCCGTCAGAATCGTCAGAATCCATTAATTGAGTATTGGTAATGATGGATTTGGTAGATGTACCGGAGTGGAAATCATAGGGGCAACTCAAGCAGTGGATGTACCAGATGCGGTGCGGGGTAAAAGGGGGCCCGTTATGTGGAGCCAATGTACTGTCGCCTTGCAGCACTCGATGGGATACACGGAGCCGAGCTATGTCACGTGTCTTCGGCACGTGACACACCTCAGCTCCCTCCTTCCATATCACGAGCCTTCGCGTTTAGATACTCTCCTTAATACCTCCGCCAACGTATGGCCAAAGCAAGTATTGATTTCTTGTTAGGTTCTGCTAAGGGAGCCTCTCTTCTATGCGAATGGATAGAGGAGACCAATTTCTTTTCCGAAATTTGCCCGAGTCGTTGAACAGGAACGTTAGGTGAAGACGGTAGCCTGTAATATAGTTTAGATTAGTATAGACCATGTCGGCATAGCGCCCGGCACGTCCTTTTGTTACCAGACGTTAAATACATCATCATCATCATCATCAGATACTCTCCTTAAGAACAATAACAACAACAAGAACACCAGATTAACCCAACGATATTGCTACCGATCGCGATACCAGGAATACCTGTGTGACTAACCTGTGGTACACGCAAGCCAACAGTCAGCATCTTTGTGCTAGCAACTATATGCTGGCATCTGTAAGCTGGCATCTGTGTGGTGGCATCTGTCTTCTCAGTGCCCACCACCTGTTTTCCTGGCGGTGTTCACACTTCCCTGCGTCCCCTTTTGGCGCCATCTTCTTTGTGGTAATTGTTTGGACCCTCCGCTCTCTGTTCTCGTTGAAGTAATGAATCACTGAGTGCGCATCGTCTTCTGAATTCACCAACGATCTGGGGTACTGTAATGTGGATGGGAAACAGATCTGCCCGCGGCTTGGTGTCGCCAGAATTACGCCCTCTGGATTCAGAAATCCGTACCAATCACAGTGCATGGCTGTTGCAGTCGTCGTGGTTATGCATGCTGCAGCTACAGGAGGCCAACTAAGCTCCTATCGCGAACGCGAATATTATTGGGCCACACGTCTTTACACTGCGGGCGTTTCGCTTTCCACGACCAAGCTCGAAGCAATCCTCGACGCACTCTGGACTGGAGGGGTTGGCGGCAGGCTTGCTATTCGACATGCCCACATGTCATTTTTGCAGTTGCTTGAAATGTTATCACTCCTGTGCTACCACCATACAATTCCAGTGATGAATTTTGCCTGCATTACCTGCCTTCAAACATGGCCTTCTTGGAGGTCTCGCGATCAGCATGTGGCTGCCAAGTCCCACCGGGCTCCTCAGTTCGAATGCGACACATGCGACCGTTATTGCAAAAGCCAACAAGCCATTGAGCAGCACATGACTGCGCTGAACCACTGGGCGGATTCATCTTCCGACGGACCCGAATACTACTGCGACTACGACTCTTGCTCTGAGGTTTTAGATGACGAGGATGCACTTAGGGAGCATGAGTGGGGAAACACTTTTACTGCGATCCATGCGACCGAACATTCCAAGACTTCAACAGCATCAAGATGGTTCGTAACTAAACCACAGATCACAAAACCGGCCTAACTTGTGTAGCATCGCAACAGCAAAGTGCATCGGGGTAAAAACGCATCCTGTCTTTTTTGCCACAGTTTATACGTGACGGTGGCTGGCGTTTTTCATCACCTGGAGCAGGGGGGATGCGAAAAAGCGCCGTTGACTCGACTTGGAGTTTATCAAGTGGTCAAAAGGCGTGATCCAAACTGCGTGCTTGCGAAACGACTGCTAGAGTGGACTGTGCAGGTTAGCTTGGAAGCCACTGCAGAATCTTGGGATCCCGTCACTGAGACCTTGAACTGCTCCCTGTGCAGCGGTCGCTTTGCAGACCTGGAGTCGTTAAATCAACACCTCAAATCGCCCAAACACCAACAGAACCTCTATCACTGCCCGAAACCCGGCTGTCGTAGGGAGTTCAGCACTTTAGCAGCCGTAACTTCGCATCTGGAGAGTGAAAGTTGCAATTTCATGACCTTCGAGGCTGTTCAGGAGACTGCGGCACGAATCTTCAACCCCGGACGCATGATCAGCCTTTAGACAGGCTTGTGTTTGGAGAGAAAATATAGTAATGAGTCAATATCGACTGCGAAACGGGATGAGGTGGGACATCGACGTGCTTGAGTATCGGCAACGATGAGGAGCAGCCTCTAGACGGGGAGCTTCGAGCCATCTAGAAAGTGTGTCGAGCGTGGAAGAGGCTTCGAAAGTGGTTCCACCCTTCGTTCATGCTTTCGATCAAGTAATCGAGCTCCGTGGCGCCGTGGGTAGCAGTGAGCTCTGAAGAGGGGACGACCAGTAGACTTAGATCTCGAATAACGCCAACTTCGTTTCTGTCTGCAACCTTGCGACAGGTGGACTCTAAGATGTCATCGCAAAACAGATAAATGTGTGGCAAAGTCTGTGTGACGGTTTTGCTTGCCTCTCTTGGGAGGACTTTGACCATGAAGCTTCCTTTGGTTCCAAGTACGTTTTTGTATCGCGGGTTACGATATGGAGCAGTCTTCTTTTCTCTCGGCCTCTGGTCGCCAGGCGTTGCCAAGCTAGCAGAACCAGATGCTGATCGCTTGCGACTGAGAGTTGAGGAAGATTTCTTCCTCGCAAGAAGACTCTCCATGCTCCAGTCCTACTCAAAGTATTGCCGCAGCCGCGTCCCTTTCTAGTGCAGTATAATATCGAATCGGTCGTCTCTTCTCCGCGGCGGCGAGAAGTCCGTCGTGATCTCTTCAAAGGGCGCTCCTCCGTGGATGAGCTGGGGGCATCCGGTCGTTGGCGCCGTTTGCAACAACCCTCTAAATGGCGTGTATGAGCCTCAGACGATGCTTTCGCCGAGACTGGTGCGGCGGTCAGCGTCAGCGCCGGGTTGAAACAAGGTTTCTTCGAGATTGAGGAGGATTCAATCCGTCGTGTCGTGAGATGCGATGGACGCTCGTTTGACGACGGCTCTTGTCGACGCGGTTTTGGAACTGGTTGCCTGCTAATGGTCAGTTGCGCATAGCTCTAGACAGCAAACAGCTGCTATCTTGACGTTGGGCCACTGGAGTAGAGAAATCGTCCTTTTCGGCGCGCAAATTCGATCGAGTGCAAGCCATCGCAGTGAGGCAGAAGCGGGATGCTTGAGATTATGATTGAGGCAGAAGTAGGAAAAGTGGTTGAGAAAAACATGTGTCGTGGTAGGTGTGTGGCCGAGTGCTGAATGGCAACAGTACATCCAGTGAGGGGTAATAGCCACTCAGAGACCAGCCAAGCCTTTTTCCAACCAATCAAAAGGCCTAGTCTTCTAGTACCTCTTCCGTCTATATATTCTGGTTATGAAATAGGTACCAGCAATCTTCTGAGTTACAAATCGCAACCCCACACTGCTCACACCCTGACCTCGTCTTCTTCCTATGGGATCGTGAGTTTCCTGAGACTTCGCTAAGCGCCTTCTTTGGCCGATTACACGCAACGCAGGCGGAGGCGCTCTTCCGCGAGACCCTTATATGCTGTTGCCACGGAACAGAGTTATTTCTCGTATTGTCGGCTTCCGCTCGGGTACGTTGAAGGGGTTGAATACGCTGCCCCTTTCGAGGGATGGGGGCTCATATGGGCGTACGACCGCATTATCGCATCTCTCGGGTGTACAGTCAGCAGTACAGGCAGCGGCTAGGTCTTCGGGAAGTACGGCGACGTTGATACACGACCGTACCGACCCCTCGGAATCGCTAGAAGTCATCGCGACGTTTCATCACATAGGAAAATGTCGGTCTTGGTGGTGAAAATAGGGAGGAACCCATAGGGGTAAATGACGTACCGTCATGTATCGCTGTTGTGAGGGGGAGAAGTGGGTAATAATTGGGGGGGGGATGTACTGTTGCCATTCAGCACTCGATGGGATATGATTGGCTCCCAATGCACCCGCCTGATAAAGTCGGTATTAGCGCGGTGGGATGTCTCCACGCAGTCATTTGCGTGCGACTCAAAGCGGCAGTTTGGTGACGGAATTCACCCAAGTCAACACGGACTCAACCAAACATGAGTGCTATGCGTGAGTGATTAAGGCCAGCGTGGGATTATTGAGCTATGCGGGTCGTAAGAACATTTATCGTCAGGAAGGTGATGCCCTAAAATAGGCTGATCGTGGGTCTGGACTGTGGGCGGATCGTCCAATGGAACTTCGAACCGACTGATCAGCTTTCAGCCTTTCCTGGCGCATGAGATTGAGATGATGGCCAACTAAGCGGCGGCAACGGTATTTTGAATGCACGGAAATGCTTAAGGTTCTGAGTCATGAGGGAGGAGACGTTAAAGGACCTTCAGTGGCTGCATATCAGGCTAGCCTTCTTCTGATGCAAACGGCCTGAGAAGAGATCCTTTGACAATTGTAAGGGCGTGAATTCCAAGAGATCTGAAGGAACTGGGTGTGTGATGATCCGTAGGGTCAGGTCTAGACGTAACGCGGAGAAGAGGGAAGAGAGATCGCACTATGCAGGCGGTGCGTCGCCGCAAGAAAAGGGGTTATGGTGAAGCTAAGACTCGCCATACCTGTCGGATTGGAAGTCCAATTCGGCCGCGAGTAGGGGCAGAGCATGGGCCACCTCGAGGGGGTACACTTAGACCTCGACTACCCACCCAACCTCCGGTTGGAATCTCCCTTCTACTCCTTACGCAGAATCAATCAATACAGAGATATTGATACAGTTACAGTAGTCAGCGAAAAGGGCTTCATCCTTTTTACAACTCTCTGATCTCTTTCCGCACGGACATCCAAAGTTCTTAGCGCTTATACAGTACGATTTGTTATCATATCATTTGAAGTACATCCAACAGTCCAAATAGGCTGACCCCACTTGCAGTTCTGTTTGGCTTCTATTCGCAGAAAATCCACTTGTGCAGAGGTCCCGCTGTAATGCACGTACTGCACCGGATTACGATTAATAGATGCTGGTCTGGGGGAAGGGCGTTTATTGGCTCAGTAATGATTATTATGGCTCTACTGTAAGTAGTATGTAAGATAGTCTTAAGCGTGTCTAGCGCCTCTTCAGATGTCCCTTCAATGTCTTCCATTTGGCTTTCAGCCCTCGTCCTGGCTTCTGTACGCGAAGCGAAACATCCATCTCTTGTATAACAAGCTGCAATGAGCCTATTTTCTCAGACAAATATGTACACCGTTCGTTCTGTGACCCTAGTACGGATAAGAAGCCGTTCTGTGCTTTTGAGTAGTATGAGATAGCTTTGCTATTCTCGCCAAGCATCTCAAACAAAGAGCCGAGATTTTGAAGTGCGTTCAAGGCAGGAATATAGGTCTTTATGGCGTCTGCTCCAAGTGCCTTCTCGTAGCCTTGAAGAGCCCGCTCGTACATGGCCTCGGCCTCTTTGAGTCGGCCCTGGTTCTTGTAGAGTTTGCCTAGATTGTGGACCGTCGACAGTGTTGACGTGTGGTCTGGCCCTAGTGCCTTCTCCTTGCCTTGAAGAGCCCGCTCGTACATGGCCTCGGCCTCTTTGAGTCGGCCCTGGTCCGAGTAGAGGTTGCCTAGATTGTGGACCGTCTCGAGTGTTGACGTGTGGTCTGTTCCCCATGCCTTCTCCTTGCCTTGAAGAGCCCGCTCGTACATGGCCTCGGCCTCTTTGAGTCGGCCCTGGTTCTTGTAGAGGTTGCCTAGATTGTGGACCGTCGACAGTGTTGACGTGTGGTCTGGCCCTAGTGCCTTCTCCTTGCCTTGAAGAGCCCGCTCGTACATGGCCTCGGCCTCTTTGAGTCGGCCCTGGTTCTTGTAGAGGATGCCTAGACATTCGACTGAGTCGAGTGTTGACGTGTGGTCTGGCCCTAGTGCCTTCTCCTTGCCTTGAAGAGCCCGCTCGTACATGGCCTCGGCCTCTTTGAGTCGGCCCTGGTTCTTGTAGAGGTTGCCTAGATTGTGGACCGTCGACAGTGTTGACGTGTGGTCTGGCCCTAGTGCCTTCTCCTTGCCTTGAAGAGCCCGCTCGTACATGGCCTCGGCCTCTTTGAGTCGGCCCTGGTTCTTGTAGAGGATGCCTAGACATTCGACTGAGTCGAGTGTTGACGTGTGGTCTGGCCCTAGTGCCTTCTCCTTGCCTTGAAGAGCCCGCTCGTACATGGCCTCGGCCTCTTTGAGTCGGCCCTGGTTCTTGTAGAGGTTGCCTAGATTGTGGACCGTCGACAGTGTTGACGTGTGGTCTGGCCCTAGTGCCTTCTCCTTGCCTTGAAGAGCCCGCTCGTACATGGCCTCGGCCTCTTTGAGTCGGCCCTGGTTCTTGTAGAGGATGCCTAGACATTCGACTGAGTCGAGTGTTGACGTGTGGTCTGGCCCTAGTGCCTTCTCCTTGCCTTGAAGAGCCCGCTCGTACATGGCCTCGGCCTCTTTGAGTCGGCCCTGGTTCTTGTAGAGGTTGCCTAGATTGTGGACCGTCGACAGTGTTGACGTGTGGTCTGGCCCTAGTGCCTTCTCCTTGCCTTGAAGAGCCCGCTCGTACATGGCCTCGGCCTCTTTGAGTCGGCCCTGGTTCTTGTAGAGGATGCCTAGATTGTGGACCGTCGACAGTGTTGACGTGTGGTCTGGCCCTAGTGCCTTCTCCTTGCCTTGAAGAGCCCGCTCGTACATGGCCTCGGCCTCTTTGAGTCGGCCCTGGTTCGAGTAAAGGTTGCCTAGTTCGTGAAACATCCATGCATCTTTTTCCTCCGCCGCATCTGTCGCTATCTTTGTGATGCATCGGTCTGAATGTTGTAAAAGTCGTCTTTGTACTATCCAATACTCTTGCTGCTCCTTGCTTGGGACATGTGATGCTACACACCTCAATGCTGTCCAAGCCATCTCCTCGTCGACTCCCGTGTTCAGCACGTGTATCATCCACGCATGGACACATCCATGCACACTGTATCCTCGGGACTCTCCCTTAGTCTCTTTTATAGTAAGGTCCGCCTCTACTAGTCCATGTTCGCAAAGAAGTCTCATTGTTGTGTTGAAGATTAAGTTGTCTTTCGTTATGTCTTGTAGCCAAACCGGCCCCTCTGAACCCATATCCTGCAGCAGTTCGTACCATAGGTCCTCGTTATCGAAGTATGCCCAAAGTCGAAGGAGGGTAGCTGCACCTCTGCTTTGCTGCTGAATGAGGTTGAATGAGATACCCCACGTCGAGTATAACGCTTGATCGTAATCCAGAAGCTGTGGACTCTCTCTCTGTAATCGCAGCCATGATTCGTCGTACAGCCGGAGATACTCAGCGCAGCTCGTCGACACTTGGTTGAGGTACGCTCCAGCCGTCGACAGGGCAAGCGGAAGGCCGTCAAGTCGCCGCGCAAGCGTATAAGCATCAGGATCTATTTCGATGAATCAGCCCCACCTACGCTGCTCACTCGAAACACTTACTCTGGCTCAGATGGGCACGATTGGATGTTGACTCCAGTATAGCCAAGCTGCCATTGACGTCGCCTAGCTTACTCAGCCGGATCAACTGCCCGAGTTTCACTGTTGAGGATCGGGTTGTGATGATGATGGCGCCGTGGTCGGTTTCAGGGAAGTACGGACGGATATCGTACGCCTTTGAATATGCTGCCTCCGGTTGGCTTGTGTTGCCAGATGCAGTCCCACCCTGCTCCGCAACAGATTGGGCACTTTGACCCGCATCGCCGCGGCGGTCAAATCTGACATCGTCGTAGTTATCGTAGACAACGAGCCAGCGGTCGTTCCTCGCTTCACCCAGCCATCGCTTGACTGCTTCCGTCGTCTCGTCAAGGTCCTGATTGACCATGGCATTTTGTACATACGCCATAGTCGGGTGTTCCCGCAAGATTCGCTGCGCCGCTTGTTGTAAGCTTTGCTTCAGTGATGTCTCGTCCCTTGCGTTCAGCCAAAGCATGGCCGAGTAGTCGCTGCGATGCCGCTTCGTATACTCTATCGATAACTGAGTTTTTCCCATGCCACCTAGACCCTGTAGCACGGCGGTGCGGCGCTCACCCGTCCATTTCAGCGCCTCATACAGACATCCAAGTTCGTCGTCTCTACCAACAAAGCGACTCACCCCTACAACGCCTGACAAAACAGGGGCAAGCGTATACATGGTAGGAGTAGGGTCGGCTAAATTAACATCAGTCAGCATGCGTTAGCAGCAGCTAAGGGCTTAGGATTTGGTCACGTACAGATTGTCCTGGGAATCCTGCAAACGTAGCGCTCCATCAGCGCCTTTGTCGCTGAGGCCGCCATTGCAGCGGCGAAGTCCTGCCATAACTTGTTTTTGTGACTGTCGGCGTAGTCACATACCCCCTTAACAATAACACACGGGATCTCCTCCCAAACGCCCGCCCCCTCCATCTCAAAGGCGATAATGTTATGCTCTTGAGCAACCCTGTCCCGGTGTTCGCCTGATTTCATCACCGTATCACCTGAGCCGATGCGCCCAACATGTATTCGCGACTCGAACATCGTAGACTCTAGTCGTGTTCTTACTACTTGATGTGCAACATCGCATCCAAGCTCGTCGCACGACGCTTTAATCGCTTCGTCACACGCAGTAGATTCGCTACAGCCACAGCCTAGCTGATCTCGGTGTCTGTGAAGATAATCCGGCTTAAAAAGTGAGTCCTTCTCGGCTGCAGGACGATCGTAGTAGATTCGGTCTTGTGCGTTAATGGCCATCTGTTGGACTTGCGTAAGGACTTTGGTGATCCGGCGCTGTAAGTCGTTCCGGCCATGTTGCGTCTCGTAGGTGGTGAGAAAAGAACGCACGTCTTTGTTGAGTCGGCTCAGGTTGTCTTCAACACCGTCTTTCCTGCGAAACTTGCCAGGGTATTGTCGGCCTAGGTCATACTGCACGATGCTTTTGCCGATCACCACGTCCCCAAGCAGCACCTCATGATCGGTCCCCGGGCTAGGCACTCCCCCACAGATCCCAGTCAAGAAGGCTACCTCCAGCCCAACATAGATGGACCGGAGCCGGACTACCTCGTTGGCTGCGCTGACTTTTCCCATGTTGGGGAGAAGAACCAAAACAACATAATGAACTCCAATCAACCCCAGCGTGTGATTGTTGTATTGCCTGGGCGCGGACCCGCGCCCATCTCTATCATCGTTCCATATCTCGTCGAAAGCCTGGATGACGGCATCGTATTCGCGGGGCAGTGCGCATATCACGGCGATACGGAAGTCCTCGAAACGGCGTGGTTGAGGGTAGCTCGTCATCGCAAGTTGTCGAATGCAAGTGAATGTCGGGCCTCGTCGGGGTCGGGGTGTATCATATCATGTCGTCGTCAAAACTTGTAAGACTTCATCGCGTGTAATGAGCTTAAACAACAACAATTCTCGGGAAGTGACGGTAAACAGTAGCTATCGGGTAAGTTGGGCGATGGTCCTTACGACGTGGAAAGGCCTGCGGTTGGAGGGGCTGAAGCATCGGTAATATTAAATGTTTAATGGGAAAGCCATCCAAAGAAACGGACAGCGGAAATACTCCTAGCCGTAAGAACGTTCATCCGATGCTCAATTGCGCTACTCTACTTTGGCCTTAGTTTAAGTGAACCAGACCAGCAGAATTAATCCTCCAACGGAGGGCGTTACATTCGCATCGAATCTTCTAGAAGCTGACCTTAAGTCGGTTTCTGAACTATGGATCTGTTGTCAACCCTCCTGTCTGCAACACACATCTTCCTGCCAGCCATGGCGCCTAACCTCTAGGACACGACGAACTGTAGTAGAGTTCATAGAAAACGCCATAGAAAATAATTATGGGGCGTGAATACTAGGGTGTAGAGTTGATAGAGATTATAGGGGTAGAGTTGGTAGAGGTTTCCTTAGCTAAAATAGACGATATAGATATGCATCGAAAGCTGGCAATCAGGCGAGTTCAGAACTTATCTTATCTTTATTCATAACCCAATATTTATCTCTATTTGTATAGATTCGTATTTGCCGATTTGATGGGGTGAAGATGGCTCGTGCATCAGTGCACCAATCAACGCTAGAGCTATCATTACATAACCTTGCTATGCTCACTGAGGCAGCACCCAATCATAGTATTTCTACCTAGCGTTTCCTTTGTGGTAAGCAGTTTAGTATAGTTAAACGAGATAAGGAATGCGCTGCAGCTACCGAATGAGGAGATAGCGCCCATGTCCAGTTTAATGCTGTGGTTAAGATAGTTGCCCGTCCAACAGCATCTTAACTCAACCACAGTCAACATCAATCCACCAATATGTAAGACTAACACCACTTATCTCGGTAGTAGCCCACAACTACCACGGCCCAAGACTATCGTAATTACGCTAGTAATGGAGCCGTTTATCTTTTATGAAGAGTATGCACTCGCTATTTGTAAAACATGTCAGTTTGCTGTGGTTAGTGACGAGTTAGCCACCCACCTACGGACACGCCACCGCCATATCCCACCGTCGACCCGTAGTAGCATCGTCAAGGCCATCTCTAGTATAATGGGCATACGTACGAACCAGGCCAGTCTTGCGCAGCTGCAGTATCCCGACCCATCAACAGCCCCCATCGACCATCTTGCCGACCCACGCACGGACGGTATCCGATGTCACCGATGCTCCTATGTTTGTCGCCAAACTTAAAGGATCCAGGATCACTGCCGAAGATATCACGGGTGGGTAAACGACTGGAAGAAGGGCGGTAACGTAAGGGCGAGATCTTGTTAGGAACGTAGTATACCGTGGACGTCCGGTATACTATGCTAGCGGTTCTTCCCGTTATGGGCTGGGAGCTAATGGTTTGAGGTAGGGCGTGGCCAACCGCTAGACTAAGCGCCGGAGGCGGTCGCCGAGGAGGTAGCGTCACGGTAGGCCACCGAGCTACTCCGTTAATTACGGTAGAACCAAGCCGAGCAGGTTAAGGCGAGCCATGACGATCTCATCCGTGCTACCAACGACAAGCTCGAGCCGAACCCGTGGCTCTAGCGGGTGGGATGGGCAGAGCATCTGAGTGGACTACGCATCAGCCAGCTCTACGAAACCACCGGCCCAATCCAGGAGGCCGTGGAGGACGTGCTCCATGTGATATGGACTTCGGTCAACGAGGTCTTGGAGTACGCCAGGGCCATATCCACGCCCAATAAGGTCGGGCACGCTGTACTATTCGAGGTCCAGCGGAAGGAAGTATATATTAAGCCCACGAGGCCGTTTAATAACCGTATTGAGGAGGATACTTGGGTACGGTATAAAGATGTCTGGAGGGTCTTGTTTTGTGTGTGGTTCCGGACGCAGGAGCTACCGGACGACGGGAGACCGCCGTACCGGCTTACCGAGAGGTAGTACGACGCGTGGGACGAGTTCGAATAATTGGCTAAGGCCGTGGTGGAAGGGGACTCCGATACTACGTCGGATACGCTCCGGCCGGCAGCACTCGAGATGCTCGTTAGTATGCTGGACCACTAGCTTAAGAGAGGGCAGTACGAGAACGCGATAGTGAGCGCGCTCGCTGTAATAGGCATCCGGGCCGATGGTGGCTGGATGGATATTACCGACTATATAATAAAGTATTCGGCGATCATTAAAGTAGCACGTATGTTAGTCGTTTATAAGGCATATACGCAGAGGCAATACGATGTCGCTCGTCAGGCCGCTACGACGGACGAGGGGGCGGCCGATGATGGCATAGAGAGTCTCTTTGTCTACGTCCGTCGCATGGTACAGAGGTTCATGACGCGTACGCCCGGGGCCCCCCAAGCCGAGCCAACACCGATGGATTGGATTCTCGAGACGCGGACGTATGGCATGCACATACAGTATAACACGCCGGCAGACGGCGTAATCGACTGGGTAGGCGACCGCATATCGTATCGGCGCGTACGGTTTACCATGGACCAGTTATCGGACATGCTCCACGGCGTCGTCGACGAGGCCAGGCTGCTATTAGCGCAGCTCACGATGGTCACAGGCGGGGACGAGCAGGGCGACGCAGTGTCGGACAGCAGCCAGGCGAGGAGCTGTCTAGACGAAGCGCTGCCGCGTATTCACTGGCCGTCGATCGAGGACGACCATAGCGAGACCCGAGAGGGTTACTCGTTTCTATACGACGACCGCAACGCGTGGCTGAGGGAAGGGGACGGGTGGGTGTTCCGGCGTATCGTGGGGTCCCAACCGCGGCGGCGTCAGTGGGGTATAGAGGGACCGACGTCGGGCAGCAGGGCGTTCAGGGAGGAGGTAGTGCGCGAGTACGGGCATACGTTCGAGCAGTTCCGCGAGCGGCTATGGTTGCTAATGCATATGCTAGGGGGCCAGCCGGGACGGGCGACGGAGATGGGTAGCTTACGGGTAGCTAATACGGTAAACAGCGGGGTACGGAACATCTTTATACACGACGGTATAATATATTTCGTAACGGCGTACCATAAAGGGTACCGGAGCAGCGGGCAGACTAAGATTATCCACCGGTATTTACCGAGAGAGGCCGGCGAGCTACTTGTGTAGTACTTATAGCTCGTACTTCCGTTCTAGTAGGAAGCAGAAGGCATCACGAAGCAGGCCCACCACTATAACGCTTTCTTATAGGCCGACGAGGTTATACAGAAGAGGAGCGGCGGAGGAGCGGCGACGGTAACCAGCGTAGATGTCGATAACGCGGGCGATACTGCCGAGGACGGGGACGAGGGTAGGGCGGCGTGGGCTTGGACAGAGGATCGGACGTGGACGACGGACCGGGCCAGGCGAATTATACAACGGTACAGCAGCCGGCTACTCGGTAACAAGCTGAACGTGAGCATGTGGCGGCATATTGCTATCGCTATCGCCAACCGATTCTTATACGAGGCGTTCGGGCGGTGGGATCCAGGGAAGAAGGGAGACGGCGAGGACGAAGACGAGCTCGGTAATAGCCCGTAGGATCTATAAGCCGGGCACGGGACGCGGATCGCCGGTATGATCTATGGGCGGCTATTAGTCTAGTTCGGTAGCGGGGTAGCGGCTAAGCAGCAGCAGTTTCGTAAGGTCAGCTCGTAGTGGCATCGGTTCTTGGGGTTTGGGGACGAGGACCGGGCGAGCGACGGTTACCGTAGCGGCTCGAAGCGAAAGGTAGAGCTCTACGACGGCGTCCGTCTCGAGGCCCGGCTACGGCGGTTCGCACGGCTACAGCAGGCGGACATGGCCGGCCGGCTACGGCAGATGACGGGGGACGACGCAGCGACGTTCCGCGGGAACCAGGCGAAGGTAGTCGGGGCTATCGTCAACGGGCATAGCCCGATCATCCAGGTAATGGGCACGGGCAGCGGTAAGAGTTTATCGTTTATGCTACCAGCGTTCTGCTCACTGGACGGCGTAACGGTAGTTATTATACTACTTACCGTGCTTCGGACCGACTTAGAGGCGCGGTGTACTAAATTGGGGATCGCGTCCTATATATGGCTTAGCCATAAGAACAACCAGGCCGCATCCATTATCTTCGTTATGCCCGAGTCCGCCGTTAGTAAAGGCTTCCAGGACTTCATAGCACGGCTTACGTCATGATAAGCGCTCGACCGCGTCGTGGTTAATGAGTGCCACGTTGTACTAGAGGGGACCCGGTTATTCCGGCCGAAGCTGTGCGAGGTTAGCGCGGCGATACGAGAGTTTAGGGTATAGATTATATACTTAATAGCTACGTTAGCGCCGGGCGACGAGAAGGCATTCTTCGGGCTTATAGGGATAGATCGTAACCGGACGTAACTATTCCGGGCCCCGATAAATAGGAGGAATATTAAATATAGCGTCGTAAGGGTAGATAGGTACGGCGGGCGGAGCTCGTCTCAACGCACCGGCAGACGCGGCCAGGGCGGGAAGGGGAGCAGGGAGTTTGATAGTATTAACGAAGCGTGTTGCCGCGCCGCGGAAGGGTGGCTCGCTAACGGGCAGCCGGGTAAGGTAATTATCTACGCCATATCAATAGAGAGGGTAGAGCGGTTAAGCGCGGCGCTAGGATATCCGGGGTTCTATAGCGACATCGATACGAGCCAGGGCAAGGCGGATCGACTAGCGGCATAGCGACGGGGTAGCGGGGCTAAGGGTAGGCTAGTAGTCGCAACGAACGCGCTGGGGCTCGGCATCGATATACCGGACGTACGGCTAGTGGTGCACGCGGATATACCGCGGTAGCTTCCACGTTTTATATAAGAGAGCGGTCGAGCAGGGCGGGACGGAGGGCTAAGTAGGTCGGTCGTAGTCTGCCGGGCGGCGGCAGCAGCAGCGGCAGGACCAGGGCGAGGCGGCAGCGGTAGACAAGACAGCGGGCCAGCAGACGAGTTCATACGAACGAGCGAGTGCCGGCGGGTAGTGCTCGACCGGGTGATGGACGGAAGGACGGACCGGTTATGGTGCGAAGCGGGGGAGGCGCAGTGCGAAGAGCGCTGGGGACTGAGCAGCACAAGTAACGGTTGTAGGTCAACAGACCGACCGTTCCAGCCGTCAGCTGTGCAGGAGTTCGAGAGGACATTTGAACGACTCCGCGAGCGACTGTGGATACTTCTGTATATGCTTGGCGGGTAGCCGGCGCGGGCGAGCGAGCTTGCAGGTCTACGGACGGTCAATACGGTCAACGGGGGCGTCCGTAACATACTAGTACATAACAAGATGTTATGCTTCGTCACGGCGTACCATAAAGGGTACCGGACGACAGGCCAGGCGAAGGTGATCCACCGCTATCTGCCGAGGGAGGTCGGCGAGCTCATCATATGGTATCTGTGGCTCATCTTGCCATTCTGGCAGGAGGTGCAGGGCATCATGTACGAGGCCAGCGGATATAGTGCGTTCTTATGGGCAGACGACATTATTCGGTAGATGGACCCGGAAGAAAGCAGGACGGTAGCAGTGTTGGAAGAACGGAGGGATAATATAAACGTTAGGGATAGTAACAATCGTAGTACAAATATAGACGAGGTAGGGGATGAGAGCATATGCGTAGGCGACTGGACGTAGAAAGATGAGCAAACGTGGACGATAGATAAGGCGCGGCGGATTATATAGCGCACTAGCATAAGGCTACTAGGATGCTAGGTTAACATAAATATATAGCGGCATATAGCTATCGGTATTACTAACCGCTATTTAAACGAGTCGTTTAGCCGGCCGGGTAGAGACGATAAAGGCTTGGGGTCGGACGAGGGAATAAACGAGGTTAAGGATAGCCCGTAGGACTTATAAGTAGGACATAATACGCGGCTAGCGGGCATGATCTATATACGAGAGCTTATGTAGTTTGGTAGCGGTCTTACGGCGAGGTAATAATAGTTCCGTAGAGTTAGCTATTAGTAATATAGGTTTCTAAGGTTCGGCGCCGAGGATTCGGAGTCGAAATAGGACTCCGCGGGATATAAGAGGAAAAAGACAGAGGCGTATAAAGGGCTACGGCTCGAGGCGAGGCTCCGACGGTTCGAGAAGCTAAGGAGGATAGATTTAGAAGGCTAGCTACGGTAGATGACGGGGGACGACTCGGCGGGGTTCTGCGGAAACCAGAGAGAAGCGGTGCTCGCCATCGCCAGCGGGTACACGCCGATCGTACAGGTGATGGGGACGGGCGGCGGCAAGAGCGTCTCGTTCATGTTGCCGGCGTTCTGCTCGCCGGACGGGGTGACGGTGGTTGTGACGCCGCTGGTAGCGCTGCGGACGGATCTGCACAGGCGATGCGTCAAGGCGGGGATCACATCGCACGTATGGCAGAGCCGGAAGAACAACCAGGCGGCGTCCATCATCTTCGTCACGGTCGAGTTAGCCATTATAAAGGGGTTTAGAGACTTCATCGTACGGCTAGAAGGGAGGCAGGCGTAGGCAGGCGTTAGACCGCGTCGTTATAAACGAATACTATATCGTACTAAAGGGTTCACGGAGCTTCCGGCCACGGCTTAATAAGCTCGGGGAGGCGATTCGCGAGTTCGGTATATAAACGATATACTTAACGGCGACGCTCGCGCTAAGGGACGAAGCAGCATTCTTCCACGCAATGCGACTAGAGGCAAGTCGTATAAGCATGTTCCGAACAGCGACGACGCGCAAGAACATAGGATATTCCGTCGTCATAGCAAGCGACAGGATCAGTGACGAGGACGACGGTGGCGCAGAACAAGACGAAGATGACGCGGCGCTCAAGACACTTGACACGGTTGAGGCCGAGGTATGCCGGGTAGCAGTCCAGTGGGTACGTGAGCTTCTGGCCAGCGGCGGGCGAGGCAAGGCGGTGGTATACGCCACGTTAATCGAGCAGGTAGAGCGTTTAGGATCAGTACTGGGGTACGCCACGTTCTTCAGCGACGTCGACTCGACAGAGGGCAAGGCGGCTCGGCTCGAGGCGTGGCGTCGAAGCAACGGGGCCGAGGGCGTCGTAATAGCGACGAACGCATTAGGACTAGGCATCGATATCCCGGACGTGCGGCTCGTGATCCACGCCGACATACTAACGGGACTCCGCCGATTCGTGCAGGAGAGCGGGCGAGCAGGGCACGACGGGCAGCCGAGCATATTAGTCGTAGTACGCCGCAGCGACAATAATAGCGGATCATAATAGGAGGCGGTAATAAAAAAATATCTCGCCGGCGACGAATATAGACAGGTCGTTCTTGACCGAATAATAAACGGGAGAAGTAACCGTTCTAGCTATAAAGAGGACGAAGAAGTATACGACGTCTACCGCGGGGGCGATCTAGGGTTAAGATTAAGGTTCGTTCTCGGCTATAATAGCGAGGATAGTATAGCAGAAGATAGTAAAGGAGGCCGGGCAGCGTTCTATATGCTAGATAAGTATGTAAAGCTAGACTAATAGAGAGTTAGGGTAGAGAAGATAGGCAAGGCTAGCGAAATAGAAGCATTTCTCGCGCAGCTTTACGGGCGACGTAAGAGGTACGTATTATATTTTGGGGTAAGGGACGACGAGAGGTATATGTTTATTAGATACCCGAGGAGGGCAGAGATGGAGTGGATACGGGTATAGTAAGGTATAAGGATTACCGAGCGGGAGATATTCGGTAGGAGGCGTTTCGAGCTATTCTCCGGCTACTATTACGGGTTACTGTAGGAGTTTTATAAGCGGTGGGAAGGCGAGGTAGAGGACGGCGGGCGGTTTCACTAGGTAGAGGGATAAGCGTACCAATTAGGAAGTATATTAATAGAAGTATTTACGGCCAGTATAGTAAGACTTTTAGAGGTGGTATGGAGCGGTGTATTCGAGGAGTAGATGGCTGCTAAAGGGGTGCAGATTATAGAAGATGGAAGAAAGGGTTGGGATGCGTTTTATGTGTGGCTGGGAGGGCGAATTCTCGATCAAGACCCGGGTCGGCGGGCACGTATACGCAAGCTCGCTGCTATGCTTTTGTGCAGCGCTAGGGATCCGATCTCGTCCGCTCGGGTATACCGAGCCGCACTTGTATACGGGCATGCTAGCAGCCATCTTATGGTGGTGCCGGCTCTTCTTCTTGGAGGCGGCGTTCGAGGACCAGCCACGGGACCAGGACGAGGTCGGGGTTCCGGCAGTACTTGCGTTCCGGGACCAACATGCCGCTTGGATATGTATGGGCGCGTACATAGTCGCCAGCACCATCATCGGATAGATAGCGCTCGGGAAAGGCTAGCGGATGCGGATGGGCGGGCAGCCATCGGTACGTTGGGCGGATAACGGCGAGTCGCTATTCCATAACGGCGAGCGCATCGTCGTCCGGGACTTCACGCGGGCGCTCCGGGACCAGGTCGTCGACGCACGGAAGCTGCTCGGTGCACTATGCGGGGGGGACTGGGAGCTGATCAAGACGCGCATCAAGCTAGGACGGCTCGTCGATAGTATGGTGCGGCTCGGGGCTGGCCAGTCATTCGCAACGAAGGCGGAGAACGACTAGCTAGAGCCCGGACCGGCGGTGGTGATGAGGTAGCTCGGGGCGTCGATATAGGACCCGAGAAAGCAACAGGTCAAGCGAGAGGGGGTTCGGCAGTGGCTGCGACGGCTGAAGATGTTCCGGGAGGTGCTGATGGTGCTCGTCCACGCATGGGGCGGGCTACCCGGCCGAGGGCCCGAGGTAGCGACGCTGCGGCACTGCGACTCGTAGCAGCTCATCCGCAACATCTTCGTACTCGACGGGCAGGTAATAATCGTAACGGACCGAGATAAGATAAAGGCGATCCGGGACAACTCGCGTAAAGTAGCCCGGTTCGTCCCCGACGTAATCGGGCAGATAATAATAGCGTATATGTGGCAGGTGCAGGTGGGTCACGTGAGGCAGCTCCTTCACATCTCGGAGCTGCCCCACCTACACCTTGCCCAGATATCCAGCCCAGCCAGCGCTCAGCTTTTCCTATCATCATCATCATCAGATCCAATACAGTAGTATTGCCTCCACAGGTTATGAGAGCCCAGCGTTGACTCTTTTTCTTTTTACCCCATATGAATTGATCGCCCAGCTCTGCGTAGAGCCCGTTCAATTGAGCAGTTACTAATCTGTCGACCAGAGATCGCGGCGTCGCGACTGGCAACGGCAGAGGTACAGATTCCTCAAAAAAAACAATAACAGACGCGACCGTACAGGCCGTCTACACCTATACACACACTATCACGAATCTTTCACCTCCATCGTCATCATGGCTGGCAACCGCGCCCGCTGGGAGGTGCCCGACCTCAAGGGAGAAGAAAATTGGGACCAATGGTACGCAGTACTGCATCTCACCCTTGAGACTCTCGATTACGAGAAGTACGTCGATGAAGACGTCTCTCAACCCCATCGCGATGATCCTATCACTCCAGCGCAGGCTGTGGCCTTCACTACTTGGAAGAGCCAGCGCATTGAAACGTACGGCATCATCATCGCATCAATCAGCAAAGTCCTCGATCGTCTCCTCGCTGATGGATACGACATCAAGACGGCTGACCGCAACCCCTTCCTTCTCATGAACAAATTGAAGACCATCATCCCCAAGATTTCAGAGGATGCCGTCGCCGAGCTCGTTCGAGAGCTCTGCAACCTCAAGCGCAAGGACTTCTCAGATACCCATAAGTATCTCCAGCGCGGCCAGTATCTCATTCGTCGTATCGATGAGCTGGTCCCCTCTTGGCACAAGAAAGCCATGTTCATCCTACTCAACGGATGCCAACAAGAATATCCAGCACTTTACGACAAGTACGTCGAGGACAACACCAAGACCCTTGAAGATCTCACACGCGATCTCACATTCAAGGCCAATGCCGAAAGGACTGCTTCACTCAATGCCGCGAAGGGCTACGTCGCCGTTGGAAACAACAGCAACGGCAACAACAAGGCCTCCGGTAACACCTCAAACAACAATCAGCGACCTAACAACAACTACAATGGTCCTGACTGCCAACACTGCGGCAAGAAACATGCGACTACCTCTTGCTGGGTCGCCCATCCCGACCTCATCCCGTCCAACCATAAGTACCGTGAGAACCTGCTCAAGAAAGCTGCTGCTCATACTTGTACCTCCGAATGCCGGGAGGGTAAGGCAGTCGCGGTCAAGGCTACGCCGAACGTTCTCCACCAGAACACAATGGGACATACAGTCTTGCCGTGCTCAACTTCGATGGCAACGGGCAGAATTAACCGTGACGACATTATCCTGGATTCCGGGTGCTCGCGAACCACTTTCAACAACCTCAGTTGGTTCACCTCCTTCACCGAGGCAATACTGCCACCCATGGAAGTCGCCAACGGTCAGTACGCATCGCCAGCTGGTTACGGCACGGTTTACTTCACTGCCGTTGATCCAGATGACAGCAACAAGGTGGTCGACTGGTCAATTGAGGATGTACAGTACTGCCCTGACTGCCCAGTCAACCTGCTGAGTCAAGGCACACTCCGTCAGCAGGGCTACAAGGTCAGCGACGACACTATCCACATTGGAAACAACGTCGCGATCGCCAAACTCGATTGGCATAACAATGTTGCCGTTATCGTCACCAACAACTACGAAGGCCCGAAAATTAACGCGGCCCTTAACCTTGCTATGGTAAGCAAGAATAACAACAAAGTCACATTTGACCTTATGCACAAGCGACTTTGCCACGCGGGCAAGAGCAGGGTCGTTGAAGCCTGCCGTCGTGTGGGCATAACTTTTCCTCAACAAGAAATTGACACCTTTCACTGCGAGGCTTGCCACCTAGGCAAATCTCAACAACTCATCAGCAGAGAAACCCCCATTCGAGAGGCCCAGCCCGGTCATCTCATTCACATGGACTTGGTACAATTCGAACCCTTGTCCTATACAAAGTCACGTTATCTAATTCACATGATCGACGCGCGTACAGGCTTCCAGTGGCGATACTTGCTCAAGAGCAAGCGTGCTGACGAAGTGCTTGATCGTATCGAAGAATTCATCAACTTCTTCGAAAACCAGACCAACCTTTCGATTAAGGCGTTTCAAATAGACAACGGCACCGAGCTTTTCAATGCTCTTTCGCAGGAGCTGTACACCAAACGAGGCATTAAAGTCAAATTGACTGTTGCTGACACCCCAAGCATGAATGGAAAGGCAGAGCGAGCTGGCCGGACTTTTGCAGAGGCGGCCCGAACCATGCTGATTGACGCCAACCTTCCTGATTATCTCTGGGACTATGCCGTCACCACAGTCATCACGATTGCCAACCTGTTGCCCAAAGCAACCAATCCAGGCCATCTCAGCCCCCACGAGATGCTCGCGAAAGATCTCAATCTTGACGAAGCCCATCACGTACCGTATATCCACCATATCCGCACTTTCGGCTGCGTTGCCTATCTCCACCGCAAGGGGTCATTGCAACCAGCCCGCGCCAACAAGATGGAGACAAGAGCCATCAAGGGATATCTCGTTGGATACGACTCACTTCACGGCCATCTCTTCTACGTCTACGTACCTCAAAGCCACAAGGTATACCGCTGCCGCGATGTTCGTTTCTATGAACAGGGCAAGCACCAGGACGAAGACAATGACCCAACCATTGATCACGATGCCATTTTTGCTGATCCAGACACCAGCACCTCATCTGTTGAGTATGAAGGAGCACAGAAGTCGTCCAGCACTCCTGACCGCCAGGACGAAACCACTGACAACAAGTCTGCCGAAGAGGCAACTACCCAAAACCCTCTTCCAACCCCTGAACCAGACAGCCCTATTGATCAGCAGATGTCTGCTAACATGACTGTTCAACAGCACGATACTGATACATCTTTCGATAACGCTATCGAAGAAGCTATCCAACAGGATATAGATGAAGCAACTATAGTAGTTGCCACAGAAGATCACGATCTTCAACCTACAACACAACCAACTAGACGAACTCGTCAATCTCGCCCTCCTCCAAGCCAACCAAACAGAGCCTCAACACGTGAGCATGTCAGAAACTCACAGGGCACTTGGGTCAAGAAGAGGGGCGGTTTCAGCGGTTGCTCTCTCCGAGGCAACACGTATGCCAAGTCTGATGGTTATCAACAAGCCTATGTCAGCCTTGACACAGTTGTGTGGGAAGACAACCAGCCTCCAGTATTATCTGCCATCGCCGCTGCCGCACTCGCTGGTCCAACCGTACCTCGCACTTTCAAGCAGGCCAAAGAGGGTCCTGAGTGGGACAAGTGGCAACCTGCTTTTGATAAGCAAATCAAGGCGCTACAGCAAGCCGAAGCCTGGGAACTCGTTGACCCTCCAACCGGAGAAAAGATTCTTCCTGGCCAATGGATATGCGATATCAAGTCTGACGGCAGATATCGTGCCCGATGGGTTGTCTGTGGCAACCACGCGGTATCTGACTGGTCCGCTGAACAATTGTACGCAGCTGTCGCTAATGCAACCTCTATCCGTGTTTTCTTTGCTGTTGTTGCAACCAAGACCTACATCGCAGAGTCATTCGATTACGACACAGCTTTTCTTCACGCCTCTATCCCGGACGATACCAAGGTGTACGTCCAGCAGCCCCATGGCTATCGCCAAGGAGACAAAGTCTGCCTCCTCAAGCGTGCCCTTTACGGCCACCCCATGGCACCTGTATGGTGGTTCAACAAGATCAAAGGTCACATGACTGACCTCGGTTTTCGAGCTATTGAAGGCGAAGTCTGCCTTTTTATCCATGACGAGTACAACTGCATTGTTTTGATGTATGTTGATGACAACGTCATCGCTGCTCCAGACCGGAACACTATTCGCAAAGTCAAGGATCTCCTTAAGTCATTTGTCAGCATGAAAGAACTGGGAGACGTTCAGAGATTCCTAGGTTACGAAGTCTGTCGCAATGAGAGAGCCAAGACCCTCCACCTATCACAAGCCGAATTCTGTCGCAGGATGCTTCAGAAGTTCGGATACGTGGACCTCCATCCAGTCCGCACACCAATGGATCACAATATCGTCGCCAAGTGGCCAGTTGAGTATGAACCAGTTGAAACTGACCGTTGCAAGCTGTACTTGCAAATGACAGGCTCTATTAATTTCCTCTCGACCGGTACGCGCCCCGATATAACTTACGCAACTAGCAAACTCTGCGAAGCCAACAGCCGCCCTGGTGAGCACCACTTCGCAGCAATCAAGCACCTCATGAGATACCTCACTGGCACAGTCGACCTCGGCATCACCTTTGACGCTTCTATGCCTATTGATGACCTCGGACTCCATGCTGCCAGCGACGCGGCCTTTGGCGACTGTCGCCTTACCCGAGTGAGCACTGGAGGATACGTCGTTATCCTTGCCGGTGGCCCAGTGATATGGAAGTCGAAGAAACAGACTTACGTCACAACCAGCTCCACGGAAGCTGAATTCATTAACCTTACTCCAACGGGACTTTCGGTCCAATGGGTTCATAAGCTGCTGAGACTTCTCGGCTGCACTCAACCTCGTCCTACGGTCCTATTTACTGATTCCCGCAACGCGCTGATCAACGTAACGAATCCACTAAACCAGGCGCGAACCAGGAACATCGATCTACGATACAAGTGGATCATCGATCAAGTCAAAAACGGCTTGTTCAACCTCAAACTTATCCGAACACATGACATGCCTGCTGACGGACTCACGAAGCCGTTAAATCACGAGAAGCACGCCAACTTCGTCAAAATGCTTGGCCTTACGAAAATCGCTTGCAAATGAGCATATAGATATCCTTATACCCGACCGAACAAACAAGGGATAAAGGATTATTTGGCTCAGGCACAGGACGGAGGATATAGGCGGAGCATGGGATACAGCGGAGGACTAATTGGGATTGTCGGTATTTGAGCCTGCTTCTCACATGTACGATAGTTTTCACTGTGGCTGGCCTGAGGGGCGGTGTGGCAGGTGCAGGTGGGTCACGTGAGGCAGCTCCTTCACATCTCGGAGCTGCCCCACCTACACCTTGCCCAGATATCCAGCCCAGCCAGCGCTCAGCTTTTCCTATCATCATCATCATCAGATCCAATACAGTAGTATTGCCTCCACAGTATATCGTATAGGTCATCCCGGCGGAGCGGGCGCTCCGGCATAAGGCCCAACTAGCCGAACCGCGCGGGGAATAGCTAGAGTTCATATAGCAAGACGGTAACTCGCGGGTATAGGATACTAAGCAGCTCAGCCGGACGATAGCGCGCATAATACAGGCGGCGACGGGCATACGGCTCGGCATAGGACGATACCGGGCTATAGCTATCGAGATAGGTCGTCGAATACGGGGACTCGCGCTAAAACAGATCGAGAGCCGGCTAAACGACGACGACGATAGGGCGAACGACGACGTCAAGGTCGATCCCGTCACTAGCAAGCCGGTATACTACAGAGGAAGCTAGAATATCATATAGGATCTAGCGTCGACTCACGGGAGCCGGGTTACGCAACAGTATTATACCGTATATATTAAGTTCCTAGGAAAGCTACAGCCGGAAATAATCGCAACGTTTAAGGAGATCAGCCGGCTATAGTATCGGTTTCTAGACGGGGAGGCGACCAGGGACGGTAAATAAAAACGGGCCGGCGAGGCGGCGGAGCACGGTACGCGATAGTAGGCGGGACTCGGCCGCTCTAAGCGTATACGGGGCGAGGCCGCCGTAGAGGATACGGAAGAGGCGATGGCGGCGGGGTTGCGTAGGCTGCTCGGGCCCGGGGCGATATAGCGTAATAGTAAATAGGCCGAGAGTATGCGCGCAATTATAGTACTAGAGGGTAGTTAGTCCGTCGTGAGCGTACTGTCGATAGGGGCCGGCAAGAGTATACTATTTATGCTGCCGGCCGTTATGGCGAACGGCGGGACCAATATCGTGGTTATGCTATTCGTGGTGCTGATGGAGGATCTGGTCATGCGCGCCGTGTCTATAGGCGTGGACTATATCCGTTTCCGATCGTTAGCACACGCCGGACGGGAAGGGCTACTACGGGCCGCCCGGCTAATAGTCGTTAGTACGGACGTCGTTAGCGCGGGGGAGTTTTCTACGTATGCCGACGGACTACTATATACCGGCTTACTCCGACGGATATTCATCGATAAATGCTACACTATTATCACGGATATCGGTTTCAGGGCTCGGCTAGGAGAGCTCCGAAGCTTATACCGCTACAGCTACCCGTTAGTACTCTTAACTACGACGATGCCGGAGGTACTCAAGGACTGGTTCCGGGAGCAGATGCTAATAGAGGCGGTAACGATAGTGCGGGATCGGACAACAAAGGTAAATTGCCGGTACCGGGTGGAGCAAGTCACGGCCGGGGGCGGGGCGGTGGAGCGGCAGGTGGCGGAGACGGCCAAGCGGCTAGAGGCTACGATGTCCGGGGGGGAGAAGGGCGTGATCTACTGCCGATCGAGGCGCTAATGCGTCGTCATAGCCGGCGAGGTCGGCTGCGGCTTCCACCATAGCGGCATGAGCGAGGAAGAATGCCACGGGGTGCGGGCAGGGTGGGCCGGGGGTGGGGGACAGCGATGGATCACGGCCACGTCGGGCTTGGGGATAGGGGTGGACATCCAGGGCATCGTGGCAGTGATCCACGCGGAACAGCCGTACGGGCTCGTGGACTTTGTGCAGCAGACAGGGCGAGGAGGACGGCGGGCAGGGGAGGTAGTAGAGTCGGTCATCGTGCACGACGGACGGCCGAGCCGGCCCGACCCGCACGGCAGCTCCGTAGACGAACGTAACCGGGCCGAGATGGAGGCGTTCGTGTCGACGGCAGGGTGTCGACGGACGGTCGTCAGTGCGTTTATGGACGGGGTTGCCGGCGAATCGTGCAAGGACATAGCGGGCGCGGAGCTTTGTGACCGATGCGAGGAGCAGGCGCGGACCGCTGCCCGGTGGAGCAACTTTGGGAAGGGGGAAGGGCGACGGGTCCGGACGCTGTTCCGCTGGCTGGACGAGGTTGCGGATGAGTGCGCGGTATGTCATGTCCGGCGCCACCACGCAAGAACCGAGAGGGAGGGGACGCCAGACGAGCCACGGCACACGCGCCGGGACGAGTGGTGTAATAAGGTATCCGGCGAGGGTTACGCGGTGGTACGGAAGAAGATAACGTTCGGGCCGCTATCGTGCTGCTTTACGTGTAAGCTACCGCTTAACTGGTGCGAGGAGAGGAGGGAAGGCGAGGCGGACGAGGAAGGGCGCTATGAAGATATTAACAAGGTATTACCGGTGGTTCTGATGGGGCTAAAGAGCGGGAGGGTTCGGGAACTAGCGAAGAGGGAGTTTGGGGTTAATGGTGGCGACCGGGAGGGCTTTTTCCGGTAGCTCGGAGGACGGCGGCGGTTCCACGGGTCGGAGGGGACCAATATACATGCATTATGGGAGGCCATTATATGGGAAGCATATAAAGGGGGTATATATTGGTTCGGGACGTAGCGATCTAGTTTCTACCGAGAAAAGAAGGAGAAACTAATAAAGAAACGAATTCTAGGTTTTTTTTTAGTATAGAGGAGGAGGATAGAGAGGTGTTATAAATAAAACGAGGGTTACTTTATATTATATAGAAAAAAGGGTTAACGTGGTTGATAAGCGAGTGGATCAGACAAGCGAGTGGATCAGCCGACCGCGACCACAGCACATTTGCGACCGATACGCAGCACTAAGAAAAGTAATTCAATTGAAACTATTTAAGATCCTCTTCTTCAGACATTTCTTCAGCAAATTGACATGTTCGTGCATTATGACCAGTGTTCCCACAGACGCCACATCGCCGTTGGCCCGTCTCGGTCCTCGGTCGGCGACCACTACTCCGGCGTGTTTCCTCCTCGATCTGAGCTGTTGCTTCTCTCTGCGACTGAAGGTCCTCAGCCTCAGCTATAGTAAGACTTCCTCCTTGTCTGAGACGTGTTTTCTTAGCCCTCCGGCGCCGGCTTAGTAGGTTGTTTTCCTCACGAAGGATTTTGTTCTCAGACCTTAATAACGCAATCTGGTGCATAAATCCACGCGCCCCCTTTGATAGATGCTCAACAGCTTCAATAATTGAAGTTGGTGAGCTATTCTGATGGCGGGAGATCCTCCTTTTGATGAGTTCAGACTGAGAAGATGCTTCTGTTGGGTTGTTTGGCGTCTGAGAAGTCCACGCAGGGGGTGTTGTTGGGAGGGATCCTGGAGGTGTTGGAGTGTGTAACCTGATATCAAGCTTTGAAAGCACACTTTCGGCACTCAAAGGGACAAGCCCAGCCCCTCTGAAACCTCCCTGAATGTTCTTTTCCGTAATAGCTTGGGCAAAAGCCTCGCGAAACGCAGGGAAGAAGTCTTCCTTTGTAATATGCGTATTACCCCGGCGCATCTTATCCTCAATTTGTCGACCATAAGCCGTCTTTAGTGGCCCAAAGCACCCAACGTCTAAGGGCTGAAGCAGATGAGACGAATGGGCCGGCATACAGAGTGTGACGATATTGTTTTCCTTGCAATATATCTCGAAGTCGGCAGCGTGGTGACTTTCATGCCCATCGACGACGAGGAGGCGATAACTGCCAGTTGCACGCAGTTTTGTATGCCGATCAAAGTGCTGGAGCCAATCTAGGCCTCTTTCGTTTGTTGTCCATCCGTTGTCAGACGTTGCAATGACCCAGTCGCGTGGGAGATTGGTTTCCGTGTACCAGGTGGAGAGGTGATATTGGCCTGCAACGATGATATACGGCGGGACGCTGTAGCCCGACGAACTAATGGCCTGAATGACTGTAACCCATTCACGGTCACCAGGCTGCATCATTTTCGTGTTTGAACGCCTTTCGGCGCTCGTGACGACCATCCCAGATGCAATCTGGCCCATCATAAACCCAGTCTCATCAAAGTTATAGATATCAGAGTCCACAATACCATATTTCGCGATTGTGTTCGCCACAAGGCGAAACTACGCGTTTATGGCGTTTGGATCTTCGCATTGGGCCCTCTTGTAGTCGTACTTGCGAGAAAAGCGCGTCTGGAGCTGTGGTTGTCGCTTGACGAAGTTCGAAGCCCAGCGCTTCCCAACTGGGGGCGCGTTGCGGTCGGCGAGCAGTCGATTAGCCATTTCTTCCACACCTCTAATGCGGGGAGGGAATGATCGGGAATCTAGGTCGAGAATATACTCAACTAGCTTCTCTTCTTCAAGCGTAGTCAAATTCCGCGATCTAGGCATAGTGTCGCGTCGTGATAACTTTCCCCTTAGACGATGGCGTAAGGTTGAGAAGGGTACTGAGTAGATCCGGGATGCCGCTCGGATACTAAGATTTGGTGTCGTTTTGATAGCCTGAACCGCTAAGGTTAGCTGGCCTTCATTACTTTGTGATGACATGCTTGGTTGTGGCGTAACGCCTATGAAGGGTGGAAGATATGTTGGTCGCGGTCGGCTGATCCACTCGCTTGTCTGATCCACTCGCTTATCAACCACGTTAAGTTAATGAAGTATATAAAGAAGGTAGAGAAAAAGCGATATATGTTAGGGTTGAAAAGGTCATTATAGATAGAGTTTGATGAGAATAAGGGTTATTATTGATATTGATTTACGCTCTATTGCGAACCTTTATTGTAGTTCTTAGGGTTGTCTCCGTCGCCCGGCGTACTTGTATGCGGGGGCAACCCGTGGTGTCCAGCACCCGGCAGGGCAGCGGTAGCCAAGGTTAGGGTTAGGTTTATAAAGAAAGCTTAGGGTTAAGAATATGGAGAATAAAAAGTAGGTATAAGGTTTGAGGAGGGGTTGAATTTGTAAGAGGAAGAGGGAAAGAGGGTATAAGAGTAAGGATAAAGAAGTAAAATAAGATTATATTTTAGAAGAAGAGTAGGTATAATTAATAGAAGCGGTATTTGAAGCGCTGTTGTAAGCGGTATTTGAAGCGCTGTTGTAAGCGGTATTTGAAACGCTATTATAACCGCTGTTAAAACCGCTGTTAAGACCGCTGTTAAAACCGCTATTTGAGCCGGTATTTGAACCGCTGTTAAAACCGCTATTCGAACCAGTATTTGAACCACTGTTAAAACCGCTATTCGAACCAGTATTTGAACCGCTGTTAAAACCGCTATTTGAACCAGTATTGAACCGCTGTTAAAACCGCTGTTAAAACCGCTGTTAAGACCGCTGTTAAAACCGCTATTCGAACCAGTATTGAACCGCTGTTAAAACCGCTGTTAAAACCGCTATTCGAACCAGTATTGAACCGCTGTTAAAACCGCTGTTAAAACCGCTGTTAAGACCGCTGTTAAAACCGGTATTCGAACCAGTATTGAACCGCTGTTAAAACCGCTGTTAAAACCGCTATTCGAACCAGTATTGAACCGCTGTTAAAACCGCTGTTAAGACCGCTGTTAAAACCGGTATTCGAACCAGTATTGAACCGCTGTTAAAACCGCTGTTAAAACCGGTATTCGAACCAGTATTGAACCGCTGTTAAAACCGCTATTTGAACCAGTATTGAACCGCTGTTAAGACCGCTGTTAAAACCACTGTTAAAACCGCTGTTAAGACCGCTGTTAAAACCGGTATTCGAACCAGTATTGAACCGCTGTTAAAACCGCTATTTGAACCAGTATTGAACCGCTGTTAAGACCGCTGTTAAAACCGCTGTTAAAACCGCTGTTAAGACCGCTATTCGAACCAGTATTGAACCGCTGTTAAAACCGCTGTTAAGACCGCTGTTAAAACCGCTATTTGAGCCGGTATTTGAACCACTGTTAAAACCGCTATTTGAACCAGTATTGAACCGCTGTTAAAACCGCTATTCGAACCAGTATTTGAACCACTGTTAAAACCGCTGTTAAAACCGCTATTCGAACCAGTATTTGAACCACTGTTAAAACCGCTATTCGAACCAGTATTTGAACCGCTGTTAAAACCGCTATTCGAACCAGTATTGAACCGCTGTTAAAACCGCTGTTAAGACCGCTGTTAAAACCGCTATTGGAACCAGTATTGAACCGCTGTTAAAACCGCTGTTAAGACCGCTGTTAAAACCGCTATTTGAGCCGGTATTTGAACCAGTATTGAACCGCTGTTAAAACCGCTATTCGAACCAGTATTGAACCGCTGTTAAAACCGCTGTTAAAACCGCTGTTAAGACCGCTGTTAAAACCGCTATTCGAACCAGTATTTGAACCACTGTTAAAACCGCTGTTAAAACCGCTATTCGAACCAGTATTTGAACCGCTGTTAAAACCGCTATTCGAACCAGTATTGAACCGCTGTTAAAACCGCTGTTAAGACCGCTGTTAAAACCGCTATTTGAGCCGGTATTTGAACCAGTATTGAACCGCTGTTAAAACCGCTATTCGAACCAGTATTGAACCGCTGTTAAAACCGCTGTTAAAACCGCTGTTAAGACCGCTGTTAAAACCGCTATTCGAACCAGTATTGAACCGCTGTTAAAACCGCTGTTAAGACCGCTGTTAAAACCGGTATTCGAACCAGTAGCGGGCTCCCACGGCACCGGTCGGGTGGGGTTAAGGCTAGGCCAACAGGGCTAACAGGGCTAGGTACAAAAGGTACAAGTTAGGGAGGGGGAGGGGGTAGGGTAGGGTAGGTAGGCAGGCAGAGGTAGAGGGTAGTAGTTGGGTTTGGGAGGTATAGGAAGATTCGGGTTACGGTAGATAGAGGAAGGTAGTACGTGGAGAAGGAGGGAGGGATCAAGGTAGGTAGAAAAGCCCCCGGGGGCTTTTCCCAAGTCGCTCGAGGATGGAAAATGAAGAAGCCCCCGGGGGCTTTTCTGAAGTTGGTCGAGGATGGAAAATGAAGAAGCCCCCGGGGGCTTTTCCCAAGTCGCTCTGAAGTTGCTCGAGGATGGAAAGTGAAGAAGCCCCCGGGGGCTTTTCCCAAGCCGGTCGAGGATGGAAAGTGAAGAAGCCCCCGGGGGCTTTTTCAAAGCCGGTCGAGGATGGAAAGTGAAGAAGCCCCCGGGGGCTTTTCTCAAGTCGCTTGAGGGTAGAAAGTAAAGAAGCCCCCGGGGGCTTTTCTGAAGTTGCTCGAGGATGGAAAGCGAAGAAGCCCCCAGGGGCTTTTCTGGAGTCGCTTAAGGATAGAAAATGAAGAAGCCCCCGGGGGCTTTTCAAAGTTGCTCTGGGATGGAAAGTGAAGAAGCCCCCGGGGGCTTTTCAAAGTCGCTCTGAAGTTGCTCGAGGATGGAAAGTGAAGAAGCCCCCGGGGGCTTTTCCCAAGTCGCTCGAGGATGGAAAATGAAGAAGCCCCCGGGGGCTTTTCTGAAGTTGGTCGAGGATGGAAAATGAAGAAGCCCCCGGGGGCTTTTCCCAAGTCGCTCTGAAGTTGCTCTGGGATGGAAAATGAAGAAGCCCCCGGGGGCTTTTTTAAAGCCGCTCGAGGATAGAAAGAGAAGAAGCCCCCGGGGGCTTTTCAAAGTCGCTCGAGGATGGAAAGTAAAGAAGCCCCCGGGGGCTTTTCAAAGTCGCTCGAGGATGGAAATTGAAGAAGCCCCTAGGGGCTTTTCTCGAGTCGCTCTGAAGTTGGTCGAGGATGGAAAGTGAAGAAGCCCCTAGGGGCTTTTCTCGAGTCGCTCTGAAGTTGGTCGAGGATGGAAAGCGAAGAAGCCCCCAGGGGCTTTTCTGGAGTCGCTTAAGGATAGAAAATGAAGAAGCCCCCGGGGGCTTTTCAAAGTTGCTCTGGGATGGAAAATGAAGAAGCCCCCGGGGGCTTTTTCAAAGCCGGTCGAGGATGGAAAGTGAAGAAGCCCCCGGGGGCTTTTCAAAGTCGCTCTAAAGTTGCTCTGGGATGGAAAATGAAGAAGTCCCCGGGGGCTTTTTTAAAGCCGTTCGAGGATAGAAAGTGAAGAAGCCCCCGGGGGCTTTTCAAAGTCGCTCGAGGATGGAAAGTAAAGAAGCCCCCGGGGGCTTTTCAAAGTCGCTCGAGGATGGAAAGTGAAGAAGCCCCCGGGGGCTTTTTAAAGCCGCTCGAGGATGGAAAATGAAGAAGCCCCTAGGGGCTTTTCTCGAGTCGCTCTGAAGTTGCTCCAGGATGGAAAATGAAGAAGCCCCCGGGGGCTTTTTTAAAGCCGCTCGAGGATAGAAAGAGAAGAAGCCCCCGGGGGCTTTTCAAAGTCGCTCGAGGATGGAAAATGAAGAAGCCCCCGGGGGCTTTTCAAAGTCGCTCGAGGATGGAAAGTGAAGAAGCCCCCGGGGGCTTTTCAAAGTCGCTCTGAAGTTGCTCGAGGATGGAAAGTGAAGAAGCCCCCGGGGGCTTTTCCCAAGTCGCTCGAGGATGGAAAATGAAGAAGCCCCCGGGGGCTTTTCTGAAGTTGGTCGAGGATGGAAAATGAAGAAGCCCCCGGGGGCTTTTCCCAAGTCGCTCTGAAGTTGCTCTGGGATGGAAAATGAAGAAGCCCCCGGGGGCTTTTTCAAAGCCGGTCGAGGATGGAAAGTGAAGAAGCCCCCGGGGGCTTTTTCAAAGCCGGTCGAGGATAGAAAGTGAAGAAGCCCCCGGGGGCTTTTCAAAGTCGCTCTAAAGTTGCTCTGGGATGGAAAATGAAGAAGTCCCCGGGGGCTTTTTTAAAGCCGTTCGAGGATAGAAAGTGAAGAAGCCCCCGGGGGCTTTTCAAAGTCGCTCGAGGATGGAAAGTAAAGAAGCCCCCGGGGGCTTTTCAAAGTCGCTCGAGGATGGAAAGTGAAGAAGCCCCCGGGGGCTTTTTTAAAGCCGGTCGAGGATGGAAAGTGAAGAAGCCCCCGGGGGCTTTTCAAAGTCGCTCTGAAGTTGGTCGAGGATGGAAAATGAAGAAGCCCCCAGGGGCTTTTCTAAAGCCGCTCGAGGATGGAAAGTGAAGAAGCCCCCGGGGGCTTTTCAAAGTCGCTCGAGGATGGAAAATGAAGAAGCCCCCGGGGGCTTTTCAAAGTCGCTCGAGGATGGAAAGTGAAGAAGCCCCCGGGGGCTTTTCTCGAGTCGCTCTGAAGTTGCTCCAGGATGGAAAATGAAGAAGCCCCCGGGGGCTTTTTTAAAGCCGCTCGAGGATAGAAAGAGAAGAAGCCCCCGGGGGCTTTTTTAAAGCCGGTCGAGGATGGAAAGTGAAGAAGCCCCCGGGGGCTTTTCAAAGTCGCTCTGAAGTTGCTCCAGGATGGAAAATGAAGAAGCCCCCAGGGGCTTTTCAAAGTCGCTCAAGGATGGAAAGTAAAGAAGCCCCCAGGGGCTTTTCTCGAGTCGCTCTGAAGTTGCTCTGGGATGGAAAATGAAGAAGCCCCCGGGGGCTTTTCTGAAGTTGGTCGAGGATGGAAAGCGAAGAAGCCCCTGGGGGCTTTTTTAAAGTCGCTCGAGGATGGAAAGTGAAGAAGCCCCCGGGGGCTTTTCAAAGTCGCTCTGAAGTTGCTCCAGGATGGAAAATGAAGAAGCCCCCAGGGGCTTTTCTAAAGCCGCTCGAGGATGGAAAGTGAAGAAGCCCCCGGGGGCTTTTCCCAAGTCGCTCGAGGATGGAAAATGAAGAAGCCCCCGGGGGCTTTTCTGAAGTTGGTCGAGGATGGAAAATGAAGAAGCCCCCGGGGGCTTTTCCCAAGTCGCTCTGAAGTTGCTCTGGGATGGAAAATGAAGAAGCCCCCGGGGGCTTTTTTAAAGCCGCTCGAGGATAGAAAGAGAAGAAGCCCCCGGGGGCTTTTCAAAGTCGCTCGAGGATGGAAAATGAAGAAGCCCCCGGGGGCTTTTCTCAAGTCGCTTGAGGGTAGAAAGTGAAGAAGCCCCCGGGGGCTTTTCTCAAGTCGCTTGAGGGTAGAAAGTAAGGAAGCCCCCAGGGGCTTTTCTGAAGTTGCTCCATGATGGAAAGTAAAGAAGCCCCCAGGGGCTTTTCTGGAGTCGCTTAAGGATAGAAAATGAAGAAGCCCCCGGGGGCTTTTCAAAGTTGCTCTGGGATGGAAAGTGAAGAAGCCCCCGGGGGCTTTTCAAAGTCGCTCTGAAGTTGCTCTGGGATGGAAAATGAAGAAGTCCCCGGGGGCTTTTTTAAAGCCGTTCGAGGATAGAAAGTGAAGAAGCCCCCGGGGGCTTTTCAAAGTCGCTCGAGGATGGAAAGTAAAGAAGCCCCCGGGGGCTTTTCAAAGTCGCTCGAGGATGGAAATTGAAGAAGCCCCTAGGGGCTTTTCTCGAGTCGCTCTGAAGTTGGTCGAGGATGGAAAGTGAAGAAGCCCCTAGGGGCTTTTCTCGAGTCGCTCTGAAGTTGGTCGAGGATGGAAAGCGAAGAAGCCCCCAGGGGCTTTTCTGGAGTCGCTTAAGGATAGAAAATGAAGAAGCCCCCGGGGGCTTTTCAAAGTTGCTCTGGGATGGAAAGTGAAGAAGCCCCCGGGGGCTTTTCAAAGTCGCTCTGAAGTTGCTCTGGGATGGAAAATGAAGAAGTCCCCGGGGGCTTTTTTAAAGCCGTTCGAGGATAGAAAGTGAAGAAGCCCCCGGGGGCTTTTCAAAGTCGCTCGAGGATGGAAAGTAAAGAAGCCCCCGGGGGCTTTTCAAAGTCGCTCGAGGATGGAAAGTGAAGAAGCCCCCGGGGGCTTTTTAAAGCCGCTCGAGGATGGAAAATGAAGAAGCCCCTAGGGGCTTTTCTCGAGTCGCTCTGAAGTTGGTCGAGGATGGAAAGCGAAGAAGCCCCCAGGGGCTTTTCTAAAGTCGGTCTCGAGTTACTGTAGGATGGAAAATGAAGAAGCCCCTAGGGGCTTTTCTCGAGTCGCTCTGAAGTTGCTCCAGGATGGAAAATGAAGAAGCCCCCGGGGGCTTTTCTAAAGCCGCTCGAGGATGGAAAGTGAAGAAGCCCCTAGGGGCTTTTCTCGAGTCGCTCTGAAGTTGGTCGAGGATGGAAAGCGAAGAAGCCCCCAGGGGCTTTTCTAAAGTCGGTCTCGAGTTACTGTAGGATGGAAAATGAAGAAGCCCCTAGGGGCTTTTCTCGAGTCGCTCTGAAGTTGCTCCAGGATGGAAAATAAAGAAGCCCCCGGGGGCTTTTCTAAAGCCGCTCGAGGATGGAAAGCGAAGAAGCCCCCGGGGGCTTTTCTCGAGTCGCTCTGAAGTTGCTCCAGGATGGAAAATGAAGAAGCCCCCGGGGGCTTTTCTAAAGCCGCTCGAGGATGGAAAGTGAAGAAGCCCCCGGGGGCTTTTCTCGAGTTGGTTGACGGGGGGAGGGAGGCAGGCTGTTCGAGGATAGAAAGCCAAGATGCCCCAGGAGGCTCCTGACTTACTATAGCCCAGCCAAGCTCAAACCCTGAATGTACCCAAGAGAGCGTTGCCGTACGCTATGAAAGTGAGATTGCATGAGCCCCTGGGCGCCTTCCCCTCTCCTGCGCTGGTTACACTCAACCCTGTAACCCAGATATCCTTCTTAAGGAGAAAAGACTCCTTGGTGGCCTCGGTCGGAACTCCACTAACTTAACTTTACAGCCTCATAATAAAGAGATATTATACGGCCTATAACCTGTATATCCGAACGTATACCCGAGGGCAAATCTAGATATACGGTTAGCCTAGCCGGAAAGTTTCCTATATAGATCTTTGGAGAATTGTAGCAGCATTCTCGCCATAGCTCTGATAACATCAAATAGAGGACGCCTACTAGCTGGAATAGAGTGGTATTAGTGTGAAGAGTACTAGTAGCACTAGAATAGTTGGTAGGTGTCAGGCCCATCCCAGTACACTCGTTACAACGATTGTCACACCATGCCTATGAAACAATATGGTCTTACACAAGCATGACTAAGTTTGCCAAGGATATGCCAGTATAAAGGGTCTTCCACTCACTATATAGATAGTCGGGATATTCCCATAGCCACTCGTTCTTCATACTCATCAATACATCCCATTGACCCCCTACCTGATAATCGCTGCCCAACAGTTATGAGCCCAGTTGTCTTTCTGACCACTGGATACTCTGAATAAGCATCACACAGTCAACTACCTCTTTGTATATTAGCAGCCCAGGCAGGCACCTGGTCAATCCACGGGTATCACAACCGACCTATTAGTCTATCGGACAAGATGTCTACCGTACAGACTACTATTCGCCTTAAAAGCCAATCTGACTGGCCAGACTGGTATACCTTCATCAGGATGAATGCCAAATCTAACGGGATATGGCAGTTCTGCAACCCTGACTCTGATGAGGCCTTGACTGCGCCTATCAGACCACAACTGCCAGTCGACCCAAATAGCGACCAAGTTACTCTGTTTGACGCCAACAGCAGAGTATATATCGAGGAGCTTAGGCAGTACGAGCGAAGAACCCAGGCGCTTCAGAAAACCATGAGAGACATCACCACCACTATCGAGCCAACCATGCTCTCCTGGCTAGTGGATGCTGATACTCCAAGAGAAGCCCTGCGAAGCCTGAAGGACAGGTATCAACGATCTCCTCAAGCGGAGAAAAGACTTACCTACAAGACCTATAGAGATCATCTCATGAGGATCAAGAGATCAGGCACCCAAGAGTGGATTCAATCTTGTGAGACCAATCTCTCCAAAGCAGTCAGATTGGGCTGTGAAGAGATGAGTGTACCTCATCAACAAACCACCCTTCTCAACGCATTGAAAGGGGTATATCCAGACTTCGTCGCTCCCATGGCTAGGGATACAACCAGGGAAGAAATTGACGACGTTGATCCATCAGAACGGCTGACAGGCAAGAAAATCCTTCAGCATTTGAGAACCTGGCTAGAGGCTGGGCATGGAGATGAAGACTCCAAATCAGGCGGTGCATATGCCACTTGGCAACAGCGTGAAGAAGGCCAATCTCCACGGGTTTCAGCCAAGGGCAACACCAACAACGCTTCTTTTGGCCGAAAACCAAAGGATAAGGACAACAGGCCGAAACCCTTTTGTCTATTAGATGGGAAGAAGCACTTTTATCAGGAATGCTTCTATTTGAACCCATACATTCGTCCATCCGGCTGGACTGGAGACACAGCGAAGATCCAGATGGCTCAAGATTTCCTTGCCAACAACCCTAGGCTAAAGGAAAAGATAGAGCAAAGCAGGACCAAGAGCGTCTCTCCAGACCAATTGGCAGAACAGAAGGCCAGCAAGGCCAACTACATACGGGCATCCAGTCCATCAGACTCAGATACTGACTGGTCGGATACCAGCTCAGTGCCAGAAGAACCAAATGGCAGCTGTCAGCACATCGCTCAAGCCAGCGATAACAAACACGCTGTACTTGTTGACAGCGGGGCATCAGATACCCTCACATGGGACAAATCTCGCTTTGCAGATCTAAACCCTGTCAAGAAGACCTTTGACACCCCAAATGGGCCTATTATTGCAACCGCAAAAGGGACCATGATAGTCAATGCAGTAGATGCAATGGGCCAACCTCATCAATTGCGAATCAACAGCGCATATTTAGTACCAGACGCTCCAACTACCCTGATCAGTACCATCAGATTAGAGGAGCAAGGACTTTGGTTCTCGGCAAGGCAACGATGCCTTGAAGACAATCAGGGCAGTCCTCAATTTCAAATCTGGATACTAGAATCACAATACCATCTCGAGCCTCCTGACGGCCAAGGGGCAGTCTATTTCTCATCCTCTTCTCAGCCTCGAGCAACCAGCAAGGAGAACGCCAAACTGTGGCACGAACGACTCAGCCACGCAAATAAGGCGGCTCTTCAACACCTATCCAAGGCATCCTCAGATGCAGGAATAGAGGGTCTTCTGATAGAGGACTGCGAGACATGTAGACAGGCCAAAGCAATGAGGAGCATCTCAAGACGTCAACCAATTTACAAAACCACTTACCCATTCGAGAGGATCAACATTGACTTCTTTCTGATGGAGGAAGCGTACAATGGGGCGAAAGTCAGTATTATCGCCACATGCCCATACACCAAGCTGAAGCTCCAGAGAGCACTTCCACATCGACGACTTCTTGGCCTCCGATTTATCAAGCAACTAGTCAAGTTTCTCTCAGTGCAATACGATATTGTTGTACGATTTTTACGGCTTGATGGGGATGTGTCTCTACAGACCAACATAGAGGACTACACCTCCGAGGAAGGGATCATTCTGGAGAGAACAGCACCATACACATCAGCACAAAACGGCCAAGCCGAGAGAGCTGGGGGAGTTATATTTGCAGCAGCAAGAGCTCTCTGTATACAGTCAAACTTTCCCCCACAACTCTGGCCAGAGACAACAGCGGCAGCCGTCTATCTTGGCAACCGAACTCCAAGAAGGAAGATCAACTGGATGACACCAGAAGGAAAGACGAATGCGTGGCTGAATGCCAACAAGGGTACAAAGCGCCCAGAACTATCATCGCTTAGCCATCTCAAGAGATATGGTTGCAGAGCCTATCCTCTGACCAAAAACTACATGGCTGGCCGCCAAAAGTCAGCCAAGATGGCACCTAGAGCTCATATTGGCTATCTCTGTGGATATGATAGCTCGAACATCTATCGCATATGGGTCCCTACTCTGAATCAGGTTTTCAGATCCAGAGACGTGTCATTTGACGAATCAGTTGTCTACAATCCTTCAGAAGTCCAGCAACTTGATGCCGTACAGATAAGAGAGCAGACAGGGCATCTAGACCTGTTGGAACTCCATGACGATATTGATCACGATATCGAATCCATTCTAGAGGATTTCGCGGCCCCAGATACCTATGCAACTCATCCGTCAGACCGCCAAAGTTCTATTTTCGCTCCAGATAATAGTCTTCCAACTCTACCTTGTCTTAGGGAAGAAGTGACGCTAGGTAACCGCCTATCCAGCCAGCCTGGCAGTTCTGTAAGAGGAACAGAAACCAGCCTCGATATCTCTTCGGCTGGGGGGGTGATGTCTAGTAGCCCTCCACTTCCATCTTCATCGTCAGCCATTACTTCAGACGAAGTAATCCATGACACCATCTATGTCAACACAGAAGAGACAGTGTCTCAACAAGAAGAAAATCAACCCTTACATAGGGACCATCAGATCGAACCTGGGTGGGTGGAAGGCTCCCCTCGACCAGAAGATTCATCACCAACCCAATCAGCGACTTCACCAACTCCAACGAGTGGAGATGGTAGCAATACTTCCAACAATAACACTTTGGAAGGTGTAGGTCAACAGCCCCTCAGCAACGTTATCAAAAGACGCCAGAAATACGACAAAAGTGAAGGGGTTGACTCTTCCAACATCCTGAAATCCCCGAGGCGACGGAAACCAAGTAAAGAGGCAGCAGGCTCTGAATCGAGAGGTCTCTATCAGAAGCAGTATATCGCCTACATATCCGCCAACACAAGCGCACTCCATAGCGCAACGATGGATGCGACAAGAAAGATGCACAAGAGAGATCTTCCTCCAACTCCCAGAAACTGGAGAGAGGCTCAAAAGCACCCCTTCTTCAAGGAATGGAAAGCTGCTTGTGAATCTGAGCTAAAACACCATTGGGATATCGCCACATGGAAGAGAGTTCAGATCTGCAACGTCGACAAGGAAAAACACTTTATTATCCCCTTATTATGGGTGTTCACTTATAAGTTCGACAAGCACGGCTATCTTCACAAGTTCAAAGCAAGGATTTGTGTCCAAGGCAATCTTCAACCGCCGAACGATCTCGACACTTCAGCATCAACTCTTGCTGCCAGAACCTTCAGAACCATGATGGCCCTTGGAGCCAGGTTTGGACTTCGTTTCTGGCAAAAAGATGCAGTCAATGCGTTCACAAACGCCTGGCTAGATGAGGTGGTGTATGTCAGACACCCACCTGGCTTTGAGGAATATGAGAGTTGTCTTTTGCTTCTCAGAGCTTTATATGGCCTCAGGAGGTCGCCTCTCCTCTGGCAACGTCACATTACCAAAACTATGAAGCAAATAGGCTTTCGCCAACTTGAGGAAGACGAGTGTGTCTTCATGAGAGATGGGATCATCGTCTTTATATTTGTAGACGATATAGTGATCGCTTTCCTCCCTGACCTGCAGGAAGAGGCCAAAAAGATCACTGATGATCTTCACAACCATTACCAACTCAGAGATATGGGCGATCTCCGATGGTTTCTTGGCATCAGAATTATCAGAGACATCAATGCCAAAAAGATATGGCTATCCCTCGATAACTACATTGACTCTCTTGAGACCAAGTATAAGGTCCAAAACAACAAAGGATGGCCAATGACTCCAATGGCACTTGATCAACTTGTCAAATACGATGGTCAAGCGTCAAAACAGACAATCATCGAATATCAGAGCAAGGTTGGATCTCTCAACTATGCAGCTGTTATTGCCAGACCCGATATATCACATACAACATCAAGACTCTCTGAATATCTTCAGAATCCTGGTCCATCGCACATGGAAGCGGCAGACAGATGTCTTGCCTACCTTGCCCGAACCAAGGGATTAGCAATTGAATACGATGGGTCAGCAGACGGAAGACTGTGCTGTTCTTCCGACGCAGCATTTGCTGATGACCTCAATACACGACGAAGCAGTCAGGGGTATATCACCATGCTCTTTGGTGGTCCTATTGAATGGAGAGCCACAAAGAAGACCTGTGTAGTTACCTCATCAACGGAAGCAGAACTAGTTGCTCTCACTCAAGCCACAAGAGAGTATATGGCAACCATAAGGTTAATGGAGAATCTCCAGATTCAACCAGACGGTTTCCCTACTATTTACTGCGACAACAGTCAAACTCTTCGTCTTCTGACAGATGAAAAGCCCCACAGAACCTCCAGGCTGAAACATATCGATATACAGAATTTGTGGGCTCGCCAAGTCTGTCGGAAAGGAGACATCACTTTCAAGTGGATGGATACCAATAGCACTATCGCTGATGGTCTAACCAAACCACTGAACGCACAAAAACACCGAGAATTCGTTCGTCAACTTCGTCTTGTTAACATCACACACCTGCTGGGCCAGGAAGAAGTGTGAATAGCTTCAAGCAAAGACTTGAACCTAGGGGGGTGTGTCAGGCCCATCCCAGTACACTCGTTACAACGATTGTCACACCATGCCTATGAAACAATATGGTCTTACACAAGCATGACTAAGTTTGCCAAGGATATGCCAGTATAAAGGGTCTTCCACTCACTATATAGATAGTCGGGATATTCCCATAGCCACTCGTTCTTCATACTCATCAATACATCCCATTGACCCCCTACCTGATAATCGCTGCCCAACAGTAGGTAATCCGAGTGACAGTGGTGGTGGCGGCGGTGTCTCCGTCAGTTACCGGCAGACGGTTCCCAGCAGCCACCTACATCGTCACTCACCGAGGAGGGCAGGGCCTAGCACGATAGCTCTACGTAAAGAGAGGAATTCGGGTTCTATTTCCTTAAGATAAGGTTGAGAAATAAGAACACTAGGCGGAATGGCCGTCCATGCTAGTAACGGAATTAAGGGATACTGGAATGTGCTAGTGAGTCAAGGGACAAGCAGTAAGGATAAGGTCGGAAACAGAAAATGCAGATCGCCGATGACGATGGGGTTTGGCTAGCCGCGCGATCCCCTCTTGGGCCGGGGCCAAAGAATTAGGGTATCGCCGCTGTCTATGTCGTAGATAGTACTTTTTGTTTTATACTATTGACGGCCATGTTTAGAAGCCGAGGCTCTTAACTGCGGCGCCTCCCGCGCCGGCTAGAAGTACTTCCGCCTATGCTACGTTAGGGAGGTACTATCTACCTGATACTTTAGTAAACGAGGCCAGGCGGTATAGCGACGGTATATATGGTGTCGTAGCATTGATAACAAATATCGCCGGAACCGGCAGGTACGGAACAGAAGTGCAAGGGTCCTTCAGCACAAAGGAACCTCTATCGTTGCAAAATAGGGCTTGGAGCTCCTGGGTAGCCTTTGGAGATCCGAGAGATAGTAGGGAATCAGGCAGCTTTGTGAAATATCGTGCGAGATAATAAGAGAGGAAGCGTCTCCCTAAACGCGTATGCTGAACAGGAGCGGGCTGGGGCCGCGGCTTTAAATAGCTAATCTATAGACCACGGGTCTCGTTGCCCAGCCTCCGCGTTCGAAAGTGAGGCTAGACCTATGTCTTTCTTCTTTAGGGAAAGGTCGTACTACATTAGGTATGTAGGGGCAGTCCTTGAGGAAGACGGAAATAAAGGAAAGCTCAGAGGTACGTACTGGGGACACTCGTAGGCCGTGTTATTATGTAAGCAGGGCTGCTTAGGTAACCAGAATCGGCCTGTCATCACGAACGTAGTCCAGCATCACGACCAACGCCGTGATAATCGACTAGATATAAGCGACACGTAGTATAGACATACCGGCCCAGGTAGGTAGAGTAGATGTATACTTTATATACATATACGGAATGGTTTTATTCTATACCATCGCCAATATACCTTAAGAAGAGGGCAGCATGATTTGTTTCCGGTATAACTATGTCGTTTCCTTATTACTTCTACTAAACCTTAGAAGAACAGGAGATTCTCGCTTACCTGACCCCATTTACACGACCAAGTCTTGCTCCCTCCGCTGGCCGTAGACCTCAGACGCCGAACATGGCTTAGTACTCGGAAACTCAACCAAGGAGGAATATACACTCATTCAATTATCCTCCATATTGACTGCCTCATACACACTCTTGTGATACCATAGTCATATACTACTTCGTTATCGGGAAACGATTCCGTAATCAAGATACTCGCCATACGGTTGTATTATCTATCCTATCTCACCTACTGCGCGGATAGCAAAGTGGACTGCTTAATCTCTTTCACCTATCGAACCCCTCATTCGTCCACCGTAGCCCGCGGCGTCTCTACCTCAATCGCTCCATGTGCATCAGCAGCCGCCGGATACTCCACCACGTGATCCACCACGTGCCCAGATTGCTGCACTGCTTTCCTTTTCCATCTTTCCTTCCCTCCAAAGTCATACCACCAATTTATCTCCCTATATTATGATCTATGATAACATATGAGTACCTCGAGGGTACTACTAGCCTACTACGCTTCTTTATTATGGTATCCTTTCTCCGGGACGCGTCGCGCCTCCAGCCCGGAGCCTCGGCTCCTTTCCCGGCCCAAGCAGGCAGAGTATCGGGCAGACGTGCGATAGTCAAGATCAAGGTATTTATAGCCACTATAGCCTGAGACGGATCCAGCTGAGAGAGAGGCGGGACAGGCGACCTTATCCCGGCGCACTAAGGAACTCCGTACTACTATAGTAACTATTACGAGGTGCTATCCGGGGGCACTGAGACTCTTAGAGTCGATTCATCGTAGATAACCTGTACCATACGGGAGCATCAGGCCAAGGTAAGTAAGCTTCATATTATGCTTAGCTACCATACCATCGTGACGTCGGGCTCCCGATAAGAAAGCAAAGCAGGCGTGAGAAGCTGCCCTCCGTCGCTTGAGCAGGAAAAAGCAGACGTTAGAACTCCCCCTTAGCGTACTAGCTCAGTCAGAAGTAAGCCGTCCGTACGTTCGTATGCCTAGACGATTGGTTATGGCGAGGAAATGCCCTCGGAAGCCCCCGGGGGCTTGCGGCGGCACCCTCACACGTCCTAAAAGTGGCACTGGGCAGCCTCATGCCGCCACACCGGGTCGATCTCTATCCTTTCGGGGAGCAGGAGGGCTTGCCTTCGCGGCGGCGGGATGTGCACCACGGCCGCCTTTTGCTCCTACACCAAAGCAAGTGGTGTCCGCCATTGACAGCGGACGAGTGCGGTCCGCCGTGCATTCCACCGCAGTCATGACTTAGACCCATTGCACCACTGCGGCAGGGAGATGCTGGTGGTTCCGCGTAACGTCAACATGAGCGGGAATGCTGGCATCGAGTGAGTAATCCCGATGACCAGTCGTAAAAGGGAAGGATATGCAAGGGAGGCACGCCTGGGATGGGCAGCGCGGCCTGCGCCTTAGGAGCGAGCGACGGCGACACGGCGTCCGAGACACGACAATTACTCTTCGATAGATAACGCCAGGGAGCATGGAGGGGTAACGATAAGGTAGCCTACGGGTCGTTTCCCGGATTAGCGCCGCGACCTAGTTATCAAAACCCTTCGTATCTCCTTCCTATCCCCGCGTCCTTTTTGCTCTATCGATTGTACGGCGATAGTAACGATAAAGAGGAAGCATAGGACTCTCCCGCCCTGCCTATAATAGCGTAGCGGACGGTATAAAGCGTAAAAGAAGCGGCGACGAGGTTATAGTAGGCGATCCGGCGCCGAAATGCCGCGTCCAGGACCAGGGCTTCCGAGAAAGCGAGTCTATCCGGGAGCGTGCTAAACCTTACCTACTGGCGGTAGGCAGGCTATACGTCGACGTACTAGAGACGATATGGAGTACGGGTAAGAACCGTCGCGTCGAGCCGGCCCACGTGCGGGAGCTTACGGAGGTCTTTATAAAGGGCGGCCTTGAACGCGGGGCTCCCGAGAACCGGCTCTTCGTCCTCTGTAGCGCGGACGAGGTCCGGCGGATCCGCGGGTAGGAGCCCCCCGATAATAACGAGAACGATGACGATGGCGACGACGTAAAGGAGGAGGCTGCGTTCCTGCAGTGGGCCGCCGTGAACGGGACGATGGTGGAGGTGATGGCCGGCTAATACCGGTTGTGCGCCCTCCGGGCCTATATCCGGGCGACGGGTACGCCGGCATTGGACGGCTGGTGGACGTGCGAGCTATACGATAGAGGTGAGTCGCCCCCGTCGTCCGTGAGTGGGCAGGGCCGCGGGAGAGAGGCGCTAAGGAGCCGGGACAGATCGACTACCCGCGGACCTGAACATCAAGCTGCGCATCAACCGCAGGGACCCGGGCCTACCCGACAACCACGGCCAGATCTGGACACAGCTCGTCTCGGTCGCCTCGGCCGCGGCCGAACCCGCCGCGGAGAACCAGGTAACCGTCGACCATAAGCTCGTAGAGGCCCTGCGCCTGGGCGGCGAGAAGAGCTTCCCGACGCGGAGGCTCGTGACGCTATGGAACCACGAGCGGTGGCGGAGAATGACGACGCGCTGGTGCCAGACCCGGCTGGGCCTGGAGACGTTCAATATCTCGACGTTCGAGTGGATGGCCAGCCTCCGCGTCGACGAATACTGGTTCTCGACGATGGAGTCCGCGCTGGCCACGCTCGCCGCCCTGCCCCTCGACGAGACGCAGGAAGTGGGACTGGACGACTGGAACCGGCTGGCCGCGGCGGGAGAATTGTCCCCCCCAGCAGCCGAGCGGGACGCCGCCGAAGCCGTCTTCTTCACCGGCGGCGACCTCGGGCGTCGCACGGCGGGCCTGCTCTCGACCCTCGACGACGACGCGTACAGGAGGGTCTGCCGGGCCGTGCTGGACTCGCACGACCTCACGTTCGTCGACCTGAGGCGCCTTCTCCGGGCCAGGAAACCGGAGGCAGAGGCCGCCGTCCGGGCGCTGCACCACGTCGTCGCCTGGATCCATCCTGGCAGCGCGGCGGAGCTCGACAGGGTGAACCCAAAGTCGAAGAACAAGCCGCAGCTCATCGACCACCTACGCACCGCGCTCGACAGCCTCGGCTCTTCCAGGGGGGGCACGTACACGTATGCCAGAGACGCGGCGTCACAGCTCCAACGACGCGTCCTAGACATCGCACGACATAGCGCCGAGGCTTTCCTGACGCCGGACGGACGGGCGCTCCTCGCCAGCAGCATCATGCTCGTCGACGAGCCGGCGTACGGGAGACGCTTTGGCCACGTCTCCTGGGCGCAACTACTCCGCACCGCCCGGCGCATTACCGACCCGGAGCATACGACCTACGTCCTCCGGCCCGATTGGGACACGGCCAACGCCAGCGACGACCGCGGCCGCGCGCGCATGCTCACGCTCGTGTCCGCCTTCTGCAGTGATCTGTTCCGTCTGGGCGACCGGCCCGTCACCTCGAACGACGCCGCACTCCTTGCACTACAGCGAAGAGTCCAGCAGGCCCTCGCGTCGTCCGCCGGGGAGCTGCCAGGTCTCCCGCTCCTCGGACCAGCCGAGCCTGAGGCCAGGGAAGGGAGGGAGCGCAGGGAGTCGGAACTCGAGCGGGAGGGGGGGGCGTTCGACGGGGACGGGCCACACCGGCGCACCGACGCATACGACGACGACGCTGGAGCCGGCGAGCAGGGCACACGCGGGCGTGTTCGAGGGTCCGAGAAGCAACGCCCCCTCCGCCGGCCGCCTCCGCCATCGGCCCAAAAGCCAAGGGAAGTCCGGAGTGGCGACTACGGGAAGACACCCTCTATCAGCGGCGGGGGCCGAGAGACGCAGGCACATGACGACGACGACGACGCCGCCGCCGACGGCCATACCCCGCCCTCGAGCTCCCCAGCGTCCCGGCGACCGTCGCGCGATGGGCAACGGCGAGTGGGGGCCACGTCGCCGACGCCGGGTCCCCCGCGGACGCCGAGCGCCTCTACCAACAAGCCAAGGCCACAGTGGAAGACAGGACCTAGAGCGAGGAGGTTATAGCTGGTCCGCAGCCATGGACGGAAGTCGAAGACGGATAGACGGGCCCAGGAATACCAAAAGATCATCATCATACCACTAAGTTCATCCAATAGCACATTCAATACGTAGCGCCGTAGGGCCCATTCCGAACATCATAATCGTATCTTACCGTCCAATTTCATACATTCTTTCCACCACCTCTATTATTATAGCACCGTATACGAGTAACATATCGGGTTCGGGGCCAGGATAGTCCAGCCTAAAGAGACGGCGGATACGATACGTTATATCATATATATTACTACCCCTGCAAAGCCCCCGGGGGCTTTTCTTCTCTCTATCCCCGTTAAGCAGGATCATCTCGTAGCTCCCGACGCCCCATGCCCGCGTCCTTCTTTCGCCCATCCTTCCCTCCCCACCCCCATTCCGTTACCCACAATAACAACAACAAGGCAGAAGCGGCACAGATCTAGCTACGCAGAGGCGTCTACACATATCCCCAATACCCTCTTACATACGCTCCGAGTCGCCCCCCTCCACCCTACAAATCGGTAACAGGCGCGTTCTATACATACAAATAGGCAGGGAACCCCCCCTCTCCTGTCCCGTCCGACGCCCGATATCGACTAGCCCACCGGCAACGTAACTACTTCCAGACTGTATACTAGTAGCAGCACCAGTACGATGTCCGCCAGTTCGTCTCACGACGTCGAGGATATGCTATGGATGGATGCCACCGAGGCAGGCGAAGAGGAGGAGGAAGAGGAGGAAGAGGATCAGGAGGGCAACGAGGAGAGTATAAGGAGACCCGGCGGCACATCACAGAGGTGGGCGGTTGATCACTCCACGGGTCACCACCGCCTCCACGGTAAATAAGCAAGACCCGACGAGTGAGGAGGACGGGGGGCTAACCGACGTGGCCAGCCGCCCGATTCATCGAGAGAGCCCTCGCAGAGGACTTTGAGCCCGCGGACGCGCTCAAGATGATCCAAGAGAAGCACACCGTCGACTTCGGGTCGGCCCGCGCGGGGGGCACCCAGGCGAGGCCGTCGGACCGCTTCTACCCGTCCTTCTACCTCGACTTCTTCAGCGTGGTCGGCAGACCGGGCCGACCGATCTCGAGGCCCGACGGTCCCATCTTCGATAACATCACCATATCCTTCCAGCGGTGGTCGGCGCCGTACGGCGCAAAGCACGTCAACAGGATCCCCTTCGACATAACAGGCCGGACGTTCAAAATCGCGCAGGCGGCCACGCGCAAGATCTAGTTCATCGTCATACACCCGGTAACGGGGGAGGTATCGGAGCTACCGTCATCGGCCGCCGACGCGCAAAGGCGCCGGGAGCAGGCCGGCGAACGGAGCGGCATACCGGTGCCGCTAGCGTACGAGCTAGCATCGTACATCACCGACATCTTCCAACTACCCGCGCTACTAGGCGAGGGCGTCGAGCGCTCGTAGCGGCCGGGCGGTCGGGAGACCCAACGGATCAGCTCCACGCGGTAGATGGCGTTCCAGGAAGCGTTCATAGCGGGCTAGGCGGCCTAGTCGGCGCACCGCGGGGGTAACAAGTCGTTCTAGGCAAAGCACGAGCCGGCCTTCCACGCTTATAACTATAGCGCTAATATCAAGATCGAGGTAAGCGACGAGCTCTACGACCTACCGCGCAAAAGGCACTGCTCTATAAAGGAGACGGACGACGATAAAAACGAGGCGGAGGGGGGGGATAAGGAGGAAGGGGAGCGGGACGACGACGCCGGTAGGGAGATACTCCGCCTAAAAGAGTTATCCATAGGGGATCGGCCGACCGCACGGGAGAGAGGCGGAGCGGCAAGAGGCCGGCGCGCAGACGGTACGGAGGATACCCGCTACGAGCGGATCCTATGCGAATATAACGGCCTAAGGAAGCTAGTATCCGAGCTCGAGACCCGGTTCTATCTGCGGAACATCACGGCCGTCTCGTACGCACTCGCCGTCTATATCAATAGCGATAGGGCGACGGGCGGCGATGCCGACTTGTCGGAGACACGGTGCCTATTAGCCGACAGGAATATGCTCGGGAGGGAGTTCGCGAGCGCGCGGGACTTTACCTTTTATCTACAGGCCTTCTACCCGGTATACGGTAACGTGTCCTCCTACTACTCGCCTATGTTCCTTAACTCGCTCTTTACCGCTATAAAGGGCAATATAAGCGACCGGAACGAGGGCGCGGACGTCCTCTCCTTCGGCTACTTCCAGGGGTACTCCAATATCAAGCACAGCATCCGCCACAGCCCCCACGACCTGCTAGCTACTAAGGGATATGCAACGGCGGCCATAACCGTGCCGGCGTCGGACGCCAGGGCCACGGCGGCGGCGCGGGAGAAGCGCGAGCGGTTACTGTACATTCTCCACGGACCCGACGAGGCCAAGCCGTTCGCAAGGGAGCGGCGGTAGATGGACGTCGCTATCGAGGCCGAGGAGGTAGCATTCCGCCTCGAGCAGGTGGTCTCGTTGGACGTCCGACGCATAACGGCGGGAGAGCGGACGTTCAAGACCGTAATACGCCCCATCTTCCAGATGATACGCTTCTTCCTAGTCGAGCACGAGTCCTTCGTGCACATCTTCCGGTCGATGCCGCTCGAGGTCTTCCCGCGGATCATGTGCGCCTACGCACGGCTCTTCAAGCTGGGCCTCGACGAGATGCACCGCCAGTTCGTCCTCGGCGGCGAGCAGGGGCTCGACCTGGCGCGGTCCGAGGCGGTCGCCGTCATAGACCGGCTAGGCGGGTTCATGTTCTCGGGCCACCCGCGGCACCTCGCCGGATCGGTACTGCGGCCGCTCGGCACCTTCGCCAGCCTCTGGGCCGGTGGCTGGCCCTTCCTCGACCCGGCCGTCGTAGACCTCGGCGGGTCGGGCTCGGGCGGGGCCGTCATCAACATAGCGCGGTAGCCCCACTGCGCGAAGACGGGCCGGCCCGTGCTGCTCCACGTGCGGGAGCTGCGCCACTACTACGGCGCCCGGGTAGCGTCGTCCCGCAAGAGCGCCGTCTGGTTCGCGCAGCTGGGCAACGCCGCGTTCACAAGCAAGACGGCCGTCGCTGCCTTTGCCGAGGAGCTCGTCCGCGAGCTGTGGGTGCCGCAAACCAAGGCCTTCATGGTGCAGCAGCTCAGGCGCCGCCTTCACGAGGGCGGCGGCGGCAGAACCGGCGACGCGGGCGTGCCCATCACGATGGAATCCGTCGCGGCGTGCGAGCAGGCCCTGACGGACTGGGACGCAGCCGGTGACGCATTCACCTGGAAGGCTCTCCAGCGGCTCTGTCGCGGCCTGAGGCCCGGCGGCGAGCGCGCGGCCATCTCGGTCTCGGCCCAGCGCGCACGGCAGGACTTTATATCGGAGCTATTGCGGGTTGTTGGCGGTGACGCCGGTAGAGATTCGTTCGCGGCTAAGAACGTAACGTGGCCGTCGACGCTGCACTTTACCATCGCCAACGGTCGCGCGTCCCTGGGCGGTAGTGTTAATACGGCGACGTAGGAGGCCGTCTTCACGGGCTGCTTTCTTATCGCCGGTATCGAGTAGGTGCCGGGTCCGTTCCGCAGCCGGCTTACCTCGAGAAGTATTATATAGCTCGGGGATAAGGCCGGTGCCACCTCGGCCCCGACTAGCGTACCCGGATCGCTATAGCGGGCGGCGTAGGAGGCAAAGATCAAGCACGAGAAGACATTAAGAGACCGGGCCGAGCGTCGGGAGCGCCATCTACGCATCGACTTCGGCTGTCCGGTACCCTTCACCAACATTCCCGGACTCGTACTATCCGGCTTTAGTCAGGCGAAATCCATCTTCTCTAACAAGGGAGACGCCAAAATGCTCGACCACTACTAGCTCGCTATAAACTGCCTCGCTAATAATATCGACGATACGTTCTACCATTTGATGCTCATAATTGTCCTGACCGTCTGCTCCTTATCCGAGACGCCCGAGGTCGCGCCCGGTGCCCGGACCTTTAGCGCGGCCCCGAAGCGGAAGAGCCCGGCGTAGCTTGCCCTCGTCATGGTCACGTATATGATGTAGTTCCTTTACCCGGCGTCCTTCCCGTGGGCAAAGAGCGCGAGCGGCACGGCGTACGATATCGCCGAAATGACAAAGAAAATCGGTACGTGCTAACAAGCCTTCGATCCGGTGTTCAAGACTGATACGGCGCTAGAGCACAAGGGTTGCAGTAACCGCATGCTCCGAGAACTGGGCTAGGTAACGTCTAAGAGCTAATAGGATAGCCCGCGAAATACGGACTTATAGCTCCGTCTACGAGACGAACTCCTCGTTCTCTTCCGAGAGCTGCGCACTATTATAAAACGGCCGGACGACTTCATTAGTATGGTCTTCCATAGCCAGGACAAGATTTGGGTAGATCGTTGTACTAGTATTATCTACGGGTGAGGCCAGGTAAAAAACTACATCGAGGAACCTTCCTCTGCCGCTCAGATTAGTTAGCTATAGAACATAGTAATTCTAATTATCTATAACAGAGTTTCGTTATTATTACTCCTTTGATCAATAAGGTGCTGCCTACCGCTTAGGGTCAGCGTCTTCCTACGCCTAACAATCATTGTTTACGTCGATAGCCTGCCGACGATTAAATTTGTATGGGAGAAATTTCGGCGCTAGCAGGTCATGGGGGTTGCGACGATTGGGATCAACGTCTGCCGACGATTAGCGGTCTGGGCGCTACACGTGTCGCGGTGAGTTCAAAACAGGTAAGCTTGTCAAAGGATCAACTACGAGCCGATTGATGTCAACAGTAATACGTTTATATGTAAGTACGGTCGCTTTGAAGCCAGTCTGCTTTTCGGTCGGTTTTTTGATGGTCGTTGAAAGATAGGGTATGTAAGTACGGACCATCTCGTCATATGCGAGCGGGCGGCCTACCTAGACAATATGGTTGCTATTATCTCTGCTACTACGTAGTAAAGATAGCTAACCCTACGATTACTACCTCCCTCTAGCGGTCCCTTAACGGAGAAGATGATATAAATAGGGCTTTAGTAGGATCTAGTTTTCATCCGGTATGTATTCAGTTACGAATATGCATAATATAATAAAGGGACATGGAAAGCGAAGTAAACAAAGTATGAATGAAATCGATGACATGGAGATGTATTTAAAGTAGAGTCAGTGCGAGATGCAAGGGCTCGGGAAGAAAGGTCCAGGTAAAACCCAGACACAAAATGCCGTGCTATTGGGATGCTGGCTGACAGGTTGATGGCGAAGAGGATTAAGTAGAAGTAGTGTTTTTATATAGAGTGGAAGTGTCAGAGCCCTCCCGGGTAAGGGCCAGTTAGAGGTAGTAAGGAGTCCAAGTAACAAAGGAGCAACTCAGATAGATATACAGCGCGGGGAGTGCACGTCGAGGGAGGAGCAGATTTCAGTAATCCATCATGTTACCCCTAACCGCAGTTGGCCTCTAAGAGCTTCCACCCTAACATACAGACAACGATGAATCCGACTCAGATTCATTGAAATGCCCATAGAAATAGAAATGGGTCCCTAAAAACAAGGGGTCAGATTCATTGAAACGACAGGGGGTCAGCTTCATTGAGTTTTTCTTATCTAAAATAGACGATATAGACATGCATCGAAAGCTGAGAATTAGGCGAGCTCAGAAATGATCTTACCTTTATTATAAACCCAGTATTCACCTCTATATGTATAGATTCGTGATTGACGGTTTGATAGGGTCAAGATGGCTCGTGCATGGCTGCACCAATGATCGGTAGGGTGGCCGTTACTCAGATGGCTCGTGCGTCGAACCTTTGAACAGCATCACTACCAAAGCTAGACGTCTAGTAAAGGCTAAGAGCAGTCAAGATCTCAAATCGCATATGTTTAACGAGTTTGTATTTGGCCGTTTGATTCAGCAACTAGTATACTATAACCCCTCCATACATAACCATAGAATCTGCATTCTGTAGCATACGTTCATCATGCCTATAACATCATAAAGCATGCCGACCTCATCCATCTCGGTAAGCCTAACCTCTAGGACACGACGAACTGTAGTAGAGTTCATAGAAAACGCCATAGAAAATAATTATGGGGCGTGAATACTAGGGTGTAGAGTTGATAGAGATTATAGGGGTAGAGTTGGTAGAGGTTTCCTTAGCTAAAATAGACGATATAGATATGCATCGAAAGCTGGCAATCAGGCGAGTTCAGAACTTATCTTATCTTTATTCATAACCCAATATTTATCTCTATTTGTATAGATTCGTGTTTGCCGATTTGATGGGGTGAAGATGGCTCGTGCATCAGTGCACCAATCAACGCTAGAGCTATCATCACATAACCTTGCTATGCTCACTGAGGCAGCAGCCAATCATAGTATTTCTACCTAGCGTTTCCTTTGTGGTAAGCGTTTAGTATAGTTAAACGAGATAAGGAATGCGCTGCAGCTACCGAATGAGGAGATAGCGCCCATGTCCAGTTTAATGCTGTGGTTAAGATAGTTGCCCGTCCAACAGCATCTTAACTCAACCACAGTCAACATCAATCCACCAATATGTAAGACTAACACCACTTATCTCGGTAGTAGCCCACAACTACCACGGCCCAAGACTATCGTAATTACGCTAGTAATGGAGCCGTTTATCTTTTATGAAGAGTATGCACTCGCTATTTGTAAAACATGTCAGTTTGCTGTGGTTAGTGACGAGTTAGCCACCCACCTACGGACACGCCACCGCCATATCCCACCGTCGACCCGTAGTAGCATCGTCAAGGCCATCTCTAGTATAATGGGCATACGTACGAACCAGGCCAGTCTTGCGCAGCTGCAGTATCCCGACCCATCAATAGCCCCATCGACCATCTTGCCGACCTACGTACGGACGGTATCCGATATCACCGATACTCCTATGTTTATTGCCAAACTTAAAGGATCCAGGATCATTGCCGAAGACATCACGGGTGGGTGAACGATTAGAAGAAGGGCGGTAACATAAGGGCGAGATCTTATTAGGAACGTAGTATACCGTGGACGTCCGGTATACTATACTAGCGGTTCTTCTTATCACGGGCTAGGAGCCAATAGTTCGAGGTAGGGCGTGGCCAACCGCTAGACCAAGCGCCGGAGGCGGTCGCCGAGGAGGTAGCGTCACGGCAGGCTACCGAGCTACTCCGTCAACTACGGCAGAACTAAGCCGAGCAGGTCAAGGCGAGCTATGACGATCTCATCCGTGCTACCAACGACAAGCTCGAGCCGAACCCGTGGCTCCAGCGGGTAGGATGGGCAGAGCATCTAAGTGGACTACGCATCAGCCAGCTCTACGAAACCACCGGCCTAATCCAGGAGGCCGTGGAGGACGTGCTCCATGTGATGTGGACTTCGGTCAACGAGGTCTTGGAGTACGCCAGGGCCATATCTACGCCTAATAAGGTCGGGCACGCCGTATTATTCGAGGTCTAGCGGAAGGAAGCATATATTAAGCCCACGAGGCCGTTTAATAACCGCATTGAGGAGGATACTTAGGTACGGTATAAAGATGTCTAGAGGGTCTTGCTCTATGTGTGGTTCCGGACGTAGGAGCTACCGGACGACAGGAGACCGCCGTACCGGCTCACCGAGAGGCAGTACGATGCGTAGGACGAGTTCGAACAATTAGCCAAGGCCGTGGTAGAAGGGGACTCCGAACTACGTCGGATACGCTCCGGCCGGTAGCACTTAAAATGCTCGTTAGCATGCTGGACCACCAGCTTAAGAGAGGGCAGTACGAGAACGCGATAGTGAGCACGCTCGCTATAATAGGCATCCGGGCCGACGGTGGCTAGATGGATATTACCGACTATACAACAAAGTATTCGGCGATCATTAAAGTAGCACGTATGTTAGTCGTTTATAAGGCATATACGCAGAGGCAATACGATGTCGCTCGTCAGGCCGCTACGACGGACGAGGGGGCGGCCGATGATGGCATAGAGAGTCTCTTTGTCTACGTCCGTCGCATGGTACAGAGGTTCATGACGCGTACGCCCGGGGCCCCCCAAGCCGAGCCAACACCGATGGATTGGATTCTCGAGACGCGGACGTATGGCATGCACATACAGTATAACACGCCGGCAGACGGCGTAATCGACTGGGTAGGCGACCGCATATCGTATCGGCGCGTACGGTTTACCATGGACCAGTTATCGGACATGCTCCACGGCGTCGTCGACGAGGCCAGGCTGCTATTAGCGCAGCTCACGATGGTCACAGGCGGGGACGAGCAGGGCGACGCAGTGTCGGACAGCAGCCAGGCGAGGAGCTGTCTAGACGAAGCGCTGCCGCGTATTCACTGGCCGTCGATCGAGGACGACCATAGCGAGACCCGAGAGGGTTACTCGTTTCTATACGACGACCGCAACGCGTGGCTGAGGGAAGGGGACGGGTGGGTGTTCCGGCGTATCGTGGGGTCCCAACCGCGGCGGCGTCAGTGGGGTATAGAGGGACCGACGTCGGGCAGCAGGGCGTTCAGGGAGGAGGTAGTGCGCGAGTACGGGCATACGTTCGAGCAGTTCCGCGAGCGGCTATGGTTGCTAATGCATATGCTAGGGGGCCAGCCGGGACGGGCGACGGAGATGGGTAGCTTACGGGTAGCTAATACGGTAAACAGCGGGGTACGGAACATCTTTATACACGACGGTATAATATATTTCGTAACGGCGTACCATAAAGGGTACCGGAGCAGCGGGCAGACTAAGATTATCCACCGGTATTTACCGAGAGAGGCCGGCGAGCTACTTGTGTGGTACTTATAGCTCGTACTTCCGTTCTGGCAGGAAGCAGAAGGCATCACGAAGCAGGCCCACCACTATAGCGCTTTCTTATGGGCCGACGAGGTCACATAGAAGAGGAGCGGCGGAGGAGCGGCGACGGTAACCAGCATAGATGTCGATAACGCGGGCGATACTGCCGAGGACGGGGACGAGGGTAGGGCGGCGTGGGCTTGGATAGAGGATCGGACGTGGACGACGGACCGGGCCAGGCGAATTATACAACGGCACAGCAGCCGGCTACTCGGTAACAAGCTGAACGTGAGTATGTGGCGGCATATTGCCATCGCTATCGCCAACCGATTCTTACACGAGGCGTTCGGGCGGTGGGATCCAGGGAAGAAGGGAGACGACGAGGACGAAGACGAGCTCGGTGATAGCCCGTGGGATCTACAAGCCGGGCACGGGACGCGGATCGCCGGTATGATCTATGGGCGGCTACTAGTCCAGTTCGGTAGCGGGGTAGCGGCTAAGCAGCAGCAGTTTCGTAAGGTCAGCTCGCAGTGGCATCGGTTCTTGGGGTTTGGGGACGAGGACCGGGCGAGCGACGGTTACCGCAGCGGCTCGAAGCGAAAGGTAGAGCTCTACGACGGCGTCCGTCTCGAGGCCCGGCTACGGCGGTTCGCACGGCTACAGCAGGCGGACATGGCCGGCCGGCTACGGCAGATGACGGGGGACGACGCAGCGACGTTCCGCGGGAACCAGGCGAAGGTAGTCGGGGCTATCGTCAACGGGCATAGCCCGATCATCCAGGTAATGGGCACGGGCAGCGGTAAGAGTTTATCGTTTATGCTATCAGCGTTCTGCTCACCGGACGGCGTAACGGTAGTTATTATACCACTTACCGCGCTTCGGACCGACTTAGAGGCGCGGTATACTAAATTAGGGATCGCCTCCCATATATAGCTTAGCCATAAGAACAACCAGGCCGCATCCATTATCTTCGTTATGCCCGAGTCCGCCGTCAATAAAGGCTTCCAGGACTTTATAGTACGGCTTACGTCACGATAAGCGCTCGACCGCGTCGTAGTTAACGAATGCCACGTTATACTAGAGGGGACCCGGTCGTTCCGGCCGAAGCTATGCGAGGTTAACGTAGCGATACGAGAGTTCGGGGTACAGATCGTATACTTAACGGCCACGTTAGCGCCGGGCGACGAGAAGGCATTCTTCGGGCTTATAGGGATAGATCGTAACCGGACGCAACTATTCCGGGCCCCGATAAGTAGGAGGAATATTAAGTATAGCATCGTAAGGGTAGATAGGCACGGCGGGCGGAGCTCGTCTTAACGCACCGGCAGACGCGGCCAGGGCGGGAAGGGGAGCAGGGAGTTTAATAATATTAACGAAGTATTTACCGCGCCGCGGAAGGGTAGCTCGCTAACGGGCAGCCGGGTAAGGTAATTATCTATGCCATATCGATAAAGAGGGTAGAGCGGTTAAGCGCGGCGCTAGGATATCCGGGGTTCTATAGCGACATCGATACGAGCTAGGGCAAGGCGGATCGACTGGCGGTATGGCGACGGGGTAGCGGGGCTAAGGGTGGGCTGGTGGTCGTAACGAATGTATAGGGCTCGGTATCGATATACCGGACGTACGGCTAGTAGTATACGCGGATATGCCGCGGTAGCTTTACGTTTTATATAAGAGAGTAGTCGAGTAGGGCGGGACGGAGGGCTAAGTAGGTCGGTCGTAGTCTGCCGGGCGGCGGTAGTAGTAGCGGCAGGACTAGGGCGAGGCGGTAGCGGCAGATAAGACAGAGGCTAGTAGACGAGTTTATACGAACGAGCGAGTGCCGGCGGGTAGTGCTCGACCGGGTGATAATAGAAGGACGGACCGGTTATAGTGCGAAGAGGGGGAGGCCAGTACGATAGGTGCCAGCGGCGGAGGTAGGCGGAGGATATAGACGGTATACTAGAGTAAGGAGCGGCGGAGGAGACGGTGCCCGAGGGGTATATAAGAGCTTTTAGGACGGCGAGCGGTAGACGGTAATAATACGGCGCGGGCTCGAGAAGGAGCGGATAAGGGAGGCGGAGTAAGTGGAGAGATTCCGGAGACTACTAGGGACATAGGGTCAATAGTACATATACTACTAGTACCAAGAGCAGGCCCACGAGCACCGGTCGGCGGAGTATAGAGAGCGCAGACGGGCGGAAGACTAGGCGGATATCGAGAAGGGTATCGAGCTAGCGCATCAGGAGATATTTAGGAAGAAGCGGCTAGAGGACTTTTCTACGTACTTCGAGTACGGGCTACTATAGGAGATATATAAGGCTTAGGATAGCCGGGATAAGGAGGGGGAGCGTTATAGTAGGGCGACGGACCGAAGTTACCTATACGGTGGGCGACTACTCGAGATATACGGGTAGGGTATAGTACGAACGGACCCGGACGGGGTAGAGAGGGTAAAGCAAAGGGTGATGGAGGAGGAGGGGGAGGTAAGGGCGTTAGTTACGAAGGACGATTAGCATATCTAGTTAGGCAGACTGATTTTATGGGGTGGGATACAGAGTAGTCGGTTATGTAAGGTGATATATATGCTCTAGGAAGAGGATTTAGAACGTATTTAGGTAGATATTATATAAGGATCTTAGGGTTAGTACTAGTATGAGTATCTTAGGGTCTTATATTTTAAAACTTAAGTAGTAGACTAAATAGAGGATAGGAGTTAAACTCAGTACTAGTATTTATTAGTTATACTTTTTATTAGATTACTTATAAAGATTATAAAAAAGTAAAGAAATAGTAGAAAAGAGGATAAAGGTAATAGAGATAGTTAGAGTTAAGAGGGGTCATAAACAGTATTCAAATAGTAGGGTATTTCTAGAAATATAATAAGAATAAGGATTATTAAAGAAGGTAATAAGGGTTTAATGGACGACGACAAGCGGCTACCGTATAAACTAACGTCGTTATAGGGAGAAGCGTGGGACTCGTTCGAGCAGATAGCGGAAGTAGCTAGCACGGGGACGGGGCACCAAACGCCGGAGAAGCTAGAACGCACAGCGTTTAATATACTCATCAGCATACTGGACTACTAGCTGAAGGGCGGAGATTATAGTAGTGCTTTTTTTTAGCATACTCGCGGTAATAGGCATTACCGAGGATAGCGGCTAGGTTTAGATTATAGACTATATAATAAAGTACTTAGCCGTTATTAAGGTAGCGTATATGCTAGTGATTTATTAGGTATAACGTACTTGATAAGCGAGCTGCCCAGACAAGCGAGCTGCCCACCTAACCATGATCACATTATAAATCTGTCTAAGGAGCAACATTAAAAACATAAAATCAATTGAAACTACTCTGAATCCTATTCCTCAGATATTTCTTCATTAAACTGACATGTTCGCGCATTATGGCCAGTGTTTCCGCAGACGCCACATCGCCGTCGACCTGTTTCTGTCCTCGGCCGACGACCACTACTCTGGCGCGTTTCCTCCTCAATCTGGGCCGTAGCCTCTCTCTGCGACTGAATGTCCTCTGCCTCAGCTACAGTAAGACTTCCTCCTTGTCTGAGACGTGTTTTCTTAGCCCTCCTGCGTCGGCTAAGTAGGTTATTTTCCTCCCGGAGGATCTGGACCTCCGACCTTAATAAGGCAATCTGGTGCATAAATCCCCGCGCTCCCTTTGATAAATGCTCTACAGCTTCAATAATTGAAGTTGGGGAGCTATTTTGATGGCGGGAGATCCTCCTTTTGATGAGTTCGGACTGAGAAGAGGCCTCTGTTGGGTTATTTGGCGTCTGAGAAGTCCACGCGGGGGGTGTTGTTGGTAGGGACCCTGGGGGTGTTGGAGTGTGTAACTTGACATCAAGCTTCGAAAGTACACTTTCGGCACTCAAAGGAACAAGCCCGGCCCCTCTGAAGCCTCCCTGGATGTTTTTTACCGTTAGGGTTTGCGTGAAAGCGTTGTGAAATGCAGGGAAGAAGTCCTCCTTCGTAATATGGGTATTACCCCGGCGCATCTTATCCTCAATTTGTCGACCATAAGCCGTCTTTAGTGGCCCAAAACACCCAACGTCTAAGGGCTGAAGTAGATGAGACGAATGGGCCGGCATGCAGAGTGTGACGATATTGTTTTCCTTACAATATATCTCAAAGTCCGCAGAGTGGTGACTTTCGTGCCCATCGACGACGAGGAGGCGATAACTGCTAGTTGTACGCGGTTTTGTATGCCGATCAAAGTGCTGGAGCCAGTCTAGGCCTCTTTCATTTGTTGTCCATCCGTTTTCAGACGTTGCGATGACCCAGTCGCGTGGGAGATCTGTTTCTATATACCAGGTGGAGAGGTGATATTGGCCTGCAACGATGATGTACGGCGGAACGCTGTAGCCTGACGAACTGATGGCCTGAATGACTGTAACCCATTCACGATTGCCAGGCTGCATCATTTTTGTATTTGAACGCCTTTCGGCACTCGTAACGACCATCCCGGATGCAATCTGGCCCATCATAAACCCAGTCTCGTCGAAGTTGTAGATATCGGAGTCTATAATGCCGTATTTCGCGATTATGTTCGCTACAAGCCGAAACCACGCGTTTATCGCGTCTGGATCTTCGCATTGGCCCCTCTTATAGTCGTACTTGCGAAAAAAGCGCGTCCGGAGCTGTGGTTGTCGTTTAACGAAGTTTGAAGCCCAGCGCTTCCCAACTGGGGGCGCGTCGCGGTCGGCGAGCAATCGATTGGCCATTTCTTCCACACCACTGATCCGGGGAGGAAACGATCGGGAATCTAGGTCGAGGATATACTCAACTAGCTTCTCCTCTTCAAGCTCCGTCAATTTACGTGAGTTAGGTATAGTATCTTGTCGTGTAGGTGTCCCTTTTAATCGGGTGCCTAGGGTCCTAGGGGGGACTGAATAGATTCTTGCTGCGGCTCGAATGCTGAGTTTAGGGTTTTTTTGGATAGCCTTGACTGCTAAGTTCAATTGGGCCTCTTTGCTTTGTGACGACATGATTATTCGTGGCGTGATACGCATTAGAAGTGAGGAGGAAGGATGAACGCGGTTGGGTGGGCAGCTCGCTTGTCTGGGCAGCTCGCTTATCAAGTACGTTATACCGAGCGGTATAATAAGGTTACCGAGCTAGAAAGATCTCTAGGGAAGGATGAAGTAGAGAAGGCGGCGCAGAGCTTGTTCTAGTATATGTGGGTAAAGATACGGCGGTTCATGACGCGTACGACGGGCGAGAAGGACGCAGAGCCGACGCCGATGGACTGGATTCTCGAGACGTGGACGTACGGGATGCATATCCAATACAACACAGCAGCGGCGGGTGTCATGGACTGGGTGGGCGATCGCGTGTTATATAGACGGGTACGGTTCACGATGGGGCAGCTGTCAGACGCACTGTACGAGCTGGTCCGAGAGACGCGGGAGCTACTCGTAGAGCTGACGGCGACGGAGGATTCAGGTTTACCAGACGGTCCCGAAAGTAACGTGCGGTCCCAGCTACCAGCCATCCCATGGTCATCGATCGAAGACGACCACAGCGAGACGAAGCCGGGCTACTCATTTCTTACCGACGACCGTAATAGTTAGGTTTCTAGCGGGGACGGCTGGCTGTTTATACGGCTGGCGCAGTTACCCGCCGCAGCAGAGCGCTGGGGACTGAGCAGCATAAATAACGATTATAGGTCAATAGACCGACCGTTCTAGCCGTCAGCTATGCAGGAGTTCGAGAGGACATTTGAACGACTCCGCGAGCGACTATAGATACTTCTACATATGCTTAGCGGGCAGCCGGTGCGGGCGAGCGAGCTTGTAGGTCTACAGACGGTCAATACGGTCAACAGGAGCGTCCGCAACATATTAGTATATAATAAATATTATGCTTCGTTACGGCGTACTATAAAGGGTACCGGACGACAGGCCAGGCGAAGGTGATCCACCGCTATCTGCCGAGGGAGGTCGGCGAGCTCGTCATATGGTATCTGTGGCTCATCTTGCCATTCTGGCAGGAGGTGCAGGGCATCATGTACGAGGCCAGCGGATACAGCGCGTTCTTATGGGCAGACGACATTATTCGGCAGATGGACCCGGAAGAAAGCAGGACGGCAGCAGTGTTGGAAGAACGGAGGGATAACACAAACGTCAGGGATAGCAACAATCGCAGTATAAATACAGACGAGGCAGGGGATAAGAGCACATACGTAGGCGACTAGACGTAGAAAGATAAGCGAACGTAGACGACAGATAGGGCGCGGCGGATTATACAGCGCACTAATATAAGGCTGCTAGGATACTAAGTTAACGTAAGTATATGGCAGTATATAGCCATCGGTATTGCTAACCGCTACTTGAACGAGTCGTTTGGCCGGCCGGGTGGAGACGACGAAGGCTTGGGGTCGGACGAGGGAATAGACGAGGTCGAGGATAGCCCGTAGGACTTATAGGCGGGATATAGTACGCGGCTAGTAGGCATGATCTACGTACGAGAGCTTATATAGTTCGGTAGTGGTCTCGCGGCGAGGTAATAATAGTTCCGTAGAGTTAGCCGTTAGTAATATAGGTTTTTAAGGTTCGGCGCCGAGGATTCGGAGTCGAAATAGGACTCCGCGGGATATAAGAGGAAAAAGACGGAGGCATACGAAGGGCCACGGCTCGAGGCGAGGCTCCGACGGTTCGAGAAGCTAAGGAGGATAGACTTAGAGGGCCAGCTACGGTAGATGACGGGGACGACTCGGCGGGGTTCCGCGGAAACCAGAGAGAAGCGGTGCTCGCCATCGCCAGCGGGTACACGCCGATCGTGTAGGTAATAGGGACGGGCGGCGGCAAGAGCGTCTCGTTCATGTTGCCGGCGTTCTGCTCGCCGGACGGGGTGACGGTGGTTGTGACGCCGCTGGTAGCGCTGCGGACGGATCTGCACAGGCGATACGTCAAGGCGGGGATCACATCGCACGTATAGCAGAGCCGGAAGAACAACCAGGCGGCGTCCATCATCTTCGTCACGGTCGAGTCAGCCGTTATAAAGGGGTTTAGAGACTTTATCGTACGGCTAGAAAGGAGGCAGGCGCTAGACCGCATCATTATAAACGAGTACTATATCATACTAAAGGGTTTACAGAACTTCCGGCCACGGCTTAGCGAGCTCGGGGAGGCGATTCGCAAGTTCGGTATATAAACGATATACTTAATAGCGACGCTTACGCTAAAGGACGAAGTAGTATTCTTCCACGCGATGCGACTAGAGGCAAGTCGTGTAAGCATGTTCCGAACAGCAACGACGCGCAAGAACATAGGATATTCCGTCGTCATAACAAGCGACAGGATCAGTGACGAGGACGACGGTGGCGCAGAACAAGACGAAGATGACGCGGCGCTCAAGACACTTGACACGGTTGAGGCCGAGGTATGCCGGGTAGCAGTCCAGTAGGTACGTGAGCTTCTGGCCAGCGGCGGGCGAGGCAAGGCGGTAGTATACGCCACGTCAATCGAGCGGGTAGAGCGTTTAGGATCAGTGCTGGGGTGCGCCACGTTCTTCAGCGACGTCGACTCGATAGAGGGCAAGACGGCTCGGCTCGAGGCGTGGCGTCAAAGCAACGGGGCCGAGGGCATCGTAGTGGCGACGAACGCATTAGGACTGGGCATCGATATCCCGGACGTACGGCTCGTGATCCACGCCGATATACCAACGGGACTCCGCCGATTCGTGCAGGAGAGCGGGCGAGCGGGGCGCGACGGGCAGCCGAGTACATTAGTCGTAGTACGCCGCAGCGGCAACAGCAGCGGATCGTAACAGGAGGCGGCAATAGAAGAGTATCTCGCCGGCGACGAATATAGACGGGTCGTTCTCGACCGAATAATAAACGGGAGAAGTAACCGTTCTAGTTATAAAGAGGACGAAGAAGTATACGACGTCTACCGCGGGGGCGATCCAGGGTTAAGATTAAGGTTCGTTCTCGGCTATAATAGCAAGGACAGTATAGTAGAAGATAATAAAGGAGGCCGGGCAGCGTTCCATATGCTAGATAGGTATGTAAAGCTAGACCAATAGAGAGTTAGGGTAGAGAAGATAGGCAAGGCTAGCAAAATAGAAGTATTTCTCGCGCAGCTTCACGGGCGACGTAAGAGGTACGTATTATATTTCGGGGTAAGGGACGACGAGAGGTATACGTTTGCTAGATACCCGAGGAGGGCAGAGACGGAGTGGATACGGGTATAGTAAGGTATAAGGACTACCGAGCGGGAGATATTCGGTAGGAGGCGTCTCGAGCTATTCTCCGGCTACTTTTACTGCGGGTTATTATAGGAGTTTTGTAAGCGGTGGGAAGGCGAGGTAGAGGACGGCGGGCGGTTTCACTAGGTAGAGGGATAAGCGTACCAACTAGGAAGTATACTAATAGAAGTATTTACGGCCAGTATAATAAGACTTCTAGAGGTGGTATAGAGCGGCGTATTCGAGGAGCAGATAGCTGCTAAAGGGGTGCAGATTATAGAAGATAGAAGAAAGGGTTAGGATACGTTTTATATATGGCTAGGAGGGCGAATTCTCGATCAAGACCCGGGTCGGCGGGCACGTATACGCAAGCTCGCTGCTATGCTTTTATGCAGCGCTAGGGATCCGATCTCGTCCGCTCGGGTATACCGAGCCGTACTTATATACGGGCATACTGGCAGCCATCTTATAGTGGTGCCGGCTCTTCTTCTTAGAGGCGGCGTTCGAGGACCAGCCACGGGACTAGGACGAGGTCGGGGTTCCGGCAGTCCTTACATTCCGGGACCAATATACCGCTTAGATATATATAGGCACGCATATAATCGCTAGCACCATCATCGGATAGATAGCGCTCGGGAAAGGCTGGCGGATACGGATAGGCGGGTAGCTATCGGTACGTTAAGCGGATAACGGCGAGTCGCTATTCTATAACGGCGAGCATATCGTTATCCGGGACTTTACGCGGGCGCTCCGGGACCAGGTCGTCGACGTACGGAAGCTACTCGGTGCACTGTGCGGGGGGGACTGGGAGCTAGTTAAGATGCGTATTAAGCTAGGACGGCTCGTCGATAGTATAGTGCGGCTCGGGGCTGGCCAGTTATTCGTAACGAAGGCGGAGAACGACTGGCTAGAGCCCGGACCGGCGGTGGTGATGAGGCAGCTCGGGGCGTCGATATGGGACCCGAGAAAGTAATAGGTCAAGCGAGAGGGGGTTCGGTAGTGGCTGCGACGGCTGAAGATGTTCCGGGAGGTACTGATGGTGCTCGTTTATGTATGGGGCGGGCTGCCCGGCCGAGGGCCCGAGGTGGCGACGCTGCGGCACTGCGACTCGTGGTAGCTCATCCGTAATATCTTCGTGCTCGATGGGTAGGTGATGATCGTGACGGACCGAGATAAGATGAAGGCGATCCGGGATAACTCGCGCAAGGTAGCCCGGTTCGTCCCCGACGTGATCGGGTAGATAGTAATAACGTATATCGCGTGGATTATCCCGGCGGAGCGGGCGCTCCGGCGCAAGGCCTAACATACAGACAACGATGAATCCGACTCAGATTCATTGAAATGCCCATAGAAATAGAAATGGGTCCCTAAAGACAAGGGGTCAGATTCATTGAAACGACAGGGGGTCAGCTTCATTGAGGTTTTCTTATCTAAAATAGACGATATAGACATGCATCGAAAGCTGAGAATTAGGCGAGCTCAGAAATGATCTTACCTTTATTATAAACCCAGTATTCACCTCTATATGTATAGATTCGTGATTGACGGTTTGATAGGGTCAAGATGGCTCGTGCATGGCTGCACCAATGATCGGTAGGGTGGCCGTTACTCAGATGGCTCGTGCGTCGAACCTTTGAACAGCATCACTACCAAAGCTAGACGTCTAGTAAAGGCTAAGAGCAGTCAAGATCTCAAATCGCATATGTTTAACGAGTTTGTATTTGGCCGTTTGATTCAGCGACTAGTATACTATAACCCCTCCATGCATAACCATAGAATCTGCATTCTGTAGCATACGTTCATCATGCCTATAACATCATAAAGCATGCCGACCTCATCCATCTCGGTAAGCCTAATGTTACGCCCGTCGCAACTTGTCACTGTGGGCGCGTAGCTATATATGCAGAACAAGGGACAATGATGACCGGAGTCATCATTATCGAAGCTTTTGCTTTGTGCCACAGTTGGTTGCCTTGTCCAGCTCGTAACACCTAACCTCTAGGACACGACGAACTATAGTAGAGTTCATAGAAAACGCCATAGAAAATAATTATGGGGCGTGAATACTAGGGTGTAGAGTTGATAGAGATTATAGGGGTAGAGTTGGTAGAGGTTTCCTTAGCTAAAATAGACCATATAGATATGCATCGAAAGCTGGCAATCAGGCGAGTTCAGAACTTATCTTATCTTTATTCATAACCCAATATTTATCTCTATTTGTATAGATTCGTGTTTGCCGATTTGATGGGGTGAAGATGGCTCGTGCATCAGTGCACCAATCAACGCTAGAGCTATCATTACATAACCTTGCTATGCTCACTGAGGCAGCAGCCAATTATAGTATTTCTACCTAGCGTTTCCTTTGTGGTAAGCAGTTTAGTATAGTTAAACGAGATAAGGAATGCGCTGCAGCTACCGAATGAGGAGATAGCGCCCATGTCTAGTTTAATGCTGTGGTTAAGATAGTTGCCCGTCCAACAACATCTTAACTCAACCACAGTCAACATCAATCCACCAATATGTAAGACTAACACCACTTATCTCGGTAGTAGCCCACAACCACCACGGCCCAAGACTATCGTAATTACGCTAGTAATGGAGTCGTTTATCTTTTATGAAGAGTATGCACTCGCTATTTGTAAAACATGTCAGTTTGCTGTGGTTAGTGACGAGTTAGCCACCCACCTACGGACACGCCACCGCCATATCCCACCGTCGACCCGTAGTAGCATCGTCAAGGCCATCTCTAGTATAATGGGCATACGTACGAACCAGGCCAGTCTTGCGCAGCTGCAGTATCCCGACCCATCAACAGCCCCCATCGACCATCTTGCCGACCCACGCACGGACAGTATCCGATATCACCGATACTCCTATATTTATCGCCAAACTTAAAGGATCCAGGATCACTGCCGAAGACATCACGGGTGGGTAAACGACTAGAAGAAGGGCGGTAACGTAAGGGCGAGATCTTATTAGGAACGTAGCATACCGTGGACGTCCGGTATACTATACCAGCGGTTCTTCCTATCACGGGCTAGGAGCGAATAGTTCGAGGTAGGGCGTGGCCAACCGCTAGACCAAGCGCCGGAGGCGGTCGCCGAGGAGGCAGCGTCACGGCAGGCCACCGAGCTACTCCGTCAACTACGGCAGAACCAAGCCGAGCAGGTTAAGGCGAGCCATGACGATCTTATCCGTGCTACCAACGACAAGCTCGAGCCGAACCCGTGGCTCCAGCGGGTAGGATGGGCAGAGCATCTAAGTGGACTACGCATCAGCCAGCTCTACGAAACCACCGGCCTAATCCAGGAGGCCGTGGAGGACGTGCTCCATGTGATATGGACTTCGGTCAACAAGGTCTTAGAGTACGCCAGGGCCATATCTACGCCTAATAAGGTCGGGCACGCCGTATTATTCGAGGTCTAGCGGAAGGAAGCATATATTAAGCCCACGAGGCCGTTTAATAACCGCATTGAGGAGGATACTTAGGTACGGTATAAAGATATCTAGAGGGTCTTGCTCTATGTGTAGTTCCGGACGTAGGAGCTACCGGACGACAGGAGACCGCCGTACCGGCTCACCGAGAGGTAGTACGATGCGTAGGACGAGTTCGAACAATTAGCCAAGGCCGTAGTAGAAGGGGACTCCGACACTACGTCGGATAAGCTCCGGCCGGTAGCACTTAAAATGCTCGTTAACATGCTAGACCACCAGCTTAAGAGAGGGTAGTACGAGAACGCGATAGTGAGCACGCTCGCTATAATAGGTATCCGGGCCGACGGTGGCTAGATGGATATTACCGACTATATAACAAAGTATTCGGCGATCATTAAAGTAGTACGTATGTTAGTCGTTTATAAGGCATATACGTAGAGGCAATACGATGTCGCTCGTCAGGCCGCTACGACGGACGAGGGGGCGGCCGATGATGGCATAGAGAGTCTCTTTGTCTACGTCCGTCGCATGGTACAGAGGTTCATGACGCGTACGCCCGGGGCCCCCCAAGCCGAGCCAACACCGATGGATTGGATTCTCGAGACGCGGACGTATGGCATGCACATACAGTATAACACGCCGGCAGACGGCGTAATCGACTGGGTAGGCGACCGCATATCGTATCGGCGCGTACGGTTTACCATGGACCAGTTATCGGACATGCTCCACGGCGTCGTCGACGAGGCCAGGCTGCTATTAGCGCAGCTCACGATGGTCACAGGCGGGGACGAGCAGGGCGACGCAGTGTCGGACAGCAGCCAGGCGAGGAGCTGTCTAGACGAAGCGCTGCCGCGTATTCACTGGCCGTCGATCGAGGACGACCATAGCGAGACCCGAGAGGGTTACTCGTTTCTATACGACGACCGCAACGCGTGGCTGAGGGAAGGGGACGGGTGGGTGTTCCGGCGTATCGTGGGGTCCCAACCGCGGCGGCGTCAGTGGGGTATAGAGGGACCGACGTCGGGCAGCAGGGCGTTCAGGGAGGAGGTAGTGCGCGAGTACGGGCATACGTTCGAGCAGTTCCGCAAGCGGCTATGGTTGCTGATGCATATACTAGGGGGCCAGCCGGGACGGGCGACGGAGATGGGTAGCTTACGGGTAGCTAATACAGTAAACGGCGGGGTACGGAACATCTTTATACACGACGGTATAATATGTTTCGTAACGGCGTACCATAAAGGGTACCGGAGCAGCGGGTAGACTAAGATTATCCACCGGTATTTACTAAGAGAGGCCGGCGAGCTACTTATGTAGTACTTATGGCTCGTACTTCCGTTCTGGTAGGAAGTAGAAGGCATTATAAAGCAGGCCTACTACTATAGCGCTTTCTTATGGGCCGACGAGGTCATATAGAAGAGGAGCGGCGGAGGAGCGGCGACGGTAACTAGTATAGATGTCGATAACGCGGGCGATACTGCCGAGGACGGGGACGAGGGTAGGGCGGCGTAGGCTTGGATAGAGGATCGGACGTGGACGACGGACCGGGCCAGGCGAATTATATAACGGCATAGCAGCCGGCTACTCGGTAATAAGCTGAACGTGAGTATATAGCGGTATATTACTATCGCTATCGCTAACCGATTCTTACACAAGGCGTTCGGGCGGTGGGATCTAGGGAAGAAGGGAGACGACGAGGACGAAGACGAGCTCGGTAATAGCCCGTAGGATCTATAAGCCGGGCACGGGACGCGGATCGCCGGTATGATTTATAGGCGGCTATTAGTCTAGTTCGGTAGCGGGGTAGCGGCTAAGCAGTAGCAGTTTCGTAAGGTCAGCTCGTAGTAGTATCGGTTCTTGGGGTTTGGGGACGAGGACCGGGCGAGCGACGGTTACCGCAGCGGCTCGAAGCGAAAGGTAGAGCTCTACGACGGCGTCCGTCTCGAGGCCCGGCTACGGCGGTTCGCACGGCTACAGCAGGCGGACATGGCCGGCCGGCTACGGCAGATGACGGGGGACGACGCAGCGACGTTCCGCGGGAACCAGGCGAAGGTAGTCGGGGCTATCGTCAACGGGCATAGCCCGATCATCCAGGTAATGGGCACGGGTAGCGGTAAGAGTTTATCGTTTATGCTACCAGCGTTCTACTCACCGGACGGCATAACGGTAGTTATTACACCACTTACCGCACTTCGGACCGACTTAAAGGCGCGGTATACTAAATTAGGGATCGCGTCCCATATATGGCTTAGCTATAAGAATAACCAGGCCGCATCCATCATCTTCGTTACGCCCGAGTCCGCCGTTAATAAAGGCTTCTAGGACTTCATAGCACGGCTTACGTCACGATAAGCGCTCGACCGCGTCGTAGTTAACGAGTACCACGTTATACTAGAGGGGACCCGGTCGTTCCGGCCGAAGCTATACAAGGCTAGCGCAGCGATACGAGAGTTCGGGGTATAGATCGTATGCTTAACGGCTACGTTAACGCCGGGCGACAAGAAGGTATTCTTCGGGCTTATGGGGATAGATCGTAACTAGACGTAACTATTCCGGGCCCCGACAAGTAGGAGGAATATTGAGTATAGTATTATGAGGGTAGATAGGTACGGCGGGCGGAGCTCGTCTTAACGCACCGGCAGACGCGGCTAGGGCGGGAAGGGGAGCAGGGAGTTTAATAGTATTAACGAAGCATATTACCGCGCCGCGGAAGGGTAGCTCGCTAACGGGTAGCTAGGTAAGGTAATTATTTATGCTATATTGATAAAGAGGGTAGAGCGGTTAAATGCGGCGCTAGGATGTCCGGGGTTCTATAGCGATATCGATACGAGCTAGGGCAAGGCGGATCGACTAGCGGCATGGCGACGGGGTAGCGGGGCTAAGGGTAGGCTAGTGGTCGCAACGAACGCGCTAGGGCTCGGCATCGATATACCGGACATACGGCTAGTAGTACACGCGGATATGCCGCGGCAGCTTCTACGTTTTATATAAGAGAGCGGTCGAGTAGGGCGGGATGGAGGGCTAAGTAGGTCGGTCGTAGTCTACCGGGCGGTGGCAGCAGTAGCGGCAGGACCAGGGCGAGGCGGCAGCGGCAGACAAGACAGCAGGCCAGCAGACGAGTTTATACGAACGAGCGAGTGCCGGCGGGTAGTGCTCGACCGGGTAATAGACGGAAGGACGGACCGGTTATGGTACGAAGCGGGGGAGGCGCAGTACGACAGGTGCCAGCGGCGGAGGTAGGCGGAGGACATAGACGGTATACTAGAGCAAGGAGCGGCGGAGGAGACGGTGCCCAAGGGGTACATAAGAGCTTTCGAAAACGGCGAGCGGCAAACGGCAATAATACGGCGCAGGCTCAAAAAGGAGCGGATAAAGGAGGCGGAGCAAGTAGAGAGATTCCGGAGACTACTAGGGACATAGGGTCAATAATGCATATACTACTAGTACCAAGAGCAGGCCCACAAGCACCGGTCGGCGGAGTATAGAGAGCGCGGACGGGCGGAAGACTGGGCGGATATCGAGAAGGGTATCGAGCTAGCGCATTAGGAGATATTTAGGAAGAAGCGGCTAGAGGACTTTTCTACATACTTCGAGTACGGGCTACTGCAGGAGATATATAAGGCTTAGGATAGCCGGGATAAGGAGGGGGAGCATTATAGTAGGGCGACGGACCGAAGTTACCCATACGGTGGGCGACTACTCGAGATATACGGGTAGGGTATAGTACGAACGGACCCGGACGGGGTAGAGAGGGTAAAGCAAAGGGTGATGGAGGAGGAGGGGGAGGTAAGGGCGTTAGTTACGAAGGACGATTAGCATATCTAGTTAGGCAGACTGATTTTATGGGGTGGGATACAGAGTAGTCGGTTATGTAAGGTGATATATATGCTCTAGGAAGAGGATTTAGAACGTATTTAGGTAGATATTATATAAGGATCTTAGAGTTAGTACTAGTATGAGTATCTTAGGGTCTTATATTTTAAAACTTAAGTAGTAGACTAAATAAAGGATAGGAGTTAAACTCAGTACTAGTATTTATTAGTTATACTTTTTATTAGATTACTTATTGTTGGAATAGGCCTACATTAGGCAGCAGGAGGTTGCTGCCGCGGTCCGTTCCAGCCACGGTGGTCCGTGTGGCTCAGCCACACGAGGGTGGTATACCCCAGACTTCCTGCCGCCGCTGGCACCTGGTTAGACTTCCACAAAAGAACAACAAGAACAAGCAATATCACCACTACAGTCGGTGATCGTTACTACCCACGATACTCGAGTATTTTCCTTTTCCACCTATAAATCCAACACTAATCACAGTAACCACTACTACGATATACTGCAGATCAGCAAGGTATTACAGAAGAGACTATTGCGACGCCTCACCACGGGATCCCTTCAGTACTAATCACGAAATCGCCGGCCCTCCACAACCCGCATTATCGTCAACCTTTCTTCCGCAACTACGTTGCCGTTGATAAGGGCGTCTATCACGCTATCGTCGATCGACCTCGCAGCCAAATACCCTTCCGTACGACAAGTGCCGTTGGAGAAGTCCGTTGCTCATCACGATAATTCAACTTCGTCAACTTCGTCAATTTCGTTGCCCACAACGAATTTCCTCACGATACTTTTTTTTTTTCACCTTCAACCCACAAATTCGCGAAGATTCGCGGAAGTACGCGAAAAACACCTACTATACCTTCCTTACCTTCTACACTTTTACGCAATATCCACGCTATGGCAAGGCCGCAGGCTCCTACTTGCTATCTCTGCAACTACTCACTTCACTAATCCTCCTCCCTTAACTACGCTACACCATAACGGAATCGCAGACGTCACAGGATCTGCCCATCCCGTACGGCTTTGGCCGACTTATCGACCTAACGGTATGGGGAAGCAACGATAAGATCCTTTTTAGCGAGCGCGATAATAGGAAGGTATGTACACACATTGCTTACTCCATCGCTACGTGGTTACAAGAACAAATCTTTAGTCGCGAATTATTCGCCGCCTTCCAACGCGACTTCGATGGATGGGACGAAGAATTCTTCCACGCGGCAGGATCAAGGGCACTCAGCCTGCTCCGCGATCACCTCCTCTTCAATGGTGTCCATATCCCTAAGACCAGGGACAAGGTGGCTCCTAGGCTGGTGGAAGTTCTGGATCGTGACACCTTTCATACATGGACGGATGAGGAAGTCGAAGAGATGCGTCATCATTCCCCCTACTTTAACCGTCTATTAGATGAGGATCCACGTATCCTCGAGGATATCCAACGACAATATATCAGCCCGCAACAACGAACGGCTATGAGGGAGAAGCAATATCAACAGCAGATGGAGATTGAGAGACAGCAAAGGAAGAACGAGAAGGAGAAGGAGGACCGTATGAATGAGATTCTTGCCAAGGAGCTGGCAGCCAGGGCAACCAGGGGAGTTGACAACCCTCCTCTACCAGAACGACCAACCCGACAGAAGCCGACTCCTCGACAGTCGCCAGCTCAATCGGTCCACTCAGTATCTCGTCGACCTACCCCAATTACACGCCCATTATATCCTACGATAGCACCTCCCACTACGCAATCTCGTCATATCTTACCAGCGCCCCCGCTGTCGCCGAGACCCGCGATGATGGAGCACCCTCCACAACACCTTCCGCCTCATGACGAAGACTTCTACGTCGGCCCACAAGGCCACAACTTCCCTCTACAGGACTATCCCCCTGTCACCACAGGCTTCCCACCACAACCTCCTATCGACAACGTTGCTACACGAACCAGCAAGCCAACCTCTAGGCAACTTTCCGATCTCGCCAAGCTGATACCTGACGAAAACAAGTACGGTGGCGAGATGTATGATGTATTGGACATTAAGTTAACGAACTTCCGTGATAACTGCGAGAAAGTCGATATCGAGGAGGACCAACTGGGCTACGCCTTCTCTATCATGCTCCGCGGCAAAGCTTCCACATTTTATCTTCAACGAATCTGCGGCAGGGGCCCACGTGACTTTTTCTCGATGGTTCGACAAATCAGGAACCACTTCGAGAATGAGGAAAGTCAGCAGAATTACCTCTCCCAGTGGCGAGAGACTAACTTCAATCGCATCGCTCAAGAGCACCCCGACAAGACGAAGATACAGGTCCTTGAGGCCCTCATCGAGAAGCTCACAGTCATTCAACGAGCTCTCCCCGCTGTGTACCAGTCTGACGAGGTCCTGCGAGGCCAGCTTGTCAATGCTTGCTCCGGGGTCCCAGAGTGTACTTTGTGCCTGTATAACCCCTCCCGGACATTGGAAGGCGTCTGCAACCAGCTTCGATCAGCCGTCAGCACCGCTATCCGCATGAAGAAGGACCACCAGTATGTTACTGAACCATTCAAGCAATACTGGGTCGACCGCACTTATCGCGGCCGAGGCCGAGATGATCGATACGGCAACAGCCGTGGCCGGGGCACAAATCGACCTCATAACCGCGGCCCGCCAGACCGCAAGTCTGACCGCCATTGCTATGTCTGCAAAAAGCCAGGCTGCTGGTCAACGAAACACTCGCTGGACGAAAGACGGCAGGCATACGATCGGTACAAAAGCAATAGATACGTGCAGGATACCTCGTCAACGGGATACGGTGACTTCCTTGCCGAGTACGAAGGCTTCGAATCTCTTGACGACGACGATGGAGAGGAAGATATCCGCCAATACCTCCAGACGACCCCTGCGCCCACCAACAACGATGATGAGGAGGCTGATGACAGTGATGCCTTCCTCGTCAGCACCGCCTTTTTCAACAAGAGCAACTTCAGCGGCAAGGCTATTTTGTCACAATTAGCTGACCAATCGGTCTTCCATCAATTGACTAAGGCAGATCTCGGCGACCAGACTGCCAAGGAAAACGCGGCTGTCTTCGTACTTGACCGATACTCAGCAGAAGTCTTCCAAGGGATATTACCAGATACGGGAGCAGCCGGAGTTTCCACTGCAGGATACTCCCAAGCTCTTGCCCTTCGACGAACCTTTCCATCAGTAGAAATCGACACTTCGCAAGCGGGAAAAGCAAATGTCCGCTTCGGCGGAGGCGATCTTCTGCCCTCAAGCGGCACCATCACGGTCCCCACCCCGTTCGGACATATCGAGTTCTACGTCGTACCCGTCAATACCCCATTTCTGCTCTGCCTCGCCGATATGGACCGTCTGCGGATTCGCTTTGACAATCTCGCCAATACACTGCAACAAGGCAACGTTGTTGTGCCTGTTGTTCGTAAATGGGGCCATCCGTGGCTGCTACTTGGCCCGCCTGAGCAGAGCCTCGCCTGGAACCACCTCACGGACGTGGAATTACGCAGACTTCATCGTCGCTTCGGCCACCCATCTGTCCAACGACTTCACAAGGTTCTTCACGAGGCTGGCCATGACGTTGAGACCGCCGCAATCGAGCAATTGACGAAGTACTGCCATCAATGCCAAATGCACAGCAAGTCGCCCGGCCGATTCAAATTTTCCCTTCGCGACGACTGCTCTTTCAACTACGAAGTCATCGTTGACGTCATGTACCTCGATGGCGATCAACCCGTCCTTCACGTTATTGACCTCGCGACTTCCTTCAACGCGGCCCACTTTCTCAAAGACATCTCTGCGAAGACTACGTGGGAAGCTCTTCGAATTTGCTGGATTGACGTGTACCAGGGACCACCTGACTGGATCGTCGCTGACGCCGGCCGCAACTTCACAGCAGCCGACTTCCGCCGCGAAGCTCGCGCAATGTCTATTGAAGTCAAGATCATCCCTGTCGAGGCACATCACAGCATTGGAAAGGTTGAAAGATACCACGCAGCTCTGCGACGAGCCTACGATGTTATCCGCAAGGAATGCCCACTGACTACACGAGAGTCATCGCTACAAAGCGCGGTCAAGGCAATCAATGATACTGCCGGCCCTGACGGCATCGTCCCTACCCTTCTCGTCTTTGGCGCATACCCACGTATGACCGACGATTCCGCCCCATCTCCCGATATCGTCAAACGCGCCGCCGCCGTACGCAAGGCAAGCAACGAGTTACGCAAGCACTTTGCCAAGCGGCAAGTGAATGAGGCCCTGGCAGCACGAAACGGCCCTGATACAACCGCGCTGAAGTCACTTACAATTGGATCGCAAGTCCGCGTCTGGCGCGAGAAAGAAGGATGGAGTGGCCCTTATCGCCTACTTGCTACTGACGGTGAGGAGTGCACCGTTGACGTCAACGGACCGCGTAACTTCCGATCAACCGTTATCAAGCCCTATTACGCAGACCCTGACGAAGATGTTCCTCATAATACCGACAAAAGCGACGACCACGCAGAGGGTACTATTGTCGTTGCTACTCCCCCGAGGAACCCTGTCGCAGCTGAGACTACTCCATACCCTCGTCGTACCCGCGGCCGACCGCGCAAGAACTTCGTCGCTGACGCGCTTTTACAGGAGACTGACGTACCTGATAACCCGTCACTCCTTCCCTCCTCCTCTACCTTTCTCTCTGCTAAAGAAGAATCCGATAAGGCCCTCGCAAAGCAACTACGCGATAAAGGGACGATAACCACCTCTGGTGAGCCCTTCGAACTATCTACGAAGACCGAGATAGATAGCCTTATCGCACGGGGGGTATTCGAATTCGTCACCCTCGACCTTGCTAAGCACGATAGCCGTATCTTCAAATCACGTATCGTTAACGAGGTAAAGGGCAAGAATACCGATAAGCCCTACGAGAAGTCACGCCTTGTTATCCAAGGATATGCTGATGACGGGAAAGAAGCTATCCTTACGCAGTCACCGACCATACAACGAGCAAGCCAGCGACTGATACTTGCACTTGCTCCGTCCCTCCTGCGTGACAACCATCAGCTCTGGCTTCGCGATATCACGCAAGCATACGTCCAGTCAACTTCACAGTTGAATCGCACTATTTACGCACGACTACCTACCCAGATTCGCGATGACTACCCTCCGAATACGATTATGAAAGTCGTCAAGCCACTATATGGCATTGCCGAAGCTGGCACTCATTGGTGGGCAACGTACAACCGCCACCATAGAGAAAGTCTCGAGATGAGTACCTCATCATACGACCCGTGTCTTCTGCTGTCATCTATTGATAACCCTCACTTCGGCCTCATTGGCATGCAAACAGACGACACTATCGGCCTTACAGACCTGCCCTTCTCTGCGAGAGAGGATGAAGAACTTGTAAAGGCTGCTTTCACCGCTAAGGCAAAGCAGTATCTCTCAATCAATGAGCCACTCATCTTCAACGGTGGCATCGTATCACTAACCTCAGCAAAAGACACTTCGATCGTCCTACGACAGAAAGGGCAAGGGAAAAAGCTGCAACTCGTCGACGGAGATTCGCCCACAGCCCAACAAGATTATGTCCAGCAACGTGCCCGTGGGGCATATATCGCCTCAATCTGCCAGCCCGAAGCATGCTACGATCTGTCAGCCGCCGCCCAGCACAAGGAGCCCGATGCTGAAGCCATCAAGAGCCTCAACCGACGGTTACAGTGGCAGATGAATTCGCTAGACCGCGGTCTAACTTTCATCCCGCTGAACCTGGCAACCGCGAAGCTCTTTGTCTTTGTTGACGGCTCTTTCGCCAATAACCACGATCTTACCTCACAGCTCGGCTTCCTCGTCATCCTTGCTAACGAGACTATTGACGATGATAACGGTACTTTCACGATTGACGGCCATATTGTCCACTTCTCCTCCACGAAGTCGAAGCGAGTGACGCGCAGCGTGCTTGCCTCTGAAGTCTACGGCATGGTTGCCGGCGTAGATATGGCCTACGCTATCTCATCAACTCTTGCAATGGTTACACAAAAACTTGGCAACCCAACCATCCCTACGACTGCCTGTACCGACTCATACTCGCTATACGAATGCCTCGTTAAACTGGGCACCACCCAGGAGAAACGCCTGATGATCGACATCATGGCACTTCGGCAGTCATACGAGCGACGGGAGCTCTGCGAAGTCAGATGGATCCACGGCGATGATAACCCCGCTGACAGCTTTACTAAATCGTCGCCCAATCGAGCCCTCGAGGGCATTATTGACACCAACCACGCGGTCATTAGAATGGAGGGATGGGTTACACGTACGTGAAGGAGGGATAGAGAGGAAGATTCGGCTAATCCAAGTGGATAATCGGCCGACTATTGTTATTTCTCGGTACTGTATAATTAGGTCTTGATTCTGTCCTATTCCCGGCTTTTGCAAGAGAGAAAAGTTGCCAGTGTTGGAATAGGCCTACATTAGGCAGCAGGAGGTTGCTGCCGCGGTCCGTTCCAGCCACGGTGGTCCGTGTGGCTCAGCCACACGAGGGTGGTATACCCCAGACTTCCTGCCGCCGCTGGCACCTGGTTAGACTTCCACAAAAGAACAACAAGAACAAGCAATATCACCACTACAGTCGGTGATCGTTGCTACCCACGATACTCGAGTATTTTCCTTTTCCACCTGTGAATCCAACACTTATAAAGATTATAAAAAAGTAAAGAAATAGTAGAAATGAGGATAAAGGTAATAGAGATAGTTAGAGTTAAGAGGGGTCATAAACAGTATTCAAATAGTAGGGTATTTCTAGAAATATAATAAGAATAAGAATTATTAAAGAAGGTAATAAGGGTTTAATGGACGACGACAAGCGGCTACCGTATAAACTAACGTCGTTATAGGGAGAAGCGTGGGACTCGTTCGAGCAGATAGCGGAAGTAGCTAGCACGGGGACGGGGCACCAAACGCCGGAGAAGCTAGAACGCACAGCGTTTGATATACTCATCAGCTAGTAGTCACTAGCTGAAGGGCGGAGATTATAGTAGTGCTTTTTTTTAGCATACTCGCGGTAATAGGCATTACCGAGGATAGCGGCTAGGTTTAGATTATAGACTATATAATAAAGTACTTAGCCGTTATTAAGGTAGCGTATATGCTAGTGATTTATTAGGTATATACCGAGCGGTATAATAAGGTTACCGAGCTAGAAAGATCTCTAGGGAAGGATGAAGTAGAGAAGGCGGCGCAGAGCTTGTTCTAGTATATGTGGGTAAAGATACGGCGGTTCATGACGCGTACGACGGGCGAGAAGGACGCAGAGCCGACGCCGATGGACTGGATTCTCGAGGCGTAGACGTACGGGATGCATATCCAATACAACATAGCAGCGGCGGGTGTCATGGACTGGGTGGGCGATCGCGTGTTATATAGACGGGTACGGTTCACGATAGGGCAGCTGTCAGACGCACTATACGAGCTAGTCCGAGAAACGCGGGAGCTACTCGTAGAGCTGACGGCGACGGAGGATTCAGGTTTGCCAGACGGTCCCGAAAGTAACGTGCGGTCCCAGCTACCAGCCATCCCATGGTCATCGATCAAAGACGACCACAGCGAGACGAAGCCGGGCTACTCATTTCTTACCAACGACCGTAATAGTTAGGTTTCTAACGGGGACGGCTAGCTGTTTATACGGCTAGCGCAGTTACCCGCCGCAGTAGAGCGCTGGGGACTAAGCAGCATAAGTAACGATTATAAGTCAATAGACCGACCGTTCTAGCCGTCAGCTATGCAGGAGTTCGAGAGGACATTTGAACGACTCCGCGAGCGACTATAGATACTTCTGCATATGCTTAGCGGGCAGCTGTCAGAGCCCTCCCGGATAGGGGCTAGTAAGAGGTAATAAGGAGTCCAAGCAACAAAGGAACAGCTCAGATATATATACAGCGCAGGGAGTACACGTCGAGGGAGGAGCAGACTTCAGTAATTCATCATTCTACCCCTAACTGCAGTTGGCCTCTGAGAGCTTCCACCCTGACAATTATTCGCAGCCGATTCGAGTAGAATCGGCCAGCCAAACCGCGCGACCTGGTCCGAGCGTTGGAGCCGTATCGGTTGGAGCCGGGACGGAGCGGTGATTGGCCGGCGCGTAACCCCAACCGGAGACTTGGGGTTCGCTTTTGCCAGGGTTCCTCCTACGAGAAAGGGGGGCAGGGCAGTCGAAGAAGAGAGGGGGAAAGCGACGGGAAGGAAGGACGACTCGTTGCTTTCCTGCCACAAGGGAAGGGAAAGGGCCAGAGGCAGTGACCTAGCATAGATAGCTTCGTCGAGATGAACGAGGAGCATCGTATGCTTATCTGCCGCCAATGCAAGGCGGCCGTCCGGCCGGGCGGCAGCAGCATCGAGTCGTACTTCCGCCACGAGCACTAGCTGAAAGGCGAGAGTCTTAGAGATATCAGAGACTACTATAGCGGCTCGGACTTGGCCGATCCTAAGGTCGATACTCTTCCCGTCGACGGGAGCTCGGCCGTCGCATAGCTCGATGTCCTCCCGGGGTACAGCTGCTCCGCGTGCCGCTATCTTATAACGGCGGGAGATAACGTTATACGCTATTAGAGGGAGACCGGGCATCCGGTAACCGGGCCTAAGTCGACGAAGGTTCGACTATAGACGTAGATGTGCGGGAAGTATACGCAGTACTAGATCGTCCGCAGCAACGAGGCCGACGCGGGGCCCGACTCGGCCAGTAGCGCCGGGAACGAGACGATGGAGCTACTAATGGCCCAGTGCACGGCTGAACTAGAGGCCGAGGATACCGAGCGACTACGGACGGGCGATCTAAAAAAAGATATGGACCGGGACTCGTCGTGGGTAAAGAGGGTACGATAGGTTAAGCATTTCGGGTCTCGGGATCGTCTCGGTATATTCGAAGCTACCGAATAGATATGGGCGAAGAGTATGCGGGCGGGACGAGGCTAGGAAGAAGACGAAGAGGCCGTGCGAGAACGGTCGGCGTTATTACGTCTTGGAGAGAGCTTCGACCGCGAGGTGGAACGGTACGGATGGCGTCTAGACAGCGTGCCGGCCGAGACGCTCCAATGGCTCGCGAGCATCGTGAGCACCAGCCCCAGCGGGATGCCATTCGGGCTCAAGGGCAAGGAGGCGTCGATGGCCAAGTACCGGTCCGTAGGGCACCGGTATCTGGGATTCTGCTGGCGGGCGCACCATATCGGAAGGGACGAGGCGCTAGAGCGATGGGCCATCCGCTTCACGGAGGAGCAGTGGAGCTTGCTGTGCGACGTGGTAGCCGAGCTGGAGAGGAGCGGGATCGCCAGCAGCCAGGCCAGCGGGTTCCGCAGCGAGCAGGACAGCGACGACGACGACGACGCGGGCGAGGACAGCGCCGACGACGACGGAGCGGGGGACGAGGGCAGCCGTGGCGGGAACGGGAACGAGAACGAGACGCTCGACCGGGCCATCTTCTGCTTCATGGTGGCCTCGATCAAGACCCGGGTCGGCGGGCACGTATACGCAAACTCGTTACTGTGCTTTTGTACAGCGCTAGGGATCCGATCTCGTCCGCTCGGGTATACCGAGCCGCACTTATATACGGGCATACTAGCAGCCATCTTATAGTGGTGCCGGCTCTTCTTCTTAGAGGCGGCGTTCGAGGACCAGCCACGGGACCAGGACGAGGTCGGGGTTCCGGCAGTACTTACGTTCCGGGACCAACATGCCGCTTGGATGTATATAGGCACGCACACAGTCACCAGCACCATCATCGGATAGATAGCGCTCGGGAAAGGCTAGCGGATGCGGATAGGCGGGCAGCCATCGGTACGTTGGGCGGATAACGGCGAGTCGCTATTCCATAACGGCGAGCGCATCGTCGTCCGGGACTTCACGCGGGCGCTCCGGGACCAGGTCGTCGACGCACGGAAGCTACTCGGTACACTATGCGGGGGGGACTAGGAGCTGATCAAGACGCGTATCAAGCTGGGACGGCTCGTCGATAGCATAGTGCGGCTCGGGGCTGGCCAGTCATTCGCAACGAAGGCGGAGAACGACTAGCTAGAGCCCGGACCGGCGGTAGTAATAAGGCAGCTCGGGGCATCGATATAGGACCCGAGAAAGCAACAGGTCAAGCGAGAGGGGGTTCGGCAGTGGCTACGACGGCTAAAGATGTTCCGGGAGGTACTAATAGTGCTCGTCTACGTATAGGGCGGGCTGCCCGGCCGAGGGCCCGAGGTAGCGACGCTACGGTACTACGACTCGTAGCAGCTCATCCGCAACATCTTCGTACTCGACGGGCAGGTGATGATCGTAACGGACCGAGATAAAATAAAGGCGATCCGGGATAATTCGCGTAAGGTAGCCCGGTTCGTCCCCGACGTAATCGGGTAGATAGTAATAGTATATATCGTATAGATTATCCCGGCGGAGTAGGCGCTCCGGTGCAAGGCCTAACTAACCGAACCGCGCGGGGAGTAGCTAGAGTTCATATAGCGAGACGGTAGCTCGCGGGTATAGGATACTAAGCGGCTCAGCCGGACGATGTAGGCGGGACTCGGCCGCTCTAAGCGTATATAGGGCGAGGCCGCTATGGAGGATGCGGAAGAGGCGATAGCGGCGGGGTTGCGTAGGCTGCTCGGGCCCGGGGCGATATAGCGCAGTAGTAAGCAGGCCGAGAGCATGCGCGCGATTATAGTACTAAAGGGTAGCTAGTCCGTCGTAAGCGTACTGCCGATAAGGGCCGGCAAGAGTATATTATTTATACTACCGGCCGTCATAGCGAACGGCGGGACTAATATCGTGGTTATGCTATTCGTAGCGTTAATAAAGGATCTAGTTACGCGCGCCGTATCTATAGGTATAGACTATATCCGTTTCCGATCGTTAGCGTACGCCGGACGGGAAGGGCTACCGCGGGCCGCCCGGCTAATAATTATTAGCGCGGATATCGTCAGCGCGGGGGAGTTTTCCGTATATACCGACGGACTATTATATACCGGCTTACTCCGACGGATATTTATCGACGGGGTTACCGGCGAATCGTATAAGGATATAGCGGGTGCGGAGCTTTATAACCGATACGAGGAGCAGGCGCGGACCGCTACCGCTAGTAAAAGAAGAGGCAGGGCTAGATAGGGCGAGCGGTAGAGCAACTTTAGGAAGGGGGAAGGGCGACGGGTCCGGACGCTGTTCCGCTAGCTAGACGAGGTTATAGATAAGTACGTAGTATATTATATCTAGCGCCACCACGCAAGAACCGAGAGGGAGGGGACGCTAGACGAGCCACGGTATACGCGCCGGGACGAATGGTATAATAAGGTATCCGGCAAGGGCTACGCGGTAGTACGGAAAAAGATAATGTTCGGGCCGCTATCGTGCTACTTTATGTATAATCTACCGCTTGATTGGTGCGAGGAGAGGAGGGAAGGTAAGGCGGACGAGGAAGGGCGCTATAAAGATATTAATAAGGTATTGCCGGTAGTTCTGATAGGGCTAAAGAGCGGGAGGGTTCGGGAACTGGCGAAGAGGGAGTTTGGGGTTAATGGTGGCGACCGGGAGGGCTTTTTCCGGTAGCTCGGAGGACGGCGGCGGTTCCACGGGTCGGAGGGGACCAATATGCATGCATTATGGGAGGCAATTATATGGGAAGCATATAGAGGGGGTATATATTGGTTCAGGACGTAGCGATCTAGTTTCTACCGAGAAAAGAAGGAGAAACTAATGAAGAAACGAATTCTAGGTTTTTTTTTAGTATAGAGGAGGAGGATGGAGAGGTGTTATAAATAAAACGAGGGTTACTTTATATTATATAGAAAAAAGGGTTAAGTTAATGAAGTATATAAAGAAGGTGGAGAAAAAGCGATATATGTTAGGGTTGAAAAGGTCATTATAGATAGAGTTTGATGAGAATAAGGGTTATTATTGATATTGATTTACGCTCTATTGCGAACCTTTATTGTAGTTCTTAGGGTTGTCTCCGTCGCCCGGCGTACTTGTATGCGGGGGCAACCCGTGGTGTCCAGCACCCGGCAGGGCAGCGGTAGCCAAGGTTAGGGTTAGGTTTATAAAGAAAGCTTAGGGTTAAGAATATAGAGAATAAAAAGTAGGTATAAGGTTTGAGGAGGGGTTGAATTTGTAAGAGGAAGAGGGAAAGAGGGTATAAGAGTAAGGATAAAGAAGTAAAATAAGATTATATTTTAGAAGAAGAGTAGGTATAATTAATAGAAGCGGTATTTGAAGCGCTGTTGTAAGCGGTATTTGAAGCGCTGTTGTAAGCGGTATTTGAAGCGCTGTTGTAAGCGGTATTTGAAACGCTATTATAACCGCTGTTAAAACCGCTGTTAAGACCGCTGTTAAAACCGCTATTTGAGCCGGTATTTGAACCGCTGTTAAAACCGCTATTCGAACCAGTATTTGAACCACTGTTAAAACCGCTATTCGAACCAGTATTGAACGGCTGTTAAAACCGCTGTTAAAACCGCTGTTAAAACCGCTGTTAAGACCGCTGTTAAAACCGCTATTTGAGCCGGTATTTGAACCGCTGTTAAAACCGCTATTCGAACCAGTATTTGAACCGCTGTTAAAACCGCTATTTGAACCAGTATTGAACCGCTGTTAAAACCGCTGTTAAAACCGCTGTTAAGACCGCTGTTAAAAACGCTATTCGAACCAGTATTTGAACCGCTGTTAAAACCGCTATTTGAACCAGTATTGAACCGCTGTTAAGACCGCTGTTAAAACCGCTATTTGAGCCGGTATTTGAACCGCTATTCGAACCAGTAGTTGAACCGCTGTTAAAACCGCTATTCGAACCAGTATTTGAACCGCTATTAAAACCGGTATTTGAACCAGTATTGAACCGCTGTTAAAGCCGCTATTCGAACCAGTATTGAACCGCTGTTAAAACCGCTGTTAAAACCGCTATTGGAACCAGTATTTGAACCGCTGTTAAAACCGCTATTATAACCGCTGTTAAAACCGCTATTCGAACCAGTATTGAACCGCTATTCGAACCGTTATTTGAACCGCTATTAAAACCGGTATTTGAACCAGTATTGAACCGCTGTTAAAACCGCTGTTAAAACCGCTGTTAAGACGGCTGTTAAAACCGCTATTTGAACCGGTATTGAACCGTTATTTGAACCGCTGTTAAAACCGCTATTCGAACCAGTATTTGAACCGCTATTAAAACCGGTATTTGAACCAGTATTGAACCGCTGTTAAAGCCGCTATTCGAACCAGTATTGAACCGCTGTTAAAACCGCTGTTAAAACCGCTATTGGAACCAGTATTTGAACCGCTGTTAAAACCGCTATTATAACCGCTGTTAAAACCGCTATTCGAACCAGTATTGAACCGCTATTCGAACCGTTATTTGAACCGCTATTAAAACCGGTATTTGAACCAGTATTGAACCGCTGTTAAAACCGCTGTTAAAACCGCTGTTAAGACGGCTGTTAAAACCGCTATTTGAACCGGTATTGAACCGTTATTTGAACCGCTGTTAAAACCGCTATTTGAACCAGTATTGAACCGCTGTTAAAGCCGCTATTCGAACCAGTATTGAACCGCTGTTAAAACCGCTGTTAAAACCGCTATTGGAACCAGTATTTGAACCGCTGTTAAAACCGCTATTCGAACCAGTATTGAACCGCTATTCGAACCAGTATTGAACCGCTATTCGAACCGTTATTTGAACCGCTATTAAAACCGGTATTTGAACCAGTATTGAACCGCTGTTAAAACCGCTATTTGAACCGGTATTGAACCGTTATTTGAACCGCTGTATAATCGCTATTTAAACCGTTATTATTAATTACGAGGTAGTACATAATAGTATATATAAGAAAGAGATTATAAAGTCTTCTAAGTTCTTTTGGATTTTGGATTCATATAGTTCTCGTAATAGATAGGAATTATATTCAAGAGCATGATGTTAGGGTGTAAGAATAGAGAGGAGTTGATGGAATTTAGAATTAGAAAGGTGGTATAATGAAAAGAGGAAATATATATTAGTACGATGAGGATTATATTAGTATTACTTTATTCTAAGAAGGAAATAAAGATAGAAGATAGTAGTGTAGTTAAGGAATAAGGTTATATAGTAGGAAATAATAAATGAAGAAAGAATAGATTAAAGAGTTTTATATAAGAGGAAGTTTTTATATAAATAGATTTATATAAAGTAATTAGATTACATAGTATTTATTATAGAGATAGTAGTATGATAAATATATAAAGGGGTAAAGAAATAAGAGCAATAGAATTAAGATTAGAATTAAGTACTAGATTATAAAGCAGTATAGTAAGTTAGTTTTAGTATAGTGTAGAATAAGGGTTTATAGGGTATACAGATATATATAGTAAGGTAGAGTAAGGTAGGGGTGTAAGAAATAAGAATAAAGCGATTAATGAAGAAGGTTCTTAGTAAAGATAGGTAGAAGTAATTATAAGATAGAATAGAAAGTGGGTTAGAGTATATTGTATAATGTAGGATGAAATGAGAAGGTGATATAGATGTCATTTTCAAATGGATAGAAGGAGAGATAATAAGGAGTATAGTAGTAGGAGTTGATAAATGAGAAGTAGTA